>NC_136725.1:16891502-18091502 GCF_936440315.1 Barbus barbus
ATTGCTGTTTTTGTATGCTGTGGTAAGAACAATACTGTTACATTGTGTTAATTTTCTTTGTTATATCTTTACTATAATTATTTTAATTGATAAAACATGAACTTTACTGCTGATATGCTGAGCAAAGCCTTTGCTGCTGATATGGTGTTGAATAAATTATTTAACAAACAGTGATTGTAATGCATTCTACTTTAAATCTACTTGTAGTTAACTATCACTTATTATAGAAAATAATATTAAATTTATTTGACGCATTAATGTTTGGTTCTTCTTATGACATATTATTATAATTGCATTATGCATAATTCTACATCACATTTGTCTCCTTGTGAAACCCTAGTATTTTGATTTTCTTTGTTGAACATTAATTTTTGAACATTTATGTTGTGATGTGTCTGTAAAAACCCAACATAAAGTGCACCATGAGAAACTCCTGTGCCTCTTTTACCCTCTCTCTCTCTCTCTCTAGATATTTGTTTACATATGTATGTTTCCTTCTGTAAAGAATTGTTCTTTTTGAGTGGGGAGGTTTTACTCTGAAGATCTGCGGTCTTGATTACATAACCCAACCCTAACCATTACTAACATGAGCCCATCCGAAGACTCACAACCTTAACCCTTAACCTTAATCCGTTCCCTAGCCCAAATCCTGAATTTAAGAAGTCTTTTCAGTCCACTTTGCTTTTTCTTATTTCTTACATTTAATTCCACTGATCCACTCCCTTTTTTATCTATTATTTTCCCTTTGAATGTTTCATTTTCCCCCCTTCTTTCCTTTATTCTCCTCCTTTTCTTTTGTTTGTTTTCCATTCACACAGATCAGGCTGCAGCTTTGGGACACAGCAGGACAGGAGCGTTTCCGTAGCCTCATTCCCAGTTACATCAGAGACTCTGCTGCTGCTGTTGTAGTTTACGACATCACAAGTAGGTATCTGAGACCCGCTCTGCGTCCAGTTCCCCTCCTCTTACCTCTTCCCCTTTCTCCCCCACTCTCTCTCTCTCTCTCTCTCTCGCTCTCTCTCTCTCTCTCTCTCTCTCTCTCTCTCTCTCTCTGCTGGATCTCTGGTGCTAAAATATTTGGCCAGGTGCGGCTGCAGCTTTGGGACACAGCAGGACAGGAGCGCTTCCGCAGTCTGATTCCCAGCTATATCCGGGACTCTACAGTTGCCGTGGTAGTCTATGACATCACAAGTGAGTGTGGATCCTCAGCCGGAGAACTTAAGGAAGAGGAAAGCTGTCTGTCATCTCAGCGCAGTCTCTTTTTCTGTTACACATCTTTTGTTTTATGTGATTCCATTCTCTTTGTCTTCTTTTTATGACTTGTTTTTTGTTTTGCAATTGCAATTCAGTGTTAAAAACTGAGAACACATCTTTGTTTTGTGTATATTTACATATAAAGGTTAACGTATCTGTGTTTCACTGTAGCTGCTAATAAAACAATAAAAAGCAGCTATATAATACCATTTTCATAAAGACAGAAATTATACCTTTTTCTAAAAAGAATAGAAAAAAGTACATTTTTGCAGCTGTGGTCAAAAGTTAATGCTACACCTTCAGCACACAAAAGTAAGTTCCTACTAACATTTTTTAAACCATTATATTTGCTAAAAATATTTTGTTAAACATTTCTTTTTGTTCATTTAAAAAATATTTTATTTATAAAAAACAATATGCATTCATTCACCATTTTACAGACTGATGAAATGTAGTTGATGTAGATGAGAGAAGATTTGTCTATTTATTTTCAGATGAACTCTTTCTGCAGACCAGTTCCTGTGACCGATTCATGAGCACAGATACACTTCCAGCTTAAGAACTTCCTCCTTTCTTTCCTCTTATTTTATCCCTGTTTTTTTTTTCCGGAAAGTTGTGTCTCCCTGTTTATGATCCTGGGATTCCCCCTGATAGACCCCTTGAGTCTCATCTTGATTATTAACCCAGTGTTTCTGAAATGCCCCCGACAGATGTCAACTCGTTCCAGCAGACCACCAAATGGATCGATGATGTCCGAACGGAAAGGGGAGGTGATGTCATAATAATGTTGGTGGGAAACAAAACAGACCTTGCAGATAAAAGGTATGTTTAAATAGTTGTGTTTGCGAACAATATGACATGGTTTGTTACACTGCTGCTAAATGGTGTTCAACCAATATATATTCTTTTATTCATCAAGGGTGCATTAAATTGATCACAAGTTTCAGTAAAGACATTTATAATGTGGCAAAATATTTTTCAAATAAATATTCTTTTGAATTTTTTATTCATGAAAAAATCTTGGTCCCTTCAAAAATATTAAGCAGAACAACTGTTTTCAGTATTGATAATAATAATTGTTTCTTTCTAGAAATTATGCTGAAAATTCAGCTTTGCTGGCACAGGAATTAATTACACTTTGAAATATATCAATATAGAAAACATTTTTTTTTTTTATCAAATAAATGCAGCATTGTTGAGAATAAGAGACTTCTTTCAAAAACACAAAATCTTACACATTACATTAACCAAAGGTTTGGGGTCTGTATCAAGTCAAGTCACCTTTATTTATATAGTGCTTTTAACAATACAGATTGTGTCAAAGCACTTAACAGTATCAAATTGGAGGATAGAGTGTCAGTAATGTATAATAATAAGATTAAACACTCAATTTTCAGTTAAAGGCATTTCATTATTGAATTCAGAGATGTCATTGTCTAGCTCAGTTTAGTTAAATAGCATCTGTGAAATCAAATTGACGATAATCACTAGAAATTAAGTATCCCCAACTGAGCAAGCCAGAGGCGACAGCAGCAAGGAACCAAAACTCCCTCTGTGACAGAATGGAGAAAAAAACCTTGGGAGAAACCAGGCTCAGTTTGGCTCTGGCCAGGATATTATTGTTTACTTATTGTTTTAATTAAAATTTTAAATGTACAAATGTACTATATTTCTATTTTTATATTGTTGCAATTTCTAACAATAATAGTATTATGTAGTTGGGTATTTTATTACATTTTTGTATGCACAAATTAAATTAAATTTTAAATTTTATTTTATGCAATATTTACATAATATATACTAAATTAATAGTAATGTATCTAATGAAAAAAACACCTTTTTTTGAAATGAGACAAACTAATACTAAAATTATCTTAATCTGCTCAAAATAGCAAAATATTAGCAGAAGGAAAATATTAATTACATGTTTTTTGGGGATAATTTCAGGCAAGTCTCTATTGAGGAAGGAGAGAGGAAAGCCAAAGAACTGAATGTAATGTTTATTGAGACTAGCGCTAAAGCCGGATACAATGTCAAACAGGTGAGTGTGACTTGAGATTTCACTTGAATCAACAGTAGAAATATGTACTTTGATTAAAAATCCAGCTCTACATTAATTGATTTATTAAATGATATTTGCATTATTATTCAAAAACAGCATTGCTGAACATTTCTCTCATATCAGTGGCTTCAGAAGAGTCCAGATGATTAATTATTCAACATTTCTGAATGCAAACCATCTCAAATGCACCCACACACTGCTTTTTTTTTTCTGATCCCAGTGTGTGTGTTTAATAATGGGGCTTGTGTTTGTCTCGTCTAGCTTTTCCGGCGTGTAGCAGCAGCTCTTCCTGGTATGGAGAGCACACAAGACAAGAGCAGAGAGGACAGTATCCTACACAAATACAAATATATGCATACATTTACATATATAACTATGCTTGTCACATTTGCAGTTGCTTGTTTTAGTACTTGATTGTCCATCTGTATATGTTGCAGTGTAAACAGACTACAAAATGTTGTGTTTTTCCTTAATATTTTTTCCTTCAGTGATCGACATAAAATTGGAAAAGCCACCAGAGCAGCCGGTCAGCGAAGGCGGCTGTTCATGCTGAGGATTCAGTCAATATTTCTGTGCCATCGCTCTTTCAGGCGCTCTTAGTCGCACTCACAGCATCTCTCTGGAAATTCTGCAGAAGCTCCGCCCACCTGGAGGGAGTAGAACACTACTTGCCCATCACCCTTGTTCCCGCTGACCCACTCGGATGACTTTAAATTGGAAAGCACAATGTGGATGTGTGTGCTGTTGCTTTTCTATTAATTGTTTCCGTTAATCGTACACCGTTTGTGGTGTTTTTGTTTTTCAGTCTCAAAACACTTTATAAAGTGTTGTTTTTGTCCATGTTCCGTTTTATGTGAAATAATACTTATATTACTGTAATAGTGACGTGAATAGGAACAAAACAATATAAATAAATGAAATTACAGAACTGTTGTGAGAAGGATATCCAGATTTGAATACGCGAGGACTCGCTAAACATTGTTCCAGATTCACGGTGCAGAGATGGATGAAATGTTTGCGAGTGTTTTTGGAAATATCCAAGTCTAGATTTCATCATATGTGGCTATGAGGCGTTACATCTGTGACGTTGCTAATGTCTGTTCTTCATAAGGAAGAAAGGAAAGTGTAAAAACAAATGTTTTGGGAATTTGGGAAGAACAAGTGCTGCTTTTAGCTCAGTTGACACTCAAGCATTGCGTCTTTTTTTTTTTTTTTTTTTTCCTTGGATGCCTTTTCTTATTTTGAGCATTAGAAAGCCAATAGCTTAGTCAAAGAAAGAGAAATACAGTTATTGTAAAGAAATATTATGTATATTAAGGAAAGTATCAGATCCAGTTTAACAGATAATATGCAGACATTGCCTTTGATGGTTTGTTTTATTGGGCTTCCACTGGTTTGTTTTTTTTATTAGCATTGTAAAGTTTGATTTATTGTAATAATGACACGCTAGATATGGTTTGTTTTGATTTGTTGAATCAACCATGAACCCTAATATTTATTTGTAATGTCTTTATTTTGGTTTTTAAACACTGTTTGGTTTTTTTCATAATTCGTAGAGAGACGTTTAGACATTCTGGCCCAAAGCACCTGCCACGTTTGTTTTTTGTTAAATGTACAGTGATAAATTTGTCCCCAGACTGATCTAGACATTTTTAAGATGTAGTGGATTTTGTTTGGTTGTTTTCTTGAAACGGTCTCATACATTTCAAATGGATTTTCACCAGTTTCGTCTGGCGACACTGCTTGACACCAATGCTCGTTATTTGCACTGCTAATATTGATCAGCATCTTGAGACGTCCCTAATAAAATCTTGTATTTAGCAACAGTGTGTTTTTTCTTGACGGATAATGTATAACTGTGTTAATCAGGACATTGGTAGATTTGATTGCAAACACACACACACAAAAAGCCATCTTATATGATTCTGTATGTAATATCAGCATTTTATTTTTACCTAAGTGTTGCACAACAATATAAAGTTTATAATAACTGTACTTGCAAGGTAGCATAGTAGTGCATAAACAGGTCAAATGCTGCTCTGCCTGCCTCTAGTGGTCAGCCATTTCATAATCCTGCGTTTATTATTGAGGTATTTCAAAGGCTTAATCAATATATTCAGCTTTTGTTCGCTACTTCAGCACCATAATCTCTTTTATTATAAAATAAAAAATTATAAATTCAGGGCTTTAGTGTTTTATAATTAGAAAAATCTTGGAGCTATTTATAACTAATGATAGGAAAACTTGTGTCTGAGAAGAATAACATAATGGACAAAATCCTGAACTTGTTTGTAAAGCTTTACATGTATGCTATACACAGCAGAATCATAGCAGCAAGAAAAAACAATCATTATTTTAGCTGTGTGCAGAATTATGTAGTGTATTGATATTCTACAGAAAAATCTGTTGCTAAATCCTGTCCTGACAAATCTGATCAGCTAAAATAGAACTCTTGTCTTTAGACTGTAAACAATGGAAAAAGAAGAATCTCTCCTTTGCACACTGATTGACCACTTCATGAGTTTATATCAGCTGCAGCTATTCTCATATTTACATATTTATATGCAGGAACAAGAGCATTTGCTATGGCTAAGGTTTATGGATGGCTCTTCCAGTCTGTTCCCTCACTCCAGTGATCATCCCGCTATCTGACTGGTCCTCAGCAGAACCAGAAGGGCATCCATAGAAGTGAACGCATTGCTGCACCTGCAGCCATCCCAGCCAGGAGGCCCAAAGCAATCTGCTCTCCGAAACTGTCATCATAAGAGTCTCTGTGTACCCAGACATGCTGAGTCCCTGCAGGGAAGCACATCAGGATTAGAGGTACATCCCTGGTTAAATGTTTCTTTGAAACATTTCCACTGAAAATCTAGCAGTTACAATTGAATTTCAAAGTGGCAATAAACTGTTAAACATTTAAAACGAAATATTTACATTTCAGTGCAATTTCTTAAAAGAATAGTTCACCCAAAACTGAAAATTGACTGACAATTTACTCGCCCTCAGGATATCCAAGATGTAGATGAGATTGTTTCTTCATCTGAACAGATTTGGAGAAATTTAGCATTACATTACTTGCTTGCCAATGGATCCTCTGCAGCGAATGGGTGCCGTCAGAATGAGTCCAAACAGCTGATCAGAACATCACAATAATCCACAGTTAATCCACATGACGCCTCTCCATCAGTTAACATTTCATGCATTTTTCTCTCCTGATTCAGAAAAGATGACTTTTTCACTGGAGAAAGCAAACTTACGGAGAGAGGACACATTTAGACAGAAGAAACGGTTTGAAGTTAAAGGGATAGTAGATGCATGAGCTGAAGCGATCTGTTGTGCATATACGTTACTCATTGTTTAGATCACTTCCATGCACATTCCTACTACATACGTATATCTGTGGTCTACTATGCCAGAGCACGTTGACGCGTCACGCGCCGGCTGTTGTGAACGCGCTCAGGACAGTTGGACATTGCGGTGGATCAGAGGTAAAAAATTATATAAATACTGTCCAGTTTCTTGCACAAACCGATTGTTTCGTGTCTTAAGACCTAAGTGTATCGTCACGAACCACCGAGTTTAATTTGGTTTTGTCTGTGTATGTTTTTTTTGACTCTCAAAGCCGTGGGTCCCATTGACTGCCATTATATGACTGACAGAGTTAAAAAATCTTTGTTTGTGTTCTACTGAAGAAACAAAGTCACCTGCATCTTGGATGCCCTGGGGGTAAGCAGATAAACATCAAATTATAATTTTTGGGTGAACTATCCCTTTAATCTTAATGATAGATTTGTTTCTTACAAACATGTGGCTTTTCACTTCTGGTGACTAGAGTCATGAACGAATGAATGTGTTTGTATAATTACCTCCACTACCTGTACTTGGCATGATGTAAACCGCATTATGACTGTTAATTGGAACGGTCTGGTATGTATCATCATAAGGATTGTATGTGAAAACCTATGAGAGTGAAAATAAATGTAAATTGAGTAAAATATAAAATAAATTACAATAAACAGAGAAAACCATTCTGCATGTCAAGGAAAACACTCACAGGATTTCTTTTTGCCTCCATGAGTGTGAGTTTCCAGGCCCTGAAAAGTGACAGAATGGAAATAAATTTGAGAGGAAAGTGAGCGGGGCTTCATATGTTAAGTTAAAATGTTAAAGGTCAAGACTTACAGTGCCTCATCTTCACTGTTGGCACACAGGATCAGCAAGTTACCATCCCTCAGAAAAACAACCAGCAGATTCTCTCTGGGGTGACTCTCAGGAGGACATACATCTGCTCACAAAGACACTCTCTGTTAAAACAGTGTTAAAGTATTTTCATACCATGCACATGCACTTTCTACATGACCAAATGAAATTGAAAGATTGAAAAAGTTCCTTCCTACTTGGACACTCCAGTCCAGACTTCACGTTCACACAGGTCGCCTTCAGATTCACTTTGGCCTCGTAGTCTCTTCTGGATTCAGTTTTGTAAAAAACAAAGCTCCCATCTATCCACAGGTCACACCAGTTCAGCTTCCAGCGTTTGAGGACTGAAGCTGTGAAAGATTTAATAAAATAATAATAACAATCTATATTATTATTGATTATCTGTCTCCATTTCCATGGTCTTTAAATAATAATAATAATAATAATAATTTTGACGTTGTTTGCCATTATTACGATCGATCCATCCTAAATTCTGTGATATTAGTACTTTTCAATACTATTTAGATAGTATGCACATTGGGAAGCAGGACTGGACCATTCCGAATTCTATTCCAAACGTTCTAAAATTTAACCACCTTATTTGCAAGGCATGGAATTATTTGTGGAGAGGGTTTAAAGTTCAATTGGTTTTTAAATGTAATCCTATCGGCATCGATTTATCATTTTTAAAATGAATGTGTTGTTTGGATTCTCTCTATTGAGCACAAAACAACCTGAAGTCCATAACTAACAGCAACTGTACTGTAACACTGACCGTGAGAGGATTACTGCAAACAGTGTCAGGCCCTGAGTTTCATAACAAACTTCTGGAAAAGTCTTTGTAATAATAATACATAATATATAATAATATTTGATCTATTTCCTTTTCAGAGGTACCTTGAGAAGACTGAGAAACTCTTTATATAAGCATATATAAATAAAGAATCGTATGCTTACTCTGTCTCCAAAGCCAGCCAGATTTGAGCAGAGCCATTGAGCCTGATCAGTCAACTGCCACCGGAATAACAGCTGTCCTCCTAATGTTGTGGTGCTTGCTTGATATGTCGGCTGAGTTTTGTCAGTGAGCGATGACAGTGACTGTAAGACGTCTCAGCAGTCGGAGGGGGTTTTGTAGTGCTGGAATAGTTTGATGACTCTTCTTCTAATCCTTTAAAGAGGCCAAAGTGAAGCTTCGCTTGATCGGTAATCTCAGATTACGGCACCGTGTGAGTTTGTACTGGTTGTACGTGGAATATTCTCTTCCTTTCCTGCATCTCTCAATCTCTACTTCATGTTATTGTATATTAAATCTAACAGTCTCTCCTTCTAACAGTCTCCTTGCTCAGATTGAACGCCATATATGCATAATGAAGACCACTCAACTAAATTTTCACTTTTGGGGTAAACAGACTAACATTATACACCTTTTGCATTTTTTATATTTGAATTAAAATGACTGTTTTTATGAATTTATTTCCTTTCTGGGGATGTCCTAACAAAGAGGTTCTGAAAGATTTTGTAACTCTGTGGACAGGCACAGCACATCATGTTCAAATGCACACCTTTGGCTAGCAAACATTGAGTAATTGGAGTAGTCGTATCAATCTATTTTTAAACTATCAATGACCTATAAACAAATTGATCACAGAAGCTGTGAAACCTGTAATTAGGAACTTCGTCATCACTGCATGGCACTGCAATGTTTCTAAATCAGGAATTACCCTTAATCTGTATCTCCGAGGTATGTGAATTTTACTGGTTTTCACTGTTTTTAAACGTGTCAACCTTTTCACAAACAGCTTGAACAGCTAGTAACACATTTAGTACCAGTGTACTTTTAGAAATCTATTTATTGCAATGCATGACCATAATACATATTTAAATAATGATAAACAGCAACAATAATAATTATTAATATTATAAATACATAATGCAATACTTCTACTACGGCTAATTATTATTATTATTATAAAAAAATAAAAAATAAATTATTATTATTTATGATATTGAATTTAACTTTGATTTGGTAAGTGTCCCACTTTATTTTTACATAAACCCACCACTAGATGGCCTCTCCTTCCAACACGCAGGGCCTTTTTGTGAGTATATTATGATAATGAAGGTATAATTAATTTAATCAAGTGACAGTTGATAAAATGTTTATTATCATCACTGCAATTATATATAGAATGAGAGCAAAGACTAGAAATAACTGGAGAGTTTATCTTTGTCTAATCTCAAACACTTAAATAGGCTAGTCTATACATATTTAGCTTCATATTCTAACGGAAACATGTATCACATACATCAACACATTCATAAACACAACAGCACATACACACACATAAACATACATTACATTTGCCTTCAAAACATATAATATAATGTGGTCACTGGAGGACGCTGTTCTTCCGAATTCTGTTCCACTGACTGAAGTTCTCGCTTCACTTCTCAGCGGAGTTTTTACCTGAGCGGCTCAACGGAGGGGTCTGGAAGTATTTCAGTGTTTTTTTCTTTCTTCCATCTAAACAGATTATTCTTCACTGCATATCTCCGTCCCACAGATGTGTTTGGGTTTTGCGGGGTGAATATCTAAGGGTTTTTCCTGTATATCCAGATCCAGAAATGCAGCCTCCTCCAAGAAAGGTGAGTCGACCTGCTTCTTCATACTTTTTACGATGTTTTGTTGTCATGTGAGTATAGGCTATTTGTTTGTTCGCTTGCTTTCTTGTCTCCTTGTTTGTTTGCCTAAACAAACAAACTGATAATAGATAGATAGATAGATAGATAGATAGATAGATAGATAGATAGATAGATAGATAGATAGATAGATAGATAGATAGATAGATAGATAGATGTTGTCTAGCTGTCTAACCATCATTACCATCATTTTATTAAAAGTTAATTATTTAATTTGGATAATTGCAATAGCTTACAATACTAGTAAAATATATATTATGTAATGTGTGTAAATATATGTTCACATAAAACATATTATACATACATTATGTTTATGTTTACGTCCAGCATCTGTCCTACTGTCTCCATTGACTCGAGTGTGCCAGACACAGGTTCCTCTTTCAGGTTGGTGTGATCTGGGTCAGAGTTGGTTCTTCAGAGGTTGTCATTGTGTGTGTTGCAGGTAAAAGTCACACAAGAGGTGAAACACACTCACACAGAGCAGCTGAACAGACTCCAGCTCAAACACCAGACAGACTTGGACTTCCTAGAGGATCTGAGGTCGAGTTTGATTCACATTTTACATTGCTTTTAAAATACCTATCAGGCTATTTTCTGTCTGTCTGTCGGTATATTAGTGCTTAACTGCTTGACTTTGTGTGTGTGTGTGTGTTTAATCTTCAGGACATACAGCCAGAAGAAAGCGCTAATAGAGAAAGATTACTCACAGGTAAGTTGTGGCCATTATATTCAATTGTACGAGTTCATAAATACATTTTTATGATTTTTTTGTTCTGATTTTATACAAATCTTTTAAAGATTTTCCCTTCAGAATACGGAAAAATGTATTAATGATGAACAGATGCGTCTTCCACTGATCACTGACATTTTATGTGTGAATTAGTGTTTTTGTAGAGAGGTAGATTTAGTGACTCAGTGGAAAAAACTGGTTCTTAATGACCTGCAGGTGGTTGGTTTCATGAATTTTTACCAGTTGCGTTTTGGTTTGAATCTGGCTTTTTTGTTTGTTTCAAATGTGTTGCTAAGAAGATCCAAATGATGTAAGTTATGGGACAGACATTTGCAAATTCAATTCAATATTTTGTGACTCTGTTCGTGTGACACTGAAGACTGGAGTAATGGCAGCTGAAAATTCAGTTTTGCCATCAGAGGATATTAAAATAGGAAACAGTTATTTAAATTGTAATCATTTTTCACAATATTACTGTTTGTACTGCATTTTGATCAAATAAATGCAGCCTCGGTCAGCATAAGAGAATGAATTGTAGTGTATAATGCATAAACAGATGAAAAGCACAAACAAACACCCAAATGATGTATATATTTACAACATGACATGCTGACCGTCTTCATCGAGATACTATAAGATCTGTGTGATCACCTGGTGAATGGAGAGCCCAGCTGTCTGAATGACTCTCAGTATGTGTATGTGAGTGAGAGGTTCTTTTCTGTTGGATCTGAAGCTTGTGCACCTGCAGGGCTGCTGCATGCTGATTGGCTCATGAAGACAGGAATCTCTCTCTTCTTCAAGGTCTCTTCCTGAGTCGACTCTTCAGAGCTGGCAGCTTTTAGGACTGGGTTGACAGTGCCAGATTGTAGTCTGAGGGACAGAAAGCAAATCCTCTCTGTTTTGGGGGGATGCTACTCACTCTTTGTTCTTTGTGGAATCTGTTATGGTTCAGTTATTTCAGTTTGTTGGAATTATCATCAGTACACACAAAAAATAGGTTCCCAAAGATGGTTTTCACAGCAGTCCCATTGAAGAACCATTTTTGGTTGCCTTCCAAGAACCGTCCAGTGAACAGTTCTTAAAAGGACCATTTTTTCTTAGTATGAAAAACATTTCAAAATTCTAAAGCATCATTTTACATTATAAGGAACCTTTTGTGGAATGGAAAGGTTTCATTGATGTTAAAGGTTAATTAATGCCATTAAAGAACTTTTACTTTTAAGAGAGTGTTT
Source organism: Barbus barbus (assembly GCF_936440315.1). Lineage (NCBI taxonomy): Eukaryota > Metazoa > Chordata > Actinopteri > Cypriniformes > Cyprinidae > Barbus > Barbus barbus. The sequence continues at coordinate 16,903,681 of NC_136725.1, forward strand.
GTGAAGTAATGAAAGGAACTTTGTACTAACTTTTTTTTTTTTTTGCTTTGATATTTTACCTAATTGTTGGTGATTTTTGGAGATCAGTCCAATACAGTGACATTTACTTGACTTGAAGATGGAAAGTGAGTGTTATTTTCTCCTTTCTTCTGTTTCAAAGGCAGCCAGTTGCTTACTCATTTGTAAATCTACACGTTGGCGCAGTTTGTACCGCTGTCTGGCATTTAAGTGTCAAGCAGACAGGCAGAAATACTCATGTGGGTTTCGGTTTTACAGACTGAAAGTTGTCCTCCGTGTTTTCCACATTTGCACTGATCTGGAGTGATGGGATAAAAGGAAACATTTCTCCAAGGCATCTGTTTTATTTTTTTGTGGCGACGATTGCAGTGGAATTTTTTTAAATGCTCAGAAGTTTAAATCTAAACTTTCATAAATGTTTAATGACATTATATTGAGGGAATAGGAAAATTTACTCATCCTCAGGCCATCCAAGATATAGATGAGTTTGCTTCTTCATCAGAGCAGATTTGGAGAAATTTATCATTACATCACTTTCTCACCCATGGACCCTCTGCAGTGAATGGGTGCCGTCAGAATCCAGAGAATCCAGAGACCAAACAGCTGATAAAAACATCAGAATAATCCACATGACTCCATTCCATCAATTAACATAATTGTGAAGTAAAAATCCATCATCAAGATATTTTCAAACCATTGCTTCCAACTAAAATACCTCTATCCTCTATCCATAATATTACTTTCTGCAGTGCAAAAGTCATCTAGTCTGAATCAGGAGAGAAATATGCACAGATCAAGGGCCATTTAAAAGCAAAAAAAGACGTTTCTAAACAGATGTGTTGGTGGATTTTGATGTGAGAGGACAAGAAGGGACGAACATTTTCACTGGAAGAAGCGTTATTATGGATTATGGTCTGTTATTTTGGCCAGAAGGCCATCTGTATTGTATGAAGTGCTGTATAAATGAATGTGGCTTGACTTCGTAGGCTCTGCATAAGCTTGCATCACAGTACTTGAAGCGAGAGTGGTCTGGCGCCCCATCAGAGGAGCAGAGAGACTCCAGGTAATTGGAGGAATGAAAAGAGCAAAGAAAAGAGCATATATGATTGATTTTCCATTTTCAAAGATGTTTGTGTGTATGTGTATAGAAATGTTTGGGCCATGTGGAGATCCTACTTGGAGGGTGTGATGAAAGTGAGCCAGTCTCGTATCAACGGATGTGAGAACTACAGGAGCCAGATCTCAGATCCTGTGAAGACGTTCAGAGTGCAGAAAGACCTTCAGCTGAAGAAGGTAAATGCATCAACAGATACTCTGCACTAAAGCGCAACAGCGGCCATTCACAAATATGTTTATTCATCTGTTTTCTCTCAGTGCTGCGAACAGCTGGCAAGAGCTCAGGCCGATCTGCAGGTCACGATCAGAGACCTGGAGAAGAGCAGGAAGACCTACCAGGAGGCAGAACAAACAGCGCAGACTGTGAGAGAGAAAGCTGATATGGAGGCTAAGTACGTTTGCTGACCTGTCACATGTGAAGGAAGTGACATCAGCTGTCCACAAGAACAGGGCAGAGGGTTATCATGTTTTTCGGTTTTATATGAAGATTCATCCTTTTTTGCTGTTTTTCCTTAACTCTTGTTTTTTTTTCTTTGGTATTTTTCTATTATTCCTGTTTACTTGTGCAATACAAGGTCAAAGCTCAGTCTGTTTCAGTCTCGCTCCAGTTTGAAGAGGGCGAGTGTGAAGGTACAATGCACAATATATCAGTACCATATTGGTTTATTTGTTGATATTTAACATTTAATAGTGCATGCTCATTTCTCCGATTTTTACATTTAGATTACCATCTAACACTCACCCAGAGTTAAAAAAAAACTAATTATTTAATAACACTGATAAATTTTATATATAAATTACTAATATATACGTAAATAACATATAAAATAAATTTTTTTAGGATATGATCCATTTAATTAGGACATTATTTAACTACAGAGAGTGATGTTTTGCCATCTTCATGTAGTAACATTTGCTTTCAAATCATGGTGACAAGTGAACATGCGAACATTTTCTGTTTATTTCAGCTGAAAGCCAAGAAGAACGAATGGAAGTCCAAAGCCACACAAGCAAGGAATGATTACCTGCTCACACTGTCAGCCACTAACGCTCAACAGGACCGCTATTATGAGACAGACCTGAGCAGCTGCATAAGGGTGAGGCCAAATCTTACTCACCTTTTGTCTTGTTCATTTTTTTAGTTAAAATAACCTTCAAAGCACAACTGTTTTCAGCATTGATAATATTAAGAAATGTTTTTTTTTTTTAATAAAAATACTATTCCTTGTTTTTGAGTCCAGGTTCTAGATGGCAGTTTCTGCAATCACGTACAGAGTTTTCTGATTTCACTATGTCAGACGGAGCTTGAGACGTCTCAAAGCATTCAGGACACTTTTCAGTGCCTGCTGGAGACGTCCAGTGGGGTGAGTTACACACACACTTGTGTATACACTGCTATGGAAAAAAACATGAACCACAGTGGCCGAATGTAGAGCAGGTAATATGATCTGCCACTAGAGGGTTATTTGATCAAATCCCAGCTCAAGCAGTTAATACTGACCTTAAAGAGAGAAATGTACGTGCTTTAGAGAGTTTGCAGGGGCTTAGGAATGAGATCTTTACTCTATGTTAGAGCAGACAGGCTTTTTAAAGATATATTGATGTTTCAAGTAAGCAGTAACTGGATAAAACATAAAAAGATTGAAATTAGAAATACAAAATGACTGTTAGTTATTATTATGTGTACATTTGAAGAGAAATCAACTGATTTTCAGTAGTGACAGCCTTCAGCCTGTCATTAGGTCTGTTTGTAGTCCTGCGTTGTTGTAATTCGATGATTCTCACAGTGTTTCCATTCAGCTTGTGGGACTCAGGTTTAATGTCTCTAGTCCAGCATCAGGTTACTACACACACACACGCACACATAATATTCATGAATTACCTGTTCTAGTGGTCTTTCATTCCTCTGAGGAAAAGATTATGTTAGCTGTGCTATTGTTAATGTGACATCTTGACATTAGTAGTTTACATAAATGTAATTGTCCTTGTGTGTTTGTATGTGTGTGTCTGTAGGTGACACAGGATATTCACCAACAGATATTCATTCAGGACAATCCAGTGTTTCAGAAAGCTGCCCCCTTTCAGTATCAGCCCTGTGAAAATGATTCGGTATGTTGCCTCCCACTCAGGAATGTACTACAAAATTGCACAAACAACAGAGATGCAAAACGAATTTTCTCCTTTTATTAGACATATTTGTGATATTAAAAATATTTATACAATTTATTTATGTATTTATTTATTTTTTTATTTATATATTAGGGTTGCACCATTAATAAATAAATGGATGATATTATAATAAATATATGATGGATGATATAACAATAAATATATAGTAATTTAAGATTATTTTATTGAAATTACTAAAATTGAATAAAAATTAATTATTATATTTTTTAATCCAAAATCTATTTTGTCTAAATGGCTGATATTAAAATAAATATTAAATCATTATTATTTTATTAAAATTAATAAAAAATGTAAGATAATTTTATTAAAATTAAGAATTTAATTAAAATAATTATTCTCTTATCCAGTCTAAAATCTGTCGTTTAAATAAAATGTTACTTGACACTAAAATTAAATGCTATTTGACAATAAGGTTTCATTTCTTAACATTAGTTAACATGAATTAACAATGAACAATACTTTTACAGCATCTAATAGTCATTCAAAAAGATTTTACATTTATTGTGGATTCAGTGTTTTAAATGAAGGTTCACCACATGATCTATCCAAAAACTTCTCTTTCATTTTAAATGTCAATTAAAACATTATTATGATATTCTTATTTGTTCATTAATCAGTCTGACAAAGAGGAAAAGTGCTCTAATGAAGGCCGAATGTGTTCTTCCGTGACTGTGCAACTGTTTTACAAATATGCAATAGCACCCCCTGCTGCCCGCAAGTCATCTCGCCCCTCACCACACCAGCATAGTGCCCCGTTTGTTCGCTAACCCTCTTTTTCTTTGTGAGTCAAACAAGCATTAGTCTCTTCCTAAAGAAAACATTAGAGATGCAGCCCTCAGCGCTGGTGGGGCGGAAAGTGCAGGCAGGAAGCAACACTGCCTGTGAAAAGAGGGCATTGAGAAGTGAACCTGCCCCACCTCTTGCACCCCTCATGAGCACCACCCATTCCCTCGTCCCTAAAATAAAAATCTTTAAAAAAATAAATACTGTATATTATTAGAAATTGATTTATCACATTCATCTGATGTAAAATCATCAGTATCTGCATACTGTAGATGGGCTGATGCATGCAGGGTTCTGTGTTTTCTCAGTCCCAGGCAAGACTAATGGTTTGTTTTTCTTGTATTATGCTAAAACCATTTCGTCAAGGAGTTGTTGTAATATTCAGTTTGTGGTGAACAGGAGTTGCTCTGTAAAGTAGCATCTTGAAGGATCATTCATCAAGAGCTTACGTCACCTAATCATTTAGTCTGTCAATATTTACAGACATAATATTTTAAGAGTGTAAGAGTTCCAAGATTTCATTTTGGGAGATTGATGTTGTTCCAAGTTATGCTGGAACTTTTGTGTACACAGGGGCTCTGAGAAGCTATCAAGGTTTCATGTGCAGAAATAGGGTCTATGTTGTGTATTAGTCAACTCTCTGTTTCTTGATCTCTTTAGGTTAGGGAACTGCTGAAGGAGAGTGGCACGGCTGAAGAACACAGTCTGAATAAAGAAGCACGGAAATGGGCTACACGTGCGGCCAGAGAACACAAAAACATCATCCTTACGCAGCGGGTACTGAAACAATATGATGCCTTAGCATGTTGATTTGTGATTTATTTATTTATTTTTTTAAATATGAACGTAATATAATTTTTATTCATATATGTGACGCTGGACCACAAAACCTGTCTTAAGTCACTTTGGTATATTTGTAGCAATAGCCAAAAATACATTGCATGGGTCAAAATTATCCATTTTTCTTTTATTCCAAAAATCATTCGGATATTAAGTAAAGATCGTGTTCCATGAAGATATTTTGTAAATTTCCTACCATAAATATATTAACTTAATTTTTGATTAGTAATATGCATTGCTAAGAACTTCATTTGGACAACTTTAAAGGCGATTTTCTCAATATTTAGATTTTTTTGCACCCTCAGATTCCAGATTTTCAAAGTTCAAATTTGTATCTCAGCCAAGTTAAATCTAAATTAAGTTAACATGAACTAAAAATTAACAACACTTTTACAGCATCTGTTAATCTTTGTTAATGTTAATTTCAACATTATTAATACATTTTTAAATGAAAAGTTAACATTATTTAATGCACTAACATGAACGCGAACAAACCGTTAACAAATGTATTATGAACTAACATTAACAAAGGTTAATAAATGATAAAAACTATGAAAATATTGCTCATTCTTAGTTCATGCATTAATATTGTAAAGTGTTACTATAATATAAAATGTTGTCTCAGTGAATTAAAAATAAAACAATAGCTAAACTCAATAAAATAATATCAAATAGTTATAATATAAAATGTATTTATCTAAATAAATTAAAAATAAAACTATAACAACTTAATTCAATAAAAAATAAAAAAATAAATAAAACCTGTTTTTCGTCTCAGTGAATTATCAGACAAAATAATAACAACATTCAATAAAATAATGTAAAATAATTATATCAAATCTATTTTGTGTCAATAAATGAAACATTAAAAAAACAAAAACAATCATTTTAAATGCTGCAAGTGAATTTACTCATCACAACAGTATAATGCACAGTATGAAATTTGTGTTTGGTTTGATGGGGGTTTTTTAGACTCTTTTGGAGTATGAAGAGTCACATCAACAGGACCAGAATAACAATGAGTTGGAACTGAAAATGGACGATGCAAGAGAATGCATTCGGAAATCTGAGGTGAAGAGTGTGTTTATTTGTGTTTGTACATCAGTCTAGTTCATAAATTGTCCATCACCTCTGGGAAAAGCTCACACGCCCTCTGCTGGTCGCTACTCTATAAACTAAAGCTGCACATTCAGTCCAGTAAAGTTTGAAATAGTACCCTTTCTTGTATCAAATGTTGTTGGAACAGTTGATGTACATAAACAGTGTGTAATAACATAGGAAGCTGGTGGATGATGAGTTCACTCCACTCTTCCTGTAGACGGTGAAACTGAAGGCAGAGGTGCGTCTGAACCTCCTCAGGGACGTTGGTGTGGCTGTAGACATCTGGCTGAAGAGCGCCATGAACCAAGTCATGGAGGAACTGGATAACGAGAGATGGGCACCCCTCAATACCCACGATGCTTCATTCTCTGTAAGTCTCGATCTCAGTCAGAGCCAGATTCACGCAGACCCCTATAACCCATTCTAATTGTGTTTTACAATAAATGTCTAAAGCACTCTGTAGATTTTGACAGAGATGATGATGAGGACACAGAGACGCTGGACGACAGCAGCTCCAGCCCCTCTAGCACTCACAGGAACTACCCTCTCACCTGCTCTGTGCTGTACTCCTATCAGGTGCACACCTATTGTGATCTTGCCTGTTGTTCTTTGGTCTATTCATCCATTTGCAATGTCATTTCCTGTGCTTTATTTCCACAGGCATCCCAGCCTGATGAGCTCACAATCCAGGAACAGGAAATACTGGAGCTTATTGATGATGGAGACATGGAGGACTGGGTTAAGGTACACGCAGACCCTCTTAACTTGGTCAGGGGTTTTTAAACTTTCAAATGTCTATGATCCAATTGCTTCACTCATTCCTTAAAATATAAAGGCATATATATGCATATTTATTTATTTAGTATAAATTATATTAATATTTAATGTATACAGATCCATTTGCACTGTGTGAGGAAATATAATTGATTTATTTATCATACACTACTTTTCAAAGGTTTGGGGTAAATAAGATTTTATTTAGATAGAAATGAATACAAAATTGTTCAACAGAGACAGTAAGGGCATTGCTATTACAAAAGATTTGTTTCATACAAATTCTGTTATTTCTATTCATCAAAGAATCCTGCAAAAAATACGGTTTCTAGAAAAATATTAAGCGGCAAAACTGTTTTCAACATTGATAATAATAAATGTTTCTTAAGCAGCAAATCAGCACATTAGAATGATTTCTAAAGGATCATGCGACACTGAGGACTGGAGTAAAAACGCTGAAAATTCAGTTTTACATCACAGGAATAAATTACTTATTAAAATACTTTAAAATAGAAAACATTGTTATGTTGAAATCATTTAACTGTTTTTACTGTATTTTTATTTTATTTTCAATAAATGAAGCCTTGGTGAGCATAAGAAAGAATTAAGATTCTATTAAAAAATTCCTTAAAATCAATTGTAATTAATTTAATTTCAAATATATATATATATATATATACACACACACACACACACACATACATACAGTGGGGCAAATAAGTATTTGATACACTGCCGATTTTTCAAGTTTTCCCACTTACAAAGAATGGAAAGATCTGTAATTTTCATCGTAGGTACATCTCAACTGTAAGAGACAGAATATAAAAAAATCCAGAAAATCACATTGTATGATTTTTGAATAATTAATTTCCATTTTATTGCATGAAATAAGTATTTGATACAATAGAAAAATAGACCTTAATATTGGGTACAGAAACCTTTGTTTACAATTACAGAGGTCAGACGTTTCCTGTAGTTCTTGACCAGGTTTGCACACACTGCAGCAGGGATTTTGGCCCACTCCTCCATACAGGTCTTCTCCAGATCTTTTAGGTTTTGGGGCTGTCGCTGGGCAACACGGAGTTTCAGCTCCCTTCATAGATTTTCTATTGGGTTCAGGTCTGGAGACTGCTAGGTCACTCCAGGACCTTGAAATGCTTCTTACGGAGCCACTCCTTAGTTGCCCTTGCTGTGTGTTTGGGGTCATTGTCATGCTGGAAGACCCAGCCATGACCCATCTTCAATGCTCTTACTGAGGGAAGGAGGTTGTTGCCCAAAATCTCACGATACATGGCCCCATCCATCCTCCTCTCAATACGGTGCAGTCGTCCTGTCCCCTTTGCAGAAAAGCACCCCCAAAGCATGATGTTTCCACCCCCATGCTTCACGGTTGGGATGGTGTTCATGGGATTGTACTCATCCTCCTTTTTCCTCCAAACACGGCGAGTTTATACCAAAAAGTTATATTTTGGTCTCATCTGACCACATGACCTTCTCCCATGCCTCCTCTGGATCATCCAGATGGTCTTTGGCAAACTTCAGACAGGCCTGGACATGTGCTGGCTTGAGCAGGGGGACCTTGCGCATGCTGCATGTATGTATGTATAATATATATCTTTAGAACAGTAGTGTGTGTGTGTGTATATAATGTAAAAAAATAAATATGATATAAAAATGATTATTAATCATAACAGACTTCTGAATGTACCATTTGAACATAACCTTTGAACGGTAGTGTACATATATGTATTAATCTAATTAATAATTTTAAATAATTAGTATTTATATTATAATTGGCGTTTATTTATTAGATAATTTTTTTTTTTTAATTGTGCTAAATATAAACAAAATTCTTGAAATGTCTATAAAATATTTACTTATTTTAAAGTAGCATTTATATGTTTTTAACGTTACAATTTTTCACAAACTATATGAATATTTTGTTTTAAATTCTGTTCTTTTAAAATGCATAGTCTTTTTTTATATCTCTGATTTTCTACTGACACATTAACATCCTGTTGGGGCCCATAAGGTTTGAAAACCCCTGAACTACATGGCACTTACAATGTTGCCATCTACTGGACCAAGTGTATGTTTTTCAGGCTAGGAACAGAGCAGGGCAGGTGGGATACGTGCCGGAGAAATACCTGCAGCTCCCGACCTCCAGCTCTCTACTGAGGATGCTCCAGTCATTCTCCAGCGTGGATGCCCAATCACACACCTCCAGCACTTCTGCAGAACAAGAGCCAGAAAGAGAGACACTCACCCAGTGCAGCCCGAACACTCGTGGCAGCGGTGAGACCACTGGTTATAGTATAATAACTGGAGTAATGCTAGTTCATAGTATTATAGTACTGAATGCTTAAAATAATTTAACAAACAAAACTCAAAACATTTTCTGCTCTCTTCTTCTTTTGCACAGCCGTAAATCTGGCCAGGGCTCTGTATGCCTATGAGGCTCAGACAGAGGACGAGTTATCTTTCCCAGTGGGAGCTGTTATTTGCATTCTCAGCAAACACAACCAAGAAGATGATGGGTTCTGGGAGGGCGAGTTCAATGGCGCAGTGGGTGTCTTTCCCGCAGTATTAGTGGAGGATCTATGCAAACCGGAGAGTGCACGAACACACAAGATCATGAACGTGCAGGTTTATACACTGGCCACACTGAAAACGTTTTTTGTTCATGTTTACAGCATGCCTATGTTCAATGCTGAAATATGCTTTGTAATAGCTGTTTCTTACCACCAGGTGTCTCTGTCAGCTCTGGATCAAGCAGCTTGTCCACCCACCTTGTTTCCATCCTGTAGCAGTCCAGAGTCCATCCCACTGCCATCTTTGACCAGCACACTCACTTTAAACGGCTATCAAACCCCAGAACCCCCCAAAATCTCGAGCCACAGTAAGACACAGAGCACCACAGCAAATCCTAAAGCTTTATAGTAAACCTCACCCATTACATTTACATTTATTCATTTAGCTCACGCTTTTATCCAAAGCGACTTACAAGTGCTATATATGTCAGAGGTCACACGCCTCTGGAGCAACTAGGGGTTAAGTGTCTTGCTCAGGGACACATTGGTGTCTCACAGTGGATTCGAACCCGGGTCTCTCACACCAAAGGCATGTGTCTTATCCACTGCGCCATCACCACCCATGACTGTAACATTTTACTGATGTTCAATTTCCTAACCTGATTGTCTTAAAAGTATTGTATAATAAAAAGAAACATTATTTGCATTTATTAATTTAGCTACCTACAACTAAACTTTATAATTTTTCTAAAGAAAAAAGTTATTTTATCCTTTTATCTTTCTAAAATATTTATATTTAGCTGGATTTTTTTATTTATTTCTGTTTTAGTAATTTTAGTACTTCAACTTTTACATATTTTCAGTTTGTTCCCAAAGCAGAATTTATTATTTTAGTTTTTAACGTCTTTCATTTAATATATATATTTTTTATATATATTTTCAACTTTTTCAAGTAACGAAAACCATTTTTAATATTAGGATTATGAAATTATGAAAAGGTTTTAGTTTTAGTTCAAAATAGCAAAACTGAGGCCTAGGGTTATTACAGCTAACTAAACTTGAAAACATAAAAATTGTTTGTTACTTTTTAAAATAAATGTTAACTAAAATAAAATAAAACTTTTCATTTCGAGCCACAGTAGATTCCAAAGCAGTGTTTTTCATTTTGCATTGTTTAACTTAATTTATTAAAATAAACTAAAACTGAAATAAAAATGCAAACTATATAGAAATAAAAAACATAAAATGTAACACTAAAAATACAAAATCACTCTACAAAACTTTAAAATCAAAAATTGAAAAACTAAACCCAATTAAAAATATGAATAAAATAATAGTATCTCCATATTATTCAAATAGTAGTCCAGTGATACTAAAACAACATTACTGAGGCTTTTGTTGTATTTTATGTTTTATACTTTTGTCAGATGTCAGAAGTGTTTTTCCTCCACAGGTCACACCCACACCCTGTCACCCAGATCCCCAGGAGAGGGCGGGTCGGGCCTGAGACCTGTGAGATCTGCACTTTTAAAGCCGCATGCCAATGATGGGTGCTTTTCTGTGAATTCTGATGGGTGTCTTTGTTTTCTCCAGGTAAGAGCTGCTCCTCCTCCACCCAAACAGCAGGCACAGGGCCAGGTGCAGAAGAGAGAAGAGGTGGAGATCACACTGGTTTGACTGACACTTTGGGGCACGTTTACAAATGGACAGTGCCATGCTTGGATGCACTGTGTGAATTTGGTCCGGGACATTCTGAAACCTCTTGAAGATGCACAAGCCGACGAGTACTTAAGTGGTTCCAGACCTCCTCCTCTAGTTTGTTTTTAACAAGGCCCAAATAAGCAGGCTTTACTAGAGCTACAAAGAGACTTTAAAGGGAAAAGTGGCAATTCAGTGTTGACTTTGTATGTCTGATCACATATTCTGTCCATAAACAATTTTAGGGCTAACATGTTTAGATGCATATTATAGTTTTAGCTAATCTGTACCTTTATTGTCAGTATTTTAACCATCTGATCAGTCATTATTTGAATGAATATTCATATATTTTGTAGGTACTGTATATTTCATGAGGCTAAACACAACCCGAGCACTTTAGATTTAGTTTGTAATGCATTACAGTATTTTGTTTTATTTTGGAAAATCTTGTTTCCTTTGTGATTTTCTTCATGTTCTTTATAATCTTAAAAGAGACATGGGGAGGTGAGAAACATTCATTTTTAGTTAATATTCAGTGTTCATAAAAAAAAACAAAAAAAAAACAACAACTTATTTTCATCTTATTCCAAACATGTTTGACTTTCTACAGTGGAGTACAAAATTAAAGCATTTTGTAGCAGCCGCGTTTATTTATCGTCAAGAGAAACTTTTTTTGTCTATGTGCAGGATTTTTTTAATTTAGCTAAAAGTCTGAGGTTTAGAAATATTTCACACCGTTTTCATTTTAACATCATGTCTCAGAATGATGCACAGATTTATTCCTGTCAGATTTCATGTTGTTCGTTCAGAGGATTTGATGGTACGTGCAGTCTCAGCGGTTTTAAATTTTAGCCTGAAGTCACAAACGCACTAAACCCACAAACTACAAAAAAAAAAAAAAAAAAAAAAAAAAAAAAAAAATTCCATTCTCTACATAGAGGGGCGTGCGCTTAAGACACGTCCTCCTGTACAGTTTAAAACGGGTCAAACATCTGTGGGTTTACTTTGGATCACGTACTGCTAACTAGACAAACCTGCTCGAGATACTAGATCCGAAAATGATAGCGTTTGCAGAGGGATTTTACACTTGACCTCAATTAACGTGAGATATTATGTGACGAAGTATATATCACTGGAGCCCGGAGACCTCCAAGTGGGAGGAACTTACGCCGCAAGTAGGTTGGGACAGCTCCAAGAGGGAGGGTAGGTTTAGGGTTGGGTTTGGTGTAGGGCATATTAACAAGGCCCAATCTCATATAGTTTGAGATGTTCACAAACAAGGTCACGAATTTTGAGAGCTGTCAATTTGGACTCCCCCGCAATTCTGTGAAAAAAAGAAAAGAAAAAGCGAGTATTGTGAGTGTAGAAAATATAAGCTAACTACTCCACCTTATTTAAGGCAGGAGGAGCCCTTCACAAATCGCAATACTTGATTCTTGGCAACAATGTAGTTTGTAAAAAAACAATTTTATTGTCCAACACAGACCATCAAATGTTAAAACGTATCAATAATAAAATCCACAAAAGTAGGAAATAGCTCTCCTCAAGACTGCAAGAGAGTCGGGCCTGCTCTTATGAACCTCCTACCACCTGTAAGAGACAAAAAAAAGAAAACCCACAGCATACAGTGCAAATAAATAACTATTTCAGTGCCAACCTTCTAGTACACACCACACAGCAGTGCCACTCCACCCAAATCACCTACACCGAAGGAGGTTTAGTGCCGATGCAGGCCCGGCCCTGTACAAAGTCACGGAGCACTGTAACACAAGAGGATAGAACCACCACAGAAACAAAAAGCAAATAACACGCACAATATTTAATATAATCACATTAATCATCAATATCAAATAGAAACAACAATATAAAGCTTAAATAGACAAGAAACAGTGGCTGGTCTGCCCCTTTAACAAAGAAAACATGCATGTTAATACACATCAAGACAGCCCGCAATATAAAACAAAACCTACTTTATCGAAAGTACAACTGCAGCACAGTTACCCAATCTCAGCTCTCAATCCCCAAACATGATAGACAAAAGGTACTATAAAACAAGAGCACAGATATTAACCACATCAAATAAGTTCTCATGTATTGCATCAAACTAATAAGCAATCGGCCTCAATAAAGTGTATGCTGCATTTACCATTATTCAGCATTCCAACACGGCCGTCAGCCCATTGAAGGTACCGCAGCAATAAATATTTGTCTGCCCGCTTCCCAGACAGAGAATAAAAACCTCTTAAATAATCAGCCTAAAAGAAGAAAAGATCACCTAAAAATGGAATTGCACTGTCAAGGTGCAGTTACTCAACGCAAACAAAACCACACAGCTAATAACATAACTATGTGAAAGGGTATGAGGCTGCACGTCAAGCACAACATCAAAAACACAGCAAAACTGCAGAAAACACCACCTGTTGTTGCAAAAACCATTTACGCGTTCTTGATCATATGACAAGCCACCTGCACCTGAAACTGATTGCTGGCCAGTCTCCTCCCACAATTGCGAGAAATAAACACTGAATTAGGAGACTTTTTGGTTAACGTCTGGCAGAGAAAAAAAAATGCTAGAAAAAGTCTCAACTGTGAGAAGAACTGCAGTTACGTGAGGCTATAGGCCTACTAGATAGATCACGAGGCAGAGAGTTTTATCAGAATCAGAAAGCGCTTTATTGCCAAGTGTGTTTACACACACACACGAGGAATTTGTCTTAGTGTTAGGAGCTTCCAGTACAGAAGTACAAACATAGTGCAGAAAACATATAATTAAGGTAATAAAAACACTAATAATGAAGAGAATAGACAATAAATTATAAATAACAACAGTAATAAAAGTACAAATATACAGAAAAGAAAAATATTTGAATATTTGAACTGAATATGTCGTATGTACAGATGAGGGTTTGATGAGTTACTTACAGATGTACAGTACTGGGGTGTGTTATGTGTTGTTCAGGTGGGATATGGCCTGGGGGAAAAAAACTGTTCTTGTGTCTGGCTGTTCTGGTGCTCAGTGATCTGTGGCGCCGGCCAGAGGGCAACAGTTCAAAGAGAGAGTGAGCTGGGTGTGAGGGGTCCAGAGTGACTTTCTAAGCCCTTTTACTCACTCTGGAGATATAGAGATTTTGGAGGTTGGGTAGAGGGGCACCGATAATCCTCTCAGCAGTCCTGACTGTCCGTTGTAGTCTTATCGGCAATTTGTAACAAAAGGTGCACGCTTTGGGGATCGGCCAAGCAAAAATTACTGTATATCACCCACGTTTGTTTGAGTTTTGCTTTCATATCAAATATAGTTTCATAATTCATACAATAAAGAACCATCCAGTATAATAGTGATTCCATTAGATACTTTAATACAATAAAACTCATACCAGCATACAGAAGTAAATGTAACAGAAATTAAAAAGCTGTAAACCTTGTAAATAATTGTGCGTCCATAAACGCAAAAATTCCACAGTCAGTTTCATCACTTCATACGTTTTTTGGTTTTTTTTCCCCTTTAGGGATAAATAAAATTCACAGACAGTCACCAGAAATAAAACAGTTCCTTTGGCTTTAAGAAAGGCCACTCAGTCGTTCACTGACTTCCCAAAGCTTTTTGGCCACCGCGTCATCTTTGGCTTTGGTACTGACTTCCTCCAAAGCGCAGCAGGAGAAATAACGTCCACTGAAATGCTCGATTCCTTCCTGAACAGCACAGTGCAGAGTTGTTTGGGCTCCGGTTTTTGGGTCCAGGAACAGCAGTCTAGCCACTGGCTCGATGAAAACTTTCTGCCAGAGACTCACATGGCGGGAGAGCTCAGTCTTTACAACACCTGCAAAAGGGTGATACAATATGTATTTGTTTAACCTAACTGAACAACTGATTGATGGTTAAACATCTTCTATAGAGAGAATATTTAAGATACAAGTTTATCAGGTTTTTCAAAAAACAGGAAATGGCTTTGAGCATTCCAGATGATAGGCTAGATTAGCATCAGTGATCTGGAATTCACACAAACAAAAAATATGGTTCTCATTCACTCTTATTTTTTTTTACTCATGGCATTATTCTTCATTTTAAATGGTTTCATTCCCACTGTGAATGTGATTTTGCAACCTAATGTATCCAGTTGGTCGTAAACAAACAAATAAGTGCGTATTCATGAATAGTAAACAAGAAGTTGTGAATGGCACTCAAGTGGCAACTGATGCTGGTAGGTCATGTGACTAGACAGTATGAACTTTCGGATGGGGCTTCTGTCAATGTATGGTCAAAAAAGCGTGGCCATATTTACCACTTTGTGGATGAAATCCAATTATTTCAAAAGGAGTCCGCACGATCTGAAACTTTGTGTGACAGCAAAACTTTTTCTCCATGCAGATTTCCCAATGGCTTTATTTTTTTTTTTACAGATTTACCACGCTGACTAACAGAAAACTGCTTGGTTTGAAAGTGAATTCTATGTGACTACTGACTACATACCCCTTTTTTTTTTGGACAGTTTAATTTTGTGACCCCACCTTAAGAACACTGAAAAAAATTGGTGTAGAAACAATTTTCACTGAGAAATTTGTTGTCATATTCTTATAATTCAAATAACTACAAAAGAAATGGCAAGTGACAAATTAAATTAGAAGTAGAAAGACTGTATAGACTTTGTATTTTCTTGTAAAAGGAACCTCGATAATCTAAAAGTTTCGTCAACTTCATTTTTTAGTGAATGTGAACTTGAGTATGATCGGTTCCCCTAAAAATGAAATCGACCATCATTTCCTCAACCTTGTGACATTCCAAACCTCTATGACTCTTCATTTGTGGAACGCAAAAAGAGGAATTTGAGTAATGCACAACGAATGGAAAAACAGTCATACAGGTTTTGAATAACATGAGGGTGGGTGAATAATGACAGATCTTCAACTTTATAAACCATTCCTTCAAGTATGATTTACCTGGATGAACACTGTAGCAGGTGACGTTTGTGCCTTTCAGTCTCTTAGCCAGCTCGTGAGTGAACAGGGCGTTACAGAGTTTGCTGTTGCAGTAGGCCTGGAAGAACTGCCAGCTGTATCTCCCTGAGCCCAGGTCTTTGGTGGCGCCAAGAGAATCGAAATCAATCTTGCCCCAGCGATGGGCCATGGAGGATAGTGTGATAACACGAGCAGCAGGACTCTCCTTCAGACGATCCAGCAGAAGACATGTGAGCAGAAAATGGCCAAGATGGTTGACACCAAACTCTATGCCAAAACCATCCTCGGTTCGACCATCCGCCACAAGACCTAAACATAAAACCTTTGAATACAGTTCCACGCGTTCCCCATAATATTCAGATAATGCTCAATCAAGATAGCCAGACGTTGCTTACAATCTGATTTGAAACAGTATTGATGGTTTGGCTTACCTGCATTATTGATGAGCAGGTCCAGTCTTGACTCAGATTTGAGGAAGTTCTCAGCAAAAGCTCGCACAGATTTGAAGCTTCCAAGATCAAGCTGCATGAACAGGATGTCATTGCTTCCTGTGGCCTGAACAACAAATATGGCTTCAGTAAATACTCAAAACTCAGTGGTTGAATCAGTGATGGTCCTCACCTTCTTGATGTCATTTATAGCTGCCACAGCTTTCTTCTGGTTTCTGCAGGCCAGAATTACTCTTACTCCACGACCTGCCAGATCTAGAGCTGTGGCCTTCCCGATACCAGTATTCCCGCCTGAAACATCAAACCAAACATCTCTCAAGACCAAAACTAAAACACCTGCAGGCTTTTCTCAGTCATATATTGAAGAGAATGCATGACACGCTCGTTTTAACGCGACACTTTTCCAGAAGTGATTTGCAGTTACCTCTATAAGAATGTTTATCAAAAAACCTCACCTGTAATAATGGCCGTTTTCCCGGTCATATCAGCGGTTCCTTTACATTTTGATTTCTTAAACAACGTCTCCACCAAGACGACATAAAGAGCTGCGACGAGCACACCGGCGATGATAAGATGGATCATGTTTGTGATCTACTGCAGGAGTCTGCGGGCGGTTTTATGTACTCCGCCCGGGCTAGAGCCTGATAAACCGGTCCGTGGTTTTTCTCTCCATCACCCCACGAGTTCTCAACGAAACCGGTTTGCACATGCTCAAGAGAGTAGACCGTCCAAGGCCAAAGACTGCTCGTTTATCGTAATATCGTGGCATGTTTTATTAGCAAATGGGGTATAAAGTAGAGCTGGAAACTCTTGAAAACGGGGTACTTTTGTTTTGACACAATGGTGCTTTCACATTCATAATGATCGATCTTTGAATTTTATTTTACAAAAATATGGGTCTAAATACCGTTTGATCCCTGATTTGTATAACATTTTTGCCAACAAATATTAAATATTCATCACAAGTAAACAATTTACACACACACAATTTTTGACCAAATACAGTAAAGGCCAGTTTGTGTTAAAATTGAGAAAATTAAATCATTTACGTCTACCTACCATACTATATTTTAAAATGTGATTTATTCTGGTGATGGCAAAGCTGAATTTCAGCAGCCATTACACCAGTCATGTTTCTTAAAAATGTATGTATATATATATATATATATATAAGTTTGTAGTTATTGTTAAACCTGAAAGAAGTGATTGAATGTTGTTTGAATCATATATATATATATACATATTTATGGTTTGAATTACCTAGTAGGGATGACATCACCAACAAACTTAGTGCCAAACTATTTTGAGTTTTTCATATTATCATGGAGATCTTGAGTAACTGGGCTCCCTTGACGTATTTTTGACACCTGCAATCCACAGGTGATGATACATATTGTTCCATCACTAAATAAATTACATACTCTACCTGGGAGAGGTGACACATTCAACACAGTAAGGCCACGGTATCCCCAGGCACACCCAGTGAGTTACGTCTTTACTCTGGTATGACAAAGCAACATGATTTATGTAGTGGAAACCTGGTCCCATAAACTCCAGGAAGTGAAAACGTATCATATACACAGCAGTTTGTGTTGCATTCAAAAGATGTTTGCTAATTAGTGATGTTTGCATAAATGCAAATCTGTAAAACAATCAAAGAACGGTTTTATTAGAAGAATTAAACAGCTTTTTTGTTGTGGTATGCAAGTTATGAACTGCAACGTTTGACACGGGTTTTTTATAATATGCAGAAACACAGATTTCTCCAACACAGTTGTCCACAGGTGCCACTAAACAGACCGTGCAAGTGCAAATCCATAGAGGTGTAACGAAACTGATGAGGGCTAAACCAACAAGCCTCTCGCTGACTTCGCAAAGCTTTTTGGCTACTGCATCATCTCTGGCTTTTGCGGTAACATTCTGCACTGCACAGCTAGAGAAGTAGCGTCCACTCAAGGGTTCAATACCCTCTTCAAGTGCACAGTAAAGAGACGTCTGAGCTCCGGATTCCTCGTCCGAAAAGAAAAGCAGCAAAATCGGTATCATGAAAAGCCGCCACCATATATTTATGTGGCGGCCGACGTCTATTTTGATGGGCCCTACAAAATAAATCAGCACTGATCACATATGAGCTTTAATATTTTATCAAGTGTTTTTAGAGATTAAAAAACACAGGCTGACCTGGATGAGGACTGTAGCAGGTGACGTTTGTGCCTTTGAGTCTCTTGGCCAGTTCATGTGTAAAGAGGACATTGCAGAGTTTGCTGTGATTGTATAACATCAGTGTTGATGCAGTCGAAATCAATTTTCGAAGTTCGAACAGACTGTCACAACTCTGCTGGGGCCGCACTCTTTTAACCTTTCCAGCAGTAGGATGGTTAACAGAAAGTGACCGAGGTGATTGACGCCAAAGATCCTTCCAAAGCCATCTTCAGTCTTGCCACCAATTACAAGTCCTACAAACACAGAAAAAACAAACAATATAATGTTTTTAAATCAAAGGCAGATTTCGAACTAGTTATCTTAAAGGGGTCATGACATGAGAAATCAAATTTGCCTTAATCTTTTGGCATATGAGAGGTCTTTGTACCATTAACATCCTGCAAGTTTCATAGTTTAAAATGCCCTCTCATTATAAACAAAGCATTCATATAAGTCAAGCTCCAAAAACGGCTCGTTTGGATCTGAGGTGCAAGATGACATCACCCGGGCACAAACATTTGCTAATACTAGGTGTGTTTGACTTAATGCAGCATTGCACAGATCGATCGAAATCTGACTTGAAGCAGTGCATGCTGGTTAGAAATTTTACTGAGAAGCCTTAAAGGACCCGCCCCTTAGAACAGGTCATTTGGGGGAAATCGTGGCCTAATGGTTAGAGAGTCGGACTCGTAATCCAAAGGTTGTGGGTTCGAGTCTCGGGCCGGCAGGGATTGTAGGTGGGGGGAGTGAATGTCCAGCGCTCTCTCCACCCTCAATACCACGACTGAGGTGCCCTTGAGCAAGACACCGAACCCCCAACTGCTCCCCGGGCGCCGCAGCATAAATGGCTGCCCACTGCTCCGGGTGTGTGTTCATGGTGTGTGTGTGTGTTCACTGCTGTGTGTGTGCACGTTGGATGGGTTAAATGCAGAGCACGAATTCCGAGTATGGGTCACCATACTTGGCAGTATGTCACTTCACTTCACTTCACTTCACTTTACAGCAAGGATGCCCATACTCGGTCCTGCAGAGTTTAGCTCCAACCCCAATTAGACACACCTCAATCAAGCTCTTACTGGACATACTAGAAACGTCCCGGCAGATGTGTTGAGGCAAACTGGAGCTGAACTCCGCAGGACACCGGCCCCCCAGCACCAAAGGCCCGTTTTAAGGCCCGTTCACACCAAGCACGATAACGATAAAGATAATTTGATATTAGTGTCCACACCAGCGAACAATACCGTCTGTTTATTCTAAGCGCACGTGCGTCTGCCACTTTAAATTCTCGAGCAAATTATAGCAGGATGGATTCTGATTGGCTGTCATTGTTTTTATCATTCATCAGCTCGAAAAAAAATCGTTCTGGAAGTAATTCCAACAATATCGTTTCTTTATGCCTTTATCGTAATAGTTGTGGTGTGTTCGCTGCTATTCTTTAATATTGAGAACAATTTTTAGAACTATATCTTTATCGTGCTTGGTGTGAACAGGCCTTTAGACAGGGGGTCAGAATTGAGAGTTGAAAATAATTTTTCCACATATTTTTTTAATTTTTTATAAATTAACATTATATTAGTTCTAATTGCCTTGTGGGTAGCGCGCCAATATATAGCGCCGTTGTGCTTCAGGTGTCCCGAGTTCGAGTCCCGGCTTAAGGACCTTTCCTGATCCCATTCCTTCCCCTCTCTCCCACTTTGCTTCCGGTCTAATAACTGTGCTATCATAATAACGCAAAAAGAAAATGCCGAAAAATAAATCTGAAAAAAACAACAACTTTATTAACATTCTAAGTAAACCTCAAAGAACATATAAAAAAAATCCATGTCATCACCCCTTTAAAAATGTACTAACTGTATCATTGCAATTGCATATTTTTGATAGCTACCTGCATTGTTGATAAGAATGTTCAATCAGGATTCTTTCTTGAGAAAGTTTTCAGCGCAACACCTCACTGATTTCAGACTGGCCAGATCCAAATGCATATACAAGACTTCTTTGTTTCCTGATTCCTGTGTGCCAGTTACATCAGTTCATTGATTTCACATGCATACATAATTTGATTTAATACATTCCTACATTAATTCTGGAAATTTATATATCAGAATCACAGATTTAATAAAACGGCATGCTACTGATATGACTCAATTTTTATTCATTTATTATTATTTATAAAAGTACTATTTTTATAAGAGCAAAGGTTTTTAACAAGGAAATATTAGTTGGCTACAACAGTGAGGTAATGAATTTCTTATTTATTTACTGACTCTCAGTGTCACTTACATTTAAAAAACTCTAAGGTTAAAAGGTGTTATGGGAGAGTCAATTAGGCTGTGCAATTTAATGATGATTTTAAGTTCAGCATTCAAGAAACAGCCATCATAATGAAGCTCTGTTTAATATCAAATAAAAGACTGCAGACTTCAGACACTAGAAGATAACAGATGTACTGTCGTCGTGTAATCTGCTATATTACTTTGGGGATTTAAACCCGATATGTATTGTCCAAAGCCTGTGTTCCTTTTGAAGATTCACTCACTTTGTAACGTAAAAAAATATACATTTTTAATATAATTTCTTGCACTTGAAAAATGTTGTTTTCGACTCATAAATCATGTGTTCAACAGAAGTCTAACCGTTACGCCTCGTTTGCTTTTTCAGCTTCTCGCACCATGTTTTTAAGTTGCCATGTCATGTTAAAATATCTTTTAACTTAAAAATACGTCTCAGGACCCTTATTTCCATTTTTGTTAAGAGTTTTTAAAATCAAAAATGCTTGTTAATTTACCTTACAGCAGTTTTACACTGTTGCACAGTACTGCTTCCGGCCAGTAGGTGGGACTGTCAATCGACAGGCTTTGATTCAAAGAGTGATTTCGACCACGTTGCTATTAAGTGGCTTCTGTTGTTGAGATTTTGAAATCATGTCCATGTTTCTGGAGTGTTCAAGATTGCAAGGTATTCTGGTCCCCTGATATGGTTTAAGTCCAGGAACCTCAAGGGGGCAACAAGGGTCCATGGAAAAGTTTAGGGGGGAGAAATATAAAATAAGATAATTTTTTATTAAACAAATCAGTTGACTAAAAAAAAAAAAAAATCAAATACAAATTTGGTATACAATAATAAAATGGATTAAAATCAACAGATAAAAATAATGTATTAGAAACTAAATATTTTCCACATTTATTATATTACTTCTTCACTGTATAAATTGGGTCTTTATAAAAGAAATATATACAGCTCCCTTAAAATTTTAGGATGGTCTCTTTATGTGTCAGTGGGGTCTATAAGATTGAAACCCCTTGTTTATGTCAGTCCATTGTAAATGTATCCCATTCATCCTTGTCCAATCTTACACTAGATGATAAAGTCTGGTTTTTTTAAATAGCACCCCTTTTCTTAAACCAACAATATCATGTACATCATGCACAAGGCAGGCATCTGAATATTTGCAGAAGAGCAGGCCGTGATCGAATCAGCAAGCATGACACATGAACCCAAGCTAACAGGATTTCTAAAGCATGTTATTTAAAATCTGGTTTGTATTTACATAGTTTAACACAAGAACCTGGTGAAAACTAATTACAGAACCACATGAAACAGACACATAAAAGGACTCAACAGCAACCAAATAGTGCACAACAAAAATAATACAAACTGGAGCACTTTTGCGTATTGAATCCTGTGGATCTCTGGCTATTCACATAGATACTAACACATATGTACATGAGTCACGTGTCGCGCTAAAGAAACACCAGGTCTGACTGCGCTCCAGAGGACATACATAAATAAAAGCATCCGTATTTTATGTGAAAAAAAGAAAATGCGTGTTTATATAAAAACTATTGTTACTGGCACAAAATAGAACATGTTTTGATTGTTTTTTTTTACGTGTGAAAACTGCTCATTTGTTCTGAGCATAGAGGATGATCAAAGTTTCCCTTTAAAAATGCAAGTCTTGTATTGAGACAAGAAAATTTGCAACCTGCCAAAAGAGTCTGAAAGAAACTACAAAAAAAGTCACTTCATGCAAGTGTATAAACAATTAAATTAGGAATCGTTTAAACTGTACAAGTTGATACTTTAAGGGTTAAGTTACAAGATTGGGTGGGAGCGGAGGAGATGTGGCCTTGCTCAGCTGCTCCCCCTGTTGGCCAGGTGTGGGAGTGAGGCTGCAGGTGGTGAGCTCCTCTTGAAGTGGCTTGTTGGCAAACTCCGTGATACTGAATATAAACTGCAAGCAGCCCAGTTTGACGTGGCTTCCGTGATGGAGGAGCGCAGTACCTTCCCATCCTGCACCACTGCCTCCAATCAAACTGGAGCCGCTGTTTTTACAGTTACAGGGAGTGATGGGAGCATTGTGGGACTGGCAGCTCATAACTCCGCCCTCTGTTGTCAAAGCCACACCCATTGCAGACTCCTCCTGTTCCTTTTTCCTGCAGCGTCCTATAAACACACTTGAGTTAATATCGAAGCTTACTCTTTTTAAAGTTGTCATGAAATGGAAATCAGCCTCTCTATTTTCTAAATGCATGTTAATGACTTTATTTTAAATGATTAATGTATTTTTTATTATTATTATTTTTTTTAAAAGACCTTCTAGTCTGGAAATGGAAGAGAAATAACTCACGGATGATGTTCTGAACTTTGGCTAGCAGGTTGCTGGACGGACTCTGGTTCATCTTCTCAGAGAAGTCACAGGAATATAATACGTTGTCGACGGTTGTCCCGTGTTCGCTGTAGTTCAGCAGTTCATACTGCTTTGTATTCTGGGGGAGGAGAGAACAAATGTATGCACATGTAAATGACCTCCTTTGTGCTTAAAACATGTTAAAATGTTTAAAATCGCATACCTCATCATAAAATATACAGGCATGTTTCCCTGAAACGTAGTTACAATGCCCGTAGTTTGTAAGGCACACGTCCATATCAGCACCTGCAATGAGAAAACAGTTATACTGAACACTGTAGGATGACACATTTCCAGCAGCCACAGAAAGATAATCACCTGTCCCGATGTACAGACTCCTGTAGCACATATTTACAGCCATTCCCTTTCCCGAGACCGAATACAATGAAGCTCTCGCCTGCACTTCCCTGTTTTGGGCTGAAATGAAACATCAAGAATTCATTCCCTGATGGTAACACAAAAAAAACAACAACGAATAATGAATCTCATACCTTCACTGTGTTTCCTGTGAGTGGGTGACACAGATGAAGGAGAACTGCTCTCAACAGGAGAGGTTTTCGATTCAAAGAGCTGCTGAATCCGCTGCCATGCTAAGAGCTTGATAAATTTCTCATCCAATGAGCCAAGCTCAACTTCTGCAATACAAACAGGGTTTCAGAATGCTTTCAAAATGCTGCCGCCTTTTGAAGTGTTTTATTTAATATAGTTTAAGTAATAGTTATAATAATTATTCTATAGTCAATTTGATATAGAACACATTTTTTATCCAAACTGTGCAGGTTTACAAACATGCAGATGTAGTCTATCAAATGTTAAATTCAAGTTTGGTGAGCATGTATAAAATTCTATGATTAAAAAAAATAAAAAGTAGCAGACTGATTTATGTATAGCTATCAACTGTAATTATGACAGCGGTATATTAATTTCACTCACTTAACTGTGGGGAGCGCCAAAGTCATAAAAATAAACAAAACTACACAGATTTAGAACTCTTAAAAGTCTTTTCAACATAACTTGAAAAGCAAAACAGAAAGATTACAAGATTCCTCTCTGAGACATACACAAACCCACCTCCGCTGTCCTGCATGATGTCTTTTATTCGTCTGGACAGATCCAGCATGTTAGGTTCTGTGCAAGAGAAGACATCACCGCTGCCTGCCATCACAGCATTCCCATCTGATAAGAGTAAGCAGCCAATCAACATTTTTAAAGCGTCGCTATGTAATAATCAAAGTAGAAAAGTAGGCATTTACCACTGGAGGGGGATGTAGATTTCTGACCTTTTGACCCGGTGTCTGAGATGCTTTTCTGTGGTTTAACAGCATGTGCTCCTGAACATACAGTAGAGCCTGAGAGTTTTGCTGCTGCTGTGTCTGAAGCTGATGTAGTTTTCTCATGGTCACATGATGGAGTGCTGGGCTCAGTTTTGACACAAGCAGGAGGAGGGACATCGGTGCCACTACAGCACTTTAAGCTGGCTCTCTCAGTCTTGGTTTCCGTTTCAGTGTTGGCATGGCTGGGTGGAGTGGGCATGTGTAAACGGGACATTTCATAGTCAGTGGTGTTTTCTTGGGTTCTATCAGGACCCTGCATTCCATTGGACTGAACCAATCGGTCTACAGGGCCATTTGAGGTCTTACAGTTCTGACACAGTCCATCAGTACATGAGCTACAGGAAACTTTTGGAGCAATGTTCTGGCTGCCCGTTGAGGCAGCACTCTGGCAAGAGTCTCTGAGTTTCAGATCAGTCTTTTCTGTGTGCTCTGAATCCCAAGGAGTTGTTTGTCTGTTCCATAAATGCCTCATAATGCTGCACTGCAGCGAGATGACGTCTTTGAGCCACTACACCAAAACATAACAAAAATACTGGTTCAGAAACAATACTGAATTCAAAAGCAGAAGCAAACCGCAGGCTGCTTATACACACCTGACACTGTTCGTCTTCACTGGCTAAGTGCTGTGGGGCAAAAGATTCTGGAAGGCCGGTGCAGATCAGCTCCCCTTCACGGATTCCTGCCGTGGCCATCAGAGTAGGCGGGTTCTGGTACTGTGACTTTATGGCATCTGGAACCTGCAATTAACCAAGCTATATTTCAACATCAAGTGAAGTGACATACTGCCAAGTATGGTGACCTATACTCGGAATTCGTGATCTGCATTTAACCCATCCAACGTGCACACACACAGCAGTGAACACACACACACACCGTGAACACACACCCGGAGCAGTGGGCAGACATTTATGCTGCGGCGCCCGGGGAGCAGTTGGGGGTTCGGTGTCTTGCTCAAGGGCACCTCAGTTGTGGTATTGAGGGTGGAGAGAGCGCTGGACATTCACTCCCCCCACCTACAATCCCTGCCGGCCCGAGACTCGAACCCGCAACCTTTGGATTACGAGTCCGACTCTCTAACCATTAGACCACGACTTCCCCAAGTGTCCATCACTGGTGTCAAATAGGGAGTTTAAAAGAGGACGGATCACCTTCAGAGTCTTTCTGCTGTTGGCATGAGCCGATCGCCGTGTAGGGGGGTGCTGCCGATGTATCCGCTGCAGGAAGTCAAGTTTGACGGCATGCTGGGATATTCGGTCCTGAAACTGGTCAAATAACTGGCAACGGTTGCTGAGGGTCAAGCTTCTCTGGTTCAGCTGTGAGGAAAGGAGGAGAATGAATGAGTGGCACGTTTGTAGGGTCTTTTTTTAATTTAGCATATGAAAATGCCATAATTCAAAAGATACACAAGTCTTGGTTTCTGTTTTGCACAAGCTTCCTTACTACCAGGTTCTGGATGTGGTTGGGACACATCCACCTGCCTGTAGGGAAGGCAGTGAGAGGCGGGTCCAAACAGTCCATATGAAACAAAAGAGGGCAATAGTCGCACTGGATCAGTGGAGCCAATCGACAGCTCCTGAGAGAAAAAGACAACTATTAATGTATAATATCCTAAAAAAGGTCAATGTTTTTCAATGCTTTTCAAGAAAATAGTAAAATAATATATATACATTTATAAAAGCTTGTACCTGCTGCATGTGTAGCACACCTTCACCGGCAGTGGAACCAGTCCAAAATGGTCCAGCTCATGTTGTGGACGTTTAATGCTCTTGGCTGATAACTCTTCTTTTCGTCTCCTTTTGCTGGTGCCTGAGACGAAGAAAACAGATGCATTGAATCTTAGAATCACATACAGTCTGTTCACACTATTTTGAAGTGAGATCAGAATGTCCTGTACCTGGAAGTGCGGTCGTGCAAGTGAGGTCATTTGGAAGCTGGAACTGCGTAGGGTTCCTTTGCATGGCAGCGGCGATTAGGAGGTCAAATGGTCTTTTGAGGGTGGTTGTGATATTTGAGAGTTCAGGCTCAGAACCCTGGGTCTCATCCTCCACATCCAGGAGGTCTTCCTCCATGTCATTCTGCTCAGACGGTGTGGGCGTGTCTGTGGAGGAAGTGTTGGAGTTGGGCGTCGCAGGTCGGCTGCTGGGCCGTCTCTCCAAGAGTCGTACCTGAGCGACAGCAGCCCGAAGCCCTGTGCCACCCAACGCCACAGAAGAATCCAGACGTAATGTCCCACATTCTTGCTCAGAAGCAGGAGAAGGCGTCTGCATCCCCAGCTGCCGCTCCAACAGACCATTAATTTGCTCCTTCTTCTGCTCCCTTTTCTGTTAAGAGCCAATATACAAATTACATGATTAAATGTTTCTTTCTTTTCTTTTTGTTTTTTAAAGCAGCCCACTGAAATAATCAACAAAAATGTTGTAGAATTAAAGTATAAAGAATTTTCAAACACAGCAAATATATAATAATCAAGCATGTGATTAGCTAAGGATAAAAAAAAAGAAGGAAAACCTGTTTCTCTCTCATTCAGTGTGACTATACAATAATAACATCAATTACATTGTTATAATAATAACATAAATTACACCGTATAACATTATTAAAGTTATAAAAATGACATATTACTATTATTCTAATTATGTTAATGTAAAATAAAAAATGACTTCAAACATTACACCATTTTATTTTATCCGAAAACTGCAGGGAGATTTTAAGGCTTCTCTGCTGAATAAACTATTCTCATTTAAAACTTGGGAAGATTAAAAAATTAGGGGCAAGTTTAAAACTACACATAACATGAGTGGTTGTTTCATAACAGGACACTAACCTTCTTGTGAACCGAACAGCGATGACACATCCAGTCACCAGGGGGCAGCATTTCTCTACTCAATGGCGGGTTACTGGGGAAATGTAAACAAAGTCAGAGGTAAACTACAGGCTTCATTTAGCACAGAGCAAACATACAGTAATAGTATGCACAGCCATTCAATACTACAATGAATGATGATGGAAGAGCAGACCAGCTTTATACTTTAGCCTACTCTGAATGTAAAAAAAAAAAAAAACGTGTTACTATAAATTTGGCAGTTTCTAAAACCATGCCCACATTAAACACCTATGCAAGAGATGTTTTAATAGAGGAAACTTTGAATAAACTATCTATACCCAGCCGGCATTGAGAGGGTAAATCAATACCTCTCTCTGTAAGAAAGGAGTCTCTGTTTTCTAATGCATTGCACATTCGCAAACAGATCTACGTTCAAACACTTCTGTTCTACTGATGGTAGGTGGTAGAATCCGTTATGAAGCCTAAAAACACCGGGCCCTCAGATTCTATATAACTTCAACAACTAGGTAAAAACATTGCAAATAAAAACCTGGTCTAACTTCCCGCAGTTCTTTCAAATAACTGATTCAACGAACGACACAAAAAACCCATTAAGAGATCTTGCCGATGTAGTTTCTTTTTGAAGCGCATCTGATCAATCCCAGAAACTCTGGAACTTGGAGACTACACAAATGAAGGCCAGTGTGGCAGATTTCCAGTGGCCCATGGGCTGCATGTGTTTCTCCTCAAAGACACATGGAATCATTTCACCTCCCAAACAGACAGAATAAACAAAAAAAATACAGAGGGGAAATTGAAATTCAAAACCGAAAGTGACAGATCTTTTCTTACAAACTGTGACGTACATCCGCTTGTAACAGACTACCACATATGAAAACAAAATGTACGACAGGGACTTGGTTCTAAGCATCAGTTGTTGACTAGATTTTAAAATGTGGAGATTGCACTCAAAAATGGAGGCAGATGAAAGCTTGCAGGGCCAAAGTTTAGCCGGAACCCTACTTACGTCATCAGAAAGAAGTCTGTCTTTTAACAATAAAAAAATGAAACATGCATGAATGAATTGTTTACAATAAAATAAACAGATACAGTGAATTTTCATTTCATGCAGACATTAATAAACAAAGCTGATCACAGATGTGCAAACATCTGACAAACTGACTCAGACGATTAAGGAAAATCCATCTCATAATCTCAATCTCTCCATAATGGAGACATGGTCGTGGCCTTCAGATGTCTATGGTTAATGATTATTTATCAGCTCCATGCTAAAGCTTTTCCCTGCTCGTGCAAGAAACATCAGACAACATATATTAAACTCCAACACCCATGATGTTCCATCTGGATATGCAAGAAGAACATCAGCCAAATCTCATGAACGTCTAGTTGTAATGAATGTGCCCCAACTAAACAAGCATCACAGTCCTGGTCCCAGTTTTGTCCCAGCTCCAGCATCACACACACACACACCAGCACTGAAGATGGAAGGCAGCGGGGCAGTGATCACAACACAGCAGGTCCCCTCCTTCACTGCAGCTATCGCAGGTATCGTGATTGGTGGCCCTGCCGGCTCTCCTGGTGCTCCTGTCCGGTTTCCTGGTCCGTTTCTCTCCATCCTCAGACTTGGGTGGCGCCAGCAGAGTCTGGATTTGCTGCAAGAGACAAATTCAAAAACTCATTAGTGAAACATCTGCCCGCGTCTTACATCACATCAGCTGCTCGAGCCATTGTTGGGCCGTGACCGTGAGCGCGCGCGCGCGCCCGTGTGAAGGGAGCCTATGGAATGGATGACATTAGCGAGCGAGAGCGGGTTAGCGGCGGCACTGACTATGTTAACCGGACAGCGAAGAGAGGAAGAAACGAGTGCACGAGCGTGTTTGTCTTACCTCCATCAGCCCGCCGGAGGTATCCAGATCGTACACGATCGTCGGGGTCTCCATTTTTCCCCACATCAACACCAGCCCCAACTGGTTCCGTCTCCCTCAGCCGCTTCGTTACACGCCGACTTCTGTCAGATGAAGAGCGTCTGACCTCCAAACAGCTGTGGGATTCCCGCCCGTGTCTGTTGTGGCTCCGCGCGGGCTCTCCGTTAATCGAGCAGGCGCGCGGAGGCCTCTATCCCCGGTGCTGTGCGAGACTCCGGCCCGGCAAGAGAAGGAATAATAAAGACACAGAAATTTTCATTAAGTCCATGTTGGAAAGACGTCAAACATCAAGCCCCTCGAAGAACAAATCCTCCGAGGAACTGGCAGCGGCGAAAACCAGACGTTTTTCTCCCAGTGAAAGAACGACTTAACGGCGGAACGTCTCTGTTGTGATGAAGGAACGCTCGCGCTAACTGACGCACAAACCCGTGTGCGCATGCGTCGCCCCGTCAGTAACGTTGGGAATCCAATTCATTTAGAGAATCGGTTCGCTTTAGTGAACAGGTTCAGTAGAATCGATTTACCGATTTGCCATTGGTGATGGTTTGTATTAAATAATTAACATTTATACATTTATATATTAATTAATTTTTAAATAAATATTTATATGATAAATATTTTAAATACTGTTCTGAATGACTTTGCATTGTGTATGGTTTTCATATACCTTACAGTTCTACAACCAAAGTTTTTTCTTACAAGGGATAGTTTACCCAAAATTAAAATTTAAATAATTTACTCACCTTCCAAACATCTGTTAGGCGCTGACAAATCCACTTACATGTATTTTCTATACAATGAAAGTGAATGGTGACTCAAGCTGCCACCCATAGATTGTAAAGGTCCCACTAGAGGGGGAAAAGGAAATTCATTTATTTGTAATTAAAGAAAATAAATTAATTCATTTGTAATTTACATGAATGTGAGTAAATGACAGATGTTTAGGTTTTGGGTAAAGTATCCATTGTTTACAGTCGCGTGGTTTAAAAACGATTTGCGAATCGGTTCGAATGAATCATTATAATGAGCCGGTTCAGAACAACGATTCATTCGCGGTCGAGCATCACTACCCGTAAACAGTGGAGCCATCTTGCTCTTTTCCTGCTTCTTAATAAAAGCTCTCCGTTGATGTAGTCTTTCTGGGAACCGTCAGTATGTCCTTTTTGTGGGTGTGAGGAACTTGTTTAATACATCAGCTGGCGAGGGTTTGAAAGCAGATGCCATTAGTCGGTTTGTTTACGTGTTCGAGCCTCTTTGTATTGTGAGGGAAATCTCTGGCCTCTGATTGGTCCGTTATGTCGCCGGCGTGTCATGAACCAATGTGTGAAACGGAAGAAATGAAACAATTTAATTATGATGGTTTTGGAATAGACTAATGTTAAAATCTCCAACGAGCAACGAACAATGGCGGTGAACAATTATTAATTAATTATGTATATAATATATAGGCTATATATTTATCATAAGCCTTATGTGTAATCTGATTAATTTTCAAATTTACATTCATATAAATTCAATATTCAGAATAAATTAGCATTCATAGATATTCAATATTTAGAATAAATAATAAAATTAATTCTATTGAAAACAAAATTCATTTTTATTCTAATAAAAATAAATCAGCAGTAGAATGATTGAAAGATAAAGCTACTGTTCAATAAATAGCTTCAGTCTTGTTTAAATTAAAACTTCGACAGCTACAGACTATACTGCATAATAAATACACAACACCATAATGTAGTTTTAGACCGTTTATTTACAAAGTGTTCTGCAAATAAGCCCCCATGCAGCGACAGTTATACATAGAGAAATGGCTTTATCACCATCAAGAGTTCAACTGGAACTCAAGACTCTCAGCCACTCTCCCGACTCTCATAGGTTTTGCTGCATGTGGTGAAAGCAGCTTCCACCTCTGTGGTTCCCCAATGTGAAACAAAGAATCCAGTGCATTGTGATTCCAGCCTCAAGGTGTGAGCCTTGGGGAATTTCACCAGACAAAAAAAAAAATAGAGTACAACACAAACCTCAGAAATAACACCCTATTGTCCACCATCGTTAATGTGCTGGCAGAGGTCTTGGAGAAAAATACATTTACAGGAGCCCAGCAGAAAAAAGGAGAGGTGCCAAAAGAAAGACAGGTGAATTTTACATACACACCTCATATTGCCTTGCATCCTGAAAAGATAAACAAATCAGATTTCAGTACAGTACAGTAGTTCCTCTTTGTCGTAATGTTCAAAGTCTTCATTCAGAGCCCACTTAAATACAGCTGGTGATCCAAGTTGTACTTGAAGCAAAAAACATTTAATGAAGAAAAAAAAAAAAACAGCTTTGGAAGTGACATAAAAAAAAAAAAAAAATTTAATTATACTTTGTTCAAAAGTTAGGGTTAGATTTTTTTAAAATATTTTTGAAAGAAGTCTCTTCTGCTCACCAAGGCTGCTTTTATTTGATCAAAAATGCAGTAAAATGAACAATTTTAGAATGTAATCACAGTTTATATATATATATATATATATTTTAAAATGTAATATATTTCTGTAAGGCAAAGCTGAATTTTCAGCAGCCATTATTTCAGTTTTCAGTGTCACACGATCCTTCAGAAATCATTCAAATATGCAATAATATGATTTGGTACTCAAAGTCACTTCTTATTTTTATCAATGTTGTGCTGCTTTATATTTTTATGGAAACCCTTATGCATTTTTGTAACATTGTAAATGTCTTTTCTGTCACCTTTGATCAACCGAATGCGTCCTTGCTGAGAAGCACTACTTCTTTCAAATAAAAAATAAATCTAATTTTCTGAATGGTATTGTGCAATATGCAAGCTAATTCAAGAGCTTCATTAACATTTTGTTGTTATTTGAATCAAAAGAGAGGAAACTTATGAAGATGTGAAACACAAAATGATGAACATGTGAACAAATGACTTGAAACACAAACATCCTGTGAGATATAATTTAACAAAACATTAATAATTGTATGATCATTCGACTGGAATTTGGACAGTTTTTCACATTCAACAGACATTTCACATTTTTCACAATCAACAGATATTGGTAATTTGATGATTAGGAGATGGTTTTTTGGTTAATATGAGGTACTCCAGTATTAGTAAGAATTAACATCCAATATGAGAACATGAAGAGGGTAAATTGAGGCACACACACACCATCTGCAGAGTTCTAGATATCGATGACCCACAGCCTCGAGCCTAAACGGATTTTTACATCTAAAATGAATGTTTTCATGAGGGACCCAGAGTCTTTCCTTCTCCACTTCAACCTAACACATTTTATTCTAACCCTTTGTATGTTATGAATATACAGCAAGTTTTTGAACTTGAAATATTAAAACAAAAGACATTAAAATAAATTTCTTAAGATACATTTTTTAAAGATTTTTATGTAACATTAAGCACTAAATTATGAAGACAGTTTTATTATATATTTTGTCCTTAATTCTTTAGTAGCGCCATTACATGGCACTGATACGGCTACATTAAAGAATAAATAAAAGCATATTTCTCTGTTTGCAGTTTAGCCATTTAACTCTGTTTATTCATACTATTTGTTCTGCAGACCAAGTCAATGTCATAAATAACAGGTGGAATGACAGAATGGCAGGCAGGGCTGATCAGGACAGGACGATGGTGTTGTGAGAGCCCACGTCTCTGAGGTTCATGGCATCCATACTTACTCCCGTCTCATACACAGGGTTGTCAAATGCAGATTCTTCTGTCATGTTGTCATACGGTGGAGATGACGACCCAGGGAGCTGAAAAGTCTTGCTTTGAGCTCTGCAGAGACAAACAAAACAACCTTATTAGTGAAGAACAAACCCCAAAATAAAAAGCAGTGTCCTTTTCCCTGCCCTTGAAACTTACATTGAGATGCAGAGGAAAACGACCAGGAGGAGCATCAGCACCACCGCTACAGGAATCAGAACTGCGATGGCAATGTTGACCCCCTCCACGTCAAACTCTGAATCAGCAGCTGTAAGGTGGACATTTTATGGAACATTAAAAAAGAATAATAATAAGATTATGAATTAGGATGTTTTGATAATACAAAAAATATCGTCACCGTTCAATCTGTGTTCCTCATTGTTTCTTGACGAAGCTGAAAAAGACAAATAACAACTTCTGTGAGACACCCGAATCATTAAACAGTGCTTTAAAACTCATACTCTAAGACAGGGGTGCCCAACCCTGTTCCTGGCAATCGACTGTCCTGCAAAGTTTAGTTCCAACTCTAATCAAACACACCTGCCTTTAATTTTGACGTGATGCTGAAGACCTTAATTAGTTGCTTCAGGCGTGTTTGATTAGGGTTGGAACTAAACTGTGCAGAGCTGTGGCTCTCCAGGAATTGAGTTTGAGACCAATGCTCTAAGACAGAGGTCTTCAACCCTGCTTAGAGCAAAGTTTATTTCCAACCAGCTTCAGAACACCTGCCTTTGTATTTACAAGCAATGTTGAGGAGCTTGATTAGGTGCTTCAGGTGTGTTTGATTAGGGTTGTAGCTAAACTCTGCAGGACAGTCGGTCGTCAGGAACAGGGTTGGGCACCCCTGCTATAAGATATAGGCCACTTGAAAAGAAAGCAGTTCGTACCTCTGCACATAGGTGGCGCTCCGCTCCATTGAGACGGATGTCCAGGGAGGCAGTGGATAGTGGGTTCACCCTGAAGCACATAACCTGTACGGCAGGTGAAGCTCAGAGTCTCTCCTGCCTGGAAGAATGCTTTCTCTGAACTTTGGATGGCCGTGGAGGGGGCGCCAGGGTTACTGCAGGGTTCATATCTTTCAGCTACAGAAAAAACACAGATTTCAGTCTGTTGACTTGGAATGAACTCTATGTGCTGGAACGCAGTAATCATGAAGTCCACTAGATGGCATACAACGTCAGGTTTAGGGTTGCATTTCTTGTAATGCTGAGAAATAATTGCAACAGCACATATGCTTAACTACTTACGGACACATTTGGGCAGTCTTTCACTCCATTTTGGATCTGCAGTATCTCTGCTGTAGCAAGTGAGCACTCCTGGGCCAGAAAGTGAGTATCCTTTGTTGCAAATGTACTCCACGGATGATCCCACAGCGAATCGAGAGCCGCTCACCAGTCTCCGGCTGTTGTCCACTAGCCCCGGATCCTCACATGACACAACTAGGCAAAAAAAACCCACAACAACAAGACAGAAAACATTTTTAATTTCCCAACACTGAAAAAAAAAAAATTATGAATTAAGTTAAGTAAATAATAATAATAAAAAAAATTAGAGGAACAAAACTATACTGGAACTGAAATGTTTTGCACAGAACATTTTGTATTGCATATAATATTAATAATGTATTAAAAATAAATTAATAAATATCTAAATATACTTAAAGTGTTCTACACACTTAGGTCTAAATTATATTTGAAATGTGAAATGAAGTAAATAATATTTAATAATAACTGTCTATATTATTAAATAAAAATAAAATAATAATAATGATGTGCTATAATTAAACATAAATATGGATTATATATTACATTTATAAATCTAAACGGGGGGGGGGGGGTCAACTAGAGTGGTTAAAACATTAATGATTTTTAATAATTGTATATTTTATTAAGGTATAATATTAACTAATTATATCAATATTATATTATGTCAATAGTTCATTTAAATACTTAAAAAGAAGGCATTTGTGCAGAGGTTTTAGCTCATTTCACTGTGATGCACATCAATATGTTGAGGAAATTTTAATAGGAATTAGTTCAAATATAATATTAATTTTCAAGAAGAAAATCAGTCTAATTATTATCAAATCAAACCAACAAATCACCATCGTTAAACCCACACAGGTACCTTCCAGTTAATGTTTCTGAAAACATACTTTCCGTTTTCACAGTTAACTGACTCTGCATCTGTCATTATAGGGAGGTTATTATTTGTACTAACCTTAATTCACCAGTAAGTGGCAGTCGACCTAGTTTTAAATCTATGCAGTCATTATCAGCATGCTAATTAAGTTTTCTTAGTGTGATTTAAACACTAATGATCTGCTGTGACCTTTAAGTGTGATGTTAGCTCTTACTTTTCTCACAGACGGGGACGTCTCCACTCCATGTTAGATCCCACTGGCACATCAGGATCTCTGAGCCCTGCAGACGGAAGCCTGGGTAACACTGGTAGGTAATAACGGTGCCATGGGTCAGGTCAGGATGAGACGTGCTCTTCCAGCCATTAAGGATTTCTGGCAGCTCTGCGCAGGTGTCGTTACGTGGGACTTCTAGTATTTAGATGGTGGAAGGAGAAAAGAGACATTGGTTCTTGGGATTTGCCTATTTTTACCAAACCTGATAAGGGAAGTCGTGGCCTAATGGTTAGAGAATTGGACTCGTAATCGAAAGGTTGCGGGTTCGAGTCCCCGGTGCCCTTGAGCAAGAATCAGAGCAAGGCACCGAACCCCGAGTATGGGTCACCATACTTGACAGACAATACGTCACTACTTACTCACCTTCGCCCTCATTGTGGGCCTGTTAGGTATCTTTGGAAAGAAGACACTCTCGGCTTTACTATCCATCATCCAGAGTTGATAATGCTCGAAAAGATAAAAAGTTATACACACTGACGTGCCTTGAAAAATATTTTTCCACACTGAATGTTTTTTTATTGCATATACAAATACATGAAATAAGTCCTGGAGCAATCCAGAAAAGTAATGGGTTGAAAGCCATGTGTCTCATGAATTTATATTTCAAATTTGAAGATACCATGAAAAATGAGATTCCTGCAATATTTTTTCTGAAACTATTTATAGTCCCCCCACCCCCCTGTTTGAGGAAAAATAACCACCAAATGGATTGCAGAATTATACAAACTATTTTAGTCATTATACATATTCCTGCATAGTTTTTCAATTATAAAATAATAGACAGACTTATTTGAGCACTAAAAAATACAAAAATAATTATTTGAGTAATAAAAAAGGAAAAAAAAATAGAAAAAGAATGCTTTGTATATAGTATGTATACTGAAGTATTCTGATTGCCAGACATGAAGTGATATTGCCAGACATGGTCATAGAGACACACACGCTGATGTGCTTCCATTCATATGATAATCATACAGATGGGCCATATAATCAATAATAGCTGATCAATGAATCACAATGATAGCCGTCATAGAGTTGATGTTCGTCCATACATATTATAATCATGCAGACACGGCCACATTCCCCACACAACACACACACACACACACATATAAAAAATGTAGAAGAAAAAAAAAACAGTTTTTTATGGATAAAGCAGATCGCTAAGTTACGCCCCGCTCAGATGACAGCGTCATAGCCTGCGTCAGAGCTGGCAGGAGGGAGCGCCAAATTCAAATAATCTATATTCCGCTTTTCTGAGACTTTTTTTTTTTCCGTGGACGGTCTCATTCTGTTTGTAAAACTGTATGCTACAACACCGTGTTGTTTTTTTTACTACCAAGACGCTGTTTTTGAGCGTAATTTATTCCATAACGGACGCGAACAATAACTCTCCCGAAGAAATGAAACGTAAACAAAGGAATATTCATCCTTATTACAACGTTATTGTTTCGCTGGACTAAAAGTGCTCGCTGGGATGTTGTTCTGTGGACCATTACCTCTCTAACTAAACTGGGATTTCAGCAGTGGACGCGTTTGTGGCTCGTTATTACAGAGATAAAGGTATGTTACGTTACAGCTTTTTTACTCTGCGTGTTTGGATGTGTACTGCTTACACAAATGTAGCAAATACATTCCTTGTAAGCTTTCCATCGAAAAACAGCGATCTGTCGTCGATGCTTGAGGCTTAGACCTTCAGAAGGATATATAGTTTGTCAAGATTAACTTTGTCCCGTTTCATTTATTCTATTAGAAAACAATGACACATGCAAACAAAGAGCGTTCAGTGCGACGTCGCTCTGGTGAACGTTAACAGAAGCTTTGAATGTAAATGAGGCCGCTGTGAGAAAACAGTTGCCCATCTAAGTCTTTGCCAATGACGGGCACTGCCAAGCAGGTTGGCACCTCTACTGCTACTGCTTGTTCAGACACTGGGGGACCATCACTGCCCAAACATGATTCATTTAGGCACTGGCTCAACAGACATGTCAATAACTGATCCTTAATGTACTAATATTTACTGTAAACTGCTTATTGTACATAAAACAAACAAGAATGTAAAGATGATCAGCACATTCTCATAATGCCACTTACCAAAGAAATGCACTACAAAGCCATTGTTGTATCCGTAGACATTGGAGGCTGGATCAGATTGAAACTGGATGGTCACATCGGCTGTAGAGGTGTAGAGTCTAAATCGAGGAAGAAAACCGCTGTACTGGCCCAGGATGTTGGCTGTGAGGTCATCACCATCATAAATGGTCAGCATGTCATTCTTCCCCAGACGAAGACTAATAAAGCAACACATATGAATGCACATCATTAATGTAGCTCATACATTTTTTAAGCAAAAGAATGGTAAAGGAGGACAGTTCACCTAAAAATAATAATGTTCTGTCCCTTTAATTAAGAAGAATGGTGGCATTGTAACATAAGAATCTGTCACACCACCAGCCACATTTTTTCCCAGATGGTTTGCTGATGTCATTCTGCAATTAATCTTCATTTCCAAACCAACATGAGTAATGCAAGAGGAAAACAAATTACACAGCCTAGGCAGAATTTCTCACAATTTTCCACGCTGAAAATCAATCATGTTTTCCATTCTGTCATGCTAAATGGCAATAAAGGCCAGTGTTTAGATTCCCTCATTTATCGGGAGGCTGCATTTACCTCTTCAATAGGGAAGTGACATTTTGCAAAGAAATTAGATTTATTTAGTGTAATGTTGGAAAGCAGAGAGGAAGAGCCCTCCGGGGTACAACAAGGACTTACAGAGTTAAATACACATATACATGTCCTGATGATCAGCTGAGAGGGACTGAGATGTTATTTTTCTTCCACCAAACAGGCTCATTGTTAGAGACTTGTCTTTTAGGCCTGTGTGTGTGTGTGTGTGTGTGTGTGTGTTTTGGAGGGTAAGTTTAGAAGATAGTGTTGTGCAGAAGCCAGTAAAGCTAAGCTAATGATGCATGTTGGGACACAGAGGCTCTGGGTGCAGAGATAATGTTACACTCAGCCTCAGGAAGATTTGATGACTGGTGGACCATTGGCTTCTAAGAAGGGCAGAATGTCAGAGTAATAAAAAAAGGACTTTTAATTTTACTTTATTTCTTCTTCTTCTTAATAATAACAAATAAAATAGAGTAGGGTCTAAAATGTCATTCTCTTTTTGCAAAAACGTTTTGTCTGACAAAACAATCTCGAGATTATATATACCTATACCTATCACAGATAAACCCAACCCCTCTATCCATCCATACCATCCCGAATCTACATATACTGTGCCAAAACCCACCAATAAGTCCACAAACTAATTCATACATAATTCAACTAATTCCACTCATACCACCACAAACACATTAGTAACTCCATAAAACCCATCCATATAATTGTAAACCTACATATAACACCCAAAATTAATTAGTACCACACTTATACCCACTCATACCCCAAAACTCTCCCAATTACACTACAAAACCATCTATATCACTCCAAACCTACCTATACTACCCAAAACCAATTCATACCACTTAAATCTCCACTCATACCACCACAAAACCTACTAGTAACTCCATAAATCCCATCCCTTCCATCTAAAACCAGCTCATACCACCCAATAATTCCACAAAACCCATCCATATTACTCCAAACCTACTCATACCATCCAAACCAATACACTAAACGCTAAACCTACCTATAATACCATCAAGAAACCAATTCATACCATCCTAATCCCCACTCATACCACCTAAACCCATCCATCTGACGCTAAACCTACCTATAATACCATCAAGAAACCAATTCATACCACCCTAATCCCCTCTTATTCCACCAATACATCTGCCAATATCACAAAACCCAACCATATCAATTTAAACTTACCTATACCTTGCAAATACCAACCCATACCCTCCTATTACCAACCTACACAAGTCCAAACTCACCCATAACGCCCCAAAACCCACCAATATTTGTGATTTTCTGTTTAAATATTATTTGCCTTGATGTTTCCCTGCAGCTCTTTTGTACTTATGAAAGAAGCCACAATCAAACCTCAATACGCTAGAGTGCACATCCCATAATGGGTCACAGATATTGAAGAAGCTCTATTGCCTTGAAGTAACATATACAGGTGTGACCCCTATCCAGGTGTTCAGCCTGGCACCTGTATGTGGGCCCATTAGTGCTGAGTGTTAATGAGTCCATGGGTGGCCTCCATGTCTGTGCTAAATCAATTAATCAGCTGTCATTACACACACTGTTCCTCTGTAATTGGAAGGTGGTGAACTGTACCGAATACTAATAGAGAAGTGAAAGCATTCTCATTAGAGGAGAAAAGCAACACACACACTTAGCTACACAAAGACAGTCCTAAAATTGAACCATCTATGCTTTTTGTCCACACACATACACAGAGGTTCAGATACTCACACCTGGACATCCAGCATAAATCTCTTGTCCTCCTCCACATGTAGACCCCAGATACAATCCTGGCCTTTGTCATACGCTTCAGGCCAGTTTGGAGAAAGCACCACTCCTGCTGAATCTGTTATTTCTCCACTGCACACCGCTGTAAAATAAACAAATGGTGTGAACAAGTCTTCCTGGGAAGTTTGTATTACTGATTTGGGAAGTCCTAATTAGGACATTATGTGCTTTTAAATCACTTCAGAGGGAGCAAGATAATGTAAATAGATTTTTTAACTCTTCATCTTTAAAATTATGAATAAAAACTATGAATCGGGTGTGTTTTTGCTTTTTATGTTGTTATTCAATTTGTAGTTGCTATAAGTTGAATTGTTATATATCGTAATTGTATAGTACTATGAGATTTTGTTCATGTAACTTTCATGCCATTCATGTGTGTTCAAATTGTAAATACAATCTTTACATCCAATATGACTTGAATGCACCAAAAATTAAAGGGATCAAACTGTTTAATTTCATTTTAATTTAAAGGGATACCACTAAAAATGAATATTCTGTCATCATTTACACACACTCATGTCATTCCAAGCCTATATGACTTAGTTTCTTCTTCACAACACAAAAAATATTTTAGCTGACTGACTTTCATCATAAGAAAAAAATAAATAAATGCTGGGACATTCTTTAAAATGTCCAAAAAAAGAAAGAAAGTCACAAAGGTTTGGAAAGACATGAGGGCGAGTAAATCAATGTTCATTTTTGGGTGAATTTACGAACAGAAAGATTTCATTTGGATTTCATATTGACTTCAAATGGCATGTAAGAACAAATATTAAATCAGAGAAAAATGACCAAAAAATGAAGTAAAAATTAGACTATAAATCAATTGGCATGCTGACAGAAACATCACACACACAAAATCACCTCTGCAGGCTGGTTCTGTCTCATTCCATTGTGGATTTTCATCATTTACGCACTCTAAAATAACAGCACCCTGCTCCAGTGTATAACCAGGCTCACAGGTGAACTCCACCACAGAACCAACTCCAAATGCAGGATTACTTGTGGAGAAATTTCCATACTTCACAAACGGCTCATAACAGCTGCCCTGAGCAAATGCTGTAGAAAAATAACATTTATACAATATAATAAACACAACAAAACAACAGTGCTCATTATTAATATTTTTCTCAAAAACAGAAAAAAGGTATTTTTACATTTAGATTTATGCACTTGGCAGATACTTTAATCCAAAGTGATTTACACTGCAGTCAAGCCACTCATTATAGTTCTTGCATTCTCTAGCAATCTAGTATTTATAGTGTTATTTCAGTAGGATGTTTTTTGTTAGTAGTCCTTGGTCATGGTGAAACTGTAATTCAGTAAATATACCCAGTAATCTTTTGTCTCTAGGTAACATCTGTTCTATCTGGCCCTCTCTGTTCTTCTTCAGCTGCTGTAACCAATTTGTTCAGGCCTTATAGAGACCAGAGCTAATGAGAGGCAGAAGTGAACAAGCTCTTTTGTTAAATTACTGGAAGACAAGAATAACTCATATTCAGGAAATATGTACCTTCATATCGGATGGCAGCGCCAGTGCATGTGCCCGTCTCGTCACTGGTGAATTCCACAAACAGATGCCTGCCGGTGCTGGTGACCCCCTCAGTGGGCAGATACTCGACTGCATACGAGTCATACAGGGGCGGGGAGTCAATGTTACTTCCATCCTTTATGAGGAGCCTGAAAACAAACAAAAGGATATCAGCGTCACTAAAGAGTAATTGTGTGAACAGATCAAGATTATTTGATCAAAAATGTATAAAATAATTTTCTAATATAAAGTTAGAGATTTCTAATTCAATATATTTTAAAATGTAATTTATCCCTGTGACGGCAAAGCTGAATTATCAGCAGTCTTCATGATCCCACAGAAATCATTCTAATATGCCGATTTTCTTATTATTAACGTTTCTTATTATGATCAATTTTGGGAAATATTTTGGAGAATATTAAGTAAAAAATATTAAAGTAAAAAAAAACAAAAAAAACAAAGCACAAGCCTGTCATCATCCTCAGCCAGTGCCACTTTCTCAAAGTGAACATGGAGCCGATGGCCCTCGGGGGCCTCCAGTACCCAGTGACATGTCAGATTGTTGCTGTAATTTCCTGGAAACCCCGGAGAGACGATACGACCCTGAGTGGCATTTTTCATCATCCCCCCACAAGAAACTAGGCATGAAAGACAAAAGGAAAGAAACTGCTGTGAATTTGCTGCAATCAGTTCCCTTCATTTTCATTATGCATGGCACAGATTTCCAACAGACTGCCAAAAACTAATGAGACTAATGAAAAGGAATAACATGGATCCATTTAAATGCAACTAAATCACAAGTCATAATTTTTCATCTGTAGCAATTTCAAGACAGTACATATAGGCATAGTTTGTTTTAGGTTGTCCTCTCATACCTTGACACCTGGGCTCTCTGCCACTCCAGTAGGGTGTGGTGGCATTTCGGCAAGTGAGAGAGGAGGGGCCCTGGAGCTGATAGCCAATCAGACAGGAGAAATAGGCCACGCCCCCCACCTGAAGACCAGTGACTGATACTTCACCATTTTCAGGGTCCAGCGGGGATGCACAACTCAGAGCAAAGGCTGAAGAGAGAAAGAGAGAGAAACAGAAATGTATGGTATATGACTGTATGTAAAATTTATCTGAAAATAAATAGTAAATGCTATTTGGTGATGCTTGGCACTGAAATTAGACACTTACAGTGTGCTATAAGGCAGCCATTTAATACTGCAAAAAATGATATGCTTAATCAGTTTTTAACTGATAAACTAGTTTTCCATTACAAATAACATTTAAAATCAAGATACATTTTCTATGAAGTAAAATGACTATTAAAGCTATTAGATATTATGTCTTGTCTATAAAAAGAATTCATCAAAATTAAGCAAGTTAAACTTTAGAAGTTTTTTTTTTTTTTTTTTTTAGAAAACAAGACTTAATATCTTAAGTCATTTCCCTTCTAAAGTAAATGTGTGTTGATTTAAGAATTTTTAGATATTTAAAATGAAATACAAGACAAAAAACTTAAAAAGAACGTAATTTTTTAAGTGTAGTTGAAAGTGGCTGAATTTGTTTGTTAGAAACAGGCAGACACTGAAAACATGGCTGTCACAACGTGAGCAGAAGTTCTGTGACCTTTGACCTCTAATTCAGCAATTACATTTAATGGCATTTTTATCTGAACAACTTGCAGTGCATTTAAGGCACATTTTATCACTATTTGCGTTCCCTGGGAACTGAACCTTTGATCTTAGTGCTACTAGTGCAATTGAGCCACAGAAACACAGAGCTGAGCAAACAGACCAAAAGCAGATGCTTAAATCTGACCCAGACTCCTTTATCTGTCACTAAACCGATCAGGTGCTGGTTAAGTGTGTAGAAGCAACATTTAACGTCCAGCTGATCTCACCAGCTGTGAATTACCGGCCCTCTTTTCTCTGTTTCCATGGTGATTAATGTTCCATAATGCCCAGTTGTTTAGTTATTACTAATAATGACTCAGTTCAAGCACAGCAGGGCAGATTCACTGCTTGGGGGTTATGGCCAACAGATGCCAGGGCTTTATGTAACACTAATCCAATCTGTCTATCAGCAGAAAAAGAGCTACAGACATTTCCATATAATGGAAAGGGAATTAAAATGACAGAACAAAAACGTTTCAGGGTCAGCTGACAGAGTCTAAAAAAAGAAACAATGCATCGTGATTAAAATAAGTGGAGAAGCTTTAATCAAACAATAATCTGTGGAAGCA
The DNA here is from genome assembly GCF_936440315.1 of Barbus barbus. Taxonomy (NCBI): domain Eukaryota; kingdom Metazoa; phylum Chordata; class Actinopteri; order Cypriniformes; family Cyprinidae; genus Barbus; species Barbus barbus. Next base: position 16,947,525 of record NC_136725.1, read on the forward strand.
AAGTCTGAAGAGATCTTAAATGCTATATTGTTATATGTTTGCTTAAAAACAAATAAATGTGCCACATTTTGGCCATTTTTAATTTAATTAATTTAAGCATGAAATAATTTCTGAAGATCAAATAATAACTATAATACTTTGCATAAAAAGAGGGGTGTCTGGACTGAATTCCTTTTTTTTTTTTATATATATATTCCAACACTATTTTCAAGGAAAACTGGATTGATAGTAAATAAAACGTAGGTTTTTGCTTTGAAATTCTGCATTCTAACATGGTGCAACCATTAATTGTTTAATTCAGCTAGATGTTATAAGTAAAATACTAGCCGAAGAGCATCATATCATGGGAAGGTCATCATATGCCGAATGGTTCATTAATTTGACTGCTTTTGTGAGTGTATCAGTGCTCTTCATGGCCTCTGAGCTGCATCTCTCTGCCTTAATAGCATTTATTGAGCCCTTGACCATTTGAACAGAGCTTTTAACCCCAGCGCATAAATATCAATAGAGCACAGAGATGCATTATAGCTCTCTCTCATTTAATCTCTCTCTGGGACAAACGCTATTGATCTCTGTTTAGCAGCAGGAGCGCCGTTCACGTGTGCTTCAATTGCATTTAAACTCAATAGGCTTTTGGCCAGCAACTTCATCTCTGGTGTCTGCTAAACCAAGAGGATGCTGGGATTTCGAAGGATGACTTAATGTGAGCATCAACATTTAGAAAAAGATTTGATCTTATATATCTAGACTTATTTATATATACTGTATATAAGGATGAGTTAATGTGAGTATCAAAATTTAGAAAATGATTACACACACACACACACAAACATATATATATATATATATATATATATATATATATATATATATATATATTCTTTGATGACTTTCTATTCATCAAAGAATCCAGAAAAATTTTATCATGTTTCCACAAATATATTAAGCAGCACAACATTTAATTATGATAATAATAAGAGATGTTTCTTCAGCTCTTGCGCACAAAATAACCATGTTGGAATGATTTCTGAAGGATCATGTGACACTGGATACTGGAATAAATTCCATTTTAAAATATGTTAAAAGTCATTTTCAAATGTAATCTGAGCTGTCTGCCTGAAAATAAATGTGTATTAGGACATTTCTTTGCCCATGTACACACACACACACACACACACACACACAAAACAGACAGATGCTGTCTGTCTCCTCTGGAAAACAACCTCAACATGTTTACACTGAGGATTGCCATCAGTATCAAACCCCTCAAGGACTTTAGCATGAGAGATGATGCTTTATTCCTGAGGCTTATTTCCATGACATTATAAACCAATCAGTACTAACATTTGTTTATAGTTCTGTAGGCCAGATTCTGTAAGAATCATATAGCAAATTGATTTTTCCTCTTAATATTAAGGCAAATCATTAAAAATATTAGCACAATATTTTATGGTACCTCTATACCGCAAAAGTAATAACCCAGGCTGAGTGGGCCATTCACTGCTGAACTGCACTGAGATCTGGTTACTAGAGCTCCGCAGCACCAGACCTCTGGATAACATGGAGTTGTTGGCCAGAATTGAGGCCATGGGTCCACCTAGATCCTCTAGAACCGCCTCCATCCCATCATCCAAACTCGCATTCAGCACCTGCAGCACAAGGGCAGAATCAGATCAAAAGGTAGGCTGTGATATTCAAGACTTACATGATTGCATCTGTGTAGATATCTATTAGGATCAGCTCAACTGAAATTGTGCTGCGGGTGGACTTCAGTGGGTCCAGAATATGAAAGTGTGTGTGGAGGTTCTTCTGATCGGTTTTGTTGCATGTGTCACTGAGATAAGCATATTGAACAGCATTGTGTGAAGTGCTGAGCTGCCTGGTTGTATCAGAGCTGGTACTGAAAAACACTGATATGTTTTTACCGCTGTGAGAGCAGCACAGGTGCTACACAGTTTTCTTGTTGCATTACAGATATGAACTCACGTAATGCTCACTGAGAATTTGTACTGAGCCTTAGTTTAATGGAACCTAAATTCAAGAAATTAATTTGGTTCTTGTATTTTTTTAAACGCTGAACTCGGTTCCTAAGGAGGATGAATAGCAGGTAAGCACATAACGTTAGTGACAAACTGTAGGCTAATTCTGTATTAGCAGTCACTGCGTTTAAAACGGTCACATCATCTTAACGGTATAAAAGTCCATTTAAAGAGACATACGACTTTGTTCCATCATTCCCTTCTGTGGTAGCTAGCTTAAAATCAAAGTGATATTTGCAAACAAATAATGCTAGACCCAGAGCAGAGTTTCAGACCTTCTTTCCTTTTAAATGAAGCCACGTAAAATAATTTGTCAGAGGGTGAAGGAGCTGATGACCTGCACAAAAAATCGCATAGATTTGAATACATGCATGATAAAAGTAGCTTCATATTTCCAATGCCTTTGCTTTTCTCTTTCCCTTGTGATTTGTCAGTTTCGCACGCTGAGAGGAATAACCGTCCCTGACACTCTTTTGCTTTACATCTCGCTGCTTTTTATGACACACACTGGAGCCAGGGTGAATTAATATCAGCTGACAGCAATTTCTCCAACTGAGACCTTGACTGAAAAACTCATTTCAGATGTGGTGCCAAGACCCTGAAACTGTCCTCAGGTTCAAGTGACTCCTTTCTGTGAATATTAGCTCGTTTGTTCTGCTATAATTTGAGCTATTTAAACTCAAATGCCAGCCGAACATGCACAAAGACCTACATTTCCATAAACTAGGTTTAAAAGTGTGTCATCAGATGTTCGGTTGACGCTCCCTGACCCCTAAGCTGGGTAGGGTTAGCAGGGCAGTGCGTATGGAATAATATGAGCGCTGTCATGGTCAACAGGTCGACAAGCAATTAAAATGAAACAGTGTTGAGAATCTTAATGATTTGTGGCCTTTCACAGGACCTTTGTGGACTCTAGCAGACCAGTTTGTGGAAAGTTAATGAGGGTCTGGCCGACAGAGCACTGGACCCTGGAGAGACGGCATTGTGAATACAAGGTACCTCTAATTACATCTCAACTGAAACTCCAACTTCACCACTGAACACTGTCCTCCCATTCATCAGCACACAAGCATTGATTAGATGATGAAATTCTCACAACTATCTAGACGTTCTATGAAAGAATATATATTATGGATTTTGAGGGAAGCTTGTACTTCAGCATCTGTTCCACAAATTACAAATGGCCAATCAGCAAAAGGTGCACAAAAAAAAAATGTTGTCACACAATTCATAGCAGTATCAGAAAACACATAAAACAGAGGCTTTTTGTATGGAATTGAAAATGCACTGTGAAGTTCAAGGCTTTTTCACAAATCATAATTTAAAAAATGATATTCAGTTCTGTGCACATTCATTCTTCCAATAAGCTGGCTGAACACTGTATTAAAATACTCTTACAGTATGATACTGACTATTTACTACATCTTGTAAGTGGGCCGCCTGCAACACCTCCACACTGTAAAAAATAAAACTAGTTTCAAATTAAAATAATTTGTTACCCCGCTACCTTAAAATTTTAAGTTTAGTCAACACAAATATCTAAGTTGTCACTTAGTACAACTTAATATTTCAAGTTGACTAAATTTTTTAAGTTGCCTCAACAATTTTTTTTACAGTTGCCAACAACTGTACAATGTTGCCAGTGTAGTCCAACTAATACATGAATGAATGAATGAATGAATCAGTACTTTCTAGTGAATGAAACACATAAATAGCTTACAATTTTCATAAGAGTCACTCATGTAGTTACAGAGATGGTTGTTCATGGCAGCATGTGGCTAAAGATGCACATTATGAATTCTGAGTAGTAAAAATGAATGAAATGTTTTATTTAATGTTGTTATATATTGGTTTACTGGATTCAGCTACTGGATTGAATAAATAACACATCCAAAGAATATGTGAAAAGTAATTTCTTTCATAAACTTTATTTCTTTCTGAAATGATCTCATCATGTAACAATGGAATTGCATCTCTTATTTGCCAAATATGGGCATAATGGTATTGCATTTCACTTCTTTGGAGTTGGAACCCGCAGCTTTAGCTGTCCTGATCTTTAACCACATGGATCTTTAAACATCCATATTCAAACAAATATGCGGCCAGTGAGCCTTTAGCATCTCCTTCCAGAGCAAGAACATTTCAAAATCACTGGCTTTAAATTGGCCACTTGGAGAATTGCACATGTCAGGAAAGAGCAATTATTTTTAATGACTCTTGTTTTTGCTAAATATAAAAAAGCAAACGTACGATCAGGACTTTCTAAGTTTGTAGGATACATTTTGCGATCAATTCAGTGCATTAAACTATATTTTACACTCAATATAATATCCTCAAACATAAACATTTCAAACACTTCAGCATTTTCATGATCTGCCTCAACTTAAATAAGATCATTTCACTGCTATACCCTGTATAATTGTGTATGTGACAAATAAAAAAAATCTTGAGATCAATATGCATTACAAATGAAAAAGTTTCGACTTTAAACAGACCTTTAAATAAACTTCATATGTCAGCTGTTGGTGAATATTATAAGAAAGTACTCAAGTATAAGAAAACTAAATTCACCAAAGCGCAGAGATCAAATGTAGTCAAAATCCCGATGAGGCCGTCACATCTAAAATGTTCAGAAAGTCAAGAGAGCATCACATGTATGATTCAGCACAGCCGTTCTCCTCCAACGTATCTACTGTAGGGCTTTTTAGGGGAAATTTTGTTTAATTTGACACAGCAGCTGTGCTGCAGTCAAACACTGATTTGCGAACATGACGGTCCTCCTGGAACTCCATGCGGAAACTTTCACAACTTCAGACTGGAGGCCTTTATAAATGGCTGACAGAGAATTGGCAGCATCTGTCTGCATTTCTCTAAAACTTTTATATGCAATGTTCTGTCTCCTCACAATCAGTTTTTAAATGCACTTCTCTCTCTTCTGATCAATCCAAAATTAGAGGTCTGAGAAATTGCAGTGCAGTCGATCGAACCGTATTGAGTTGGACGGCTGACAGGAACAATAACAAGTTCCACCTGATTGCATGAAACGCAGAATAGAAATTGTCTGCGATGCTTCATTTGCTCAAAATGAACGGCTTGTTCTCTTTTGGCTGGAGTAATGAAGACACTTTGTAAATCCTCTTTGTAACGATTTAAAAAAGCACCTAGTTTACCTCTGTTGTTCATAATCATACTGGTTTATCAAAGATATCATTCTGTGATTTAAAGATAAGTGCTCTTAATCATGCTCCTCAACTAAGCGGTCACTAATCTCATCATACTTTATTAATTATCTGTGCTATTTCTTTACTTTTTAAATTCTCAGTTGTATTGTATTTCGTGCATTACTGGCACACATTTAAGCACTGTTTGTCTATAACAATTTTACAATTGCAGTGGCCTGTTTGCAGTTGTAAGGCTTCTTACATACTTGCTGTTTAGGAGAATGAACATATTTATCTCATATCCATGTAGTTATGCACAAAGCACAGAAAACAATATCTTGTCTTATATCTTGTCTCTGGAGACACTTATGAAATTTCAATGTTAAGTGTAGAGGAGATGGAAATGACACTCTGTTGCCCTTGAGAGACAAAGATGTGCGAGAGAGACGCATCTCCTAATCTGCATATGATAAAAGCGTTAGAAGAAAAAGTACTGACCTGAATCTCAACGCCATAACCCAGATATACAGTAACCAGGCAGGTGCAATGAATGTGGGAATCAAATGAGACATCCGGGGGAAGCTCAATATAACCCTCGGCGTCTGTGAAGTTCATATCGCAGTGAGCTGGAAAAAGAAAGACAGAGAGAGAGAAAAGGGCACCATTCTGAAGTCACCCCTTTTAAAGCTGTCTTATGTTTGGATGGCTGTGCAATAATCCTCCATTAGCTCCATTAGGCCTGTGCATTGTTATAGAGATCAACATCCATATACATCTATATCTTTCATCCATATCTAGCCATAGCCATCTGTAGCTGTCCATATCCATCTTTATCCATATTTATCTACCTGTCCAAATCCATCTACAGTATATTCTCTGTATCTAGTCATGTATATTCAACCATATTTATTCCTATCCATTTGTCCATATTCATATACATCCACACATTCATATCTGTAATTATACATATATATCCATCCATATCCATTCAAATCCATCAATATCCATATCTGTATGTTTCCATATCCATCTATATCCATCCACGTCCTCATATAGCCATGTGTATGCATTCATATCTAGCATCCATATCTATCCATATTTATCTTTCCATCCATATCCATCTTTAGCCATCCATATCTATTATCAATATCCATCTATTCATGACTATTCATGTCCATCTATATCTAACCATATCCATATCTTTCTATCCCATATTACATTTACATTTTCATTTATTCATTTAGCAGACTCTTTTATCCAAAGCGACTTACAAATTAGGACAATGGAAGCAACCGAAATCAACAAAAGAGCAATGATTTTGCATCCATATCTAGCCATATCTATCTATATCGACTATCCATATCTATATCTATCTATCTTAGATCTCCTCCAGATCTAGCCATCCATATCTTGCCATATTTATCTATATAGATCCATATCTTTCTGTTTCTCCATATATATCTACCAATGTCCTCATATATGCATCCAGATCTATTCATATCTAGCATCCATATCTCTCCATATTTATCTTTCCATCCATATCCATCTATAACCATCCATATCTATTATCAGTATCCATCTGTGTCCATCCATATCTATATATAACCATCCATATCTACTGTGTATCCATCCATATCAATCTGTTATAATGTTCTTAATGTACCTGGAGAGGTCTCAGAGAAATATCCTGGTGTGGGTTTCCCCTCTGGCCTCCGTAATGCTTTCTTGGGTGAAGTTGACAGAGACAGTGGTGGCAAAGTACTTTCCATGTCAAAGGCTTTCTTTGTTGTTGTGTTGAGAGTTGTTTTTTGACCTGTGCTTGTGGAAGTGCTTATTGGAATGGTGGGGTTTGTGAGAGGCTGAGAGGTGACCATGATCTTCTCTGATGTTCTACTACGGCTTTTACTGGGACTCCTTTGTTCCACAGATGTTGCCGCAGTCATGGTCAATGTGGTCGCAAGGTCAAAGAAGACTGCTGCATCCTCCTGAGGCAACAGAAGTGAATGTTCAGTGTTGGATGTAGAGGTAGAGACTGTTGGCACGGTGTGCGGCGCCTCTTTAAAAAACTGCTGATCTCCCTTGAAGCTCTTGGTCAGCAGAGCTGAGTGGAGTTTGAGCAGTCTTAGGTTGGGGAGGATTGGTACTGCATCTGTAGTGAGCTGCTGGACATCAGTTGGTGGCTCCTGTTTGCTGGTGAAAGGGTCAAACTCTCTCTCTGATTCTGACTCTCCTCCTCTCTGAGTTTGTACAGATCCATCTTCTGCAAAGTTCAAACAGATTGAAAATTAGTACTAAACAAACCTAGTCTGGTCTAAGGCAGTGATGTTTTAAACTGGGCTCTACAGATCCCCAAGGGGCCAATTTTAAAATATGAAAGATTAAAAGGGGGTAAAAATAAAAATAAATTATATATATATATATATATATATATATATATATATATATATATATATATATATATACACACATGATTTTATAAAATATGTGACAAGTATTTAACTGCTCTTCAAATGCTTTAAATGTCATCGTACAGAAGTTTTGTAATGCTATTTGAATATACATTCAATATACATTTTTTAACATATTAAGGCACTGCTTCCCTGAAAATTTATTATTTTGTAGTTTAAGAGTGACACAAGAAGTTCAATATTGCTGTGATTGTCAGTGCTGAAGAACAGCAGCATCTTTCAGGAAAAAGAAAGTGTGAGGCAATTACAGCACGTCTTTCATCTCAAGATTAACACACCTCACCAGGCAGGAGAGCTCTCAGAAGGGTTCAGAGAGAGAGAGGGGGAGCTGTATAATGACAGCCGCCTCTTCAGGCTTGAAAGTCTCAACAAATGTTTGTGATCAGAAACAAACTATAATCAGAAAGACAGGCCTCATTTGCCACTGAGAGGAAGTGAGTCATTCGAATATGTCATTCAGACACAAAGATTCTTAAAAGCTTGTCTGATTAAAAAATGTAAAAATCCAGTTTGATCAAAAACAGTCATTATGAGAATGTCAGAGACTGTTGTTGATCGTTCTTTGACTTTTAAATGCGTCATACCGTTCAGATTGCATGCGCTCCCTCAGATTTTTGAGCCAAGTGGAGTAAATCATTTTTGTCTTTGATAATTAAGTTGCGTGATTGTTAAAAAGGTAAACAAAAAAAGAATCTTCTGAAGATCAAGTCTAAATGGAGAATTCTGTCATTTTCTACCCTGTGTCTTTCAAAACCTGAATGACCTTTTTTTTGGAATATAAAAGTTATTATCAAAATGTCAACTCTGTTCTTTTCCATACAGTGAAAATGCTTGGTAATCACTGGCTGGGAAGTCTAGTTGTAATATTTTTTGAGCAGTAAGATTTTTAATGGTGTTTTTTTTAATGAAGTCTCTTCTGCTCACCTCATTTATTTTATGCAAAGTACAGCAAAAGCAGTAATATTTTGAAATATTTTTACTATTTAAAATAACTGTTTTCTATTTGAATATATTTTAAAAGGTAATTTATTTCTGTAATTTCAAAGCTGAATATTTAGCATAATTTCTCCAGCCACATGATCCTTCAGAAATCATAATATATATATATACACACACAGACGTGGTCAGAATTATTGGCACCCTTGGTAAATATGGACAAAGAAGGCTGTGAAAATTAATCTGCATTGTTAATCCTTTTGATCTTTTATTTTAAAAATTCACAAAAATCTAACCTTTCAATGGAGAATAAGAATTTAAAATGGGAGGAAATATAATTATGAAATACATTTTTTTCTCTAATACACATTGGCCAGAATTAACGGCACCCTTTTATTCAATACTTTTTGAAACCTTCATTTGCCAGTTTAACAGCTCTAAATTTCCTACTATAATGCTTGATGAGGTTAGAGAACACCTGACAAGAGATCAGAGACCATTCCTTCATCCAGAATCACTCCAGATCCTTCAGATTCACAGCTCCATGACGGTGCTTCTCCTCTTCAGTTCACCCTACTCATTTTCTACAGGGTGCAGGTCAGGGAACTGAAATGGCCATAGCAGAAGGTTTTGTGTCCAGTGACCCATTTTTGTGTTGTTTTTGAGGTTTGTGTTTGGATTATTGTACAGTTGGAAGATCCAAACATGGCCCATTGTAAGATTTCTAACAGAGTCAGTCACTTATTGATTTTTTATCTGTTGGTATTTGATAGAATCCATGATGCCATGTGTCTAAACAAGATGTCCAGGACTTCCAGCAGAAATATAGGCCCACAACATCAAAAACACAGCAGTATATTTCATTGTACACATGGGGTACTTTTTATCCACATTCACTCACATCTTTTAACCTTTAGGTTACAAGTCCAACTCTCTAACCATTAAGCCACAACTTCCCTAATGTCTTTTCCATGATTTGAAGTTCCAGTCGTGTCTGACAACTGAATATGCTGGAGTTTGTTTGTGGATGAGCTAGGACAATTTTCTTGAAACCCTCCCGAACAACATGTGGTGATGTAGGTGCTGTTTGACAATTTTTTTAAAGGTTTTCTGACCCCAAGACTCAACTTTTTTCTGCAATTCTCCAGCTGTGGTCCTTGGAGAGTCTTTAGCCACTCAAACTCTTCTTGTCACTATGCATTAGGAGGACACACGTCCTCTTCCAGGCAGTTTCATAACATTTTATGTTGATTGGACATTCTTAATTATTGCCCTGATGGTGGAAATGTTAATTTTCACTGCTCTAGCTCTCTAGCCACTTCACTAATTTTTGAAGCTCAATTATCTTTTGCTGCACATCAGAAATATATTCTTTGGTTTTTCTCATTGTGATGGATGATTAAGGGAATTTGGACTTTGTTTTTCCTCCTATTTATATTTCTGTGAAACAGGAAGCCATGGCTGGATAATTTCATGTTCATAATCACCCTGGAGTGCTCAAAACTGTGAATATGAATGGGAATATACTTAATGAGATATTTTACTCATAAGAATTTCTAGGGGTACCAATAATTGTGTCCAATGTGTATTTGAGAAAAACATTTATTTCATAATGAGATTTCCCCCCATTTTCAATTGTTTTAGTTCAATGAAAGGTTACATTTTTGTGATTTTTTTTAAAATAAAAGATCAAAAGGATTAATAATGCAGGTTTATTTTCAGAGCCTTCTTTGATCATATTTGCGAAGGGTGCCAACAATTCTGACCACGTCTGTGTATATATATGACACAGATTACATATATATGTAATACACACACACACACACACACACACACACACACACACACAGTTTTAATCCATACTTTTTAATCCAGGGAATATTTCTCAGGGTTGGTTTATTGTTGAAAGTGAACAATATATTCTTTATAAGAACATATCTTTTTTGGCTACAAAAAAGCTATTGAACATTTCCACCACTTCTACATAAGTTGGCATCTCTCTGCTTGTCTTATTTAGATATTTGTCATGCTTCACTGAGATGTGAAGGAAATCCTTTAGTTTTCCTGTTACCAGTAAAAGAAAAACCTGCTTGTGCGACATCACTGTGCTGAAAACATCTGGAGTTGTGTTTATCTGTCAGGAAGTGCTTCCATTATTGAGACATGTGAGGGAAGTTCTGTACTGAACTGCTGTCAGATCATCTGTCTCATTCCTATAGGATTACAGCAGCTCTCCACTGGGACTTCAACACTGTCTGGATTTAGGAAAATTTAGTTGCAAATGTGTAGACTCTCTCATGCAAGCACTAAAGTCTCTATAGTTGTCTGTTTTTGCTAAATTAGTCTTAAAGGGACAGTTTGCCTTAAAATCGTCATTTGTTCACCCTCATGTCATTCTCATTTTTCTGATTTTCCACTCTAGCTCTCAAATCTCAAAATCCTCCTTTCAATATTCTACATGAAGACAGAAAATCATATGGATTTGGAACAATATTGAGGGTAAGTAAATGATGACAGATTTTCATTTTCTACCCCTTTTAAAGTGTTTTGTGACAGCCAGAAACAATCATCAAGGTTTATTTTGCCTTCATAGTACATCCTATTCATCTCAAAACAAAGTCCTAGGAAGACTGTGAACCCTAGAAGAGCAGATCCCTCAGAGACATACTGTTATTTCTGCTTTCAAACAGCTTGAGATCTCGAGAGTGTGTTTTTACTCCCTAATTAGGGAATTGGATGACAATGTGTTCTAACAGGATGTAGCTTGGCGACACAGTGAAGACAGTATAAGATAAAAAGAACATCCCTGACACAGACTGTAAATGGCAGACGAATCCTAAAGGGATCAGAAATTTGGAGACCAGCGCACAGTCAAACTCTCAGCAGGAGCTGCAGCTCTTTATTATTGGATCAGCCTATAGTACGGTGCCAGTGAACATTGGGAGAAGGCAGAATGAAGATAATCAGTGGTGGATTGTAATTGTTTTGTGGGCTGAAAATGTTGTTGGGTACTAAAAAAGTCGGAAAGCTGAAAACTACATTGGGTACAGTCAAATCTCGGGATGTTTCTTTGTCTTATTGCTTTGTATTTGTTTTAATCTTTATCCAGTCATCACAAATTGCTGTAATTGGTCCATTAAAACAGCTCTAAGGAAAGAAACAATTATGGTGTTTATGTGCTGTTAATACTGATACAGTAAATAAATTGAAAATACACAGTTGGGAGGGAGTCCAACTAGACTAGCTGAAAACTAACTTGGCCAGGTTGGGAGGCCAGCTTAAACCCGCTAAGACTGGTTTTAGCCAGCTTTTTTCAACAGAGTAGCACAAGCTTGCTAGCTTGCCCAAGTAGATATTTTTACTACAACATTCGTGAGAAAAAATCTGTATCCATAAATTATGACCGGTGCTATGATCATTAATAAAAAAACTAAAACAAACTAAAGCTATTAAAAGTAATTTTTGTTAATTGAAATAAAGCTAAAAAATTAGATAATGAACCTAAACTAAGAAACCTGAAAATATATGCCACCTATTAAAAATATACTGTATATGCTTATAAATGAAATAGAACTGAAATAAAATAAGTTGAAGTTTAAGTACTATAATGATTAAAAATATATTTTTTTAATAATTCTGAATAATTTAAAACATTAACAAAAACATAACAAAATTACTAATACTCAAGCTAAAATTTATATGAAAATAGAAAAATATGCAAATAAATGCTCATTCAAAATATTAATAAATAATATATGAGTATATAAGTAAGACTAGGCCTAGAAAAAAAAAACTAGGTTAGCTTGTGTTGTTTCCAGAATTCAAAAGCTGTCAAATGTTCCAGCAACTCAAACTTTTGTTTACAAATGCTGACTGTGCAATTAAAATGCTACATGCTCTTGTTTTTCTAAGACAATAAATCACACAATAAATCTGGGTACATAAACTGGATTCTTTCCTCACATTGTTTAGAGGCTCACAAACCGCTCACAAGCACATCCTCCTTTTCATCCTGAAATCTCTTTCCAATAAACAGATCTGAAGCCTTAAAATAGCTGTAAATAAAGCACTGACCTCACAATCTCTCTCCTATTAAGAACACATAGAGCACATGTCACTCCAGAGTGAATCCCATTTATCAAGATGACACTTTCTGTAATAGAAGTGTGATCAGATCATTCCAGTGGCAATAAACGGCTGCTTCACAAAGCCACACGATGTCAGACCTTCCAGTTAGATTAAACCTGAAGCTGTAGATTGTCATTAATCTCTAAAAGAGGCAATTCAACTGTGTTTTTATAGACTGTGACACGGAAAGACTAATCCCAGTGCACTTCTGCAAATAAATGCCACCTTGAAGGGCAAAATACAGCCCATATAATGGTGAACTTCTCCTTAGACTCAAGCTGACACATGCATTATAATCAATTTCAGATAACTCTGCCCCTAAACGGCATGTAAAAGCAAATAATAATAAATTGTGGTTGGTTGCTTTCATGTCAATCAGGCAGGCTAAAGTCAAGCAAGTCTTTCACGTATCCAGAATGTTTTTTTCCAGCCTGTGAGAATCCCGCAGAGAGACGTAGAGAGCACTGAGGTGTTTGAATAGTCTGAAATTGCTTTTATTCGCTTTGGCAGGCAGGTGTCAGAGTGCAGCATGCTGCAAGTCAACATGTCTAAAAACATAAACGGCCAAAACAAAGGTCCTACCTGGCCAACGGACATCAGTAGGAACCGCAATATTAGAGCTGACACTGACTGATGAAGCTCTCCGTTCTTAAAAAGATAGAGAATGTTTGTCGTTGCTTTGGTCCCAGGATGGACACAGTGACCCTGAGTTTCGAAATGGATCCTTACAGATGAGAACAAACCACTGAACTGACAAAATCAAAACAAGTTCACCAGGGCAGAATTTTGGACAGGGACGAACCAAACTCAATGCAATGAACTAAACTTGCCCTTGATAGATATAATAAATAATAAAGCTGAATAAATAATGTTTCCATTGATGTATGGTTTGTTTTGGCCAAGATACAACTATTTGAAAATCTGAGGGTGCAAAAAAATCAAAATGAGAAAATCGCCTTTAAAGTTGTCCAAATTAAGTTCTTAGCAATGCATATTACTAATCAAAAATTAAGTTTTGATATATTTACAATAGGAAATTTACAAAAATATCTTCATGGAACATGATCTTTACTTAATGTCCTAATGATTTTTGGCATAAAAGAAAAATCAATAATTTTGACCCATACAGTGTATTTTTGGCTATTGCTACAAATATACCCCAGCGACTTAAGATTGGTTTTGTGGTTCAGGGTCACAAATGTGTAAGAAATGTTTAAAAGTGCATGAAATTGCATGCTTAATTCAGCAAGTTAAATAAATATAACTTGTTTAATTAAGCATGTAATTTAATGAGACGTGACAGTATAGCATAAAACTGTTTAAAACATACATTGCAGTCATTACAAGTAAAAGTCAGTATGCGAGTGCGAATATATATATATATATATATATATATATATATATATATATATATATATATATATGTGTATATATATATATATATATATATATATATATATATATATATATATATACACTGCCCTCCAAAAGTTTGGAAACACCCCTGGCAAAGTGTGGTTTTGGATGATATCAGTATAAATCCTTATCATTTTTTTGATGCAAATACATTAAAGTAACTTGACATTATCATTGAAGACCAGCAATAAAACACAATAATGGCAATATATACACGTCAAAGTCAGACATGCCCCTTTGCCAGCTGTGACGCCTGGTTACTGGTTTAAACTTGGCCCAGGTTTTTAAAAAGATATTTGGGTCAGCACACCTTAATACTGTAGCTTCAACAATTGATTGTCAATTCAAAGTATAAATAAATAGCTGCTAATGGTGGATATTCTGATGAATCGAAAATTTAAGTTTTTTCTATGTATAAACTATTTATGTAATAAAATGTTTTCATAGTTTGTGTTGTCCTTTATTAGTGCAAAATCATCACAAATTAAAAAAGATTCATGCCAATATTGTCCAAAACCCCTTTTCTAGGGCTTTTCCAAACTTTTGGAGGGCAGTGTATACACACACACGCACACACGTTTGTTTTTGTGAAAAGTGGGGACATCCCATAGGCGTAATGGTTTTTATACTGAACAAACTGTGTGTGCTATTGCCCTACACCTACCCTACACCTAAACTTAGCCCTCACAGGAGACTGTGCATTTCAACTTTCCCCCAAAAAACCTCACTCTGTATCATTTATAAGCGTTTTGTGTGGGGACGCTGGGTCAATGTCCTGAATAGTAACCTTCACCTTGTAATACCTGTGTCATACCTGTGTCATTATACAAATTTATGTCCTCATTTGTCACAAAAACGCACGCACACACACACACACACTTTTCAAAAGTTTACATTTTATAATACACCACTTTTGGACAGCGGGTATAGACAGTAAAAGTTGGTTCATGCACAGCGATAAACAAAGTAAAGCATAAGTCGTGGCCTAATGGTTAGAGAGTCGGACTCGTAATCCGGCAGGGATTGTAGGTGGGGGGAGTGAATGTCCAGCACTCTCTCCACCCTCAATACCACGACTGAGGTAAGACCCTTGAGCAAGGTACCGAACCCCCAACTGCTCCCCGGGCGCCGCAGTATAAATGGCTGCCCACTGCTCCGGGTGTGTGTTCACGGTGTGTGTGTGTTCACTGCTGTGTGTGTGCACGTTGGATGGGTTAAATGCAGAGCACGAATTCTGAGTATGGGTCAACATACTTGGCAGTATGTCACTTCACTTCACTAATAATTGTGTAGGTGTTTTTGTGAACAGCGTGTATAATTTACTAAGCTCATACATTAGCAGCTCTTCTCTGACACACGGTTTAGCCGAGTGGAAAAGTACCGTTATACCTGAAAGCTTATGATTTAATTGTTGGCAGCTTGTGGAATATATTGTGGAATATATTAAACTGTGGATGTTCAGACAGCTTTCCACCCACACGGAGGAGAGGTCACTGCATTCCTGTCCTGATGAAACCTGTTAAAAATGAGCCATTTTGTGGACCTGAAAATAAAGGCTAGTGCATTATGAATTTATTAACATCATTTAATTGATATAATGCTGTCTGCACAGTCATTATATCATAAGATGAGTGACAGCTGCCAAAGGAAATTGAAATAAATTATACATGATATGTGCATAAAGTAATACATAATTTTTTAACTTTCTTTTTTATACATGATAGTATGGTAGCTCAAGCTCCTGGTATCTCATCTTCTGGAAACATTTCCAAATATCCCCTTTTCTGTGTGTAGGGAGCTGTGAACACTGCAAAGGGTCCATGAGAATCGAAACACTGCTTTAGACAACAGACTTCTGGGGCTTATTGAGGACAAACAACTGATTTCATCAAAGAGATAAACAACAAAACCCTTTCCTGCGTTCTGAGGTATCCCTGCTCTCTCTGGATTTCATCTAAGCTGAGTTTGAATTAAGCGTCGCATCCGTTCAAATCCAGTTCTATGATTAATACAGCATCGCTGCATGTTCGATATCAAAAGGAAGTGCGCCGAGATGAAATGCTCTAGTGTTTTCAAACTGCTCCAGACTCCTGTAGGTTTAGTGAGGCCAATTTTTCAGGAGGTTATCCCATGACAGTTTGCACAGAAGGAGGGAGAAAACATGCCCAAGAAAATAATAATGATCTTATTTGGCCATCCGTCTCCTGAGGCATGCTGTAAATCCAGAGGAACATCGTTATAAGATCAGAAATAGTCTGAGCACTCTAAATAAGGGCCTGATTTGTTATTCACCTCTCCCTTTTTGTATCTCTCTCTCCCTATTTAGCTTTCTCTCTCTTTGCTTTCCTGTTTAAAATGGTCACTTTCTCCCAAAACATTCCTTTACAGTGCAGTGAGATTAAACAAAGCATTATGGGTAATATAACAAAGTTAATCACCACTGACATTATGCACTATAGAAAATATTATATAAACATTATATTAGTTTTTTAGGGTGATTTGAGTCAAATAATAAACATTCATTAGATTTTTTTTACTAATTTGAAATATGCTATTAAGACAGGAAAAGCAAGCTCATGCAAATTGTGCTGCGTTACCAAATTCAAGGTATCTCTGATCCACAAATCTGTATCACTTTTGCAGGAAAGAGTTGATTGTCATATTTTGCTTGTAATATTATATGTAACAGCTCACATATTGTTTAAAAAACGATTTTTTCTGTTTCTTTATTCTAAAATGTCAAATTAATTCTAGTCTTCTTGAGATCAATATTTTCTCATTACGAGAGGAAAGAAGAGCTACACAGAAGATATTTAATAATATATTAATTTTATCTTTCTAAAACACAGACGCATGTGCGAATACTCTGAGGATTGTGAAAGCTCACAGGCAGGCTCACTAAGACACTTTCATTCTGCACCAAACTCTTCAGAAAACACTTGATCAGAGTGACAGGAGAAAGAGAGAGAGAGAATGAAAGAAAGAGAAAGCATAATTCATGCTATTTGAAAGAACAAAAGCCTGCGAGAAAATGACAGCTTGTCAGAAGAAAAAAAATAAAGCCATGGAAGAGAAGAGACAACAACACAAGGCATAAAATCAAACAAACAGAGGTAAAGTAAACAGACTTTGGTTTATCTGCGCGCTCGCATAGGCCTTTTTATTTGTGCTTGCATAATTTATTATTTCTTGGAGTGTGCACAGTGATTCTGAACGCTGTTTTCTGATCTTTTCCGTATATGCATATGCAGCTGAATTAGTTTTACATTCACCTATAGGTAAATGTTTCTGTGACCTTTCAATCAGTCAGTCCAAAACCCCTGATCAGCTGGGATTTACATTGGAGATATGCAGTACAATGTGAGAAGCAAATCTTGGTATTCTGCTCTCTTTTATTCTGCCTGCTTCTCTCTTCTGAGACGAGTCCTGATAGACATCTGTGATTGACAGGCAGGTTTTATTGCAGAGGAAAGGTCAAGGTTGCTAAAAACTTAGAGAGAGAAAGGGAGGGGGGGCTGATTAGATGCTCTGTGATGAGCTCAGAAGCCTTTGCTCAATATCCGCCCGTCTCCCATCAACCCAGAGCATAAAATCAAGAAAGAAAATGTCTGAAGTTGATATTCTTATATAAATACAAGTGTACATTAAGTACATAATTATATTTTACTCTACATACATAATTATATTTTGCTGGCCACAAGGAATAATTCATAATTAATCATTTTTTATTTTTGAAAAAATCTCTTATGCTTATTAAGGCTGCATTTATTTAATAAAAAATACAGTAAAATAGTAACATTTTGAAAAATTATTACAGCTTAAAAAACTGAATTGTTTTCCATTTTAATATATTTTCAAATGTAATTTATTCCTGTGATAAAAGCTGTATTTTTAGCATCATTAATCCAGACTTCAGTGTTACATGATCCTTTAGAAATCATTTTAATATAATGGTTTGCTGCTCCAAAAAAAAAAAAAAATCCTATTATTATCATTGATGAAAACAGTTGCTGCTTTAATATTTTTGTGTAAACCATGATACATTACCATTCAAAAGTTTAGAGCAAGTAAAATAAGAATAAGTATTATCTAAAATGATAATAACAGTATTTGTTACAGAATGTTTTTATTTTAAAAAAATGCTGCTCGTTTGAACTTTCTATTCATCAAAGATTCCTGAGAAAAACTAATTTTTTTGAAGCTGAATTTATTCTAATACTTAAACCAAATTATCTGAGTAATCCATATTATTTTTTAATACATTCTCTATATGCAAACAATTTCATTTATTTATCCTAGGGAATTGTATGAGAAATGTCTGAGACAGCGAGACATGGATTGACAGAAAGAGATGAAGAGAGAGAAAGGCTTGATGCTAATGGTGTAGAATGTATTCCCTTTGTGTCTTGTTAACTTCTCAAGTTTTGCACGGTTTATTTGGAAGCTCCCGCTGGGTGCAGCTTCTCCAGCAAATTACCATGGAAACAACTTTTAGATATGTCCCACTGGATATTTTCAATTTATGCAATGAATGATGAGTAATGAATATACAGGTTTTCCCGGGCTGTCTGTCTGTCTGGGTCAACACAGAGGATTTTTTGTGTATGTATGAAGTGTATGAATATTTAACAGGGTGAGATGTTGCTCGTCTCTGACTGGAAAAAACACACTGATGCGGGGCAACAGAGCAGTGGGACGTGCGCGGTATGAAACTAACTTCTTAACACCACGGATTGTTTCACAAACATCCACAGACCTCTAAACATCTGACTTGACCTGCGTGCAATGTTCAGAAAGTACATTTCACAATAATCCCTGAACTTGGAAAATCGAGAACACTTTGTTTCTTTCAAGGTCAAATGGGCTCGAGTGAAATAAAGATGCTTTCAAGCATGAAAAACACTTATTCAGCTCATGAGTACCATGAAGAGCCGAAGAAAGCAAGATGCTTTGGCCTTGTTGTGTAAGATATTCAAGGCAGGAGATCTGGATCTTCCACTTTCCACTGAAAAACAAATGCACAGGGAAGGTATGTGCACTAAACACATTATTTATTTTATTTATATATAATTATATCATTTATATAAACAAACTTGTCTTGCCTACATAGAATTCAAACTATTTATATTTTTTTAAATTCTACAATTGGTAGGTGCACTACAAGTGACAGTGTAAATGACTTCTTCTATATTTAGTTTTCTCTTTCATTTTAATTAGTGTCATATCAGAGCAACAGTTTGAAGACAGTCAGTATGTTTAGAAACTAACCTGAATAATAATACATGAGGTATAACAAACTTTTAAAGATAACTCAATTGCTGCCTTGAGTAGAGATGTTTGTCTGCAACAAATTCAATAAAAATGTATTCAAAATTATGTAGAAATGTTGATTAGATGCATACAAATTTAACTCAAAATTAGCTCCTAAAAAGTTCGATCTAATTAAACATTGAACTGTTTATCCAATATTTATGCATGCAGTATCATTTCATTAACATAATACTAACACTAGACAGCAAGACCGCTCACTGGTTTTAGCAGACCTACTGTATGTCTTCCTGTCTGTCTGAGTCTTTTTCCTGGTAGTGTGGTGTGAGGAACCCCAGCTGTGATTGGCAGCACTGACTCTGGCTCCGTTCTCTCATCAGCTTCTCTTGTGTGCATAATCAGTCAGACCCAGGAAAAGTCTGAAGAGAACCAGGACCGCAGTTCCTTGTAGGAGTCCTGATGCATGAGCCTTACACCTCTAATGACCAATTCACCTTCTGACAGAGCAGACCAGGTGCCACTTGAGCTATTTGAGCTCATTTGTGTTAGAGCGGTTATGCATTGAATGAACTGTGTGAACTCCAAACTGTCAGTCGGATTGTCAACCGTACCACTGGTCATATTTCTTGTGAATATTTAAGGTTTGCTCACACCAAGAGATAGATTAAATATTCACACAGTGGGCAAAGCCAAAATATTGGTTCAATGCATCTTTCAGGCTTTTTTACATTCATATGCTTCAAACACTATAGTAATATGAAAAATAAATTCCCAAATGCTTAAAAATCATGTTCAAAACTCACCTTTGAAGAGATTTTATATGTTTTGTGGTGAGCCACCAAGAACTGACAGCCTGTTTGTAAATGAGTGTTTGTATGTGGGTAAATAGTGTGAATGTGTTTGTACTGAGCTCACTGTTCTCCTCTAAAACACAGATTTTTCATCTCTGTTTCGGTTGATGGGGACGGGCTGGTGCGAACAGCTCTGACGGCATGGCAGATCCAGAGATACGTCTCCCGTAGCAACGGAAGAGCTTTAAAGACCAACCGTGGCTTTGTCACCCTGTCAAATCACCATGAAGGTAAACAGCACAACACCTAAACAACCTCACAAACAGCAGCTACATCTGAATCACACACTGCTTCAGCCAAATTCCTCATTAACTGGACTAATTACTGCAATTAAGTGGGAGTAATTACTTTTAGCACAGAAATCTCTTAACATCTCAGCTGGCCTCCTCTTGTATTGTATTTAGTGTCAGAACTTTTAGAGCCAAAGGGAGTGTCGAACCAATTAAAGAGGCCAAGAAACGTCAGTAGCATAATCGGTAGCACAAAGGGACTTGAAGGCTCAGAAACACACATCTTTATCTACATATCTAAATAGTACATCCAACAGTTTGTTAACTGACTGGTTAATGCATACTGCATACAAAAATGCAAGTGCTTTTTCAAAACAACATCTACTTTCTGAATTTGACAGCATTTGCAAGCCTCATGCCACAATATTTGAAAGTCATTTTAGTTTGAGGAAGAAAAAATGCAATCAGTTACCTTAAGAAAAAAAAAAAAAAAAAAAAAAAAATATATATATAAATTCTTTACATGGTTTAAAAAAAATACACAGTATATATATATATATATATATATATATATATATATATATATATATATATATATATATATATATATATATACACACACACACATACATAAACATATATATATATATATATATATATATATATATATATATATATATATATATATATATATATATATAATTTTTTTTTTAATAATTTAAATTGATAAAAAACAGTTTTAATGCAAGTAACAGCAAGAAACAAATTACCTCCAGTAACAGCAAGAAAAAAATGCAAGCAGTTATCTATGTTTCTGCCTCTAAAGGAAAAATGAATAAGACCAACAGTTTATTACAGCATGACAGATAGTATCTGATGCAGAATTCAGATGCTTTGGGCATCGATTGTAGCAGCTGTTTCAAATACAGTGGCATCTGAATGCTGTAGCAGAAAAGTCTTTGTCCTGCAGCCTTTGAGAGACCAGCGTCCTCTGCTCTGACCCTGCCGAAACACAGAGCCTCTTATTTGACAAATGAGCTCAAGGGATCTACAGACACCTTTCCCTGTCACTTTATTTAAAGGCATTGAGCAGTCGTGTTACCAGACAGTGTCTCTCAGCATTGGCGGAAAACCTCAGATAATTCATATGCAGCATAGATATTCACTTACAATTTGATCAGACTCTCAGTAATATCACAAAATGCAATTACATACTGTATAATTATACAAACTAGAGATGTCTATCTGACTCGTGACTCGAGACATTAACCAATGCTTGGGGCAGAAATAAAAAATAAATTAAATTAAATTAAATTTTATTCAAACACCTTTAGATGCCAAAAGGCAGAGGTTTGTTTTAAATGGTTTAAAAATTGAAATCAAGGCTTGAAAGTTGGTGAAATGTTTGATATGTTATACATCAGATATTTCCTCTAACATACTACAGGGTGACATGTGTGACCCTGGAGCACAAAACCAGTCATAAGTCGTTGGTGTATATTTGTAGCAATAGCCAACAATATGGGTCAAAATTATAGATTTTTCTTTTATGCCAAAAATCATTAGGATATTAAGTAAAGATCATGTTCCATGAAGATATTTTGTAAATTTCCTACTGTAAATATATCAAAACTTCAGTTTTGGTTAGTAATATGCATTACTAAGGAATTTATTTGGATAACTTTAAAGGCGATTTTCTCAATATTTAGATTTTTTTGCACCCTCAGATTCTACATTTTCAAATAGGGAAAGGGAAGTGGTGTGTGGCCAAGTATGGTGACCCATACTCAGAATTAGTGCTCTGTATTTAACCCATCCAAGTGTACACACAGTAGTGAACATACACCCGGAGCAGTGGGCAGCCAATGCTGCGGCGCCCGGGGAGCAGTTGGGGGTTCGGTGCCTTGCTCAAGGGTCTCACCTCAGTCGTGGTATTGAGGGTGGAGAGAGTGTTGGTTATTCACTCCCCTACCTACAATCCCTGCCAGACCTGAGACTCGAACCCACAACCTTCAAGTTACAAGTCCAACTCTCTATCCATTAGGCCATGACTGCCCTTAAATAGTTGTATCTCAGCCAAATATTGTCCTATCCTAACAAACCATACATCAATGGAGAGATTATTTATTCAGCTTTCAGATGATATATAAATCTTAATTTCGAAAAATTGACACTTTAGACTGATTTTGTTGTCCAGGGTCCATTTAAGGGCACAGCACAGACTGGCCACTCTCTCATACAACTTTATGCAGATATATCCTATGCCAACAGATCAAAGAGTACAGCTGTTTTTCATTGCCAAATACGCTTGTTTTTCTGTTTTAACTAAATACCATTATATAACTGAAAATGTTAATTTCTACAAATAAAAAAACAAGCATTTAAAAATGCAGTACTTCTACTTCCTTTTATGAAGAGACTTAAATCAGAACAGTCCATTTTCAACCTTCATTAAAAAAATCCTCATTTTGTGTCAGCCTGTGTTAAAATGTACCCTGTTCTGCATTCGAATCAGAGGCCAAGGAAACCTTCAGGATACTAAATAATGAAATGTCACACATAACAAGAGAGGGATTAGGAGGCCAATGGACTTTTAAAAATTTTAAAAGTATTTTAAAAGTCAAAATGTCAACTTATAATCTTCCTCTTAAATATACCAATTTAATGGTTGTGTGGCTGCAGGTGCCTGGCATGTAAAGAGCCTCAGCTTTACACTTTCAAAAGGGTTAGCGGTATTGATGCCCAGGAAGTCGATGTCGCCGCCCTTTAGGCTAAAATGAAAACACTTAAAATCAATACATGAGCCCTCACAGCGTGCCGATTAAATAAAGTGTTTTAAATGCCATTTTGACACAATAGGAAATGTGTGTGGCAGACTTTAAGGGATTTACATGGTCACACACAGATAAAAAGATACAATACATGGTTCCAGACATATTATGCTGTCTGTCTTCTATAATCTGCTGTCTTTCTTTAGACGGAAAGATCACCTGAGACAAGCCTGCTATTGCTTTTGTGTTGAATGCCACAATGCAGGAATAGGAATAGATCACTCAAAAATTAAAATCTGCTGAAAAATCACTCGACATCAGGCCATCCAAGATGTAGTTAGGTTTCTTTATCAACAGATTTGGAGAATTATACTTTACATTATTTGCTCATCAATGGATCCTCTGCAGTGAATGTGTGCCGTCAGAATGAGAGTTTAAACATCCAATCACAATAGTCCACAAGTAATCCACATGACTCCAGTCCATTAATAAATACCTTGTGAAGTGAAAATATGCAAATCTGACTAGAAACCGGAAATGTAAAGCACCGTTCTAGTCGGGCAAAACTTCCGTGTTCAAAAAAAGGTCTATAATCCATAATAACGCTTCGTCCAGTGAAAATGTCCATCCCCTGTTCTCTCACATCAAATTCCATTGACATACTTGTTCAGAACTGAACTTTTTTCACTCGTAAACAGTGCTTGTTCCTTGCATATTTCTTTCCTGATTCAGTTGAGATGAATCATGATTATGGAGATTTATGGCCCAGAACCTATGATTTTAAGTAAAAAATATATCAGTGATTTATTTATTACAAATGTGGAGCTTTTCGCTGCACAAAATGTTATTTAAAGTCATATGGATTAACTGTGGATTATTGTGATATTTTATCAGATGTTTGGACTCTTATTCTGACAGCACCCATTCACTGCAGAAGATCCATTGATGAGCAAGTGACGTAAAATCTGTTTTGATGAAGAAACAAACACATCTACATCTTTGATGGCCTGAGGGTGAGTTAACTCTAAGCAAATTAAAATTTTTGGGTGAACTATTCCTTCATCCTCCGATTTGTATTTGATTAATGAACTGGAAGTAATATCAGCCACAATTTTGAACCAAGGATCATGGTTTGACTGGTATATTGGTTCATCTGTCTTTTCTGTGAAAACTAGAAACTAGAAGTTCTCTCAGAAGAGCCCAAAACACTCTGATCGTTTAGTTTTCTGTGAGAGACCACGAAAGGCGGTTAGCATCTCAGCCCCTCCTGCAGAGTTCAGACAGCATGAGGATATTAGAGAGCATTCTGCCATAATGACTCTCATTTACAAGCCATAAACTGACAAAGCGCCAGACTAATTATGTCAACTAGCAGCTTCTGAATAGCCCTTGATCAAGCTAATCACCGGCAATCCAAAAAAAAAACAGGTGCTGAACATTTTTAAGCCCTCCCCTGAAATCAGAGGTATGAAAGGCAGAAATTGAAACCATCAAATTGTTTCCATGCTTCTGTTTTTGAATAGCCAAAATATGAGATGAGTTTTGCACAGAATTATGAAAGGATCTGATAAGAAAACTATGGCGAAATTAATTCAGAAATAGACCTTTTGAAAGACCTAGCTGCACACTTCAAAATTACTTCACATACTTCTGTATGAAATAGAAATAAATCTCCCTCTGGCTGCCTAAAAAGACTCTTTCACTCTCAAATACTTCTCATAAAACTTTCCTTCAGAGCTCAAAACGTCATCATACAGTGACATTAACTGTATGCACCACCTAAAATGCACTTTTAAATACCATGAAACCTCATTTGGAAACAACATTAAAAAGCAACCACAGATGGAGGAATCTACACAGGTAGAGCATGATATGCAATGCAGAAAAACATGCACGGTTTAGTAATAGCTCACTGTTCTTGCTAATAGTGTCAGTCCTGTGTCTTGTTTCCCCCTCCTCTCGTGTCCATATTTGGCCTTCCTGTTCCTGTCCTCGTTCCCTGTCATCATGAGTTAATTTGTTCCCAGCCCTGCGTTTAATTGCCCCGCACCTGTTTCTGTTCTTCCTTGTTGATTTCCCTGTGTTTATAAGCCCTGTGTTTCCCTGCCTCTGTGTCCAGTCTGAACGTTGTTTATGTTCGTCTCTCCCCAAGCTCCTCATCTCTATGTGGATTTAAATAAAGGATTATTATTTGGAATCTCCTTGTCTCCGCGCTCCTTGTGCCCGAGAGGGTTCTGACAAATAGCTGAATGAATGTGATGAATACCAAAATGTGCAAAAAGATTTACCCAGATAATAATAAACACAAATGTCCTATGACGTGCTTTTTTAAATTATATTGTGTACAGTAGATGTTTCTGCACTTTACAACAGAGCAAAGCAGCATTCATTTAGACTATGCTTTAAACCACCCTATTATGTTCATTTTAAAATACCATAATCACAATCTTTCCTGGCATTCAGTCATTTTTTTTAAAAGCTTGCATAAATTATAATATAATATTTAAAAGGGTGCATCATACGTCACGACTTATCTTTTATTAATGTTAAAATTCATTTGTGCAATTTCAGCTGTCTCATTGAAATTGAAATAAGCACCGAAAATCAGCAGAATTTGTTTATAAAGCAAACATGAACCCAAAGGATAAAACAGGATGGCTGCATCTCATTATCCCAACACAACATATGGCCTCCAAACATGCTGTGTCTCTAAATTAAATATAAACAGCAACAATGCTCTGATTTATGAAGCAGCTTTATTATTATTAAAAAACAAACAAACTTCCATCTGCAGTCTATGCGTAAGTGTTCAAATGACCTGAATAAGCTGATCTGTTATTAAACCGGTTAAAACAGCACAACTCTGCTAGTTTCAGAAACCGCTCTGTTCGGGACGGTGCTAATCTGATCTTCGGGATTAGTGTCATTATCTTGTGCTTCTGAGACTCACAGCAAAATCATTCTGTCCCGTTGTAACACTTCGCCGATATTTGACTTGTGAAATGGTTCAAATTGAGGCTACTGATTCGACAGGCTATAATATCTCATTTTCAAAGCGAAATATGATACAGTTCAGCAACGCAAATGGTTAGCTATGGGCGTCAATTATCCAAAAGACATATTAAATAGAAATATTAAAAATAGTGAAGTGATAATATAAGTTCTCGTCGTTATACGATATTGCCATCATAACGAAGCCTACTGTTTTTATTGTTACCACCACAGATTAACGCGAGTTTTTTTCAGTGTCTATTTGTGTGTTTTAAAAAAAGTGCTGCCAAGACACACTTGTAGCTGTTATGTTTGAAACATTTTTTTTTTCAATAAATAAATAAATAATTTATCAAGGGGTTCAAGTTATTCGCAAGAGAGACACTCCTGCAGTTGTGTCGCATATCGAGTTTCAAGTTAATAGTTTACATCTGAAAACGCGTCTTAAGACCCCATTTTGTAGCTCTGCGTCTGCTTTTAACGCAATATATGAACGGCCCCTTTCTTTCCAACAGCACTCTACAGATGAAGTGCATGCAGTCCTGCGATAACACGTATAAAGTAAATCTCTGAATATATCCTAAACTGTATAATCGTAATTTGTTATTGTACTTAAACGGCATGTGTGTGTGAGTAAAGCCACAGACAGTAGCTACAAACCCAGTTAGTCATTGTGCCCAAGATGAATAGCCTATCTAACTCTATGACATACAGCAGCATTAGTAGATTTAAGTACTTAAAAATGAATACTCACCTTGACAAAGCGTGTATATCACTGAAAGACTCAGAATGAGCAGCAGAAAGAGCCAGTTCGTTTGGAGCTCGATCCTTACGCACATACTGAAACGACTCCTCAGAACACACTACAATTTGTCCTTGTATTAAACAATGCAGTGATAATCACTCGAATGTCAAATAAAACGTCCGTAAGGTCTTGTAAGCATATGGGCTACTCGCGTCTTTCCTGGTGAATCGCGCAGAGCTCCGGCGGTAACGCAGAGAGAGCTCGACTCACGGACTGTTATAAGCGGATTGCGCGGTGGAGCTTCAGCACCGCGGACAGCTCCAGTCAACCTCAGCGCGCCTGGACACTTTGGACAGCAGCCTGGCGTTCATTCAGTAGTATTGGGCTTATTTAGAGCTGCTGCTTTTGTGTGCGAAGAGGCAGAAGAGAATTACATCAGATACATGATTATCGTCTTAATGTAATGAGTACAAGTTCTAATATAAAAGTAACCCTGGGGGATACAGACATTTGAAAGGGTAGGGGGAGGTACTAAGTTGGTTAAAACAATAGCAATGTTTTGAAGGAAAACTTTGTTGGGTTTTAAATTTTGAATTCATGGGTTATTTAGAATAAAGATATGTTAGGAAGATGCTACTTGATTTGATATTTTGTTATATCTATTGCAATGATATACATTTTAAGTGGTGTTTACAGGAATAGTTGGCTAAAAATTAAAATGTGATTAAAACGTACTCTTACATTTATGCATTTAGCAGACGCTTTTATCCAAAGCGACTTACATTGCATTCAAGTTACAGTTTTTAAATTTGATCAGCTCTTGCTTTCCCTGGGAATCGAACCCATGACCTTGGCGTTGCTAGCACCATGCTCTACTCTCCCTCAGGCCATCCAGGATGTAGATGAGTTTGTTTGTTCATTGGAACAGATTTGGAGAAGTTTAGCATTACATCACTTGCTCACCAATGGATCCTCTTCAGTGAATGGGTGCCGTCAGAATCAGAGTCAAACCAGCTAATAAATACATCACAATAATCCACTAGTAACCCACATGACTCCAGTCCATCAGTTAACCTCTTGTGAAGTGAAAAGCTGTATGTTTGCATAAAACAAATCCATTATTGAGGATTTATTCTGGCCATAATATACATTCCAAATCCATAATAAAACTTCCTTCAGTAAAAGTCTGTCTCCTGTTGTTCTTTTACATCAAAATCCACCAGCATGTTTGTTTAGAACTGTTTTGGACTGTTTTCAATGTACACAATGTGTGATCTGTGCATATCTTTCTCCAGATTCAGTCAAGACAACTTTTTCACTGGAGAAAGCAATATTATGGATGGAGGACTCATATTTTAACTCGTCTACATCTTGGATGGCCTGAGGGTGAGTACATTTTTAAGCAAATTTTCAGCCAATTGTCCAAAGTTTCCAAATAGTTCTGGAGCCACTGTACATCTCTTAAACTACAACAAAAACAACAATGAAAACAGAAAAATAAAAAATGTTGAAAAAACATCAGGTTCTCCTGGCTCTGTTTTACATCCTGTACCGTATATTTGGCAAGACAGTCTGTGTTTTTTTTTAATGCTTGTAACTCATTGCTTACACACTCAGCAAGAGATTTCAGCCAGGCAGCACTGCTGGTGAAAAAAGTCTGTCTGCTTAGCTAATGAAAATCACGGCCGTGAAATAGACTGACCAATGTGTTGAGGTAATGAAGCGATCATCATCATCTTCACAGGCTCTAAATTCATTCAGATGGGATGCTGACTAAACAGCCGTTTAGATATTATTACTGAGAAATTAATCTATAGCCTCGCATATTGGGAATAAGATTTACTATGTCCTTAGCAATGACTGTATCAGGTCTGGCCATAATAAAACTGCATTAGCAATTAGAATTTTTTTAAACAATTATAATAATTAAACATACTGGAAAAGAGCAGGTACATATTAAAACGGTTTATGATATAACTAAATATATTTAAAAATATATATTTGTATATAAATGTGTAATATAGTAATTAATTATATATGTAATCTGTATTGTTAAAATACCACTTTCAGTGAATGAAAGATGAAATTCACATCTTAAATGTAGATCTACTTGAGTATATGTGTATCTGCTGGAGGATTTGATCAAAACTGCTGTGAAAAGTGTGATTCAGGCACCAAGCCTTTCGCAGCTGCCAGATATTTTTGTCTCAGTCTGCTGATGTCACGGCCTCCCTCTGTTCTGCTAAATGAGCTTTTCTCTCTGAAAACATTTCCACTCAAGACTGGACAGCTCAGCCTGTACTGATGAAGTCATTCTTGTCTACATGAGCAGAAACAATGTCTTTTATACCCAAGCATCCTGCATCAACTATATGCAGGGAGCATGCCTATAAAACCTGAGAGGGATCTTCTACCATTGCCGTGCATCTCAATAGCACCCGATGTTTCTGAAACAGCCTTATCTTAATGGCTGCAGAAACAGCATGAATGAGATCATGTGATTTCAGATAATAAAAAGACATCTTTCCAAGGTTTCTCCAATATCACGTACAACCTGTGTGATCTTCTCCACCCACTCACAGGCATCTCACAATTCCTGTGACCTTCATATATATCCATGTGAATGATGACTGAGATGATTGAGACCAAGCGTACAGTATTACAATCCATAAAGCTGAACACCTTCCACATTTGTACCCCACAATTTGAAACTTGACCCACACAATCCATGCAGCTAATTCTGTATGAAATCACTCATGTCAACCAAAACAAGCCACACATTTGAGATTAAGCATACTTGAACTATCCTTCTATACTTTCATGACATTATACATCATGTTTGAGCCGGGGTACTTTTGTAGAATGGCTGCTGAGATCATATCAGCATGAGATTATATAACAGAGTTTTATGCTTTTACACAAAGGATTTCACCTCAGGAGGACACAGGTACAGTCTGACCCCCTGGTATAAATCGTGATTTAAAAAAAGCTTTTCTTTCGCATTTGAGAACATACTCGCACACCTGTGGCCACTTCTAAGACCAAGTAAATTATTCATCAGGCAAGAACAAACATTACTTTGTTTGCATGTCGGGGTGGTAATATTAATATTCATGAGGCCGGGACCGAAGCTCAGACTGCTAATAAGTCATTTTAACAGAAAAGGGGTACTTGACATGACATTTCAAGCAGTGAAAGAAATGTGCCATTTAAAAGTGACTGAACAGCCATTCGTCACTCTCAGCAAACTTATCTGTGCGCTCTCTCCTTAGAGCACGCGACGCAATGTCTTCAAGCAGTACCAAGTGTGCCATGCCTCCAAACACAAGGTGAGACACAATAATCACCGTTTATATAAGGATAGATCAGGTGATTTGTTGTTTGGACCTCTAATTATACTTTATCAATTTTAATATCTAATTACTTTTCACCCACCCTGTAAATAACATATCTAATTATATGTAGGGTTCTTTATACATGCTTATTGCGTACGTGTGGTATAAGTCGTACATTTAGAATAAATTTTAGTACGAAAGTTTTTGATGAATCATGATTTATTCGTGAAAACGTCCGTATGCACATTTCACGCAAAATTTGTGCGTACATGTTTAGTGAATGAGACCCACTGTTTTTATTGTGTTTTTAATCAAACAAATGTAGTCTTTGTGAGCATAAGAGACTTCTTTCAAAGACATGCAAAAAAATCTCATCGAATCCAAACCTTTGAATGGTATTTACTTTTAAAAAACAGGTTGCATAACTGCAACACATTTATTTAGGCATGTATTTTACATCTAATCATCATTTTAACCAACATTGTGATCTGGTGTATCAATGGAAGCAAGAAAATCACAAATTGTGACCCTGAAGCACAAAACCAGTCATAAGTAGCATGGGTATATTTGTAGGAATAGCCAACAATGCATTGTTTGGGTCAAAATGATTTATGCCAAAAATCATCAGGATATAAAGTAAAGATCATGTTCCATGAAGATATTTTGTAAATATATCAAAACTTAATTTTTGTTTGGTAATATGCATTGCTAAGAACTTCATTTGGACAGCTTTAAATGTGATTTTCTCAATAGTTTGATTTTTTTGCACTCTCAGATTCCAGATTTTCAAATAGTTGTATCTTGGCCAAATATTGTCCAATCCATATATCAATGGAAAGCTTAATTATTCAGCTTTCAGAAGATGTATAAATGTCAATAAAAAAAATAAATAAAAAAAGACCCTGGTTTTGTGGTTCAGGGTCACATTTGATAAGCTCTATCTTAAATATTTCTTATATATTTTACATCATAGTAATTTAAAATAAAATTATTTAATAATGAAATTAATAAAATTAATTTGAGTAATTTGTCAACTAGCCAGATATATGCTAATATGTTTAGAGATTTTATTTAAAAAGCTATTTCTCTAAATCAAGCTTCCATTCAAATCAATCCAAACCAAAACAGTTCTCACATTCACTAACACAGGGAGCAGGTAAAAGAGCTCCAAACAAAAGTTCACATAATTCGTCCAACCTCAACGCTAAGACTACGAAAACACTGGCTCATATCTCTTGAGTGTGTAAAAACAAGTTTCTCAGCATCTTCTGTGACAGTTGTGTGGAATGTGTTGAAGTGTTGCAAAAATCTGCACAACAAAACAATCTGCAGTATCACAAAGGTAACAAAGAATCCCAGAGCTCTGATTGTATCTCTGTCTGCGGTTTGATGCAGCATTATTCATTTTCTGTTGTCATTGGTTGTACAGAGACTGATGCACGAACGTGCAGAGCGCTCAGATATCTGATCAACCCCAAACACAACACGATAAACCTTTTTTTAATCAGTCACTACCCTAAACTCTCCAGAGTGCAATGGTGGAGTTTGAAAATTACAGTTACATTCATTTTCTCATTGACTGTTAGCGATAACATGCAACTTTAAGACATGTCTCAGGGTGTTTCACAATGTTATAATTCTGTATGTAATTTGATCTCCCATTCAGTCAACTTATATACTGTTAAGATGAAATATTTTGCTATAAACCTCTACTGGTACATTTACATAATTTTAAATGCTTAGAGACAAATGAATGTTAAAAATCAAGACCACTAGAAAAAATTGGGAGGTTATTGTTGCACTCTATATTACTTACAACCTAGTTGATCTATAAAACCTAAAGCCAGAAAACACACTGTAAAAAAAAAACAACTGCTGAAGCTGGTTGCCTTAAACTTAAGTCTGCTCAACTTTTTTTTTTTTTTATACAGTGCAGATGACCCCCCCCCCCCCCCCCCCCCCCCCCGGAAGTAGAATATATGACCTTTCCTTAAACAATTACCAGGTCTTATAAAGGTCAGAGGTCATTCTGACTGTTTGATATGCATTAGTAAAAATGAGTCCTGAGGTCCCTGACTGATTTATTCCAGTGATTTATTGCACAGCACTGATAATTCACTTACCAAACAAAAATGACGCCCTATTAAACTGCCGCTGACCTTCACACCATCAGAAATCTTACACCCACTCTATTGCACTGCAGGATTGCTGGGCTGGAGGAGATTCTGTCGAAAAGGGGCTATGAAATGTTTAATTTGAGCTCTGAGAAAATGCAGGTTTATTATTTAAGACTACCTGAACCATCTTAACAGCTTTTTTATTAGCTCATCTTTATGGGAAATTGTTGGCAGCAGGGCTGAACCAGATCTGACTGAAACATTTCGTCAGCAGTTTGAATAGGTCGCAGAGAGTCAAGGTTTATTGTCTCTGTGTTCTGCATGGTAGATCTACAATAACACTGCGACAGACACAAAGACCGCTTCAATGTTTCCCAGTCCCTGTCAGATCTGGTGAACAGATACATTTGCTCTATGAACACAATAACACACATTTTCAAAAATGGGTACAATGAGGTGACATTGATCTACTCACCCTTTAAGCACTGTGTAAAAGCATTTTACAAATTACTACAGCAGACCATGAATAACTCCAAAAGCTTGATTATTTCCACAGCAATATTACAGACTTGTAAAATATCACTGTAGTTATATACAGTCGTGTGAATATAACTGTGTAAAAAAGTGCTTGCCCCCTAAACCTAATAACTGGTTGGGCCACCCTTAGCAGCAACAACTGCAATCAAGCGTTTGCGATTACTTGCAATGAGTCTGTTACAGCGCTGTGGAGGAATTTTGGCCCACTCATCTTGGCCACTCACAATTGTTGTAATTCAGCCACGTGGGAGGGTTTTCGAGCATGAACCGCCTTTTTAAGGTCATGCCACAGCATCTTAATAGGATTCAGGTCAGGACTTTGACTAGGCCACTCCAAAGTCTTCATTTTGTTTTTCTTCAGCCATTCAGAGGTGGATTTGCTGATGTGTTTTGGATCATTGTCCTGCTGCAGAAACCAAGTTCGCTTCAGATTGAGGTCACAAACAGATGGCCGGACATTGTCCTTAAGGATTTTTTGGTAGACAGCTGAATTCATGGTTTCATTTATCACAGCAAGTCTTCCAGATCCTGAAGCAGCAAAACAGCCCCAGACCATCACACTACCACCACCATATTTTCAGAATGAATCAGAATCAGAATGAGCTTTATTGGCCAAGTATGTTTACACATACAAGGAATTTGTTGTAGTGACAGAAGCTCCACAGTGCAACAGAAAGACAGTAACAGGACAGGACACAGGTAATAAAAACAAAATAACAAGAAATAGCCAATAACCAATGTACAAAGCAGCAAAAAAAAAAAAAAAAAAAAAAAAAAAAAAAACTATATATATATATAATATAGACAACTATGTATATACAGGTCAAGTATGTGCAAGTTAGAAATGAGAAAAAATAGAGCCTGTAAAGTTCGGACCTCTGACTGAACAGATAACTTGTTGATTTATTAGTTGGGTGGAGGAACAGAGCAACACCCCAAGCAAGGACAGTATCTAATTGGTCAAGACGTCCAGATGGGACGGTCTGAAAGCAGAGTTTAAAAACGCTGCTCTTTGAGCGTGCTCAGGCTCACGTGCCAGCTGCTGCCACAATGAGAAGAAAACCACCTAGTCTCATTACCTCCTTTTATTTTTATTCTTTTACTTTAGTTTCTTTTCTTTTCGTGGAGTTTCGTGTTCTAATGTAAGTTTGCTGCAAAGTTGAGCTCCGACTGCACTCGCTTCAAACTTCAACCAGACCAACTCCGCATTTTCAGCCAACGCCCAAGACCTCACTTCAAAGACTATTGAACTTCCAGCCAATCAGCAACTTCGGGGAACCCCCTGTCTGCAACGACGACGACACAGAGGAAACCACTTAACACAGGCAATGCAAGCAAGTAACACCTCCAGGTTCTAACTGAATTGGTGTCTTTAATATAAATTTTAGCCTCATTGAGAAACTCAAAGCGAGGGTTAAATAAGTGATTGGTGGTTGTTCAGGTCTATGCAATTGAACATATTGCTGTAAACTTGGGATTTCACATTTTTATTCTCTTAAACTCATCCTTTCCTTACTTTCTCTCTTTCTGCAACGTGTGAATGTGTGAATGCTTGTGTTCATGTGTTAAGATTAGTTTATGTCTTAGGTTTATATAAATAAAATCTTATTTATATTGAAAAGAGAAGTATATTGTGTTTTGTGCTCACAAGTTAATGTCATAATCTGCCGATCTTGTTACTGTGCTATTTAATAGTGTTTTCACTATATTTTGGATTTTAATATCCAGTGCAGAGTTTGTTATACGGCTCGTTCAGTAAATCGCCGTAACAGTGAGTCTGTTCAAAATTACCTATAAAATCATAAATGATTCCCTTTTAGCTAAATTAAACTATTTCTTTAAATTACATATTAATATTAAGTTTTTATTACGTTACAATTTCAAAGTGATTTCTGTCATTCGGACAGATAGCAAATATTGTATTTACCTGCTTTAGAAACATTCCAGTAAACACTGATAATTAGAAGAGAAAAAGGGAGACAATTACATTTTAAAACATCTGTGTGAAAACAAACCTGGAGAGAGACGTGAGGATTTGGGGAGAAAAGGGAGAGATTCTTAATGCATTTCAATGAGCTTTTAGGAATTCAGGAGGACAGACATCACTTGCTTATTAATAGTTAGTAACGTAGTTGTTAAGGTCTAGGTATTGGGTAGGATTAGGGATGTAGAATATTGTCATATAGAAAAAGGCATTATTATGCTTAATAAATACTAATAAACAGCCAATATGTTAGTAATATGTAATAAGCAACTTGTTAATAGTGAGAATTGGTCCCTAAGCTAAAGTGTTACATTTATTATTTGTGTCAGTCTTTTTAAGTAGCACTTCTCCAAACAGGAATTGCCTCTCCTAATCTCCTAAAAGGTGCATACAACATGCCATTTTTCTATGACTGTCCAAAGTCATGAATATGAGGTACATGATTGGTTGTCTGTTGCTAAGCATCTAGCAGTAACATTCTAAGTGCAGACGTTCACATTGCAAAGTTTGCCACTGCAATGCAGGGGTTAACACTGCAAAAGAGTCTGCTCTGGGGCTAACACCACTAAATTACAAGTGTGAAATGTTTCTCTGCTTGGTTAAAAGCGGATTAGAATGAGAATAACCCAGGGTTAAGCACAACATGATTTATTAACTGTTTAAAGTTTGCATCTTGTGCAGAAATCTCTAAACTGCTACTGAAACAGTCTGGCAATCTATGGCTGGATCATTTATCTATATATACCCTACAGAATTCATTCCATCTGCTCTGCTAATGAACTTTGGAATTAAATGGCTAATTAATTTTGCACTTTTAAGCAGTTTAACGTTCTGAAACATAAGTCTTTGGGGGGATCTTTATAATGATCTCAACACTGTAGAGACCATTAAAGCATGAATAATAAAAATGCAGTATTTTTAGTTAAGAATAATTTTCACATATTGCAAATCTTTTATGTCTCCCAACCCTGCAGTTATAAACCAAGCAAGCTGTTAAAAAACGATTAGCCACTTTGTATCATGATTCCTGATGTTCCCGCATCCCTCTCAACGGGAACATCAGTCTGCAGACAACACATTCCCTACACTTCAGTGGGGCTCCAAACGGGAACTGCACAGTGAGAAGATCAGAGCGTATTTATTAGGGGAATAAAGTAAATTTATATTGACTTTGTCTGACAATGGACACATTAAAAGACCATTAGCTACACCAGAAGAAATCCATCCTCAAACCAGAGAGGGCTATGTTAATTAGCTTCAGGACTGCCGCGATCAGTGGAAAGCAAAATACAGGTGTTAAATCACAGGATTCTAGCATAAGTTTAAACTTGTTGCGACTTGGGAATTTTTTATGTGATATTAAAAGACTTTTGAAACAA
This sequence comes from Barbus barbus, assembly GCF_936440315.1. Lineage (NCBI taxonomy): Eukaryota > Metazoa > Chordata > Actinopteri > Cypriniformes > Cyprinidae > Barbus > Barbus barbus. The sequence continues at coordinate 16,983,881 of NC_136725.1, forward strand.
CCCATCATCTGTCAGAACAACACGATACACAACTTTATGGTTATAGTTATCATAGGCCTTTAGTTCCTATCCTTTAATTCAATTGGCCAAGAAGCATTCAGTTTGTCTATTTAATAGAACATTATATCTTTGATGTGAGTCGCTTGTCAAATCTAGAAAACAAAGGTGTGACTATCATTCGTTACATTGCTATTTAAAACCTGCATTATTTTACTAGCACCTAGAAGAACAAACCATCGATTAGCATTATACTTGAACCAAAACAAAGCATGCATGTCTACAGGTAATAAAAAAACAAACTCTCATGCATTGCCCATTAATATCATGTAGGCTTACATTGAAAACAGCAGTCTTCTAAAACAGTACACATCCAGCACTAACTCCGACAGATAAAATCAAGCACCATAAGCCTCTGCCAGCTAGAAAATCACAAGACAATGCAAGGGAGGGTTTAAACCAGTGTCCTGCTGGTTTAACTTTTCCACTGAAGAGCAAATGATAACAGTGAACATGGATCAGAACAGAGTAGACAGATACTGTGGATGAGCCCAAACACAAAGCAGTGGGAAATCTCAGCATGCCTCTCCTGTGCGTTCCCACAACGCTGTTTATCTAACGGCCCCCTGGAGACTCCAGAGATTAAATGCTATTCTTGTGTTTGCATACTGCGTTCCTTCTAGTCTGCTAGACAGATGTTCTTATAAACCTTAAAAAATAAGGCAAATTTCTCAATAAAAAAAAAACTAATTTGCACTGTTGTTCATAGGGTAACAGAGGATATAATACACTAAAACAAGTTTGTGCACCTAATGTGAATCTACTGTTTTTGCACACGGAAGTACCACTTTTACACAACTGAATAAGACCCATTGTTATACTTTTTGATCTCATTAAATATGTCAAGATTCTAAATTTCCCTATTTAAATATAATGTTTCAGACAGTGTGTGATAAAATGAGCATGATCATGCTCGTATCATGCTCTTTTTCATTAGCTTGCATAGCACTTATAATTTATAATATAGCATTTAAACCTTTATCTCAGGATCAAATGGCATACCAACAAACTTCCCATAGTCCTTTAAGTAATAGTTTGTTGCATATGACACAAAAATAATAAGAAATGACTGGGTCGCCTGGCTCTATGCAACTTCCGGGTGTATGGGCTGAAACTATAGACACTCTTTAGTCATATCTGTCAGAAATCTAGTTCACAGCCATAAAAATCGATCAACATCTTTTATTTACAATAAAACAAATGCAAAACTCTTTCTTATATATATATATTGCTTTTATATATCATATTGGTTTTACTGCATAAGCCAGACAGTCTCTTGTTTGTATGTACTTTCATAATAAAAGTCTTATTTAATGCATAGAAAAACATACACACACTACACATGCACACACCACACTTACCCACAGACACATCATAAATTATTAGACTCCCATCAATAATTAATTTTGGCAGAGTTAAATTATATAGTACTAAATTATTATCTTAAATTAATGATTATAAATGTAATTTAAGGCCCAAACATGAAGCACCCCCAAGAAAATAAACTGAATCATATACAGGTGTAGAATTAAAATGCTGCCATTCAGTAAACCAGTGCTAAATTAACTTTCTCTGGTTAACAGTAGGTCACCAGCTCATTAAGGAATAAAGGAGAAAAAGATAAATACCCTATTTCATAACTGCAAACTACAGTAAAGCTGTGCTACACAGTTCACTCAAGCAAATTCAAGGCAAAATGTCATGAAGCAGTCACTCTAACCAAATAAAATAAACATAAATTAGGTAAAGATTCTCATTTCGTTTCACAATATATTACTTCATTTTCTTGGAGGGGTTGTTGATGGAGACATGTGCAATCTAAACAAATACAGGTGCCACACAGCTGCAAAAAAAAAATAATACTAAACTCTAAACATACTGTATATGTAGACCTGCAGTGATAAACTTTAGTCCCACTGTAGGCTATGAAGAAACCAAAGTGAATCAGTGCTAGGGTAGATGAGAGGTAAACCGAGGCACTTTTCAGCAGCAGATCAGATCTACGCAGTGCTTTCCGAAGGTTGACCGTCACCATTGCTGTCTTTAAGGATAGTACTTTCAGTTTGTGTAGTGTCTTTCTCCGTTCCAGTGTTGTCTTCATCATGCTGCACTGAGTGTGGTCTGTAGAGTCGGGGGCTGGAGGGGAAAAAAAAGACAAAATATTTTTTAGAAACATGAAGATAAGGTTATAGCCACACCTTCATACTAGTCCCTTGTGAGAGGTCAGACGGGCACAATGCCATGCAGAGATAAATAGCGGGAAATGCACAAATGTTTCAATAATAGTTCCAAAACATTCACTCAGTTTGCAATAAGGTCTTGTTCAGTTAACAGTTTAAACTCTTTCAGTATTTCTAAAGCTTTATGTAGGCCTACATTAATTGTGGCTTACTGCATTTCCAAGTATATCTTTTGCTGATCCTGGAACAAAAATACTGTCAAATTAACAAGCATCTCTTATTACCCGCTATCCTTTCCTATTAAGTCTCCAACATTTCCCTAACCATTACCCAAAAAAATCAATGGCTGATAAAGTTTTTCGAGCTCTAAAATCGAAGTCAAACCTACCACAAAGATCTGATTGATAGTATATTGTTTCAAAACCAACAAGGAACATGTCCTACTTGGCAAAATCAAGATATGCATTTGTGTGTTAGTACAATACTCTGTGCGGCCACACTTTCAATCTGTTTGTGTCCAAACCCAAAACAATGTTCAGGCAACGGTGTCATGGCATGCTTTTAATCCAATGATACAACTACTGTTTAGAGTTTAACACACAGCAGAACACATCATGCGTTTAGAGAGAAGCTTCTTGAAAATATCAATCCTGATTCTGGCCCATCCAGGGTCACCTGTTAATCATCTTTAATCACTGTCAGGCTTGTAGAGATACTTCATAACCATACTGTCCACTTTCTTCTTCTGTTTCTTTATTTCTTTTTTGCTTGGGGGTCGTTCTTCATCAGGACTTTCCGGACCCCCATCTGAGTCTTTCTGTCTTGGGGTTCTCTTGACGCTGTTTGAGCTGCGGTATGAAACTGTTGATGCAGAGCTTGAAGATGATGATTCAGAGTCAGATTCAGACTTGGACGATCCAGATTCTTTCTTTCTTGAGCTTTTGGATCTTTTCTTTTCTTTCTGTCTGGAATGCCGCCGAGTGTGACCCTCATTGGAGGAGCTGTCAGACTCAGAGCGCCTGCTCTTCTTCTTGTTCTTCTTCTTGCTGCTCTTGGAGCTGAAAGAACTCAGCGAGCTTCCAGAACGTCTAGAATCTAAAGCAGAACCTGAAGCTGAGCGTCTCAGACTTGACCCGCTAAGGCCCAGACCTTCATCGTCCTTGTCTTGCAACAAACTCTTGATGCTCTTCCTATCTTCTTCCTCTCCTGCAGCGCCACCTCCTTCCTCTTCTTCATCTGAGTTTTCTAAGCTGCGGCGTTTGAATTTAATTGGCTTGAAGCTCAGGACTTCATTGATGGCTTTTTCTAGCCCGGGGTCCAGGTAGTTGCGGTGGCTCACAGGTTTAATGTCAGAAGCGTCCTGTGGGTTCTCAGAGGAGCGTAGCTGGGCAGGAGTGGACAGACTACGGCCCACTGAGCGTGGACTGTATGCGGCCACACTCACAGAGTCAACATCGTCATCATCATCAACATCATCATTATTCAAACGAACTCCAAACTCGCTAAGTCGGGTGCTGCGGGCCAGGGAAAGTCGTGAGCCGACGCTGGTACTTCCAGGGCTTCGGCTTCTAGATCGTTGACTCATACTGGTACTTGTCGGCCCGTAATCACTGCGGCTGTCATCCATCCAAGAAGTACTACGTCGCAAGCTGAAGCTGCTCACACCAGACAGAGAATCGTCATCTTTGTCTATCCCACGGCGTGTGGAAGCTCGGCTCGGGGCAACCGAGGACACCATGGACTCTTTGTCAAATTCTGGACTGCTTTTGGTCCAGCGACGATCTAGACCTTTCCTGGCCCTACTGGCAGCCTCAGAGTAAGCCTGGGATATCACTGAACCCCGGTCATCCAGGTCATCACCAGTCTGAGGCTTGTCTGTGGATTTGCTTTTAGCTTTGCGCAACGACAACCGGTCAGGCATGTCCGGCTGCTCCCGAAGGGCACTGAAGAGAGAGCTCTCATCCCCTGCACCTCCGTTCCAGTCCTTCTGGTGGGAGCGTTTCCTGTAGCTGAGCGAGCTCATCACAGACACTGGACGGCTCTCGTCCGAATCTTTTTTTACTTCCTCCTTCCCCTCTTTTCCCTCTTTCCCTTCTTTTATATCTTTCACATCTGCATTAGCAGCATTGGTGTGTCTGAGACGGACAGAAAACACATAAAAAATGGCAGAATTGCAGATGATCAATGAATGAAACAGGATGATACCCGTGACAGAGATAAACATGAATTCAAATAACGAAAGAGATTTGAGAGGTAATTTAGGAGCATATTTTACACCAACCCCAGGAATAAACTTAAAAGGATTAAACTCCTAATGGCAGTTATGTAACGCGCCGTACTAATACTACTGAGGAACAGAACAGTAACAGCAGCTCCCGGTGAGACCGTCATGAATCCAGCATCATCAAATGCTGTCTTGAGCTAATTAGCACTTCTCACAGATGGAGAGAACATATGTAAATCTTGGCTGGTACTCTGGTAAACCACATCAGTAGCGCCCCCAATGTTCTTACCCTGTAAATTTAGCTACAAAAGCTGCCTATACTCTTTGAACGATTGTTCAATCAGCTTTCCACAGAAAACTTATAGAGGATTACATGAAACACTGTAAATTAAATATGCATCTGTTAAATAAGTATTCTTGTTTAGCTTGAAAGGGGTTCAAAATCAAAAATGTGAAAAAAGACCATATGTCAAATGTAAACAAACTCATAATTTTAGTCACCAGTTCCCCAACACCATTAAGTGTGGTTTAATTTCTCCAGCTCTGCAGATCATAAATTGATCTCAGTCTTTGAAATGAAACTTCAAAATGCAACTAAAGGGGTTCCACACTGACCTAGTGGTCTTCTGGGCGCCCTCATCAGAGAGTGTCTTGGTGGATCCTTTGCTCTTGGAGAGCAAGGACTTCACCCCATCCACGCGGTCCTCCACCTCAGAGTCCATATCCGATTCATCTCCACTGCCAAGAAGAGAAGCTCAATCAAGTATAGCACCTGACATAAAGGTCATTTTGGCTGGTCAAGGCAAGAGGGTTACAATACTTCGGTTAGTGCCAAAACAACACATGGTTTCAATAAAAGAAACAGGGGAAAAGAGGATTTCAATCCATTCCACAATAACACTAAAGGCAGATATTTAACTGCATTCTCTCTGCAAACGCAGTGGCACGTTATATCATTTCCATAAGCCGTTGCGGTTACTATGACAGTTTATATCAGGCCCTGATTTTAAGAAAATACACAAAAGCATTTACAAGTATAAATCTGTGTGCAAATATTGCACAGACACACAATCAGGGATGCCATGATTACAGTGAATTTAGGCTACAGATGTTTCTGGAGAATTTCAACTTACTGTCACACACAATTTAAAGCTTAAGCACACACACAGCTCACATTTAAATGCTAATCGACTGTGACAATCTGCTTCTATTGGTTGCATATCGCAGTTCCACTCAATTACAGCAAATCAACCGAATGCAATTGATTCCCCCTTTCCAGAATCCAAGCAGTTACACTTGCATAACAACAAAAATGAACATATCACAACTTGCTAAGCACAGTTAAGTAGCAATATGCACTAGTAATTCATCGAACTCTTCACAGAACTCTAGAAACTTAATACATTAATTTGGATTTTCAAACAAACACAGAATGAAAACGGGTTTAGTGGTGGGATTAATTTCAAATTGGCTTCTCTGTGTTTTTCGATGTTTAAATTTGATATTTTCATATTTTCCTGAGTGTATAAATGGCTCTGATGAAAAGATGGCTGGTGTAATGATGAGTATAAAAAACAGATGAGCAACACACAATGATATTGTTAAACGTGCAGCACATGCTCATGAAGACAGGAAAATGCTGCTGTATTATCAAATTAGTTATTGGACGAATAATTCTTCTCATTTCAGCTGAAAATAATACTTGCCATGTGAGACTTATCACGGTTTGTTGGACTGCAGAGTAATACAACAGCATTTTCACATGTTCTCAAAATGAACAGCATTATAAACTCAATTCAACAGACGAGAAACAAACACCACTTAGTGTTCTCACGTTTTGTTCTTTCTTTTCTGATACTTTGTCACCATGTCTTGTAAACTGTCAAAAATAAAATAAAAATAGATGGAAATAAAGGGGGAAAAGGGAAATAAGTAGTTGATCACATTCAACAACAAAAAAACTGAAGACAAGAAACAAAAGAAGAGGAAGAAAAACAAAAGAACTTAAAAGGGGTCTATGTAAACGATAGTAACATGCAGTGGTCATCCTGATCAACTTCAGAGAATTGTTGCCATGGAAACAGTGGCACTGACGGGATACCTGTTGATGAGGTCATCATCATCATCCGTCTCCATTTCATCTTCCATAGCAGCCTGCAGGTCCCCAATCCGCTTAAAGGCCAACTTCAAATCTGCTTGTAAGCTCTGATTGGCTGCTTCCAGACTTTCAATATCCATTTCCTGTTTAAAGTCCAACCAAAGTTATTAAAAAAAACTGACTATGGTTTTGCTACAGCAATCATATTGTGTTCTATGCATTACCATTACATTTACCTGAGAAGCCATCTATGGTTTAACCAGTGGCCTAACTACAATTCCACAGTTAAGCTATGGTTACTATGCAAGAACTATGTCACTTTTCATAAAAGATCCATTGTGGCAGTTTCCCTTCATTATAGTTGCAATAGCAATGGGAAGAGAATCTCCATCCAGCAGGGGGGCGCTCTGGAACTCACCAGCTCATGTTTTTTGCGACTGGCTTCTGCCTCTTTCTTAGACAGTTCAGTCACCTCCTCCTTTATGTCCCGGATCTGTCGTTGCATGCGCTTGTTCTGATCCTTCTCCCTGTTTTCGCAGCCAATACGCTGATCTCGTTCCTCAGTCATCTTCTCCAGGTTTTCCTTCAGCCGTGTTACAAGAGACTGAAGGACGAACATGGATAGATGGAAAAGCCAAAGATAAGAGCTCATAAAAAAGACAGAAACACACTGAAGCAGATCACTGTAAATGAATTGTGGCCACTGATGGAGTTGTTTATCTGCATGCACCATGGACATTGGTTTAGCAACCAGTTCACTAAAAGAATTATGTATGGAATAAAATAAAAACATTAAATCAAACTAAAATAAAATTACATTGAAATTTACAACTAAAATAAAGTGACTGAATGCAGTATGAATGCCATGCAGGGATCTGAGCATCACATGACTCACCTCCAGACGTTTGGTCTGGGTCCTCTCATATTCTAGTTTGGTCTCTAGTTCACGGATTTTGGCTTCCTGACGACTGACCAGCGATTTCTCCACCATAGACTGTTCCTGAAATTCAAGCTGTGACTGCAGGGAGTGGAGCTGCCAAAAAAAATAAAAACACACAGGTCACTCTGAGGTCATGTTTAAGACTGACTCATGTTTCAGACCACATTCGGCCAGCCCTCTGCACCTCTCTCACTGCATGGGCTCTAACCATCTACAAATCCACTATGTACTATAGAACATAACGATTGAGCGGACAGAAGGCAATTTCGGGCTCCTGCAAATAATTTTTAGTGCATTTGGGTGATTTTATAGTACCTTGTCCTGGATCTCTTGTTTTTCTTTCATGGCCTCCTCCACCTGGGCCTGTAGGTCACTGATCTGTGCCAGATCCCTTGTGGACTATACACATATCATACATACAGTTAATTTTAACTCTTAATCTGTGTATCAGACTTAGACTTATGTCATACACATTTTTTGTTTTTAAAGATTCTTTGATGAATAAAAAGTTCAAAAGAACAGCATTTAAATAGAAATAGAAGTGTTCTGTAGCATTATAAATGTTAATTTTGATCAATTGAATGCATCCTTGTTGAATACAAGTATTGATTTCTTGACTTCTTGATTGATTTCTTAACTCCAACTCCAAACTTTTGTACTATATATGGTACTATATATATATGAGATCACCTGAGCCACAGCAGCTTTGTGTTTCTTCATGAGTTCATTCATGTCCTCCTGATCCTCCTCAAATCGAGACTGCAGGTCATTCTTCTCTCTCTGCAGACGACTTAACTGCTCCTCCAACTGAGGGAGACAGAACAGACAGGGTTGAATGAGTACTTTGAATAGTTTTAGTCATGGTTTTCGAGAATGCCACGCAACCTGTCCCTGTTTGCATCTGTCTGATTTGGCAGCTTACCATGTGACAGATCAATACCACACCAAAATACTGCAGAGTTTGATTGGAAGCACAGAGTTTGACATCAACAACAAAATATTTTTTCTCAATTCTTTTGAAAGCTACTAAACCTGTTTATTACATATCTAATAGTTGCTCTTTATTCTCCATGACCCTTTCAGGACTAAATTGTCTAGAGAACCCCCCCCCCAAAAACATAACTTTTATTAACGGATCACTTCCCATAATATAGTCACAGAAGCCTTCAGTGTTTTAAAACGACGTTTCTGCCATTTTAGAGTAAGAGTTTAGAGTAGAATTTCAGAGTGGGTCTAAAACACTGTCATTACACACAGTAATTGCATATTTCTGGTTGAGACTGTGACGAGGAGATTATACCCTTAAACTCTTCTATTTGACATCATCTCCTCTTCCTCATAAATAATAAATCAAAAGCACATCCCAAGTGAACCATTTAAATCTGAGTGGCATATTTTTGGAGTCCTGAAAGAGCCTGTAATGTGTATGGGGGAGGAATCAGAGAAGAATAGCTGCACTGATTTTCATTTTATCTCCATCATCTCCATGTCGTCACCGAGGTAAATTGTGAAGTGACAAAATCAGAATATATGTAAGATATAAAATTTCATGTGAATCAGGATTTGAGTCAATGAGATTTCACTGTGGGTGGAGCCAGACAGCATGAATAAAAACCAAGCAACTGTCAAAATGTCTTGTCAGCTGTCACAGTCACAGTCGGTTAGGACAAAAACTCAGATAAACATGGAAGAGACAGGATTTAACGCTTTATCGCGTCATGCTTGGTTATGACACCATGATTTCTTTATCTGAAAATGAGTCTGGAGGTTTAAATTTTTCCCTCTGGAATATTTTCTAAATGTTTTTTCCCATCAGCCTGAGCAGGAAAATGATTGAACTGATTGAAATTTGTGAAATATCTGAAAATGTGGGTTAATTCCTCAATATTTTTAGAGTTGAAAAGGTCATAAATGTTGCAACAAATGAACTGTTGAAACAAAATGAACAAAACTATTAAAACAATCAAACAGCAAATAACCACAATCAGAAAGTAAACAAACAGCTTAAACAAGTAAACAGCAAACAAAAGACAGTAATCAGTAAACAAACATGTTAAACAACTAAAGGACAAACAATAAAGAAAACAAACACTCTAAAAACAAACAAGCAAACAGCAAAGAAAGAGCCCAAACAAACATATATAAATAAATGTACTCTCTGTTTGAACAAACATATTAAAAAACATTCAAACTTGTCCTGTTTATGACCACATTTCCAAATAAAATAGAATATGACTCACAGCCATCTTAGCTTTGGTAATGTCGTCCATCTGGATATGAAGGTCTTCAATTTCCAGCTCCATAGACTTGCGTGCTTTAACTGCGGCTGCGCAGGCAAACTCTGACTCCTCCAACTACACCAGATACAACATACACACATACGCTCACATGAAGCAATTAATCCTATTCTATTCCCATTAATTGTAATTTCTACAGCTCTGATTGCGATTGTACCTTATTTTTGAGTGCGACGATCTCTCTTTTGCTGGGCACATTACTTTTTAGGTGGTCCAGCATCATCTGCGCATCAGCCAGAAGAACTTTTGTGCGCTTCAGATCCTTCCTGAGACGTTTCTCTGTCTCTACATCTCTCTGACCAACCTGTTATATGGTGTTATACTGTGTTAATCTTTCTTGAGTATTGTATGCTATCTGCGATGTTTGTGTTCTGTTGTGTTAGTACCTGTTCCTGTGCCATCATCAGTTTGGACTCCAAGTCCCTCTTTTCCTTTAGGATTCTCTGTTTGTCTTCATATTCCTCCTCTAACTGCACTTCCATTTGCTTCAGCTACACATACATTTCAAAAGAGCCATTAGGAAACATGGAGCTCTCAAATTGTGTGATTTGAACCCATGACAGAGTGTTTAGATTCTGTTTGTTCACCTTCTTACTGCAGGACAGTCTGATGTCCTCCACTTCCTCGTCTTTACTGTCTAGCTCTTTAGAATGTGTTTGTTTCAATCTCTCCGTCTCCATTTCCAAACGGAGTTTAGCCTAAATAATCCACACAGATCAGATAAGGTTAACTGTTGATAATATCCTCTGAAAAATAAAGTTTCCAGGTTTTACTTTTCTGAAACGATGTTATTTTAATATGATTTACATGCTATTATATTATTTATTAATATATTAAATTAGCTTTTATTTTTTCAGTTTTAATTTTAGTTCAGGTTTTAGTAATTTCATTGTTTTTTAATAAAAAAAATAATAATTTTATAATTATTTCAGTTTTACTTTTCAGTTTCAGTTTCATGAATGAAAATTATTTTTAATCAGCTTTAGCTAACAATAACAATGGCTCTGAACAGAACATAACATAATTCATAGTCACTATCCATCTTTGATTCGGCCGTTTTTAGCTTGTACCTGTTCCAGCATCTGAATGGTTCCAGCCTGTTCATCAAGCTCCTCCTCTTGATCTTTGACCTTTGCTTCCAGATCACGCAGTTGCTTCTTAACCTTGGAGAGTGATGCCTCGTCTTTTGACTCCTGAGAGGAGAGATCCTGGAGCTCGGATTCCAGCTGCTCTACTTTCAGACTGACGGTACACAGCTCTGTGTCCTTCTCCTGTTTGTTAAATTATGAATTTGTCATTAGCAACTTACCATAGACTTATTACAGCAACCTGAATTTAAGCATCTTGCTTAAGAATGCGAGAGAGAGCAACACACACTCTTCTATCTTTAGTCTCACCTGTATCTGCTGTCTGATTGTAAACACCTCACCAGTTAGCATATCTCTCTCTCTGCCCAGTTTCTCCCGCTGGTTCCTCTCCTTCTGTAGTTCCTCGTGAAACTGGTTCTTCTCCACATCAAACCTGCCAGAAAATTCAGAAGATAGATAGGTTTTGAGATGTGTAATTTCAACCACAGTATGACAAGACCAACATGATAATGTGCTCATGGGCATAAACTACCAAACAAATCAGAAAGTAAACGAACTGACAAAACAACTAAACATTAAACAACAAACAAAAGACAGTAATCAGACAGTAACAAACAACTAAATGATAAACACAAAACAGTAGTGAGCCAGTAAATGGCCAGCCTAAAAAGTTTAACTAAACAACAAACAAAAGACAGTAATTAAGTAAACAAAAAAATTAAACAACACACAGCAACAATCAAATAGTGAAGAAATAGCCCAAACAATCATATAGTAATCAAATAACAAATTGTTTACTGTACTGTATTATTGAACGAACTGTGATTAAACGAACAGCCCAAACAATAAAGTAAACAAACCACTAAAACAGTCAGTAAACAAACACATCAAATTATAAACAAACAGCCCAAACAATCAAACAGTAAACATATGGCCCAAACAACCACAGAGTAAACAATAATCAGAAATCTCTATAATCAGACCCCAGCAGGTGACCAGGCAGGAGACTGAAGACACAGACTGAGATATGTGTGTGTGTGTGAGTATGATTGGCTCTTACTTCCTCTGCTTTCTCTCCAGCTCATGGTTGCGTCCCTCTTGATTTTCTAAGTGCAGTTTGGTGTCTTGCAATTCAGCTGCCAGCCGCTGACATTTCTTCTTCAGCTGCTGGACTGATCGCTGGGACTCCTCGTGGTCAGCCTGCAAGTCTGCTAACTACACAGAGAGACAGGAAGGTGAAGTTTGTTAGCAGGACTAGTATGTGTGCACTCTGTGTATGTGTTTATTTAATGTGCTATACTAACTTTTCTCTCCAAGTGTCTCTTGTTCTGTTGTTCTGTCTCCACCTTGTCGTCCATCTCCTGCTGGAGTTTTTTCTTTGTGAATTCTGTGTCTCTGATGGCACGTTCATATTTCAGCCTCCATTCACCTCCTGACATGCACAAACACAGAAAGACAGACAGATTTTTCCTGAGTTGTTTTGTTGAGCTGTGTGTGTGTGTGTGTAGAGCAGTTTTTGACCAATCCGGTCCTCTTTCCATCCCAGTGGCTAAAAAAAGCTATGTTCTAATCAAAATAAAGCATTTTCATAATCAGCTTCAAGTGCTGTCTGATTGTTTTGTTGTTGTTTTACCAGAATCATCGCCATCATTGTCCATCTCGCCGTTGAGTTCTGATGCTTGGAGGAGTCTGGCCTCCATGATCTCCATCTCCATGGACTCCATCTGTTTCTTCACAGCGTCAAACTTTACCTGAGTTTCAGAAAAAGAAAAGAAAAAGATATGTTCTACAGCAGCCCACTCACAAATTTACTCCTATCACAACTTTCACAAAAGAAAGTTTATATAAAGTATAAAAATCTCCCCAACACACTTTCACCACAACTTATTCAATCCATAACACAAGCTACTTATAATTTAAAAAAGTTCAAATTCAGTAAATCTACATTTATAAAAACATACACTACACTACGTTACTAAAATGAAGATGCCATATTATTTACTTTTTTTTTGTACTAAATATTGTATAAAAACATAAAATGTATTTTTTCATGGTAATCATTTAAATCCAAATTCATACTGGTCTGAATTAACCAATTTGCTAATAAAAGTCGTGACGTATTGTCAAGTATGGTGACCCATACTCGAAATTGGTGCTCTGCGTTTAACCCATCCAAGTGCACACACACAGTAGTGAATAAATGCGCGCACACACACACACACACACACACACACACACACACACACACGGAGCAGTGGGCAGCCATGCTGCGGCGCCCGGGGAGCAGTTGGGGGTTCGGTGCCTTGCTCAAGGGCACCTCAGTCGTGGTATTGAGGGTGGAGAGAGCGCTGGACATTCACTCCCCCCACCTACAATTCCTGCCGGCCGGGGACTCGAACCCGCAACCTTTCGATTACGAGTCCGACTCTCTAACCATTAGGCCACGACTTCCCCGCTCTTGGTTAATATGAATCAGACTTCCCAACTCTACATGTGAGAGACATTTTAGTTGAATTTGAGTTTGCTTATAAGAAAAACTGTAGGCCTACATGCAATATATTGTGACAAAATATTGTGATGCAGTTTTGTAAACTAAACCATATTATTTTACTGAATTATGTTACTTAGTTCACCTAGCGGCTATTTTTTATTTAGTTACTCTCCATCACAGTTTAATAAAGACTGAAGCAGGACTGATGGAGTTCATATACCTGCATGTCCTTCATGTCCTTCTCCAAACGCAATCTCTCGCTTGTTTCCGTCTCCAGCAGCTGGGACGTCGACTCCGCAGAGTTTCTCTCATCTGAAAGCTCTGCCGTCAGCTCTGTGATCTACATAAACACACATATGCTCTTGGTTTTCTAATATGGTGGAGGCTTTCTGCATTTTTATATTTTCATTTAGACACCACTTAATACATTTATTGTCTATACTTGTGGAGACACTCTTTCTAACTCAAAAATAACACCCTTTGCATTTTCATTTTCTCTCTGAAGGAGCCAAGCAAGACTTAAATAAGATGCTTGGATCTCTTACTCTGCTCTCCAGACGATCCGAGGTCAGCCGTAGCTCATTTCTTTCCTTCTCCACCTTCTCCAGCTTCAACTTCAGATGGATGATCTCCTCCTACAAGTGAAAACAAAACTTTTATCGCCATCAAAAGACAATACTGAATATTTAGATAAGAACAGCACAATCTTTGGCCTGAGGCTTGTTGAGCTAATATTATATGATCTGATGTTCTTTTGATCAGGCGAGATCTTTCTGCCTTCAGGTGAGTTCAGGAAGGGGCCAGACGCCAATGTTGCATTTCTAAAGCGAATGCTTTGAGCTGGGATTGGGATTTGATGGCAGCAGGACTCAAAGAGAAGTCTCGGCTCTAATGCTGATGCAACAAAAGCCCTCAGATCGTGTCATCTTTATGGCAAACGCATCCACACACACAGATAACCCTTCAAGCTCTACTGTAAACTGACAGAAGCTTTGCATAGCGAGCAAACCAGGGCATGAAATAAAGAGTAAGATGGAAAGACTAACGTCTTTTCCTCGAATCTGTTCTTCGGTGAGCTGAACCTCTACTAGAGGTCGTACAGTGGTGATGAGCTTCCACCAGGGCCAGTCCTTCACACCACGATTCTTCTTGATGTTCTTCTGGACACAACGGATGGCCAAATCCTGAATCTGAGAGACAGAAAGATTTGTTTTAGAATATTTAAAGTGAACGTTTACATGAAAATTTAAACTTTTATGTAGCCTAGTTTTCATTCATTTTCATTATAATGAACAGAATGGCCCATTTTTATGTTTTAGGGTAAAAAAAAAGCCATAGAGGTTTTGAGTGACATGAGGATGAGTTAATGATGACAGAATATTAATTTTGACTGAACTATTCCTTTAGTCATCAGGCTGATGATACAGATCTCCGTCTGTGAATGACATGACAGTTGCATTAACAGCGCGGCATGAAATGATTAATGTTCCATTGCAAACACAAACATAAAAGCCACAGTATGACTTTGAAATGACATTTTTGAAAAAGTACAGAAAGACTTGCAAACCAAAACTGTAAATCCGATTGGAATTAATTAAATTCATATTATGAGGAATTGAGAGGATTTTATTCAGAAGCCTGACTGCATGCCGTGATCTGAAAGTGTTCAGAGGAGCTTTTATTAATTTGACATCTTCTAATTCTAGGGAGACTAAACAGGAGAGCACTTAAAGCAGAAGTGTGTTTTTTCCCCCATGTGTTAAAATACTTTCTACCGTAGTTTAATATGCAGAGACCGCCAAGTCATTTGTAGGTGAATTCCCTCAAAATGTGTAAAAAAAAACTTATTCTGTGGTGCTTTCAAAGCATTTTCAGTTTGTTTAAATTGTAATAATATTTCACAACATCACTCTTTTTACTGTATTTTTAATCAAATAAATGCAGCCTTGGTGAGCATAACAGAAAAAAAAGAAAAAAACTGTCAAATAAAAAGAAAACTTACTGATCCCAAACATTTGAACGGTAGTGTAAGAGAAATAAATGTTGAGATTCTGATTGACTGACATTGCAATTTCAGCTCAAGACTGAAGCAAAATGGAAAATTGACTTTACCTTCCTCTTTTTGAAGGCCTGTCGAGACAAAAAGCCCCTGCAGGCGGCTTGGAACAGCGTGATGTTTTGTCTGGTGTGTTCATCCCTCTGTCCCTCTAGTTTAGCCACTGTTCCAGCCCTGAAGAACACCTAACAGACACACACGCACTACCATAGTTGTGACAGCAGCAAAGAGCGCATGTTATAAGTGCATATTATGATGGTCACAAAATGTCAGAGTAGAATCAAAGAAACACACATAAACTTATAGAGAGTCATATTTTTAAACGGAGGCAACATTTTAAGGTTCATAAGCACATGGATGAGTTTTTTTTATAATTAATTACCAAAATGTTACACTATCATTTGCAGTTTAAACTGAAAAAAGAGCTTTTCTTTACACTACAGTATCAGTATCAGTATAATTCATCAAAGAAATAAATATTTATTGATCAGTAATTTTGTTATATTTTTTCATATATATATTTGGTATAATATTTAACATTTTATTTATTATAATTATATTTGGTTTTTAATGTTTATTTTTTAGATTTTATTTTTATTTTATTATAAAGTACTATTTTAATTTGCATGTATTCATAGCATATGCTTTTATCCTTTCGTTTTTAACCGACTGGTATTAACAATCATCTGATCTGGTCCATGTAGTCACGAAATCAGATGAACTATAGCATTAGTGAAACAGCAGTTGTAAACGACAATCAGTCGATGGATGTTAAACTAGATATAAAGAACCTAATGGTTTGAAGAGAGCAAAAATTGAAAAATCTGAAATGTTATTACACGTATGCAATAATTTTATCTGGCATCATGTTCAAAAACTGAACATCTGACCACAGCAATCTGAATAACCTAAGTGAATTCATATCCATGTAATGCATATTTGGTTGCTTTTTCATTGCAAGCAATCGTAACAGCACAAGTTGAGCAGAACTGACAGGAGATGTTGGTGGAGTTGTAAATCAGTGTTTTGTTGCTTGAATCTTTCATAAAGGGCCCCTGACATTGTAATCCATTTCTGAATGCAGTTCAGCCTTCGCAAACCTTGACGCCAATTGCAGCTGCCACAAAATAATTACTAACTATACCAACTTATAATACGGTCCAATAAATCTCCATTCTTCTGGGAACGCGCCAGGCGGGGCTTGTTTACACACGCCACCCTTTTTTTTTTTTTGGCTTGCCGTGGTCTTCCAGCTGATGGGATTAAACTGTTGAGCGCCAGCGTCTGTTCACACTGATTAGGACGGCATGAAGAACCAGGAAAGACACAAACAAACAAAGCAGCTCATGCCGAGATGAGAGTTTCTTGCATTCAGCCGACGGACCACGCAATAGTAGACAGAAAAACATACAGATAACATATCTGCTGCATACAATTCACCTGCATCCTTTGATGCTTCCGAAGTGGTAAAATGAATATTAACTTGTGTGTGTGTGTGTGTGTGTGTGTTTGAGTTACTCACCCTGCTCAGGCCCATGTGATAGCTGCTCTTCTCCAATTCCAAAGACTCCAAAAGCTCCTCTACTGCCTGCAATGACAAACAAACTGTCATGTCTAGTTCACACAGTATACATTACAAAAACACTGCTGACCCCTATGTAGGGCTACTGGACACACACACACACACACACACTGGTTATTCTCTGCCGTACAGTCCCCAAACTGTCCAGACGACATCAGCCCTCACCGTGACTCTGACACTGTCTTTCTCATGTGGAAAGGTCTTGAGAACTCGATCTGTCTGAAAGGGCCCATCTAGATTACAGTACTAAAGGGGGCGCTGGCCCCTGACAACCAAAGGGCCATTGTTCGAATCACTTCGAAAAAACCTTTCCTCTGAGACACGGTTCTACCTCCCTCTGTCTTTTTCTTTCTCTCCGCGTCTCTCTAGATTTCCAATTTTGCATCGTTTCAACTTCCTCTGGGACTTGAAACACGACTGACCTTCTCTTCTGTGTCACAAAAAGAGGACGGTCATCTTTCTGTATTCTTTGTAAGGTCATTGCACACTGAGTCCGAAATTTTCGCACGTTAAAAAATAAATACGACCATAAATACGACCTCATGTTGTGTCAATCACATTTACACACTGCCTCCGGATTCGGATCAGGTTTGATTTTCTGCGTTTTCGCATCCGTAGCAAGCATTTTGATAGGAAAGGATGACGAATACAAAAAAACGCATACAAAAATTTCTGACTCAATGTGCAAGGACCTTTACTCTGAAAAGCTGATGGTCAGACTCTGAAATTGATTTTTTTTTGCTATACCTGTTAATTTACCAGCAATTAATATTTGAAACTGGTCATGCAACTTTATTTTGCTTTATTTTTAACAATGTGATTATTTAGCTGTTTATTATTTACAGCATAGGTTTGTATGAACATGTAAGTCATGAACATGTTGATTTCTGCCTCAGAGTAAAAAAATTAATATAATAGTGAATTTATTTCTTCTGAATCTCCCAATGATTTTATATCACACAATTGTAACTTTATTTTCTCATAATTGAGATTTTATATCTCACCATTGTGACTATATCTCACAATTCGATGTTATATATATGACTCCTACATGACTTATATCTCACAATATGACTATATTTTAATGACTAATTTTATCCTACAGTTTCTCAAAATATGATTTTTCACAATGTGACTTAACTTCTCATAATTGTGATTTTTATCTCACCATTGCAACTATATCTCATATTCACATTATAACTATTGTGGCTTCATTCCTCATAATTACAATTTTTATATCTCCCATTATGTATTATGCTTCTTTTGCTAATTAAGCTTCCATTCAATTCATGAATAACTCAATTTTATTTACTTGGCAAAGCTAATTTTTACTTGCATTTGGCACTTGGTGAGTATTCATTTGGACCCTGTCTGCTGTGTACATGCCCAGGGCCACAGTGCAGAGGTTTTGTATATAACTCTCCTTTCCCCTCGGCTAATCACAGGGCCAAAACGAGATTAGGAGACCCCTGGACGGAGACATTATCCTAGCAAATAATTACAGTACATTTGGGCATTTAGTAAGCACTAAAGCCCAGAGCAATTACTACATTTTTCCTGTCTGCTCTGCGTATTGATTCAAGTCAGAGACCCAGCTGGGGTTTCTTGATTAAGCCATCACAATAACCCTGATTACCCAGAGTTCATTCTGTCTTGGATTCATGGCACACAAGAGCAAGAGGAGTCCAAAACTTCATTTCAGTCATTTCTAAAGCTTTTGTTCTATTATTTTCATGCTCATTATTCTCTTAAATAGCTACTCACTCGTTTCTCATCCTTCACGATGTAGTTTCTTCCCAGTTTCTTGGTCAGGTGAGGGGCCAAAACATCAAAGCGTCTTCTGAACTCAGAGAAGACCATGTGGTCAGGGTAACCTGCAAAAAACATGCAGATATTCAGCAGGAAATAACAAAAAGGACTTGATTTTATCTATTTGATTGGATCTTTCGGTGTCTCTTCTCACCTTGTCTGTAAATCCTCAAGCTGTCCAGCAGCTTGAAGCCACGGATCTGGGCCCTGAGTAAAGCTACATCTATCTGCATGAGTCCAGGGTCACAGCTCTCCTCTGGAGACCCTGCTGCCCTCAGAACCTCCGCTCGGGGTAACAGACAGTGGACAAAGTGAACCCTGGATCTGCGCACGGTGTCCAACAGTACATCCTGATCAAAAGAGAAATACACAATGTGTATTTTTAGCCATTTTTTGGAACTAATAGGGAATTTGAACAATTTCATGAAAGATAATATTTTCAACGAGTATTCGGTGTAGGACCCTCTTAAAAACCCACCACTTGGAGTTTAATCTGAAGACAGAGAGACTTCTTTTTGACAGCTGCCATGCCTGTGGTGAAGGTCTTCCTCATGCTGGTGGCCCGACGCATGGCGAGCTGAGAGACGCCCTCCAGTCCGGCTATGGAGCCGGTCAAAACAGCACTGCTGGAGCGGCCCACAAACATCCCGCTGATGCTCTTCCTGTTAGGATCATCCAGTGAAAACTTGAGTCTGATGTAGGGGTGTGCAATATGTATATTCTACGATAATAATGTTTATTGTTTTAACTATGTACGAGCTGACATAGTGTATGTTACTTGCAACAAAAACACTGCTGTTTTCCTGAATATTAGCACGATTACAAAATGTTACATCAATAAACAAAAAACTTAAGATTTGACACACAATATTTTATTTTTGCTTTATTTTGTCAAGATAATGTGTATCCGAGCAATGCATAGTGGTGCTTTATTACAGAATAAATCTGCATTTTGAACAAAACAGTTTAATGACTGATTCTGAATGATGGAATGAATCTAGCTTTTCAAAGAATAATCTGAATAACTCAATCACTCAACTCATTAAGGAAGTGAATTGCAACCACCCACTGACAGTTTTAGTTTCAGATGTAAAATGTATTTTTTTATGTAATCAGTTTAAGGTGACACATCCCTAATATGGTGTCTTAACTGTCAGTTTATTTTGTCATTCTTCTTGAATTAAAAAAACTGCGTTTTTTGACTGATTTCCTGTAGTGACAAGTGCAAACGGTTGTGGGTAATTCTTACTTCTGGGAGTTCTGCAGCAGATTGGCTGCGTTCTGGGGGGTGGGATTTAGCCTGGCTAGGTTCAGCCAGCCGTGCGTATCATATTCCACCCAATCTGTCCCGTGACTGTGGCCGAGCAGGAAGTGATGTGTGTTTTCACTTTTAAGCACCACTGTGTGACCTGCAGAAAAACAATGCATAAATTGGTCTAGGGCAGCATGTAAGTGTGTGAGTTTGGGTGTTTGTGCATGTATATGTGAGTGACCTGTGCTCTCTCCCTCTGCAGGGCCGTAGTAACTGAAGAGTCGCTGCAGGAGTGTTTCCTCTGACCCTCCCGGCTGCAAAACCTCCTCCTCCATCAGCCAGAACAGACCTCTGGCCTCATCTGTCCTGGACAGAGAACGTACCTGAAACACAGACATGGATATCCAAATAATCATAGTAGTGTCTTTTCCACACCCACTTCTCCTTCAGATCTACCTCTTCTTTTTTGATACTTATAAACACGGTTTAAAAAGACTGCAGTATATATAACTGTGACCGGCCAACTAATTACTATTAATATAAGATTAAATGTGCCCTATATTGACATTCTGTCATTTCAAGTTTCAGCCTTTAAAAGTGAAATCTTTTGTAATGAACACAAACGATTGAAATAAAATTAAGTAATTATCCACAGAGCTCTTATTAAAATAATCACAAAGACACGCAAACTTTAAACATCAGCAGTTTTGACTTGTTCAGGAAGTGCGTCTCACCAGGGTCTGACTGGAGGATTGATCAACCACAGCTACTGAGCGAGAAGGGCTGGGCTCCAGGTCATCCAATGTGATCTCAATGTTTTCCTATGGAAAGACAGATTCTCAGTTATTCAAATTAATAATGAATAAATAATTTGTAAAGATGCGAACTGGAATTTTTTTCATCAAAAATCCTAAAAAACGTTTCTATAAAAAATATTAAGCAGCAAAACTGTTGATTGATAATAATAAAAAATGTTTCTTGAGCAGCAAATCAGCATTTCTGAAGGATCATGTGACATTGAAGACTGGAGTAATGATGCTGAAAATTTAAAAAGTTATTAAAAAATGTTGTAAATTTTAATAATATTACTGTTTTACTGTATTTTTGATCAAATAAATATAGCCTTGGTGAGAAAAAGAGACTTACATTTAACCTTCATAATATAATTTTTGATTAGCAAATTAATTGTCTGTCCAAGTATGGTGTCACAGACATCCTTGATCATCTTTAGCACCATCTCATGCCATGAACTTTGTTTTTCAAGATTCTATGTGAAATTAAAAGTAGTTCAAGTTTTGAAAGGGCCATTCACAACCCCTGCAATATATTTTATTGCATTATGTGGTGGTAATCTCAAACAGCTATATAATTTAGTGTTTTAATAAGAATTGTGAGAAAAAGTTGTAGATGTTGGTTATGGGTGTTTTGTGCACCTCTTTGTAACGCTCCAGTTCCCGTACGAACGTTCGCTCCTGGAACAGGGTCTGCAGGCGTTCCTGAGCGTAATTATGGCAGAGCTCCTCAAAAGTGGCCCCACGCTGGTTCTTCACCTGATGAGGGTTCTGGAACCCTGGTGTGTCCACAATCAGCAGAGAACAGAGAGAATGCTGACTGGACTTCAGCGCTCTGAAAGTAGAAGAAGATATAAGAATGCATCTCTTATTCAATAAATCATGTTGCTCTAGGTAAATCACCGGTTAGCGATTACCTGTTAATGAGAGAGATAATGAGTGTGAAAAGCTCAGAATATAAACCAGATGCCATGAACTCCAAACACTCAGCTGCTGTTGCTTTAGACACTGAAACGCACACAAAAACACTTTTTTAGACATAAAATAGGGAAGCATTTATCAAATATTTAAGAATGTTATGAAAAAAACATTACCTGAGCTATCTGTGTCATCCGTACTTTGCCGGACACTTGAGGAGCGGGGAAGACTGCCTTTGCCTTGTGTTTTAAAGATGCCGGACGACAGCCCTTCCAGTGTGCAGCCCAGGAGATACGCTGCTTTTTGTGCCCACTCATGCCTGGCAAACTGCTTTCGGCCCGCTGAGGGGTCAGAGAGCCACATTCACAAAAGAAAAGCAGTGTTATCACAAAACATCTGTCACATTATGGTGAACTACAATAGGTAGCCAAGTGTCCAGAGAACAAGAAGAAACTTTCATCTCCTGGATTGATGATCAAAGAGAACAAACATTTCCATTCTGGCGTTCGACATCAGAGTGGAAACTAGCACAAAGGTAGATGAAAGACGAACACGCAGTTCTGTTAAGATGCTAAATAAAATAAAAATAATAAAACCACCTGCCTTCAGTCTAAAACAGAAAGATAGAGACCTGCATTTACCTGCATCTGTTTCTGTGATATGATGGGGCAGCATGCAACATCAATATGCAATAAAAAGACATGATTACAATGGTTAAAACACAAACAACAACTGTTATACACAAAGAAGCATGATTAGAGGGATAGTCCACCCTAAAATTTTAATTCTGTCATCATTTACTTCCACTCATGTTGTTCTGAACTTATATGGCTTTCTTTGTTTAGTGGAACATACAGGAAGATATTTTGAAGAATGTTGGTCACCAAACAGTTTTGGTTTCCATTGACTTCCATTGCATGGACAAAAAATACAATGGGATCAATGGGAACCAAAACTGTTTGGTGACCAACATTCTTCAAAATGTTGGTTTTTGCTGAAAAAGGAAATGCAAACAGCTTTGGAATGACATGATGGTGAGTAAATGATGACTTAATATTTGGGTTGACAATCCCTTTCAATACTGACAAATGTTTTTAGACATCAAACACACACACACACACACACACACACTAAAGTCTAAACAGCCAGACATTTTCTCAGTTACATGACTGGAAAGACTCTAGTGACTCATAGTGGACAGATTTTAAAATACACTCTGTGCAGTCAGACATGCTGTATATTAATGTGTCACAGATTTAGTGTTGGTTCAGACACTTGAGGAGCCGGTAGCTTTACCTTTGGTGGCCCCAGCGGCACCGAGGTGGTATATGGCCCCTAAGATCAGCCACACGGATTTCTGTTCTTCAACAGAAATGCCCAGGAACTTCATGGCAGCCTGTAGCTTAGTGAACTGCTGAGCGGCTTTCTGCTTGTCCTCTGGCTACAGAGCATTTGACATATGACACACTGTTTCCAGATAAAATAGATAAAATGAGTCTAATGATGGTACATGTGGCTTTTCTTACCTTCAAGAGAGGGAGGAGCCCGAATGCGCTGTTCTCAGCGAAGTGATTAAAATGAAGTTCAGTCCTGAAAGGCATAATATTCTATTAGCTGGCCAACTTTAATCTGTACATGTTTCCTGCTTTGACCTCAATCTGTATGCTATATTTGCTATTTAGTATGCCAGAATATTACAAAATGGCATGTCAAAGGTGGCTGGATAGATTTATGCAAGATGTATGCATTTAGTATGCATGCTTTTTAGGTTAATACACTGTAAAAAATTATATGACCACTAAGTCAGGTCAACAATGATTCAAGATTTCTTTTTTTTTTTAATTCAACTGAACTTCAGTTTTTAAATTGAGGTAGATATAGATTTTTTTTTTTTTTTTACAGTGTAATTGTCTCTGATTTACTTTAGAGCTGCATCTGCTCCAGCCATCAGATAGTAAAACACACTGAAGCTTGATTCTGCTTCTGGTCGTCTGGTCACTCTGAACTTCTCCAGCAACATGGTCTGTATGCAAGACATGAAGCAAATCAGAGATAAATCCCCCAATGCCTTTAGAAATTTTGAGTAATTGCCCTCGTTATACACTACCTGAACAGAGGCAGAGGCCACCTGTCCTGTCTGGTCGAAGTCAAGAGAGACTATGTGTGAGAAGCGACTGGCGTTCATATTCATAGCTGTACTGCAGTTCCCGAAAGCCTCCAGAACTGTGTAGACCGCCTGCCATTTCTCAGCTGTGGGGAGAAGACAGTTCATAACGTTATATATATAAAATCATAGAATTTATTTAAAAAATACAATAACATTTAAAAAACTTAAATTAAAATTAAAAATAAAGTGAAAATGAACTCTAGGAAAGCTGAAAAGGAGAGTGGGTCTATATTGTGTCCTCCTCGTCTTCCTCACCTGAGTACACCTTTCCACTTCCGGCTGCGATGGTGACCAGGTACTGTAGCAGGTGCTGGCAGTTAGTGGTCTTTCCGCTGCCACTCTTGCCCAGCAGCACAATGGTCTGATCCTGACGTGTGGTCAGCAGCTGATGATACGCCGACTGAGCAACAGCGAAAATATGAGGGGCAGTTTCCTCCCTCCGGCAGCCCTTAAACATCTGCATCACCTGATATAAACAGACCGTGTCCCTCCATTAATCTTTGCCAAAAGTTTAAGGTAATTTTAAAACTTTGTGTGAAGTTTGTACCTTCTCGGAGTACAAGGCAGGGGTGCTGAGAGGATTGATCACCAGAAGACTTGGCCCAGCGTAGGAGTGAATGAGGTTTCCACCATAGCGCTGACGAAGGGTGTGAAGGATGCTGGACTCGTTGAGGTACAGAAGAGAGGAGAGATCCTCCACTCGATCATATGATAGAGGATTTGCCTGACAGACAGACAGACAGATGAGAGTAATTAAACAGGTCTCTTGGCTTTTGCATGAGTAATGTCACATATTTGTAACAATGACTCCACCCACCTTCTCCACATCATCCTCGTCCACTTCCAGTACTGTCCCATCATGTTCAAGTCTGACCTTAACTTTCCCCTCTGGGAGAGAACCCATCTCTGTCTTGAGCTGTGTAGCTATAAAAATAGAACATTTATTTACTTAAACTGGACATGATAATTCAGATCATTTTAGGAGTAATGGACTATGACTTCACTAACCCAAAGAAAAGCCATCTTTATGGACAAGCCAGACTTTCTCAGTGTTATACCAGGCCTTCTCTGCAGCAAGCTGCTCCTCCGTCTTCACCTGCAGCAGGAAGTGAGAGAGATTGTCATCACAGAACATGAAACACTACAGGTTTCCAGTCCATGGACTGATTGCGATTCAGTTCAGATTTGCATTCTGTTTAAGATTAATTGTGACAGAGACATATAGGTGTGACTTTAGAAGTGGGTGCTGCAAACAAAGACCGGAGGAGATATAAATTAAACATAAAATATAAATCATTTATACACAACAAAACAGCTGGAGTCTTGTACAATACAGACTGACAAACACGTTCAAATTAAAAGTAAACTGCAGAGCAACGCATATCAGGTTGAAGTCTATATGTTAACTATGGAAAATTAATTAATATTCTCTTCACACACCACAAAGAAAACTATAATGCACAGAAAACTGCAAATAAACTGAACTGTAAAACATGCACATATACACCAAAGTAGAATTTGAATGGGAAATGTGCTTTGGTTCAAACAGGAGCTCTGAGGTGATGAGATTCCTTCAATGGCACAAGAAGACTCTACTAAGCTTTACACATAAGCAGAATTACACACAGGCAATGCATTAGCCAGACCTTAGACAGACTGGCAGCTTCATGTGCAGCCTGCAGGATAGCCACAGGATCTTCAGCTGCCTTGGCCTGCAAAGGGCCGGGAAAAGCAAGAGAGCAGAAGTCAAAAAGTCATAAATACAAAAATCCTCACAGGACTTAACAGAAATTAACAGGAGAATAAAAGACTTCATATGAGAACTGTGAAAACAAGAAAGAAAGAAAGAAAAGAAAAGAAATGGTAGCGGTTAAGGGAGGTGTTTCTGCACCTGAATCCCTTGGGTGGGCATCATTGGAGATCCCTATAAATGGAATCAAAAAGGATCAGTGAAGAGTCCAAGTGGTCCTGACCAGGATCAGCAGTGTGATTATTATCAAACCACCTGACACTAACATTGAAACCAATGCAAGACCAAGCCTGACACAATAGTATAACTGCTAACAATTGTTAACACCGATCAAATCTGGAAATAAGCAGTGAGACATAAACACCAATAATGCAGAATACATTTAACTAACCACATATCTACTTTCAGGCAACACACAACTCAGCTGAACACCATTGTCTTACACATACATCTTGGCAGTTGTGGGACACACCTGTTGGTTGGCGATAGTGGAAATCTGGGATTGAAGTTTTCCAGCAGGAGCTGCAGAAGGTTTTGACACCTCCTTCACCTTTACAGACAAAGCGCTTGTCAGTACGATGTAAGCATATGGTCTACAATCATGCCAAAAACTAGCGAGATAGGAGCCACCACATTACAACTCTATAAGAAGTCTGCATCTGAAATGGTCAGCACTAATGCAATAATTGTCTGATATGTGATCACGGCTGCAGCCAACAATAATTTTTACCTCAACTTAAAGCCATTTGAAGGGTCAACAGACATGGTGTGCTTTAGAAAAGGATGTCAAGAATCAAAAAAGTCACTTCCAGCATCATTAGTTGACATGCTGAATTCTCGCAGGCAACAGCTGCTGAAGTTACTGCTTCAATCCACTTCAAAGGGTTAAAGTGAGACAGCAGTCAAAGTCTTTATGCAAGGGTGAGAAAAAGCATTGGACATGAGTTATGACAAGATATTAGTTCTGCAGTGAGCCTTGCATAGTTTCACAGCATTGGCCTGCTGAGCAAACATGCATTACTAAAGCATTCAGAAACACATGCAGGATGTACCTCTGGCTTTCGTACAGCAATGGACAGTGGCACAGGAATAAAGCCTGCAGGGGGTGCTAATGGGTCAACTTTGGGCTTGGGGATAAATCCTACCGCCAGGGCAAAAGGGTCTCGCTTTGGGGTGGGAACGAATCCCACTGGTGGTGCCAGAGGATCAGGTTTGAGCGTCAGTTGAGTGGAAGGGTTTGGTTTAGGAGCTGGTATGAATCCCGTCGGTGGTGCCAGGGGATCAGGTTTGGGTGTAGGTTGAGAAGGATTTGGTTTAAGAGCTGGAATGAAACCAGCAGGTGGAGCCAATGGATCAGGCTTGGTGACTGGAAGGAATCCAGCAGGTGGGGTAAGAGGATTTAGCTTAGAAGGAAAAAAGCCAACAGGAGGGGCAAGAGGGTCAAGTCTAGGAGGCGGACTGATTGCAGGGGTGGATGGTTGGGGTTCTTCTGAAGGGGTCTCACTTTCACCAATCCTTTCTTTACATTCCTCTTCAGGTTCTTTGCGTTCGGCAGCTCTCAAGCGAGAGCGATGCTCTTTAGTCCTTGCACGGCCCATTAGGCTGGTCAACCCAACAGAGAGGGCATCTCCATCCACAGAGCTGCCAGCTTGCAGTGGACGGCTTGTTTTGGGGACTGAAGTGGCTGTCGAAGGCTTTTCCTCTGGCCCCGCTTTGTACGCCAGTTTCAGTCCTCTCCTCGCCAATGTATCAGACTCAGCGCTGCCATGTTGTCCATTCATGGAGTCGCTGCTTTGCTGGTCTACAGTCAGTGGTCGCTCTGGATTCACCGCTGTTAATGGTTCACGCTGGCGTCGCTCGGTTGAGCCACTCACTGCTGCCTGAGACTGACTCATACTGTTCTCACTGTCCAACTGTTCACACAACCCAGAACACACACGTACAGGTTACCACAAAATAAAAAACCTATGAAATTACACAATAGAAGCAAGAACGAAAGGTAAAATTTCACATCCATTGTAACCTAAAATAGCACTATTTTGAGGTTCACAGTAGCTTTGATATAATTTCAAGCAACAACCTTCCAGAGTTTCCTGAATTTCCCAAATGATGACAGATGGGTGCCGTTCTGAATATCAGAACGTCTTCACACTCTCCAGCCCAGCTGTACTGAAAGTTCATCTGAAAAAGACTGTTGCTTCCACATGGCCAGGCACTTTGCAGTTCTTTTCTCAGCACAATCAGGCAGGTTAACAGACAAACCCAGTAATTAAGGTCACTGCAGTGCAACACTGGCTCACAGCCCTGAAACACAACTCTACAGGATTAACCACACAGGCTTTAGTCTCTCTCACACTATACACAATTCAGAACCTGGAGTATTGTAAAGACCAATCACCTCACACTATAAAATAGCAAATTCAAGTGCATATTTAGTGACAAGATACTAGGAATGAGCTCTTATGTGGAGACAGACCTTCATGTCTATCCTGAAGGTGATGATACTGGTGCTCTTCCAGCTGTGCACGGCATTCTGTGGGACACTGAAATTGACAGCAGCACTTTGAGAGCCCTGTGCCTCCATGATGACTTGCAAACCTCTCACACATTTGCTTCAGACACACACAATCTTAGCTCAGCATCCCTCTCATCCCTCTGCTCCTTCCCTCTATTTCTTCCTCCAGCTGCCCCTCCCACTACAGCAGCGATTGGAGGACAAAAAGGGCAGGGTGTGATGTCAACACACCCCACCCACTGGAGTACAGCAGCACTACAGTTCTAAACAAACATCCACATACAGTCACTCTCACCTTATTCTGCAAAAATTATCTTTACACCTGCTAATATTCACATTTGAGCATTTAGGACCCTATAGTTATTTCAACTCACCCTGTTTCCATTCAATTTCAGAAACTAATTTTCATCTGGATGAAGAGAAGAAACAGATGAACTGCTTTCATACAGTAATTACAGACAAAGTATGAGGTTGGAAGCAAACAGCTGTCCTAAAAGAAAAAGACGACCATTTTCTGAACAAACCCCATCTTTAGCACCTCCTGATGATATACGTGAAGTAAACACAGGATGTGTTTTAGAATGAACCACAGACACAATAACAAATGCAGATTTCTGGGAGATGTAATCTCTTCTGATCTCAGAACAGACACCCATCTGAAATCTGAGTCATGCAGTAATGACGACACTGCTCAAACACTTACATTCGAGCTTTTTGCACCCGGGACATTCTCATCTTTCACCTGAAGGGAAGCAGATAGAGACAGGAAAGTTAAACCAGAGATCAGACGCTCTAACCTGAGACATTGTTCTTGGTGTGACATCTGACCCTGCTCTCTCTCTGTTCTCTCGATATACAGTTTATCCCTCTGTCAGACTGAAGATTAACCACTGTCTTTCTCAGTTACTAAAAACCAGTACAGCTAAACTCTCATATACATGCGCTAACACTAACTAGAATGTCAGCAAGGGAGGTTCTTCTGGAGAAAAGTAATACTAAGAGAATGCAAAAGATTTGCAAGCGAATGCAAATCTACTTGGTGAAATCCAACACTTTTGAGAGAGAACGCAAACGCTTGGCAAGCGAATGCAAAAGCAATGAAATATATTTTTTCCTCCCATGTCATAGTTTTTCCATCACAGTGTCCTCTTAAGGGCTCTGTAAGATATTGACCAGACAATCATTTATCTTAATCTCTATGTCATTTATCTTAATCTCTATGTTCTATGTCATCTGTCCTGAACAGACAATAAATTAATGAACAAACAGCAGAAAACGGTACTTTCCTTTTTCTCCCAAAATGAAAAACGAGATGAGAAGGCCATGATGAAACGGACAGTTCAAGAGAAGAGAGGGAAGGAAAGGGGAGGAGAGGAAGGCCGGTTTGTGGAGAGACAGAATACAGGATCGGTTAAATGCAGGCAGTCTTTCCGATTGAAGTTTTGGGGGTACTAGGACCCTGCGGTGAACGGGTAGAAAGAATAGCTACAAGAAAAGAAATAAGGATTAACATCTAATCTGTTAAATGGAGAAAACATAAAGCAGGGAGCTTTATTTAGGCTTTCAGCATAACACTTAGTCAAAAGGCATTCTCATGATGGTCAAAACGTTCGACTTTCGATGTGCTATTGTTTTTAAAATGATCTTGGTCACTCCTTTCTGAATGAATGTGAATGACATGTCTGGTTGTTAATTTCCAAAATGACAATGCAAGCGGATCATATGACTCGTGTTATATTCCAAGTCTTCTGAAGAATGAAAATAAAGTTGTTATTTGGAGCGACATGAGGGAGAGTAAATGATGACAGATGAGAGAGCTGGAACTCAAACTTTACTGAAGTATAGCTACAGATAAAATAATGTGAATCAAGCTTCACGTGAACTGAAAAAAACAATGCTGAAAGAGCAGATTTGTAATGCAAAAAGTAACAATGTGTCTGAAAGTGAAAGTGCAACGGTACTGAGCTTTCATGATACACCAGAACATTCACTATAAATAGAGCACATGTGATGAGGCCACAATGTGAAGTAACCAGCACACACACACACGAACGGCTGGCTGTCCAGTAGGCTTTAAACACTGATTCTTGTACCTGTCAAACACAAAGTAGACGCATCGGATCTTCTTTGTTATGTTAAGCAGGTGGTCAGGTAGACATCCATGGGCAGACGTCTTGAGCGGGGCTCAACGTGGGACAGGACGTTACGACAAGGATGTCAAGCAAGAGTTCGGGCTCGGGAGGGGGGATAACAGCTGCTTGAGGACACCGAGGATATAAATAACCATGCAGACCCCAGTTCCCCCTGACCACACATTTACACACACACACACACATGTTGGTTTTTGTGGTTTATGGGGACTCTCCATAGGCGTAATGGTTTTTATACTGAACAAACTGTGTGTGCTATTGCCCTACACCAACCCTACACCTAAACTTAGCCCTCACGGGAGACTTTGTGCATTTTTAGATTTTCAAAAAAACACCCTTTGGTATGTTTTTGAAGCCTTTTGAATTACGGGGACATAGGCAGTGTCCTCATAAACCACCTTCATATTGTAATACCTCTGTCATACCCATGTCATTATACAAATTTGAGTCCTCATAAACCACATAAACATGCACACACACACACACACACACACACACATATAACAAACTGGATTACAACAGCTTAACTGTTCTTTCAGAAAATCCAGCCAAACTCAATTCACAAATTTCGCCAGCGGAGACAACATGTCTCACACAAGGGGGCCACAACACGTGTGAATAAACAGAACGCTGCCGTTTCCCAAAGATCCACCAGAGGGTAATGTTGTGCACATCTCTTCATGAGTTAATTTCTGGTGGCCTGACTTAACAAACCCCCAACCCTACGTGTTATAAGCTTTGCCATGTAACCCATCCCACATTGTCCCATCAAATCTAGGGACCAGAAGGTCATCATTGAGCTCTTTTAACTTGCAGGAGTAAGCAACACCCAAAACAACCCAACAACCACACAGCAGCATGCTAAAAATCCTCAAAACACTTAAGCAACCACTTAGCGACATACTTGCAACCATCCACAACATCATAGCTTGGTGCTAGCGACAGAATATGTGCAAATCTAAAAAATCTTCAGCTCAGAAGTAAACAAATCATGCTGGTGAAGTTTATCTATTGAATGTTATAGAGCTGCAATGAGCCTCTGTGATTGGCAAGAGTTGGTAACGGGGTGATTGGTTTTGCTGCAACTGAAAATTAGTTTTATGTAAATATAGTAGTCCAAAAATACATACGTGTGAAGATATATTATTGTTTTATACTATAAAAAGGAATTTTGGGTCCCACTTTATATTAGGTGGCCTTAACTACTATGTACTTACATTTAAATTAATCATTTGATACAATGCACTTATTGTGTACATACATGTTTTTACATCGTACTTATATTTTAAAAAATACCTATATGTAGTTACATCTGTAATTAATTTCTGTAATTACATTTATAATTACACTGTTGACCCATCCCTTACACCTTAACCCACCCTTAAACCTACCCATACCACCAAACCTGTCCCTAACCTTACCCGTATCCCACCTCAGTAGCAGCAAAAGTGTTTTACAATACAATATGAACATAGTAAGTACATTGTACTTATTTTTTGATGTAAGTACATGGTAGTTAAGGCCACCTAATATAAAGTGTGACCGAATTTTGTTGCTCTGTCACCCAGGCCTGTTCATAACACACAATATTGATGATCGATTACCTCATGCAAACCCACCATGAGGCCCTATAGTCTGGTGGGGTTGTAGGCCAGTCCAGGCCTGTCATATCATATCATATCAGTGCTACCAAGCAAGACACAAACAGGCTAGCATTGTCTATGGAGGACGTGGTGGGCTCTCCATGCAGATGGATCCCTTGTCTCTGTGTGGTCTTTCTAAGAAATCCTGATGGATCAGTGATTTTTTCTCGTCTTATCGGCTGTTTTCACTGAAATGCACAGTATTCACAATGCTATAAAATGGACACAAAATGAAAGACTGATGTGAATCTTATCAAACATTCTTTCATTTCTTAACTATAGCAACTGATTAGAGGAGAAATCAACAGAAGGCGGCACTAAATGGCATACATCACACACATGTGCTAACACATACATACATCAAAACTTACATTACTAGTATGATGAAGTGTGGAGTTTAGGTGAGTCTCCAAACAAGTACACAATGTGAAATGGTGGGAGGTCTAAAGACTTTTTAAGCCCCACCTAGTATCCTACACGTTGCTTGGGTAATGAAATGTGGCACCTTCTTCCTTTAAAGCCTGATTATTCTTAGCTGTTCTTGCTAATCCACTGTTTGCTAATAAGTGCTAATGGAGCAGAAAACTCTCAATTTCATCTGCTTTTAAATACATATGTGCTGTTTAGTCATGTTTAATATAAACTATACTGTACATGAAGGATTTGATCAAATCTAGGATAAAAGCATCTAGCTAGCATAGAGAAGATTAGCATAGCATGATTTGATCTCTAAGGGGAATCCAGGTCATAAGTTAAAGTATATGTTGTATCATTCATTTGGAATTGAAAATATGTCTTTTAACAAATTTCTAGTGTACTTTAGACATGGAACACACAAGTAAATTAACTACAGCCTGATTTAAACACCTGCTCCACAAACTCATAAAGTATTGCACAAAGATGTAAAAAAAAAAACAGATGTTTCCCTGCGGACAGATAACAGCAGCATGTCTGGTCTTGCTCTACATAGTGATTTACATAACATTTAGATTATGGAAAAAGTGCCCATATGATGTCTTAAGTAAATGATACAAGAAACCCTTAATAACTTTTGGTTATAACTTAATAAGGTTTGGTTTGGTTACAATAAACTCTGGTCTGATTGCTCAGATGTTCCCCCTTGGTAGAAATCGTGGTCTGGGGGGGTGTTCCCCCTCCGTAAAGATCAGTAGAAATCGTGTTTCCCCCTCGGGGGCCCCCCTCCATCGTCGGGCTCTTACAATCATCCTAACCTACCCCCCATCCCCCCACCCAGTGTCCAGTCCACAGCATTATTTTGTATATTCGGTAAGTTTTGATGCAAAATATACATCATAAAAGCTGTTGAATCAGGTTGCGACCTTATCCTTATATCTTTTGTTTTGTGTCTTGTACTGGTACTTGTAGTTCGCTAAGCAAACAAGGACCAAATTTATCCTTTTCTTTTTTGGTATGGACCAAAAGAAAACTACAAGCATGAACACACCCTTAGTGTCAAATTTGAAAGAAATCAAACTTCACCTTTGTGAAGCAACCAAATCAAATTGCAGACGTTATGACAACATCAAACTGCATTTGAAATGCATTAAGTAAGTAAATATGGTCATTGTTTTGATTCAATGCATTATGTCATTCTGAGGGTGTGAAAGGCCAGCAGGTAAATGACTAACCAACTGCTTCCGTTAACCCAGTCACATTTAATGGACTGGTAAACTGTCTGGGATCATCCCTATGCCAACATGCTCACAGTAAGAGCTTGAATACTGGACAGCTTCACACAGTCCCACTGCCAAGTCCCAGTGAAAATCAGCCCAAAATCCGCAGCTGGTCGTCACACTGACCCGACGATCCAAACCAGCATAATTATCAGCCTGACTAAAGCCACTTCCTGGACCCCTGCGTCCCCTAATCAGCGTCAATATTTAGGCCCTCTCAATCTCATGATAGCACTGGGGCGACACTGACAGCTCAAGAAAGACTTCTAGGTCATCGGCCAGGAAATAAAATGGAGACATAAAGGGAGATTTGACAGAGAGGACAGAGGGACAGCAGACACTGATGACAGACGAAAGACACTTCCTGTATTCAGTGCCTGATGTGCAGCCAAGTTAATCCATTACATAATCTAATCTGATACTAGTTAATGAAGCCATTCACGGACAGATTGTTTCAGAGCAGTCAGAGGACATTCATAGTCCACAGGCTGTTGAACCCTCACAGGGCAGATGAAAAAGGGGAGCCATTGAGCCCAAAGAATAATACAGGAGTGTGTTTATACAATTTAGTGGGGGTTATTTAGAATAGCAATGCAAACATTGACTGACATAGACATGCAGAGATATAACTGTTTGATTGATCGACTGTTGGTTTGTTCTTAATGCACAGTTTTAAAATAAAACATTTCGATACTACAAAAGTTTGGGGTCTGTAAGATATTTTGTTTTTAAAAGAAGCCTCTTCTTACCAATACTGCATTTTTTTCATCAAAAACAGTAAGAACATTAATACTGTGAAATATTATTACAATTCAAAATAACTTCATAAATTCATAATTTTACTATATTTTAAAATGTAATTTATTCCTGTGGTGGCTAAGCTGAATTTTCAGTATCATTACTCCTGTCTTCAGTGTCACGCGATCCTTCAGATCCTTCAGCTTATTGCCAATAATGCATTTCTGTAACCAAAATATTAACCAGCATAATATAAAGAAAACTGACTGAGTGCACCTTTAAGACTACATGTAATGTACATGTCAATCATCTCAGTTATGACTGGCTAACCTTTGCGTATCAGCATTGTTTGCATTGTTGTTCATCAGGACAGGCCAAGTTGCTGAATTCTGAATAGGTGTTGATATACAAGCGTGGGTGGTTTTAGGTTAGCAAACATTGCATTGTAAACTTTAAAGAATGTCTACATAGTACACTGAACACTTGTACTTTAAAAGAGCAAAGAAAAACCCTTCTAAACATGCTCATAACTCTCAGTCAAAAAAGCATTTGTGTGTTCAGATTTCCCAACAGATTCAGCAGTCATACACAAAAGAGCATATAAGAGCGTGTTGATTCCTTCATTCAGAGGCCAACCCTTCAGATAAGAGGACAGGAGAGGGTGTGAGGAGATCGTGCGTGTTTAAGTGTAGTTCTTCTCACTACAGTAATGCAGCTGAAACCTGTCTGTCTGGTAACTATCAGCACAAACAATCAAACCTGTCAAACAAAATCACTAGCGTTTCCTGTCACATTCACAGACACACCACGATTGAACAAATACCTGACATTCTACTGGCATAAAGCCACTCATGCTGCATGACATAAGAGTATCTGCCTTCCATTTCAGTTCTGGAGGGAACTCACTATGATAAAAATTGCTTTTGGTAATTGAAATAAAGGCAAAATGAAAGCTTTACTGTAATTAAATCTTGCATTAAAGCTTAAGAACTAAAACTTATAAAAATAAACACAAATTTGAATAAATATAACAAAGATGAATAAATACTATACAATAATACTATATAAATAATACTAAAATAACATGCATATGCTGTCTGCACTATTTTAGCATCCAATTCAAAGGAACTGCATATCAGGTAACCGTGTGAACGGGAACAAAGGTTTTGCTGTATTTGTCCTTTTCAAAAAGGTCAAGCTAGTTGCACCAGGCAAAAAAAAAAAAAAAAAAGGTTTTGTGTATAAATGAGCTATACTGATCCTAATTTGCATAGAAAGCCGTGTTTAACAATGACAATGACTGCGGAACTATTACAGCACATTTAGTCTCTGGTTAAACTTAATTGCAAGTGTTTAGAAGCAGGTGGAAAATCTTTTTGCACTGAACAACAAACAAAAGTGAGCGACTGTCTACATTTTACTATATTTTTCATCATGCAACTTCACCATGCTGCTTTCCACAGTGGCATAGTCTAGATTTTTTTTATCACAGTCTTTATATAGAACAAGTGCTTCTAGGCCAATCCCAAATGTGTCATGTCTTTTTCTGTGCTCGGCTTAAAGTGGGCCAGTAATAACCCCGGTGGGACTCCTGCCCCCTGCAGGCTGGGTGAGACTGGCCACTTTATCACAAAGGGTGCAGTTTATTACTGATTTGACATCTCCTATCCCGATAACATCGTCATTTGAGATGGACGGTATGAGGATAAGTGTTTTGTATCATTATCGTAAAATTGAATATTGTGAGTTACTTGTATTTGGTAACAGGAGCTGGGAGAAAACCTGGTCAACATAACTTGAATGTCCTAGATTCCCAGCATCTCTGATGTGCTCTTGTTTTTCAGCATTATTGGGGCAAATTTGCCAGGAGGCATCTAGACTGCATAAATGCATGGATTTGTATGAAAGCCCGTTTCCACCAATGGATTAAAAACAAAGCAGCTTTTTTATCTCACAATTTCCTCCACAATTCAGAATTTTGAGATACAAACTCAGAATTGTGAGAAAAGCCAAAATTGCAAGCTATAAACTTTGATATAAAATGTTTTTTTCTGACTTTTCTTCTGAGAATTGTGAGTTTATATCTTGCATTTTTGAGTTTATATCAGAACAGAATGCAGACCCACAGTTATCAACAAGGAAGAAATTCATGGGGAAATTTAACATTATGTAGAATAAATACATACTTTCACATACATAATATAAAGCAATCATGCTAATGTTTCTAATGAAAGTTATTAGAAATTTTATTTACATTTTTATACGTGATTGGCTATAAAACTTTTCTAATGGTCTGCTGATGGTGTTCTAAAATAACACTCAGACTTTGACACTGAGATTTCACTGGTTATCCATTAGCAGAAGGCATGTAAAGAGTTCTCTCCACACACACTCCTATTCAAACTCAAGCAAACCAACACCACAACAGGTTCAGCAGGAGTGACTGCTGACTCATGTGACACATGCCACCTCATTTGATTAGCTTGACCAAAACATTCTCTTCAAATACCTGTTTCTTCCTATTTTCACTCCATTAGATAAAATGCTGTTTCTGTAAAGAGCTGCTCTGTCAGATCAGCTCAGATGCCCTCAGCTGCACTAGGATAAACCTCTTACGGTTCAAAAGAACAAATATTACAGTACAGAAACACCGCATTCTATATTTTTTTTACCTCCCCCATGTTATTCTACACATCACAAATAAATCACTCAATGCACTTTAATCTCTTCTGAGCTTTGGTTTTGTGCTGAGCCAGATTAAATGAACATATCAGAGTTTGAACATCAGCCTAAACTGTTTGTCTTTATTTTTCTCAATTTGTTAAAACTGTTTGCATAATTGTTTGCAGTCATATTGGAAACATATTGGAAAAAATAACACGTTTTTCTTTAAAAATATGTCCCAGATCTTCTGTGACATTCAGCCTACTAGATTTGTACTATTTATGCATAAATATCAAGCATCTAATAATAATAGGAAATGCAACCACTGTGACTTCCTATGTGACTCTGAGCTTGTGACATTTTTTGTCTGAAACAAGGACAACTGAAATTTTTAAATATCTGATGAATCACGATGACAGACGATTATAGAAACAAACACAGCTGACATCACATCTGCTTCCACCCGGAGCACCTGACCTTCAGACTGAATACAAAAATCGCAGGAATCTTCATTTTCAGTGTTTTCCTTTCTGTTATCAAAAAACCAATACGACTAAAATATACTAACAGTGCTGTCAGGCCAACTGATTTGCCCACATTCTGAAACGGGGCCGTTTGCTCAGCTGTACCAGGATACAGAGATGAAAATGTGTCAGAGAGCACCTGGGGAATACAGCAAAGCCAAGAGAGCAGACAAGTATAAAGTCTCTAATTCTGCTGCAAACATTGAAACAAAAATCTCAGAAGATATGATTAGACCTTCAAGAATAGTTTCTAATCCATTTCTACGTCCAAATTCTATATTTATGCATTTCACAGATGCTTTTCTCCAAAGTGACTTACACTGCATTCAAAGTATATACTTTATATGTTCATACATTCAATGTAGGAATTGAACCCATGCCATTGGCGTTGCTAGCGCCATGCTCTATCCTAAAGTTATGTAGAGTAAATATAAAAAAACATTCAGTGAACAAATAAAAGACTCTTTCTGACTCAGAACTTCTCCATTTAACAGCATATTAGATAACAATATAGACTTTTTCTGCTTTTTTGCCATTTGTTCCACTCAGATGGAACTCTACTGTCTTTCATAATGGGACTCTACACAAATACAGATGCATTATGGGTGAACGACCAAAAACACATTAGACAAGTTATTAACCCCCATGAGCTGTCTCACTGAAACTGTTGACATCATCAACAGTTCTTTGCACAACGGTCTTTTCAGATGTCAACAGACACACTCATATTGCTCTGAATTCCCAAATACCTCAAGGCTGTGACTGATCTTCCATCTGAAATGTTGCTGAAACATACAACAGTACATACAGTTGTTTTTCCTGAGAAATGTCAAAACGCCAAACATGTATGATCCGAATTGCACTTTTAGCTAAAAAACACTATTTGTGAACCTGGACCACAAAACCAATCTTAAGTCACTGGGGTATATTTGTAGCAATAGCCAAAAATACATTGTATGGGTCAAAATGATTGATTTTTCTTTAATGCCAAAAATCATTAGGATATAAAGTAAAGATCATGTTCCATGAAGATACTTTGTAAATTTCTTACTGTAAATATATCAAAACTTAATTTTTGATTAGTAATATGCATTGCTAAGAACTTCATTTGGACAACTTTTAAGGCGATTTTCTCAATATTTTGATTTTTTTGCACCCTCAGATTCCAGATTTTCAAATAGTTGTATCTTGGCCAAATATTGTCCTATCCTAACAAACCATACATCAATGGAACGCTTATTTATTCAGCTTTCAGATGATGTATAACTCTTGACT
Source organism: Barbus barbus (assembly GCF_936440315.1). Taxonomy (NCBI): domain Eukaryota; kingdom Metazoa; phylum Chordata; class Actinopteri; order Cypriniformes; family Cyprinidae; genus Barbus; species Barbus barbus. The sequence continues at coordinate 17,022,784 of NC_136725.1, forward strand.
CTTATGACTGGTTTTGTGGTCCAGGGTCACATTTATCAGATTATACTGACACAATTTCATTGGGCTTTACTGGCCTAGTGGATGGTGGTGAGACAACAGAACATTATGTGAAGAAGAAGAGCTTGCACCCATGCAACTCCATGGCTCAGAGTGTTAGAGTTAGTCTTCAATGTGCGATTCAACACATCAAAACCATAACACATAAGCATCTCACCTCGTAAACATCATGGTACGGGCCTCTGGTGTTCTTCAACCAGCAGTGGCTCAGCTCGCTCAACTCCACGATGGGCTGCACCTTCAGACGCACCGTGTCTCCAGACTGCCTGATCATCTCCACGATCTCATCCCTGCTTTTACTTTCCACGTTCCTCCCGTTGATCTCTACCAGACGGTCGCCTGGCACCAGTCCCAGAGTCAGGTCCTTATTCCCAGCACCAGGCTCAGCAAAGTGGACAACCTTTCGGTAGAGCGACCCATCGGGCCGCTGGTCCACCATGGTGGTACGACGAAGGGAAAAGCCGAAATCGCCCGTATTGCGGCGCTGAATTTCCAACTCTCTTGATGCAGGAATTTGCGGAGGTGCCACAGCAGGCAAGCGCAAGTCTGCTGGGAATGTTCGGTCCACTATCTCTGGGACCTGGATGCTCTTTGCAGCGCTGGTGGGATGGTAAGGTGTATATAGGGGCGGGGGATTGAACACCTTGACCTCTACCTGAGGTGAGGGAATGGCGGAGTTCTGCCCTGATGGTGCAGTTGACCCTGAAGGGCTTTCGTCTTTGCTCTTCTGTGAGAAAGAAAACCGCTTCAAGATTTGTTCGACTGGGGAATTCTGCTTCGTCATGGAGTCATACTTCACCGCCTGTTCTTTGATGGATGATCGACGGACGTCTTGGTCCAGCTTAATGTCATCACTGGAGCTTGTGGGTGTTATGGTACCCTGAGTATAGAGTTTCCTGAGGTCCGCGTCTGTCAGGCTGAGCTCTGTGTTTCGGACGACCTTGATGGGAATGGGGCTGGAAATCTCCAGTTTCCCTTTTGCCTCCCGTTTAGAGCTGCTTCGATGAAGATTAAAGAAACCTCGCCTCACGCTCATTTCCTCTAGGCTCTTCAGCTCGGCTTGAGACATTCGCTCTTTTTTCTCTTTCTTCTCCTTCTTCTCCTTTTTTGGTCCATCCTTCTCCTTGTCTTTATCTTTCTTGATCAAGTGGAACATGGTTGGGCCTAAATGTAGAATCCACCAGATGTTGGTCTCTTCACAGCATATAGATCAATGTTGGCATTCAGTCATGACCAGCACTGGTTCCACAGCACCAAGGGCACCTCAGCAGCAGGTGAAGCCCTCCTCTAAAACAACAGATTTTTTTTTTTACATTTTTTAAATAAACACATGATTATTAATAACAATATTAATTATTGAAATTAATAATATATATATATATATATATATATATATATATACACACACACACCACTAAATATTATATATAAAATATATAAAAAAATTTACGCCTATGTTTAAAGTCTAATTTTATTTGGTAAAAAATACAGTAATATTGCACCGGACAATGTTCCTATCAATAATTTCAGTAATTCATGGGTTACCACAGCTAAAAGAAATCCGCATAATTTATTAATCAAAAGAGTAAAGAAAGCGTACACGTGACGTCGCACACTCTCATTGGCTGTTCTTACCTTTCCTGACAGGTACAAAAAATCGGTAAGAGATCCGTACAACTTTTATCATCGACAACTATTATAAAATGTATATAACAACGGCATAAACATTATGTAAAACACAGCGACATAATCAGAGATGATGTTAAAACGATCAGTTTTCACAATTATCCAAACAAAACGAATAGAATGAATTACTTCCTGAAACTCTTCGTCTCATCGCCCCCTGAACGCTTCCTCTTCGAAGTAAACTAAACTCTATTTTTGGAATCTATACTTTATACTATTTATGTACCTATACTTGTGCTACGAAATCCCTTGACCTCACCTGCAGAATCATGTCTATCATGTAAAGTTGAATTCAACTCTATTTATAAACTACCGGCAGAAACTCTTACTGATTCAACTCTTAATGTAAATCTACGAGGCTTTTAAAAATGAAACTCCTTGTGCTTTTAATATATTACATAATTATGCAGTATTAACCCCTATACTCATATCCTGCATTTATATGCTGTAATTTCTAAATCACGTATATCATGGCTTTAAGGTGAATGTTCTGCTGCGCGTAATGCGCTTCTCTAAGCCTATTTATTCCGCATCAACGCAAACAGACAGTCTGTTCACCTGTACACTGAACTAAACACAAATATCGCTAAAGATAAGCAAACTTACCGTTGAAACAGCGCTGAAATAGTGTGGCGATGCCCGGTGCGCACTGATCTGCAGCATCGGTCCTGTGGCAGCGCGTCTGGAGCGTTTGACGGTCAGTGGGACGCGCGCACCAGCTGAGCGCGCTCTCGGATCACTGAGCCCTGCTGGATATGAGCCCCCCAAGAAGAGTTGAGCACATCAGTTCATCCCTTCTGCATGACTTTGAAACCCAGAGAGTTTTAGATACTTTGACTAAGTTCAAAGTTTAGTTTGTCTGATGTGCTGCAAAGTATCGTGCTTAAAAACGCAACCAGTTAAACTAAACTAAAATAAAAGGCATTTTAAGATAGTAGGCTAATTTGTATTACTCGATCATAAGAATAATAGCTATAGGTATTAATCAATTAACCCTATTTAGAAATAATAATAGTAATGAAAAACAATAAATAGGCCTAGTACAAGAATTGACTGGTATGCACACTGTTGACATTGTAAATAAATAAAAAAGCAATAAAAATGTAAAATATATTCAATAGAAATTATTGTCTTTTCAAATCAACCATGTCCTTGATTTTGCTAACACAAATTTAATCGCAATATGCCGTGTGTTGTATTGACAGTGGTTCAGTTTCATTTGCATGGGCATATCGCCCTCCTCTGGACCGACTCTGTGACAACACTAATCCCTCTTTATGTATGTTTTTAGATTTTTCCAATTACGCAATAATCTTCAAAATCCCCATCTGTTGCACATTTGTGATGTATTTATCTTACATTCATATTAATACAACATCTCTTGTTCTGCTCTTGGAACCTGAATCAGCACATATCTTTATATGTTTAGAAGGTTTAGTGGCATAAATTGCAAGAAAATAACAGATGGTCCATTTAAAGTCAGTCAAATTAAATCAAATATCCAAACCATTAATGGAAACTCCTCAACCCAATACAGATGAATAAACCATACGTTCTAATTTGGCTGTGGTGTTTTGGTAGAAAAGCTACATAGTTGCATGCGAAACTTTGGGAAACCCTTCCAGAATCTGTGAAAATGTGAATAATTTTAACAAAATAAGAGAGATCATACAAAATGCATGTTATTTTTTATTTAGTACTGTCCTGAGTAAGATATTTTCAATAAAAGATGTTTACATATAGTCCACAAGACAAAAAAATAGCTGAAATTATTAAAATAACCCCATTCAAAAGTTTGGGAACCCTTGGTTCTTAATACTGTGTGTGGTTACCTGGATGATCTACGACTGTTTTTTTGTTTAATTTATGGCTATTTTTTTAATTTATGTTTTATTATTTAATGTACATTAATTGAAAGAACGAAATCTTTACTGAAGTCCTAATTAAATTTAACGTTTAATGTTGGCTAGCCACGTGTACACTGCACACACACACACACACACACACACACAGCTATTACTTCTGGAAAAACATTCTTATAAAGCATGACCTTGTAATCTCTCTGTGACCTATTAGAAGGGAACCCCGCTGATAATAAATCGGGTTATTAAGTTAATTCAGTTCAGGACTCGCCCTGTGTGTTAATTATAATTATAAAACGATCCTAAAATAGACAGCGTCTTCAGCTAATCATTCTCGTGTGTCTGCTTGGGGATTTATAGTAATAAATCAGGTTAAAAGGGGCACAAAACTCTGTCCCATGTAGGTTTGCTGCATCTGGTGTTTCGGTGTGATTTGAACGAATCTTTTAAACGAACGAGTCGTTTTCGTTCCATTCCATGCAATGACTCGTTTTGAACGAACCCAATGAACTACTAAGCGACGATGCTTGATTCCATCGATTCGGTTAAGTGAACGATTCAATGAATCATTCAATACCTGCAGACAGAGACACTAAATTAATCAATAAACGAGTCTGAACAAATCTTTTTAGTGAAAAAAGATTAGTCTTTTAGATTAACTAAATTCCCCAACACTAATAGGCACATAAATAAAGCCTTAATATGCATAATATTGTATTTAAATGTATAAAATAGACTTTACATAGACAGACACGGATAGAGCATGTCTAATCGTATAAATGCAGATACATCCTGCAGTCAATCTCGCGCAGTGAGTTATGACGAGTCTCGCGACAGTTCCACGCTATTCATCAACTTCACTCCTGTTTTTTGGAGCGTCCCAAGAGTCTGTCGAGATGGAGATGAAAAACAGGGGTGTTTTGAAAATCACTATAGTCAGTACTTCGTGACATTTACCCCCGAAGCATAGACAGAGCGTACTGAACCACAATATTTGTAAAACTGTGTTTGTAAGGTACCACACTGTAAAACCGGATAGCGTTTTATTCATTAAATCGTTCAGACTGTTGTTGTATTCCCCCGTCCCGTGAGTGGTACGTTCCGCGGGGTGGCGGAAGTCTCGCTCTGCCATGTTGAGCGCTTTGTTTCTGTGAGTGAGACGCGATGATGGAGCAGAGCTGGAGCTCTTTCTTATTCCAGGTGAGAAACTCTCTCTCTTAAACACACACGCACATTCACACTCACACGCAGCTCACTCGTGCTACCGGCCTGCCTGCTTCAGTTTGCTTTATCCACAGAGATATTTGAAAAGGCGCAATTGGAGCAAAACAATAGTAGATGAGTCCCAGGCGCCCAGCTGCGCTCCCTCTCTAGATGTAGTAACACTCAATCTCTGTGTTTACCCCTCTATCTCTATAGATCTAACCCTATATCCCTCTTAACCCCTCTTATCTGACTCTATAGATGCAGCCCTGTGTATATCAGTTTGTTACTCTATCTGCAGATCTTTCCTTCTGTCCCCTGTTTACTCCTCTGTCTGTTCTCCATCTATCCCGCTTTATTTCTCTGTTATCCTGTCACTGTCTCCATCGCTCTTCCATCCATCTTTTCCTCTGCCTCTATCTGTTCATTCATCTCCCTATTCACTCCTTTATAGATATTTCACTTTATCTCCGTCTATCTTTCTATTTTCTCTCCTTCACTAGATCAGTCCATCATCAATTCCTCAATCTCTTTGTTTTTCCACCTCAACTTCCATCAGTACCCCTATCTAATGTTCCCATAGTCATAAAATCTGGGAAGATTTAGCATTTTTTTTTATTTGTGATTTTTCAATATGTATTAAAAAGTTGTAGTCGGTGTATTCTTAAAAAAATGGAAGTAATAAAAATATTTACAGATTCAATTTGGTGGAAATATTTTTGTGAGTGACTGTATAAAAAGTGTAAAATTATAACAGCTTATTTATTACAGCAAAGGTCATTAGTCAAAGGGGGTGGTATCTATCTTTCTATCAGCTTTGGGGCAGCAAAATTCAGACAGTATAATAAGCCGCTGTAGTGACTCAGATCCTGAGAACTTGTTCACATGTAAACTCACTTTATGAGGTGTTTGGATAAACTGCATTTTGCTTTCTTAGTCACTTCTATCCTCCGGCTTTAGTTTAACTTTCTGCTTTCCATTATACCTTTCACAAAATGCATTGGTTCATATTGCACCTGGTTCCTCCGTGCGGTTTTCTGCAGCTGGATACATGTATTTTAATATTGTTGAAGACCATATTTATCATGCCTTGTGATTACAGAGCTTTTGATGTCAATGAGAGTTTTACAGTATAAATTATTCTGGGGAACATGTTGTGTTTGCATCACACTTTGAGCCATATGGATGAGGTTACTTAACTGTTCTTTACTCTGCATGTCGTTTTTTATATATGTTTATTACTTGTGTTATAGTGTATGTAACATTGTGACCCCATACTTCACTATATGACTCTCCTGAAAAGATCCTAAGAAACATACCTTTTTTTTTTTTTTTTGCATTTTAACCTATGCTATTTACAAGATATCATATTTCCTTAAGCAATGGATTTTGGGGTCCTGTTTTGCCCTTGAAGTGCTTCACGACTGAGTCATTTCACAGTCAGTTCTCGGGAAGTGAGATTAGACAAATTTGGATGTTTGATGTTTGGATTAGCATGAATCAGGCTGAAACTTGTGACAAAAACAGCAGCTCTGATTTATCAGGTGACTTGTCTTTTTGGTAGAGCATCATAGTGAAAGTAGTGACTTTGGGCTTTAGTCATGAACTTGGTGAAACTGCAGAAGCTGTTCTGATGGTAAACCTAACTTTGAAGGTGAATCACTTCAGTGGGTGTTTAACAACATGGCATATCATTCAGGTGTCTTGGGATGCACTTTTTAAAAGTTGACCTGGTTTAAATTGGGCTTCTTGATAAACTAGTTGACCTCACTAATCAGTTATTGGACAGTTAGTTGGTCGTTGTGACCCATCACAACCTAGTGTAGCCTAGGGAAAGTAGAATTCCCGTAATCCATTTATCATCAAGCTGAGGTAGGTTTGTGACTCATGAGTCACTGACTCATAAAGCACCCTTCATTTGTTGATCAGAAGCACAGTACAGACGAGACCCGCCACATACCTGCTCCGTCATCTCCGGGGCCCATCCGCAGCTTGCCTTTAGTGCCTAACAGCTTTAGTCTTTCATATTTACTTGTGCTGAAGATTAAATTTTCATGATGAATGAAAGTGGTGACGTCCGACCGTCTGGGATCTAAGAATGTTTTTGGAGTCAGTGCCTCAGTCGACTCACCAGAGTGGAAATGTTTGCTGGGACGCTTTCTCAAATGTTTCATACAGTGTCACAGTTTGGGTTGGGTGGTATGATGCAATATATCAAGAAACGGTATGAATGTGTCAACACACCAATCTGTTATACCATTTATACCACATTTTTTCAAAGCTTTGGGTTTAACATCATATCAGCTCTTTTACAGTGACTTAAAATGTTTTTAATATTTACAATGTATTACACTAGTACAGCCTTGATTTTAGCTGTGTCTTATATCATGTGCTTTTGCACTGATGCCAAATTTCTTATTAAATTTATCTTGTGATTTGCATCCATCAAGTATAAATACCAGTATATACATGTATTTAAGTCAAGAGATAATGTTGAAAAAAAGAAAATAAATTTTGTAAAATACAATTATTGTTTCTATTCATTTCTAATACTTTATTTCTACTTATGCAAACATGTATGTGTGTTCAATAATATATTGAGGTAAAACACTGTACATCAATAAATTACATCATTTACATCAATAGATTTTTTTTTATTAATTATAGAGATTTTGAAAAATAACCAGTTATTTTATTATATATACACTTTGTTTTTATATCATATCATAGTTAATTCTAATTAGTATCTGACTATTTTTGTGGATATAATATGAGATTAGGCTAATAATAGACAGAATAATAGATTCAAATTTTAAATAAATAAAAAACTATCATGTGAAATATGAATCTATTATTAATGGACAAAAACAGATATATGCTATGATTATGTAATATAATCAACATTATGGGGTTGAAATTCCAGCAAAAATTATTTTAATGTATTCCGTTACCGTGATATAATATCTCATAGCATGATGTTAGGTTGTGGTCATACCGCCTACCCCAGTCCCAGTGAAACACAAGCTTCATGCGTCTGTGAAAATGTGTGAACTGCAGGGAGATTATGCATTGGGATTTGTCCTTTAGGGTCTAATAGTTGTAAACAGCTGGGTTGTGTAGTGTTATGAGCTGTTCGCCTTCCCACAAGCTCCCTGTTCCTTTTATACTGTTTTTTTTGCCCGTTTAATCACCTTTTCTTCTTTGCTGTTTCTTTTCAAATTCAAATTTAAGAAAGCTTTACTTGAAAATGAATTACCATGTGTTTCAGCATCCAGCCCGGGCCCGTTGCGGATCTCCATTGTGTGGCCGCTGGCTTTTCAAAACTCCTTATTCTCTGGCTGAACTCGTTTTCTCTGTTATTTACGTTACACTGACCTCAGCCTTCAGAGCCGATTTGTATCAAAATTGTCAGAGTGGCGTGAAGACGCAGCAGGGCTACAGTCATTCTGCGTCACACGCTCGCAAAGTTCACACACACACACACACACACACACACAGCGGCCTAGTCTAGACTTGCATCCCCAGACGTAGCCAGTAAACTGATGACTGGGATGCTATAGGAAGTGAGCGAGCAGGTGTGTGTGTGTGTCTGTGTGTGTGTGTGTGTGTGTGTGTGGATATGCAGTTCTCCTCATGAATAGAGGAACCAAATCAGAGAAGACTCCCGCACAAAGACCCCCTGCGGATCCATGAGGGCATCCCCGCTCCGATTTGTGTCCATCACAATAGAGCAGATGAAATAAGGAGCAGAAAGAAGCGTTCATTTTTCTTGTCCTGCGTCTGCCTGCGTCGCGGTCAGCCCTGCGAGATGGATGGATGATGCTGAATGCGAGAGGTCAGGTATTTAACCCTGCCCTCTCCGTGATTGCAGGAGAGCACGCATCTTAATTGCGGTGTCCTCTTTTTGCTGCGTCTGCATCACTTGCTCCTGATTAGGCATGTGCAAAATTACATATTTTTAAAATCTACCCTTTTCATAGACTGTGAATGTGTTTCCACAAATATTAACATCGTGAATATAGTTTTTGTTCATTTTAATTTTAAAAATATATAACACTAGACTTAGTTTTATGTTACATTGACATTACATCTCAAAAAATAGTGTCCAAGATAATATTTTTCCCACATATGTGATGTCATATTTTTGACATAGAATTTATTTTCCTATTGGAGCTAATAGAAATGGAAAAGAAAATGTGTTGTAGTTTCCATTCACCACCATAGAACTTTTCCTAATTATGACAAATTTCGCTTCTGAGAACCTCAGAAATGTGAAAAGGATCCATAAGTTCTAGTCAGGAAGGTCCAGCAGACCCTGGCTTTCATAAAGCATGGCAATACAATTGCTTTTTCAGAACATCTGTCTGCAATTATACATTTAAATAAATTGAAAAAAATAACACAGAAACAGACTGAATGCTAAAACATGCAATGCTTTAAAAGACAGATATGAAATAAATAAAAATGCTAAACCTCAATGTCTTTTTTTTCACAAAATTAATCAAATTTGAGTTTTTAGCATCCAGTTACTACAAGACTTTAGGCACACAAATTTTTTCAGTATATGCAGTATATAAAATAATATTAAATAAATAATGCTGTGCAATGCTTTGCAAGCCAAATAGTCATCAAATAAGCATGTTAAATATCAAATTACCCTTTTTAGTTTTGCACAAAACTATTATGGTCTACTATAAAATATTTTGACATTTGAGAAACCAGTTAACAGGTTTTAACATCCGCAGTTGTTTTGAGATTGTCAACATGATAAAACTCTTTATCAAGTTGAAAAATGTTAACTAGTGCACTTCACTAATCAATTAGCTTGTAGGACGACTAGTGAACCCATCCTTATGTTTCCTTTGCCTCTGAGAATTGACAGGCCTTGTTGTTTTATCAAGGCAGGGGAAGCTGTTCCCTCAGGGGCCGAGCACTAATAATGCCACCTTTGACCTTTCGCCGACTTCATTCATGGTTTAAAATCTACATCTGATTTTTGCTCATTAGTTGTGTGCATTTAGGTAAGGTTTTTTTTTTTTTTTTTAACCAAGCTGGTTTGGGGCTGTTTCTGTGGTTTGTGGGGGCTGTGCCTGTTTTAGATGCTCCATTGAACATCAATAGTGGGTGAACAAGGCGTTTGCCGCACTTTATTGGGTCTTTTAAGCGCCTCAGGCTGTGGTAGAGTTGAGAAGTCATATTCATTTTGGTGAACCGCTTCGTTAAGACTGTTCATAGATGTATTGGATTTAACTTTCATACATGTTCACAAACTCCCAGTTTGCCAATTGATCTGTTTGTGATCGTTGTATATTGTTTTCCCTCTGTTTTTTTTCCTGGTGTTGTGGCTCAGAGATCAGTGTCTGCCAGGGCAGGTGGCTGTGATGTAGGTTAACAGTGAGTGTCTGTAAGCTCTTGCCCCTGGCTGTGTAAACAAATCCCTCACGCTGCTCTGTGTGTGTAAGGGAGAACCAAAGGAGTGCATCCATCCTCCCAGAAGCCTCAGTAAACAAACAAACAAACATCCACCTCTGTTTCCAGGCCTGCGAGGTGGGTTTCACTGTGTTCAAGTTGGCTGCATCCCAATTCACATACATAATGGGAAAGTATGCACTTGAGTTGTAGTAGGACAGTATGTCAGTATTGTGTCACAAAACCACATCATAAAATTGCATGATACATTTTTAAACTTGTGTGGGAACATCTGACTCACACAGATGTAGACTTTAAAAATCAACTGTATTTGTGAAAGTCATGTTTTCCATTTATCCATTTTAGTAGTCGACCGATATATCGGCCGATATTAGGCATTTTTCAAATATCAGCATTGGCCGCTAAGTTTTCCTGTGTGGCCTATGCGTTCGAAGAGAGACTTTTATTTTGACGGTACTGAGAGCGGCTGCGCCTGAGCACACAGCGCTCACATTCTCCCTCTTGTTCGCTGTTGTCGTTAACAGTTCTGTCTAATACGGATATAAGTCTATCTAATGACCAGATAGAACTGTTAAACAAAGTAGTTAAAATGTATACAAAAAATGTATAATGATTGCTGTAATATTATTAGTAATAGAAAGGCAAACATTATAATACTTTCTCGTTTCCTGTCGGCATTCAGCAAATACGCATTTATATAATTTAAACAAATCTTTGAATGACTAATAAACACTTAATTTCACAAACCTTGCAGACTTAGCCGAAACTAGTTGAGATCTTGTGAAGTATGCATTTGTATCCTGTAAGAGTTCAGCTTCACTGGAGACACGCGATCGACAAACTGTAAACTAGTGAATTCAAATTATGCTGCGCTTTATGCATTTGCCCATTCATGTCATTTTCACTGTGTGCTATATATAAAATGAGTGTTACCTTGGCTTCATTTAAAAAAATATGATTCCCAATGCACACAAACTTCCCAGAATACTGAGTGCCCTGTTGGTTACAGGGTTGTTTACTTCCTTTTTAATTATATTTTTATTAAATATGTATTTATTTGTGAAAATACTTTGTTACTTATTTTACCCATTTATTTTTAATCCATTTTCAAATAATTTCAGATTTCTTAAATATTAATTAAAATAAATTAAATTATATCTACCATCGGCCACCCTGTTTTCCAAGATATCGGCATCGGCAGTAAAAAAAAAACCCATATCGGTCGACCACTAGTCCATGTATATATAATTGTACATTACCATTCAGAAGTTTGAGGCTAGTGAAATTTTTTAAAATGTTTTTGCGTTTAGGGATGCACAGTATATCGTTTTTCTGTTTGTTTTAATGGTGAGACTTTATCAGGCTCTCAAAAATTATATAAAAATTTTGGATATAGATTTATCGGCCAACATATAATTTATCGGCTTTTTCAAAATATCGGTTTTTGTTATCGGCCCAAAATTTTCCCTAAATTAGTTGATTAAAACTACAGTAAAAAGAGTAATATTCTGAAATATGTTTACAATTAAACTAACTGTTTTCTATTTTAATAAAATGTAGTAAAGCTGAATTTTCAGCCAACATTACTCCAGTCTCCAGTGTCGTTCATAAATCATTCTAATATATTGATTCAGTGCCCCAGAAACATTTCTGATAAATTATCAATATTGAAAACAGTTTTGCTGCTTAATATTTTTGTTAAAATCATGATATGTTTTTCAGGATTCTTTGATGAATAAAAAGTTCAAAAGAACAACATTTATTTGAAATAGAATATTTCATAACATTATAAATGTCTTTGCTGTCACTTGATCAATTTATTGCATCCTTACTCAATGCATTTCATACAGAAGAGATCTGGACTTTCAGCCATGCAGAATGTAGGCTAGTTTGATACTATCTCATTAGAGCCAAAATATTACTTATCAGATTCTGAATATAAATCTTACATATAACAGATTTGTTGAACAGATAGTTCAACAAACGCAACTATCTGTAGTGTAAATGCCACAACTCTCTGGTTTTCTCTGTAAAGTCCTTGTCATCTCGTTCACAGGTTTAGCTGAGTTTGTTCCTGACCTGCTGAATCATCTCACTTGTGTTACAGTTAATTTTGCAGTCACATGAAGAACCGGGAGCATCTCAGCAGATCGGTTTACGCCGGACAGATTTAGATTCCTCAGCGGCCCAGCGTTGTTTTTGAGTTCAGTTAATCAGAGCGCACAGCCTCTGTCCTGTACCCAGCGTTCATGCCAGCATGTGCTCTATCACGACTGCAGCGTAATCTGTGTCATTAGTTTGGGGCCCAGATGACACTTTTGATAACACTGTGAATCATTCTGAATCAAGATTCAGGAGTCCAGTCATTAGCCCAGCATGCATTTCTGTGGTTGAAGAGGGGAAACTTGACTCATTTGATTTAATGAGAAGATTCTCAATGGAGTGCCTCTTCCTCCTGCCAGCTGTCGAGTCCAGTGTGTGTTTGTATGTATGTAACGTGAGCGTGTGTGTTCATTTCTGAACTTCTGCTCATCGTTAGTCACCCCGCAGGCTGCCGGAAGTGCTGATGGGAACACAGAACACACACACAAACAGCAAATCTGTGCAAGTTGGAATTTATTATCTACATCTGTGAGATCTCTCAGAGTTTATTTTTTACCTGAAGAAAAGTCAAATAAAAGTAAAAACCAGTATATCTGTGCAAAAGCAAATATGTGCTTATGTGTGCATATATATTCTATCATTTAATTCTATTCTATTATATGTGATAGTCGCACAGGTACATTTTCAGCAATATCCAACATACATTGTATGGGTCAAAATTATACATTTTTCTTTTATGCCAAAAATCATTAGGATATTATGTAAAGATCATGTTCCATGAAGATATTTTGTAAATTTCCTACCATAAATATATTCAAATGTAATTCTTGATTAGTAATATAAGAACTTAATTTGGACAACTTTAAAGGCGATTTTCTCAATATTTAGATTTTTTTGCACCCTCAGATTCCAGATTTTCAAATAGCTGTATCTCGGCCAAATAGTGTCCTATCCTAACAAACCATATATCAATGGAAAGCTTATTTCAGATTTTAGATGATAAATTGACCCTTATGACTGGTTGTGTGGTCCAGGGTCACATATATTATTATCATTATTATTTACTACATATATTAAAGTTATTTTTCTAATTTAAAGATTATGCCAGGTTACATAAGTATTAAAGTTATCCATCTTTTGTACTGTAAGATACAGTGTTTTGATGTCTGACTTCACTTAAAGCATGTTAAAATCTTTATCTATATCATAAATATTTAAACCTGTGGTAAACAAATAAAAAATTTTTGGGTTTATAATATTTATCTGAACTTATTTTTGGGGCGTTGCCATACATGACTCTACTGTGTGTGTGTGTGTGTGTGTGTGGTAAAATCTAAACAGTTTTTAAATTATTTATTTTTGGGAATTCATTTATTTATCATCTCATTATTCTATTGTTTTATTTAGTTTTCAATTTTTATTATTTCATTCTATTATTTTCATTTTATTTAGTTCCTTATTTTTACTATTGTTATTTGTTTTTTATTTTATTATACTGATATATTTGTTTATTATTAAAAATGTGTCTCATTCTGTCTCATTATTTAGTATTTTATTTCATATTAAGCGCAGAATTTCTCTCTCTAGCACATTTCTATCAGCCATAATTTTGGTCAATATTGTTTTTATTTGTTTTTGGTCTAGGCATCACCGTTTTTAACCTTCCTCTCTGGTTCTGTCTTCTCCTTCCAGCAGGCTAATGAAGCCCTTCACCACCAGCACCAGGTGGCCCCAAACAGCCTGCTGCCACTGCTGAACTCTGAGCCGCAGGACCAGAAGCCTGTGATGCCCATTCCTCTGGACCACAAGCCCCCCGTCAATGCCGCCGAGCTCCTCAAGGACAACGTAGCCAGCGGGACGGGGGGAGGAGGGGGTGGCAATGCCGGAGGAGGTGGTCCTATGCCCGTGGTCAAGAAAGAGCACAAGAGCAAGACGCCGTTCATCTGTGGCTACTGCAACAAGGCCTTCCGCGACAGCTACCACCTCCGCCGACACGAGTCCTGCCACACCGGCATCAAAATGGTGTCGAGACCCAAAAAGACGGCGCAAGCAGCACCCACCATGGTCCCGCTCATCTCCACCATGCCCCGTGAGACCACGGGTGACCCTGCCTACATCTCAACCGTCGCTGGCATCTTTTCCACGGCGACCACTTCCACGTCCTCCGCCTCTACTGTCATGTCCCCAATGTCCATGTCCAACGTGACCCAACACAGTGCCCCCAAAAAGCCACCAAAGCCCGTAAAGAAGAACCACGGCTGTGAAATGTGCGGGAAAGCCTTCCGGGACGTTTACCATCTGAACCGGCACAAGCTGTCACACTCGGATGAAAAACCGTTCGAGTGTCCTATATGCCAACAGCGCTTTAAGAGGAAAGATCGCATGACGTACCACGTGCGCTCACACGACGGAGGTGTCCACAAACCCTACGTCTGTTCTGTGTGCGGAAAGGGATTCTCGAGGTATGTGGAGCTTTTTCACATGCTTAAATTTAGTCCATGTGTTTGGTTTCGAAGTTATGAAATACAAGGAATTTAATGATTCTGGTTCAGATTCTAGTGAACAATTCTGGTTCTTTAAAGATTCCTAAAGTATTTTTGAGGAACTTCTTCCCTTTTTTGACAACATACACTAAGTTTGGGGTCAGTGAGTTTTTTTTTTATTTTTGTTTTTTTTTATGAACTAAAATAATACTTTTGTTCAGCAAGGATTCATTAAATTGATCAAAAGTAAAGTAAATTCATAATTAAAAAAAATATATATTTATATTTAAATAATTGCTGTTCTTTTGAACGTTCTAGTCATCCAAGAATCTTTCAAAATAACTGGTACTGTTTCCAAAAAAATATTACGCAACACAGCTGTTTTCAACATTGATTGAAATGTTTCAGTAAACTACCATATTAAAATGATTTCTGAAGGATCATGTGACACTGAATTGCTGCTGAAAATTCAGATTTGCCATCACAGAAATAAATTACATTTAAAAATAAAGTGAAAAGAAAAATTATGAATTGTAATAATTTTTCACAACATTAGTTATTAGTTTTTGATAATAAATGGAGCCACAATAAATGTTATTAATTGTCATTTATGACATAATTCATGAAGTTGTTTAAAAAAAAAAGAAATCAGTATCTTTTAAAAACAGTAATTAAACCGAATTAAACTTAATTAACTGAACTATCACAAGTTTTGAGTACAGTAACAGTTCATTTCAAGTTGGAAATGAAAATAAATAAATAATCTATGTTTCAGAGCAGCTCAAAAAGATTCAAACCATAAACTGCTTTGGTTTGAGAGACTGATATTTGAGTTTTTTACTGATTAATTTAAAAAAACGGGCTCATTAGATTAATTTGTTTGCATATTGGGCTGCTCACATTGTAACTTTAAGATCTGCGCTAAAAGGCATCATTTTGCACTGTAGATTTGGTAGCTTGGTGTAATTGTTAATTGATTGATTTAATGTTGGTTAATCATTTAATAATGATTTAATGTTGGTTCTGATTAAGAACCAGTTCTTAATAGAAATCCGTACAAATAACTATATCTTCGCTGTAATCAATATTAGAATGTATACGTTAATGGCGAATGTGAGTCATTTCCATCCTGCATGAAATGAGGTTGTTTGTGGATTCTGATGATGTCAGTGTGTTTAATAATGTCTGTTGAAATATGTGTTCAAAGCTCGAGCTGAATCCACCATCTGCTGTTCTGATGATGTTAATGTCGCCTCGTTCCTATTGGCTGCTGCTGGCTGATTTATAGTTGTTGTGAATGGATCTGACTGGCTGCCTTTGTAGGGCCCAGCATGCCGAGGTTCTGCGTGAACAGAAGGAGGAGGGGGTGCTCTTATTCCTCTGTTATTCCCTCCTTCCCTCCTGTTTGTTCTGTCTTAGAGGATCAGCGCTGGGGTTTCCTTTGAGTCACTCAGGGGCCGCAGACGTACGGCTGCTTTAGGAGTCTCGTCTATAGCTCGTCTATAACGTCCCTGAATATCCGGGAAAGCATCGGAGAGGCCTAGCTATCCCTGAAATTAATCCTGGGATTATTAATCACGCACTGACACAAGTCAAAGCGCAGAGATAAAAGGGGCTGTTTTTAGAGCTCTGGCTGTTTCTGAGAACACCACCTGAAAACAAAATGTCCCAGTCTCCTCCGGCAGGTCATGTCACGTTCATATTTAGTGCAGTTTTCAAACCTGAATTAAATTATTCTCCTCCAAATGCCCCTGTTCATTTGCTTTCACTGATATTTTGTTCCACATTGTAGTAAAATTGCAAAATACTTTTGTTACGAATATGAGATAGCAAAAGTTCAAATCTGATAGTTCGAATGTTATTTTGGTGTCTTTGAGCTACTAAAATAGATACTACTTGAAATTATTATATTATTTGATTAATAGATACTGCTTGATTAATGTAGTTATTAGCTTGTATTTGTACATTTTCATGTTTTACTTAAATTAGAATTAGTTGTTGTTTTTTAATGTTTATATAGTTAGCAGTGTTTATTTCGGTTTTACTTATTTTAGTACATCAAGTGAAACTAAATTAAAACGATGAAGCTGAAATATTAATTCAAATTTCATTTTATTTATTTTTAATTTGATCAAAAATTCAGTAAAAGTGTAATATTCTGAAATTTTATGGGCAATCAAACTTATGTTCACAATCACACCAAAACCTCCAGTATGAAAGCAGCTTCATTTTTTTCTTTTGGCAGCTGTGAACAGTGAATTATTGCTGGTGTAGGCCAATATTTACTGTATGCCACATCTGCAAGCATGCTTTCCAGCTGATGAATCTGCAGCTCAGAGGCGGACTTGTCAAAACGGTCTCTCAGAGGCAAAGTACAGCACCTGAGCCTGCTGGTTTTGTTTTTGTGAAGTGCACACAGATGCAGCTGGTACCAAAATCCAGTGGCTTTGTTACAGAGATTTGATGCTGTTTTCCTTCTTGCCATGCTTTTCATTTTTCCCTCTCTTTTCAGGCCTGACCACCTGAGCTGCCATGTGAAGCATGTTCATTCCTCGGAGAGACCTTTCAAATGCCAAGTAACGGTAAGAACAGGAACCCATTTATCCGATTTATTCAGTTGAACCTCACAACTTTTTGCATCTTGATTTGAACCCCGTAAAGGGTTAATATTGAAGCTTGCATCAATTTGGATAATTTAAAGAAAACTGATTGAATTTGTGCTGTAAATTATGTAATTCTGCATGTCCATTATAGGCCTGTACATCAGCCTTTGCCACCAAAGACAGACTTCGGTCGCATATGATTCGGCACGAAGGGAAAGTCACTTGTAACGTGTGTGGAAAGATGCTGAGCGCCGCCTACATCACCAGCCACTTAAAAACACATGGCCAGAGCAACTTCAACAATGCCTGTAACAAAGGTAAGTGCAACATGATTGGCTGCCCCATCAGCCAATCAGACAGTAGTCTGCACAACGACTCTCCCAGCCTCTCTGGGTGACTCATGTAGCTCTAGCTCCAACATATTTCTACTAACACTCTGTTCATCCTTTCCTCTGAGCTCTTTGCTGTCCCTATAGCTCCCAAACTCTCCTATACACTCAAGTGCACTAGTTTAAGAAGTGACTTTCCAAGCACAGTTTGGGAGATTTTTTAACCCTCTTGGAGAACCGTCCAGAATGACAGCGTAATCTGCCTACAATAAATTATACTCTGTTGTGGTCTTAATAAGTCCTACAACTTTTCAGAACATATTTTAACATCTACAATCATTTAATTCAGTGTTTTCATGACATCACAAGTTATTCTGAAAACTTCACTTGGTTTGGACACTATCCCGTCCCTGGCCTATGAGGTTTCAGGTTCTTGGAATGACAAAAGTAGGTTTTAGGAGCCTGTGCAAAGTTGGTTTTTCTTAGATGAAAAAATATGGGTATCTGAAGATGCACAGAGAATCTTGGGAGTGAAGTCTCTGTAAAGTAGACATGAGGGCCATTTGAAGCCATTTTTTGGGCATTTCAGTTCAGAATGATACTTGAACATGGCTTCCAAGATTCTTTTTCATTCAAAGTCCTGTGCCATTGGCATCATTTATGGTTGGGATTGTTTCACTGTGATTCTTGAGAGCTGTTTGGTTGTGCAGTCCATCACGTTTCATTGGTCATGGCATTTGACTCGTTTGTTCAGATCTTAAGTCAATCAAGCATGTCAGTGAAGAAGACCAGTGCTTTGCTTTAGGCAGAAACTGCGCTGACTAAACCGGATCCTTTCTAAGGATGTGTACGACAGGGTCAGGAGTAGGTCAAGGGGCAGGTCTACTGCAAGGATTGAAAAGAGGTCAGCAGCACTCTGCAAATTAATTCTTTCGTTTACTTTAATTAGAATTTAATGGGTAGAATTTGCTTAAATTCATGCCTGAGGTCTCAGTTTGTCTCAGAACTGTTGTGCTATTTAGTGATAGGTGCCATTACATGTTCTTATAGATTTTTTTCATGAATTAACCCACTGATCCCCATCCCATAATCTGTCTCTGTCATGTAGTTTATTTATTTTTTCATTAATTTCTTTATCATGATTAGCTCATTTTTTTGTTGTTGTTGTTGAATGGGAGTCTTTTTTTTTTTTTTTTTTTTCGTCGAGTGTTAGAATTTGGTAGAGTTGTATATTTTAATAGCTAAAATCTCTGAATGTTCTGGTTTCAAGACAAATTCTCTCTTTATCGACAGAATCGGCGACCATGCTGTTGATTACCACAGAATATTATTTAGTAATTCTGTTAAATTAAAAGTATATTAAAGTATTTTTTATAATATAGTATAATAATATCATATGTGACAAATTGTATGTATTAATTTATTATATCCTTATTTATTTAATTATTTTTTTATTCTCGCCTCAGTTAAAAACAGATATAAAAGGGTGCAAATTGAATTATTCTATATTACTTATATTATATTATTGAATTGTTATATACTATCATATTGTTTAGCACCTCAAAATTCAAATAATTTTTAACAGTAATGCCCTTAATAGACAAAGAATTTTTGCTAATTTTTGCTTGTTTTTACAAACTGATGAATGAGATTTTTTTTCTATGCTAACGTCTACATACCGTCGATAGCGCATAACCTGTACTGAACCTGAAACATTCACATTCAATTTAAATTTCTCCGATTTTAACACAATAGTCATGTCTGAATTCACACTGTGCATAAATGCTGCAGCCCTGCATTGCTAAAAGCCCCATAATGCATCATTGCAGGCAGCTGCCTGCCCATCATAACCCTCTGTCTGTTTCTAAATAGGAGATTGGCAGTGGAACCACTCAGGGCTCCGAAAAGGTAAAAATGAAATGAAACAAAAAGGTGGAAAAGCAGATGTACACACACAATAACCATTTGCTCTCTTCTGTCTCTGCTGTTGATAACAGGAAGTTCAAACACAAATGCTCCCATATATCTACTGGTCTAGGTCTTGCCACACCAGTCTAGACACCCAGAGAGTTCGGGAACAGAATACACACAAATCCCCAACATAAGTTCTAACGCTTCTCCTGTCTCTTTCTCCGTGCTCTACAGACAACACTGAAGTCTGCAACTCTGCCTCCACTACACCTGTCACAGCCCCAATCACCACTGCAATGAACCGTGGCAACATCAGCAACCCCGTTACAATAGCAGCCCAGATGAACATCTCTACCAACACGGTCAACATCACGTCTCCCATCAGCCTGCAGCACCCGGTTACCATCACCGGCCCTGTGAACATCGCCCATCCGGTGGCCATCACCACGCCCATGCCCATGCCCATGAACATCGCCGCCCCGCTCAACATTGCCATGAGACCTATGGACACTATGCCCTTCCTGTCCCAAGTCTTGCCATCTTCTCACTGGTAGAACCGGGGGTGCTGACCAGCATTTTTGCCCTGACTGCTGTGCTTCTGACGTCTGAGTGGCGCGAACAAACCCATCACGTGGCTACATTGCAACACTAGCAGAAGATTTGCACGGATTTCCAACTCTCTGGCCTTCGAGTATGTTTGCGTTTGCACCTGGTGAGTAGCTCTGTAGTGGGGCATTTCGCAAGCTCCTCTGAGCACTTCAAACCCCGATGACGGACGTTTTTAAGGACAAATGCAATAATTGATATGCATTTCGAAATCTTTTTTTAATAAGCAGAGTGCCGGTGGGTTCTTCAATGATGTTGAAGTGTAACCTGCTAATCAGTATTTAAGGAAATTCGTTTGAAATTGACTGTTGCTTCCATTGGGAGGGAGGATTATTAAAATATCTTTTGCATTATTTTGATTTTGCGCAGGGGTGTGAGTGCGTGTTTTTTGTGTGGCAACTTTGTTTATTACTTTTCAGTTTTTATGAGAGGAAGGCAGCTTCGTTCTCTTATTGTTTACGCGGCCATTTTTAGCTGTTGCATGATTCTTTTTTTTTTTTGCATACAGAAGAAAGCGTTTGGAGGAAGGAAAGAGAGTCTTGCACTGAAAGCATATCCCTAGTCTTAAAGAGGCAGTATTATCTAAATATGAATATCAAGATGTGTCCCAAATGGTGCACTTGATGTAGTCGCTACTATCCCATGGTCTTTGTGCGGATCTACAAAGTCCATGAAGACGTAGAGTATCCAATTTGTTATTTTATTATTGAGAAAGGTGCTCAAGAGCGCCCCCTTTGCACAATGGTGCAGACTTCACAGCAGACTACTCCACAGTCTTTGCAGCATTTCTTCACCAAAGTGTGGACTCAGAAGAGGACCATAAGGGCCAAGTGTGTCATTTGGGACAGGGTTTATGAGCTGTAGGTAACCAGCTCGTATATAACAAGGCCTTCTATTGGTTGGAGTACCGCGCTGACGCCCTTTAAAGTTTTAATTTGGACTTTTGCCTGTTAAAAGTATTTTATAACCTTGTTTTTTGTATTTTTATATGATGTTTGCAAGATCTCTGTTCTAAAAACATATTCTATAAAGGAAATGAGCTGAGAATAGGAAATGAACATGAATAATTCCAGGAAAATGCCTTGGAATTATTCATGTTTGTTTGTAAATATTTCACTTTGATTTTGATTTTATTGTTTTGTTTTATTTATTTATTTTTTCAATATTTTTTTTTGTTTGGTTTAAGGTTTTGTTTTTGTTTGTTTTTTGTTTTTTTGCATGTTTTTTGTTTTTGTTAGTTTTCTGTTTCTGATTTGTTAGATTTTCTTTTTCTTCCTTTGTTTTATGGTTATTTTATGTGTTATTTCAACAGCAGCACCATCCTACTCATTTTATTTGGCTCCAGTAGTTTGAACTCTGTAGATGATAGTATTTTCCTGTAGCTAAAGCCCAGAAGCACCATTTAACATAAAAGTCTGAAATAATGGAGAATGTTTACAGACTGGCTCTGGAAGTTTCGACATTGTGTGCTGGTCTGTGTGGACTGAAGAGTTTAATCATTTTGTGTTAATAAAACACAACAGTAGAAGTAGGAAAACTGAGCTGTGTCACTCACTACACAGATCTGCCACCAATGTGAGAGAATTTAGGTACATTATGTCGGCAACTTCCTCTACAAGCTTCCTGTGGATGGAGCAGATGCCAGAGAGAAGAGACTGCTGTAGTGAAAACACTAATTATTTGACTTGTATGCAATTTTTTGTGGGTAGTTTTCCCACTACAGCCTGTGATGTGACTATCTGGAGTGTCTGAATGGATGCCGTCCACCCCAGCACTGAGTCTCAGGAAGGGGATGCTTTTTCCTGATTAGACACAATGAATCCCTGATCCATGTGTGTTTGTGTTTGCGTGTGTGTGAGGCATTTGATTCTCCCGTCACACTAGAACAAACAAAAGCATGTTTCCATAGTTTAGTTTGTGGGAGAGAGAATACACGTTTATGCATTTCATGGTAGATGCATTACAATTGCCTCTTTTATTTGCCAAATTTAAACCAATTATGAAATTCAATGAAGTGAACATTTTTGAATCGAGTCTAATGTTGCTTGTTTTGAATCAGTTGACGAACTGGATGATTTTTGGAGCCCCTGTGAAAGAGGTTGAATGTATATGTTTGTACAGAAGTGTTTAGCTCAGAAGATCTTAGAGTACAGATAGACAATGTGAGCGAAGAAAAGCAAAATAACCTTTTATAAAACTTTTGTATTAGTATATTAACAATGGTAATTTTGTATATATGAAGACTAGACTTTCTGAGTAGCAGAAAGAAAAACATTCCTACATTTTTTTTAAATGTAAGTTTGTCAGAAATAATTATGTAAACATGCGCAATGTTTATGTGCCTTTTATTTGGGTTGTCTAAATAAAATAAAAAAAACTGTAAAACAAGTGTTTGAGAGAGATCTACCAGCATTTATTCTCAACAATGCCAAAATTCATTGCATAAATTTGGAAAAGCTACACATTCTACATCTACACGTTTGTCTGCATGACCTCATGTTAACATTAATCTTTTATAACTTTCTTGCTCTCTTCACACAGATGTACCTTTGTTTGACAGGTTCTCTGCAATCTAGGAAAAAAGAAGTAACAGTATTAAAATGATTTGACATTTCTATTATATTTCTAATTATGCTCAAATGTTTAATTGGCCTCTTTATCAATGCAATCTCAATGCAAATTATTTTGGTCCAAAAAAAAGATAAATTATTTTGCTGCTCAAATATGGAGACCCTGATCTGAAATTGTTAAACTAGCTTCTGGCTTTATATCAGGATTACATGAAATACTGTTACTGTTGTTGTTATAGATTTATTTATATATTTTGCATCTAAAATTCAATTATTTTTGCTGGTTAAAAAAAAAGTGGAAACTCTGACCTTAAAATATGATCTTGTTTATGTGTTAAAAGGCTTGATATCAGGATTATATGAGTAAAATGTTTTGCTAGAAATCTCTTTGTAAAATTACACTGGAAATTCGGAGTCTGGCCAATGGGAATGCAGAAGACCAGTCGGCACTCAGCCTACTAGGCAATGGGCCAAATATTTTGTCCAACACTTGATTTTGCATCAGTACAGCATCAGGCATTGCACATCACATATAAGCGTTTTCTCAATGCATGAACCGCACCCAAATAAAAGAAAAATCCTCTTTCATCTCTAATTCATGGCTCTCCATCTGGCCCTGTTCCAGTGTTCCCCTCCCCCCGCACTAGTTCCTTAATCTTACATGCTGCCTTTTCTTTCTTCGCAAATCTCATATTGGTCGTTAGGGCTCATTTCCATGTGCATTGGCTCCATTGGTGCGCGTTCACGGCCTCACGCTTGCCGCATCATTTGATCAGGCGTGACGCGCCCCTGGGATCCCAATACAATCAGCCCTGGGTTTAATCTCGTGTCCATGAGCAGGTGCTTCGGGTTCAAGGTCTTTTGTTTCACCCCTCACTGTCGCCTCACAACGGGGATAAAAGACAATGAGCCCCATTGAAAGAACAATTGCGCTTTTTTCAGGGCGCCGCTGTTCACCATCTGCCCGTGTCTGTAAGTACAGGCAGCTGTATTAGTATTTGAAGAGCATTTCTCTTCATTCATATTCATGAAAACATCTCATTTGGATGTTTCAGCAACATTGAGCACTTAAGTAATAAATAATTTAGATTTATTATTGAAACAGAAAACAAGTATCGCCTCTATAAGAAATATTATTGTGGGGTTTTCTGTGTTAACGTTTGGTTTATGTATACATACACACACACACACACACACACACACATATATATATATATATATATATATATATATGATTTACAACTCTAAAATGTGTGGGTATATGGCAAGTTTTTAAAATATTTTTTGAAATAGGTATTATTTTCACCAATGATGCGTCCAAAAATACAATAAAAACAGTAGGCTATTACGGTAAAATATTATTATAATTTAAAATAACTATTTTCTATTTGAATATATTGATAATATAAAATGTAATTTATTCCATTCCAATGTATAACCATTACTCCAGTCTTCTTATTATCGATGTTTAAAACAGTTGTGCATGTGGACACCTTGATGCAATTAGGCCTATATTCAAGATTATTTGATGAGTAGAAAGTTCATAAAAAAGCATTTATTTGAAATATAATGTTTGATCAAATTCATTAAAATATTAATTTCTTTAAAAATCTTAATATAATATAATACTTTATATAATATATAATAATACTTTATTTAAAAAATCATATAAATGAATGAATATTTATGTAACGGAGTTGGTTTAATCTTTTGGAATGAATGGGATGCTTTGCTCACCTGTATCCGCTAGGTTGCTGTTGAGCGCGGTGAGAGGAGGATAATCTGTCCACAGCTCAAGCGCTCCAGAGCCGATAAAGAGCTTCCATCTGACGCGCTGTGAACGCCGCGGTCTGCTGCTGTCACGCACTCAATATCACTGTTTATGAACAACATGGAGGAATTCAACATCGAGTAATGCGATCAGAGCCGATCTCTTCAGCTGGTAAGCTCTCGTCCTCATTATAATGCTCCTCTCCCTGCCAAATGATTTGATTATGCATTTATTTAGATTAAATTAAATACAGAAGCGCTGTTTAGTAATAATTCTAGCCAGACAGGCTTCGAGAATGAATCAATCCTGCGGCTGTGCTCTAAAAACGCCCAATATAGCTCAGGTGCTTTTATGTTGCTACAGTATGATGCTGGAGTTAGACAAACACACATGTGTCTCTGGGCCATTTATGTCAATATGTAACAATTAAATAATAATAGTTTACTATCTTGTACTGAGAGGTATTACTTGCACTTTTTCTTTCAGATAAATAGTAGTATGCTATAGAATTTTTGACTAGAAAAAAGAATACATGCCTATGTGACATTTTAAGATATGACATTTTCCACAGTACTGCTTGGTTTCTGTTGTGGATTCCTATTAACTGATAACAGACTGATGTTTGACCTCCCAAAGGATTCTGGGATGGGGTCCATTTACTTCCAAAAGTCTAAGTGACCATGTGCCTCTAATATCTGACATTATTTAGTCATTATATTATGGCTTAAGATCAGAGATTCTATTAAAGGGATAGTCCACCCCAAAAAAAAAAAGAAAATTCTGTCATTATTTACTCCCCTCCCCCTCATGTCATTCCAAATTTTTGCATTGCATTTCTTTCATCTGTGGAACATAAAAGAAGATATTCCATAGTATGGAAGTCAATGGTACATGAAACCACTTGGTTACCAGCGTTCTTCAAAAGAAAATGGACAATTGGATCCTCTGCAGTGAATGGGTGCCGTCATAATGAGAGTTCAGACAGCTGATAAAAACATCACAATAATCCACAAGAAGTTTCTTACAAACACACAACTTTTTGCTTTACAAGATCTTAAATGATGGAGTCATGTGGATTATTGTAATGTTTTGATCATGTGTTTGAACTCTCATTCTGACGGCACCCATTCACTGCAGGGGATCCATTGCTGAGCAAGTGATACAATGCTAAATTTCTTCAAATGTGTTCAGATGAGGAAACAAACCGATGGCCTGAGGGTGAGCTAATTTCAGCTAATTATCATTTTTGGATGAAATAATAAAGTTATGTTATTTAAAGGTGATGTGCAACTTGATTGCCTCAGTATTAGTCTAAACACCATTGTAAAAGTACTGGACTGTCACCTCTCCTCTGGACTGTTCCTTCCTGTCCTCTCCTTCTATCTCAGTGGAACCAGGTCAGAAACAAGGACAGTGTCAAAGCCCTGCTCATGCTTTTGGTTCAGTGCACTCTATGCAACTTTTCCCCTTTTCTTTAGGCTGAACATTACAAAAGCCTTTGGGAAAATGCTTGCATCCTTTCAATGCAATCTGCAATAGATTTATTTTTAATTCTGTTCCTATAAAATGTATTAAAACAAAAATCTTGAAAGTGTGTAAGGGACTGCTGGAATTTATCCTCATGGGTTTTGCCCCATTAGAGCTAATGATAGCATAGTGTAGAGAGGTGCCAGTGAACGTGCTGCTACTTTTATACGTAGACAGCAGGCATGTGTTTTGACATAAGCACTAACCCACAGACGACTCCTGTGGTGATAACAGCTCTCCTTGTCAGACACCACAATCTGCCTGCTTGGATTTCACTCTCCTCTTGGCTGCTGAATCAGCCAGAAAAGCATCCGAATTTGGCACAGTAATACAGAAATGGAGACTGGGATCATTTTGGCAGGGACTGCCTTCTAAATTTCATTAAAACTTTGTTTTTAGCTTATTATTAATGACTGGGCTGTCGTACGTATGCCAGCTTCACACTTATGTCCTGTTCCAAAAGGAGTCATGAAAGATTTGTTCAACTTGTAAAGGAATAGTTCACCCAAAAATAACAATCCTGAAATTATTTGTTGACCCTACACACTTAAAATTCTTTATTGGTATCTGTGGTTATGTGAAGATCCTTTAACATTCATAGAACATTTCCATTCCACAAAAGGCTCTATATAGTGCACAAAACACAAAACATTGATAGCCAAAAAACATTGATAGCCATTCAGAATATCCTACTTTAAAGCATTTAAAGCAGCAGACAACAAGACTGCAGTGCACTTATTATGACCAGAATGTATGTTCTATATAAATGTATAAATTCATATATCTATATAAATTCAGCTTTGAAACCAAATGAAAGTGTGTAAATGACAGAGTTTTCATTTTTGGGTGAATTATATGACTTCTTGACCCCAGGTTTGACCTTCACCCAATTCGTATCTGAAAAGCTTCACTTACAGTGGGGCTTTTATTGATTTCATATCAAGTGTGTGACAAACAGCAAGACTGACTGAAGCTTTTAATTGGGTTCGATGCTTTAACACCACTGCTGTGGTTTATTCTGAGCTTCCTTAATGAATCACTTACTCCGAGGGTCCAACGACTGCGGGATTGATAGTCGTGGGGGTTGCCATGGAGACAAGACCAGCAGACTTTGATCACATTGACTGTCGATGATGGCCGTAATTTAAAATAACAAGCTTTCCTGTGTTGCACCAGAAGGATGATTGCCCCCATTATGATGACACCTCCACCGTGCTGAGATCTCTTTCACAATTATCAATCAGCTCCTGCTCTGTGTGGCATTCCTCCGGCTCTAATCCATCTCAGTGGGTCACACGGACCCCTGCTTAACCGATATCAGCTCAGCGGGCGTATTAACTATGGGTGACGTCAGTCTTTGCTGTATGTTATTCACAAGGGCACAGCCGCCCTTCTTCAGAGACACATCACTAAGCTGCTACTGTTCCTGCGCTCGCTGGTGAACTGTGCCAGAGTCTGTGGCTATATTTAGCACTGCCTGTTTGGTTTTGGGTGCAGATTAATGTGGAGAGATGAAAATGGGAGCGAGGGATATCCGAACCTCTCCGATGACGGATTTTATGGAGGAGCCCGCAGCCTGTGATGGGAGCTAAAGGTTTATCCTGCTGGCTGTAGTCGCTTCCTGGTGGATCTTTTGGTGTGAGCCTGCATCTCCTCTGCAGACAGACGGTAAGCAGGAAATAGATACATATATGGGCATGAGAAGCACACTGCACATACATGATTACATTGTGAGCACAGTGTCCGATCATGTATGGTGTGGGAGCAAAATGTGCCCTTTTAAAGAGTTTAATACCTATCCTGTCTTTTATGGAAGCCTTGTTTGTTAATGACCCTGATCCATTTAATGTCCAGTGGGGACCATCCACTGTGTGACTCATGCTGTTTATGTGTGTGCATATGTGTCTTTGTGTGTGCATGCTTATGATTTAAAATAATAATTTTCTTAAAAAATTAAAAGAGAGGTAAAGATGTAAATTGAAGATCTATAACCACTTCTATAATTGTTTTTGGGTTGTTCACATGACATCTGAAACTATTTTAACTACTATTTAATGTATAATATGAATATGATTTATTATATTATATTATATTTGATACTCTTACACTGATGTTAAAGCCAATAAATACTGTAGAATCTACCAAAAATCAATCAATAAATATAGGTTCATGGTGTTTTGGGGTCCTCATATTCAGTTTACTGTTAACTAAATATAAAACAATTAAAATAATTTTTGTTTATAGAAATAAAGCTGAAATACAAAATATAAATATCAGATGAAAAACTTACATTTTGATTTACATTATTGCCTTGGTAACTAACTGAAAGAAGTAACTAAATGAAGTAATAAAATAAAGTATTGAAGTATTAAATTATTAAAACTGCAATAAAAATAAATTAAATCTATATAGAAATATTTAAACAGACACACACTCACACAAAAATGTCAAAAGCACATAACATAATTACTAAAACTTGAAGTAAAATTATAATAAAAACTGAGAATATAAAAGCAAAAGTATTTATTCAAAATATTAATAATTATTACTATAATAGTATAGAAATAATAATAATAAATAATAAAATACAGTGTTCATATTAAATGAGAGACGACATGGAATAATTGTTATTTAAAAAAAAAATCTATTTTCACATTACGGGACCATTTATAATTATTTAGTGATGACAACAAAGTTATCAAAAATGGTGAAAAACTTTCCCTTATGTATTCATATATAGACATATAGTTTATATCCATGTTTTTTTTCAGCAACCCTTTTACTGAATGAAATATCAATGGTTAACATTTTGCCGTTCCAATGTAGGTCTTCAGGAGTGCGCCGCTGTTTGTCCTTTGCTTTGAGGGTGACTGTGAGAGTGAGAGCAAGGTATTCTGGGAATCCCAGCCAGACCTGGATCAGCAGCGCAAGAAAAGTTTGTCCAATGCTGCCCCTCTATATACTGAAGCTCACCTCCAGGGGCATCATGAGTGGATAACGGGTGTGGCCGGAGGCGGTGCATAGGTCAAGGGGTGGAGCCACTGCGGTGGATGGGCGGTTTTGAGTGGGAGCGAGGTGCTGTAAATGATGACCAGTCTTTTCCGCCGTAGTAACGCGAACAGTAACCATGGCAGCGGTACGCGAGAAGGCGACGCTGCCTCAGGAGAGCTCAATAACAGGAGGCCTCCACGTCAGGTCCGGCATTTGGAGTTTAGCCAGGCTATGGATGACTTTAAGACGATGTTCCCCAGCATGGAGCATGAGGTTATCGAGTGTGTCTTGAGGGCCAACCATGGTGCTGTTGACTCCACCATTGACCAGCTATTGCAGATGAGCTTGGACAGCCAGGCCACGGATGACAGCTCGGATTCAGAGGACAGCATCCCTCCAGAGGTGAGTTTAGGAACTTCTATTGAGACCTAAAAGTCTGGCATTTTTAGATCTTGGTACACAAAAGAATCTTCCTATCGAATCTCCTGCAGATCCTGGAGAGAACGCTGGAGCCGGACAGCTCAGATGAGGAGCCTCCACCCGTCTACGCGCCGCCCTCCTATGACATGCACATCTATGACAGAAAACATCCCGCAGATGTTCCATCCACACCACCACCCAGGCAAGAAGAACATCTGTTCATGGTTCCTATTGGAAGAAATTACTAATAATAACACCAGACTGTGTTATTTCTCTGTGAGAGAGATATTGTATCTGCATTCGTTTTCTTCAAATGCTTTTTATGTTGACTTGAGAAATTAGTCTTCCTCTTCTTCAATCCAAATAGTTTTGATGACAGACTTTGGATCAGGCATTTCAGAATGACAAACAACATTTGAGATGGTTTACAATGAGATTGGTCCACTAGTTATCCAATCACATGATCTGCTGATGCAAAGTCGCATAAGATTAAATGTGTGAAGAAGTAAATGTTTCCATCGAAGTTTAAGTCTTTCTATTGGATAAAAAATGTATCCACATCATACTGATCTACAATTCTTCTTTTTCTTCTTCTTCTTCTGAGACCAAATTTGTAAAATTAATGCAGCCTAGACGTTCAGGCTATAATCACCAAACTCGGCACAGATCTTCGCGCTGTTCTGACTCGGTGTAGGCTACTACATTTTTTCTAACTGATCCAGTTTACAGAATTTCCATATTGGACTTCCAAACAGGCCCAAATTCCCATAGACTTTCTTTGGGGGGGGTGAAAACTTTCATACAATAACTTCTGTAGGGTATTTAAGATGTAATATCACTAGCAAAGCCTAGCAACTACCCTGGGATAAAGTGCTAAATTATATAGTTTAAAGTTTAATGTTAAAATATGCAAAAACATGCTTGCAACATGGTAACTTATGCTAGCCAAATGATAGAATATTCTAGCAATGTACTTAAAGGTGCTGTATGTAGGATTGACACCCAGCGGTGTCAATATTGGTATTGCAGTCCAAATTCAAAATATTGGAGACAGTTTTCTTCACCCGGCCCCTCCTCCTCAGACTTGATGCACGCACAGGTTGCCAGATTAACAACACCGAAATGCAATTGGGTAAACTGGCAGTGGGCAGGTTTCACAAACCATAACATAAATAGGGCTCGCTGCATCCTGCGGTGGACATCCAACCCTGCCTACATCCAAGTGTGACATCATATTGGTAGGTTTAGGGGTGGAGATGGGGTGGGTTTAGGGATCAGGGCGTGGAGATGGGGTGGGTTTAGGGGTGGAGATGGGGTGGGTTTAGGGATCAGGGCGTGGAGATGAGGTGGGTTTAGGGGTGGAGATGGGGTGGGTTTAGGGGTGGAGATGGGGTGGGTTTAGGGATCAGGGCGTGGAGATGGGGTGGGTTTAGGGATCAGGGCGTGGAGATGGGGTGGGTTTAGGGATCAGGGCGTGGAGATGGGTAGGTTTAGGGGTGGAGATGGGGTGATGGGCACATTTTCAAAGGAGAGTAACTGACTGTAGCATTGTTTTTCAGATAAACTAGTATGTTAACTTAGCATGTTTCTTAAATATCTGCAACTATATTATGGTATTTTTATGCTTTAGTAGAGTCGTTTGATGTTACTACATCAAAGCATCAGTCTTGAAGACTACATTGTTTTATTATTCAGAGGTGTTTATGTCTGTAATCCAAACTGACATCAAAAGCTGTTTCCATCCAAACTTGATCATTTAACTTTTTTGAAAATTTGAATATCGCATGAAACATTTGCGCATCAAGTAAGTGTTCGAAAGAACAAAATCACTTACTGGGAAACTGAAGCAAGTATCAATAATAAAAACAAAAGTTGCTGCAACTGGGGAAGCCAGTGTAGCTTCTGTCTTCCTACATAATAAATTACTTGCGCTCCGAGCGCACACAGACAAAACGCAATTTATTGCAATTTATTACGCATATTTTGCATTTGGAGGAGGATACCTGTTGTTTGGGAATGCGAATGTGTGAGACAGGTTTGTGAGGTAACCAAATCAATTTGATGACAGACTTTTGCCCAGGGATTTCTAAAGCAACATTTGAGACAGTGTTCAATGACATTGATCCACTGGTTAGTGCACTTATCCAATCACAATATCTGTTCATGTGTTCAGGCAAATTTACAGATGTTTTTTGTTGTGCATTGAGGAATTTATTCCACCTCAGTCGAGAGCATGCATTTTTATGCACAGCTTGATATTTCCATCATGTGTTTTTTAATGCAATATTACAAAATTCTCATAAAATATATGGATGAAAATTAGTTACTGACCTATTAGTGTGTGAACTCAGTAAACAACAGTTTTTAAAAATGATTTAAATCACAAGATGAAAATCCCATCTGACCTTTCTAATTTCAGGAGTGTTTCATAAGAAGATTTAGCTTTCTTTTATACTCATTATTTTGTCAGGTTCGATGATTATCCCCCTCCTGGGCACCAGCAGGTCGGCAGATACAGAAACTGGAATCCACCATTACTAGGCAACCTCCCTGATGACTTCCTGCGTATCCTGCCTCAGCAAACTCTCCAGGTGGATTTATAAACCATTTATAAACACGTATTCTGTTGTAAAATAAAGGCTAAATATCATGTGTTTACATCAACAAACATATCGATCCAGGTTCAAATTCTGTCCAAATTCGGTGGGTTTATATACAGTGGCCATATCATACATATAATATTTTTGTTGCATAAAATGCATACTGTTTTTTCTGCAACAATTACATTTAAAATGACACACAAAAATCTTGAATTTAAAACAATAAGCATAACATCTTGATTTGAGGACCTCAGTTAATGTCAAAGCCAATTAATTTGTAATTTCTTTCTCTTGCAGCATTCTCAGAGCAACCTGTCTCAGCCTTCCTCCTCCTCCTCTTCCTCCTTGTCATCCCTGACGCAGCTTTCGTCCAGCAGCAGTGCCCTGTCAGGTGGTGTTTGGCCATCTGAACAGGACAGGAAGTTGAAACAGTACTTAGAGGACGAGCGAATAGCCCTTTTCCTGCAGAATCAGGAGTTCATGAAAGAGCTACAACGTAACAGAGATTTCCTCATAGCTCTGGAGATAGGTACACATACACACAAATGTATATGCTGACCTCAATGCGAATTTCATATTGCCTTTTGTTGTTTATAATGTCGTAATATAACAGAAGTAGCAACAGAATTTTTCTTCCATATTGTGATGTATATCAGAGTGAAATGGATTATGGAAAAGAAAAAAAATATATAAGGCAGAAAGGGGTGGAGTTTAAGTGGACTAAATGATTGGAAAAGATCAACAAACATCACCAGAAAGAACTCTGTCACTTTACCAGAAGATTTGATTATAACATTTTTATTTTTTTTAAATTACAAGGCCAAAAATCGTTCACAATAAGTTTCATAATAAGTGTATTTTATTTTATTGTTTTGTTTTATTTTATTTTATTATTTAACTTACATTACATTACATTACTATGGGGAAAATTTTCAGACATCCCCCCTCCTCCCACAAAGGTTTAGTGAAACTTAGTCCGAAAAACATCGCACACTGTCACACAAAAACTCATTTCTCAAACATACTTCACATAAGATGAAATAATGTTTGGATTTCTCCATGTGAGGAAAACCCCTCATTCATATTAAAGAATTCATTAACCAACATTGCATTAAAGCATTTTTTTACCATATTTTGGAGCCCCTCAAAGTCTTGGTTCCTTCCAAGATTTCTTCCACATCTTACCTGCTTTTTGGAATGATTTGTATAATGAATAGCACCATACATATAAATTCACAATTGAGTACCACATGCTTAATTTTAAGCCCCTTTCTATTTGCAAAAAGATTTGCAATGTTTTTCATTCTCATATTAGTAAACCATTCCTCCTATCATTCTGCTAAAATGCATTTTAAATAAACCCCAGAGGTGTGTGTGTGTGTGTGTGTGTGTGTGTGTGAACAGCTTTCATTCCTCACTCACTGTTTGCAGTGTTGTGTTGCTCACTCCACTCTCTCTGGAGCGGCAGATCTTCACCTGCCCTCAGTGACCCTCTTACCTGCTGTGTTTTAGATCGTCAGAAGTGCGAGAAAACACAGTGTGGTCATTCATCCGCTTGCACGGAGAACTCCGCCGAAGGTAGATTTCCTTCATCTTCATCCATAAGCCACGTCTGCCACACAAAGACCGACAGGAAGCTTCATCTGACAACAACACACAGATAACGGCCTACAGGGACCATATTCTACACTTTTGCAGCATTTTGTTTTGTTTTGTTTTTTATTATAAGGTTAAATTAGTCTGTTAACCAAAAAATGAAATTTCGGTCATCATCTGCAGAGCACAAAGGAGAATGTGATTTGTAAATGTTAGCAGTCATATAATGATGCTGTCATGTCAAACTCTTGTAGGTGATAATTGTGGCTCGGGGTCTGAGGAGGCCTGTTCATCAGTCTCTGACGATGCCTTATTCCTGGAGAAGCTTAAGCACATGGGCAAATGTAAGAAAACACAGACCTGAAGTTTAACAGCAAATTCATGTAATGGCTTGAGCGCTCACCCCTTTCTGACCACTGTATTATTACCTACAGCTACAAGGAAGAAGCTCTTTGAAATTGCTAGATCATTCTCGGAGAAGACCAGAAGAAAGAAGTCCAAAAAGCGAGCTCTGCCCAAACACCAGTCATATCCTCACATGCCCAGCCCTGACAGTCGCTGCCTGGAGATTGCATCTGTGTATGTTTTGTAGAGGAGGACTTCTTATGTTTGTATTTCTAGATTTTTCTTAGTCTAGCTATTAGTTTCAATGTAATGTGTGTGTCTAAATCTGATTATTCGATCGAATATGTATTAAAAGGTAAACTTTTAAAAGTTAAAAGTGCTAGTTTTAAAGTACATCTTAGGAGCTATATGGCATTGTAGTATTAAAATTGTAGTGTGCTTGGTCCTTGACTTCTTCTCAGTCTGGGCTCTGCAACCTCCACCGTCAATCTCCTGGAAGAAGTAGAGGGTCCGCCATCAGGTGAATATTTTCCTTATCTAAATGCAATTGTGGACTGTTTTGGCACTGCATAAATGTATAATATTTGGTGAAACCTTATAAAGTGAATATGTGTGTGTGTGTGTCTATAAGCTGAGGATGAAAGCCAATTTAAGAGACTCTCAGGAAGAGAGGAAGGAGAGGAGTCAAAGGAAATGATGTCATGGTAAGCGTACACAAACACACTAAACATCTTTAAATCACTGGACAAATTTAGATAATTACTACATATTTTTATGATCTCTCACAGATGGATGAATCCTGGCTGGAGAAGCAAATGGTCTCTGCTTTAGAGAGCTTGTTTCAACAGCTCTGAAGACTGAAGCATCATGAAGATGGAGATTTTACTCATTAGTTTCCTGCAATGCTTAATTAAAGCTGAGCCATAAAATCATCATAGTTCTATATTGTTTGTAATATTCTGGTTTATCGGTGAGGTGATAGTTTCTGATGAGGTGTAGCAGATCTGGTGGTGTTTAGAAGAATGCTGTGCTGGGACTCAGGACTCAGAACATCCACAAGCACAAAACCTCATTGCTCTGCTTGATAAGAAAATCTGTGTTTATCTCAGGAGAATTTAATCGGCCTGGAGCCCATGTACAGTTCCTGCCATGTTTATAGATAACGCTCTTTCCATTTCTCATGATCTTATTTGATAGGTATTACTTTGATAACCGGGTGATTGATTAAAAAATAGTTATCAAATAGTTGCTATGTTGTGATGTGTTTTCAACCAACTCACAATCTGAAATCATGCTCAAGACTTTTTCGAAAATGCTGCTTCTTTTCACTATTCATTCCTGAAATTAACAGTCATATTTTATTCTTAGTGTTAAGTAAGGTCTGGTTGTGTGTGGGATAGTAATTATTAAAACTAAATTGTACTTTTCACAGTTTAGAGCTGTCAGCTCACTATAAATTGCTATAGATTTTCAGAGGATCATTTTGTTTGTTATTATATAAATTACATTTTGAAACCAACACGTCCTTGTTTGTCCTTTGATTATTAGTTTCCAGAATGGATGAAACTTTAAAATTTACTCAGTCAAATATTTAGAATTAGAAATTATATATATATATATATATATATACAGAAACAGTATATTTCAGTATATTATAATTATTGATTTCTCTGTTGATTTTTTTTGTGCTGTTTATTTGGATCCCCATTAGCCACTACAAAGGTAGTGGCTATTCTTCCTGGGGTCCAACAAGTAAAAAACAAAATTACATAATCCATAACAACAAAAACCAATACAATAATACATAAAAACCCCAAATTCATACATAACATCAAGATCAACAATCCACTTAATACTGTACTGTACCATTAAATATTTCTTCAACGATTTTTAAACCTCATTTTACTTATTAAAAAACATGTGATGTCCGATGGCAATTCATTCCATGTTTTCATTCCTCTATACATTACAGTCCGTTGCTTTGCATTAGTTTTTGAAAGAGGAAGCAAAAAATATCCTTTTGATGCATGCCTGGTGTTAAAATTATGACTAGCACTACTATACAAAAAATTGACAGTACAATACACTTGGAACTCTTGATACTGAAATGATTCTTATAAAACAAAGCAGAGAAACAATTACCCTATCCTTCACCAGTAGCCAACCTAGAACCTTCTGCTGTTGTGGTGTCCTACAAAAACCAGTAGAAGATGTCATATGTGCCAAAAGGTCAACCCTTATAAAAGATTAACCATAGTTTTACTATAAATAAAACCAAAAAACCATGGTTACTGTAGGCTAGTTAAACCATGGTAACCACAATTCAGCTACGGTTTTGCTAAACTAACCATAGACTATAGAATATTTTTTAAAACTTTTACTTTTGCGTGATGCTGCATCCACAATGCTAGGTGTCAGCATCATATTGGCCAACATTACCTATGCACGTTAAAATAATCAGCAGCAACAAACCACTTTAACAATAAGATATACAGGTGCATCTAAAAAAATTAGAATATTGTAAAAAGTTCTTTTGTTTTGTAAATTATTTCAAAAAGTGAAACTTTCATATATTCTAGATTCATTAGGCTACATGTAAAGTACAACATTTCAAAAGTGTTTTTTGTTTGAATTTTGATAATTAGAGCTTACAGATCATGAAAGTCAAAAATCCAGTATCTCAAAATATTAGAATATTTACATTTGAGTTTTATTAAATGACCATCCCTACTGTATAAATTCAGGGTATCTCTTGTTCTTTGAAACCACAATAATGGGGAAGACTGCTGACTTGGCAATGGTCCAGAAGACAACCATTGACACCCTCCACAAAGAAGGTAAGTCACAGAAGGTCATTACTGAAAGGAGTGGCTGTTCACAGAGTGCTGTATCAAAGCATATTAAATGCAAAGTTGACTGGAAGGAAGAAACTGTGCACAA
The DNA here is from genome assembly GCF_936440315.1 of Barbus barbus. Taxonomy (NCBI): domain Eukaryota; kingdom Metazoa; phylum Chordata; class Actinopteri; order Cypriniformes; family Cyprinidae; genus Barbus; species Barbus barbus. Next base: position 17,059,817 of record NC_136725.1, read on the forward strand.
GCAACAGGGATGACCGCAAGCTTGAGAATACTAACAAGCAAAGCTGGTTCAAACACTTGGGAGAGCTTCACGAGGAGTGAACTGAAGCTGGAGTCAGTGCATCAAGGGTCACCACGCTCAGATGTCTTCAGGAAAAGGGCTACCAAGCCACTTCTGAAACAGAAACAACATCAGAAGCATCTTACCTGGGCTACAGAGAAAAAGAACTGGACTGTTGCTCAGTGGTCCAAAGTCTTCTTTTCAGATAAAAGTAAATTTTGCATTTCATTGGGAAATTAAGGTCTGGAGGAAGACTGGAGAGGCACAGAACCCAAGCTGCTTTTTGTCCAGTTTGAAGTTTCCACAGTCAGTGATGATTTGGGGTGCCGTGACGTCTGCTGGTGTTGGTCCATTGTGTTTTATCAAATCCAGAGTCAATGCAGCCGTCTACCAGGAGATTTTGGAGCACTTTATGCTTCCATCTGCTGACAAGCTTCATGGAGATGCTGATTTCCTTTTCCAGCAGGACTTTAGCACCTGCCAACAGTGCCAAAACCACTTCCAAGTGGTTTGCTGACCATGATATTACTGTGCTTGATTGCAGTGCCACAGGCTGATCGCTTCCATGCCACACCTCACTGATGCTGGAGTTTGTGCTAAACGAGCCACGACCAAGTATTGAGTGCATAAATGAACATACTTTAAAGAACTTGAGCTTTTCTGTTTTGCAAATCTTTTTTTTTTATTGATCTTAGAATATATTCTAATATTTTGAGATACTGGATTTTTTACTTTCATGAGCTGTAAACTCTAATAATCAAAATTAAAACAAAAAACTTTTGAAATGTTTTACTTTACTTGTAATGAATCTAGAATATATGAAAGTTTCACTTTTTGAAATAAGTTACAAAAAAATTACTTTTTCACAATATTCAAATTTTTTTTTAGATACACCTGTATGCGAATGATAGAGAGATATATAGAAATATCCTTTGCCTATTTCTGACCTCGATTGTTTGTGACTGTTTGTGATTGTTTGCTCATGACCTGGAACCTGCTGTAATTGTCCAGCAGATGGAGCTATACACCAGTGCCTTGCTGTTCAGTGTTTGTTTATCTCAAACACAATCAGATTTTTCTTTGCAGTCATAATCTGTTATTACTGTGATAGATGACATTTATTTTGTTATCAGAAACAGCCTAAACACCTGCAAGTGTCCCTGAGAGAGAGAGAGAGAGAGAGAGAGAGAGAGATGGCTTTGTGTGCACACGTGTCCGAGTGTTTCTGCTCATTGTCTGGTGTCTGCAGATTGGGGATTTATTTATAGCTGTGCCTGTCTACCTCAAAGCCCCATAATGCACCACTCCCAGATCCTGCGACTGGTGGCCTTTTTACCTAGGTCTCGAAAATAATCTCAAATCTGATCTCACAAAACATAAATAGAACAAAAGCACACACCGCACCACCTGCCCCGCAGACACAAACTGTCTGAAATGTGACTGAAAAGACATGTCAGTCGGGTATTTACTGAAAGCCTGTGTCACGGATGATCCCTGCCATCAAATTCCCCACAATCCAATTTAATCTGCTGTATCCTGGGAAGGGATTCCTCAGGCTGACCAATAGAGTGCGAGTATCATGACGACATAGCAGTAGCCAGGTGGAAGCTGCACTTTGTCTGTAGTACATTTGTAGGCTTTTTTGGCTTAGTGCTCTGAAACTTTATCACATAATTGATTTAGATCCTGGTTTAATTTAAATCTTTGTTTGACCAAAGAATTTTAAGAATGCAATAACATCAGATATAATACTAAAACTTATCATAATAGCTTGGAAAGAGGTCATGGTATGGTTGGTTTTTGGATGAAACAAACTCTCATGCGACGTTTCTTCTGTCTGCATGGAAAGGTCAAGTTTCTACAAGAGGTTCATACGGTCATCAGCATGGAGCAGATGTTCACCTGACACTCTGACTGGTGAGAGAAACAACTAGAAGAAAATGCTGGAGTTAATGTTGATGTTAAAAATGTAAATTTTGAATTGAGATATTTACTTAAACTTCTGCTCTAGCTTTATAACTACTCTGAATTACTCTTAAAGGGATAATGCAGACAAAAATGACAAATCTGGCATCATACACTTGTATATACAAAAACGAATAAAAAAACAGCAATTAATAAAACAAGGTGGGCTATTTGCACTTAATGTAAATAGACTCTCTGATAAAAAAAGAACACTTAAAATAAAAAAATGAAAGCTAAAACATTAATAAATATTATAATAGTATATAAATATTACTAAAATAACTGCTTTGTATGAACAAAAACATATTCTGATATTTTAACTGAAAGTCATAAAGATTTGGAACGATCTGAGGATGAGATTTAAAAATGTTTATTCTTATACTTCTCTGACTCTATGATATTACTTGTGCTTGTTCTCATTTTAAGTGCCTTTTGATAAAATCGTGTGCGCTTTTCACACTATAAATGCTCAAATGTCTCAGATCAAATTTGAACAGGAGACACGAATGAAGAAGGTTTCTGGACATATTTTGATGTCTTTTTTTTCATACACTTTAAGGCCTTTTACTCAGTGGCGACTTTCTTTCTCATATTTGTAAATTGAGACTTCTTTCTCATTGTTTGAAGATTACCGGTTTGGATTATAATCCATCCATGCAAACCGAACCTCAGCGGACACCTAGAATAATGTTCTGTCTCTGAGATGTGTGTGTATGTGTTGAAGGGGAGGGTGTAGAGTGTTATGCAGCACGCAGATGGAGAGATGGAGGACAGATGGAAGCATAGAGAAAGAGAGTGAGATGGAGGACAGATGGAAGAGGAGGTGAGGTTTGGAGAGTGACTCAGCAGTCAGATTGAGAACATCACACCCTCAGTGAGATGAGAAATCCTTATAACACCCCCCCCCCCCCCCCCTTTACATTTTAATACATGTGATTAAACATGCTCGTACGGAAGCACAAGGCAAAGGGGTGAATTTCCATTAATTTATTGCATTCTAGACCCTAAGATGTGAAAAGATGTGAAAGGCCCTCTGTTTGAGCCGAGGACACCCTAAGGAAAGAAAAACCACTAATAAAATCCCATTAATACAGCAGTTGTTTTTCCTAAACAGTATTAAGTTAAATTAGAACAAATATGGGTTTTGGTTTGCTTCAAAGATGTCTTGTAATCTTGCACGTGTCTCCTCAGAAGAAATCTCAACAACGTGTTTAACTGTGCTGTGATTTGCCAAGATAATAAATATCCTCCTTTTTATTTCCAAGAGACCATATATGACACAGTGTGAAGTCCTATCATAAAGAGGACTTCCTGGAGGCTTCAGATGAGGGATTTGGCCATGACAATTTCCTTTCCTTTTTAAAAACACCAAAATATCTGACACCACAATTCAGCACATTTTATGGAAATAAGAACATTAGCAGTTATTTTGGAATTCATAAAAAAAGTTGACCTAACTAAAAAAAAAGGCAACCTATCACAATCAACTTTTTAAGTTAACTCAACTAGCAACCGACAACTTAAAAACTTTAGTTCATCTAATGAATAAATGTCAGTCTACTGAGTGTTAAAAGATCTGTTAGAGCAACCAATGTGTTTATTTTCAACAAGCCTTCAACATAATGTGGGAAGTATTTGCCACATTATTAGACAAATGCATTAAACTAGCTGCAATTAGATACCTCTACAAGATTCTCAAAAATGGTGAGGATCATCATCTTAAATCAGTAAAAATATGAACTCTGATCCACATGACAGCTAACTGACAGTGACAACAGCAGCAGCAGCATAAATTAAGCCAGTAAAATTTTAAAACAATGATAATATTTTAATAATAATTAACGTAAAATATCTTCAAGCTGCAATGCATGCTGGAAACTTGTGCAATATTGTTCAGTGTAAAATAGTTTGTTCAGACGACTCAATTTGAAAAGTTGGGAGAACATTGGATATGTTGTGAACAAATACTTGAGTATCTAAGTAAGGTAAACAAAACAACTTTTAGCAACATATTTAGAGTATTTTTGTTCAGTTCACCTGTTAAGTTCAACTGACTTCTACTAAATATTCTTTGTTCAGGCTACTTTTTTACACTGGGTTAGTACAACTTTTCAAAAGTTGGATTTTGTTTCTTGTAAATAAATATCTCAAGTAATAATTTGTGAGTATACATGGACATTGATGTCTTCAGTGTCCTCTACTATTGACTGCATGTGCGTAGTTAACTAGGGTAAAAAACTAAATTATTATGAAATATTCCTAGTACCTAATTATTTATTTATTTATACATTTTCTCTAGTCCTTAAAAATCATGTATAAGGTCGTAACCACATTTTGGTCCTGTTTACACAAATTCAGTAATAAATTTACAAATTACATCTGTCAAAAAAACACATTTTGTATGAAAATGGAAAAACATCGTTACTGGTTAAAGTGTATTTCTTAATAACAGGATCCTACAGTTCTCTACAGAGGAAATATTATTCAAAATATGAATTAAGTACTTTAAAAAAAGGCTATATATTTAGAATTAGAGTTATTAAAACAAAAAGACATGGTAAAAATAAAAATGAATATAAAATAATATAATAATAAATGAAATGTATACATTATTTTTAATGTTTTTTAAAATAAATTAATTGAATAAAAATATCTATCTATCTATCTATCTATCTATCTATCTATCTATCTATCTATCTATCTATCTATCTATCTATCTATCTATCTATCTATCTATCTATCTATCTATAGCCTACAGTCATGTGTGTACGGACTTCATTTCCCAGCGCGCATCGCGTCGTGCGATGTTTCCCACAGCTGACAGACAGTGAGCAGAGACTCACAGCAGAACGCGCAGCTCGCACGACGCGCTTCCAACGCGCACTTGGATTTGGGATTCCCTGAAACCACATCTATCTTGTGGATCTCAGTGTAGACTGCATCTATCGTCTGTTCGGACAGTCTGATGGCATGCGTCAGTAGTAGTGCATGTGGATTGTATTATTATTTGTAGTTGCACTCATCTCTCCATCCACGGCGTGCCCGATGCAGTGGGATGGATGGTGTTAGAGTGGGGCTGATGATGGTGGAGGAGAGTGATGAACAGAGGGACAGGGACAGCAGCAGCAGCGGCGGTGGTGTCGCAGCGATGGCCGCGCTACACCAGTGTGAACTGATCCAGAACATGATCGACATCTCCATCTCCAGTTTACAAGGGCTCCGGACCAAATGCGCGGCGTCCAACGATCTCACGCAGCAGGAGATCCGCACTTTAGAGGTAATAACGACGAGAGGGGCCGAAGTGCAGCGTCATGAAAGAGCGGATCCGCTCGCGCGCGCTTTATCCGTTTCTTCCTATTTTTTGCACTGCAGCTGTTTATTGTGGTGCATTATAGAGGCGCACAGGACTGGGACTGAACCCCTCTTATTGCAATTTACCAATTAAGTATTTACCACGTTTTCGCAGGGTACCGTGGTAATACTTGGAATTTGGACAGTACTGTGATGCTGTATTTTTAGAAACGCACAGTGATGTGATAGAACCTCTCTCACAAAAATATACCAGGGTTTCCTGAAGAATTTGGTCCGGGGTTCTCCATTAAACAGCAAAAAAAAAAGGTACTATGGAATTGACATTCAGCCATTGAGGGTTGCATAGTAATACCATGGTTTCTGGATTAGGCTAAGGTGTAAATTTCACTGTAATCATATAGCAGCACAATATCAATGTACTATGGTAAGAATGGTACAGCCACAGTACTTTCTTCATAAATGAGCATAAGAAGTTTTCAGAATTTTTTATGTCTGTTGTGGTGGCATATAGGGGTTTCTATAGTTAAACATTTTGGAAGCACAATATAATCTAAAAACATAAAAAATAAAACACCACAAATACCACAGTGCATTTTTGTAAAGGAAAACATTGAGCATTGGCTTATGCATGGAGTTCACAGCACACTAACCCAGTGGGGGGTTCATTTGGCCTGGTTCTGTTGACTAGGTGAAATATTCTTGGCAGTGAGATGCTGCTTAAAGCACAGAATCCCTGCAGCATCTCAGAAACAGAACCAGTCCTGATATTTTGAAAGTAAAGGCCTTCACTGGACTGTCGTCTGGTCTGTGTGATATTTTGCCAATAGTGTCTCATCCTGACTTCCACAACATTGGTAGTTAGTTGTCAGTATTGATGTGTGCTCCACCTGGAAAGTGCCCCATTGCTCCACCGGTAGGGGTAATTAATGGGGAATCAATACAGCCGTGGGGTGGATGGTGTGCAAACAGCCCCGGAGGGCCTGTAGTTTGAGTATTGGGTGAAGATGTGACCGCATGCACCAGAGTGATTGGTCTGGAGATTTGAGATGTTTGTGGAGCACCTCAGAGGTTTTATGGAGTGTTACGGATCTGTGTTTCCTGATCTAAAAGGAAATTGGTCCTGATTGGGGCTTAAAGGCCCAAGAAGAGTAGTTATATTTATATGACAGTATAAAGATACTGTTTTTGTCTTTTTTTCAGTACAATTGGCCATTTGATGTTTGCGAGCATGCATTCTTAAAATTCTATATAGTTTTTTTCTAAATAAATAAAAAACTAAAATTGTTTTACATCCTACAAGTGAGTTGAGTAATCATATTATAACGTACACTGTAAAATATGATTTTTTTCAAAGGTTGTTGGAGTATGTTTTGCAAGGAAAATACTATTTCAGTCATTCAAAATTTCATGTTTAGTTCAATGTGTTACTTGCTGTTTAATTGTAATTAATTGTGAAATTTACAAGCAATTTCTGAGTGAAAATAGTTTGTACACCATTTTTTATTGTATGAAAAAATATTAATTTTGAGACTTGCTTAATATTGCATTCAACAGTGTCAATCGTTTGTGTTTTTAAAGATCAACTTTAAGTTAGCGTTCGCTGTGAAAGTAATCTAAATGAGGGGAAATGCACTATTAAATATGAATAAATAAATAAAAAAATAATATTGCTTGATAAACGATATGGTACAGATATTCTGTACATCATAAGCTATTTCTTCCACCAAAGATAAAATAAAAAACTATTTAGTAAAAGAACAGCAAGCTGATTCCTTAAAGGAATAGTTCACCCAAAAAAGGAAATTCTGTCAGTAATTACTCACCCTCATGTCATTTCAAATCTGTGAGATCTTTTAGGTGAGATATTTTTGATCAAATCCAAGAGCTCTCTGACCCTGCATAGGCCGTCTCTGCTGTCTATGCAGAGTCAGAAAGCTCTCAGATTTCATCAAAAATGTCTTAATTTGTGTTCTGAAGATGAACAAAGTTCTCACGGATTTGGAACGAAAGGAGGGTGAGTAATTAATGAAAATAAAAATAAAAATCTAATATTGATCATTAACCGATATGGCACAGATATATGCTGTATGTATTGAGTAGGCCATTTTTGCGAAAATTAATGAAAGAACAGCAAACCGACTTCTTCAGGTCTGCTTCCTGCTTTAACAGGAAGTTGAATGTTCTACCTGTGTTCCAAATCAGGCACTACTGGGCCGTTAAGTCTACAGGAAATGATGGAGTCACCACCGGGGAGCGTTTTCTCAGCTTGCTTCCTCTTTATGTCTAATGTAGCACTTTCTGGCTGTGTCTCCTTCTCTTAGAGCTTGTAACTCGAGTAGTTGAGGTTAATCATGTTTCAGGTAAGCAGCCCAGGTTTCTCTGAGAAAATCCTAGAGTTCTAGGACAGCCAGCATTACCTGTTTAACCCGGCTGAACAGGTTGATGTATTGTAACTGTGCTCTTATGAGCGTTGTTCAGAGGGACAGATGGAGCCCGTCAATACTCCAGCTGTATAACAGGCCCTAGATGAACAGTAGATTTGAAGTGGTCACATTCAAACCCTCACCACTTCCCGTACACTTCAGCGCAATCAAGAGACGCTTGAACTCGCATTAGATTCTCACTGAAAGCTCTTTATAACATCACTTCATGTCTTTTTTTAACAGCTCACCACTCTGGCCAGGAGATAATTATTCTCAGTCTCTCCTGCTGAAGTGCTGTGTGGTTATGTTTGACCGAATGTTCTCACTCTCTCCCACGTCTGCCGTCTTGCTGATCTACACCTTTTTCCAATCTGCATCGATTTTGAATCGCTGGTTCACGCAAGTAGGACGTGTTTCTGGATGAACGTTGTTGATACTGGAGCAATGTTGCTATCAACCAGTCAGATTTTAGGGTTAAAGTCAGCATGAAACAGTGTTCGAAACCACTTTTTAAACAGGGTATGGAGAAAATGTTGGGTAGGATTTGATATTATCCATTGGGAACCAGTGTTGTTTTTGTGTACTGAAACTTTTAAAAATCATTAAAAAAACTAAATGAAAATTAGAAATGTTATACAACTAAATGAAAAAAGATTTTGTAATTTTAATGCTTAAATTTAAACAAAATAAAAATAAAGTTAAATAGTGATATAAAAAAATCCCAAAAAATTAAATTAAAACTGAAAGTATAAAAATGAAAGCTAATTCAAAATATGAAGAAATACTTTAATAGAATATAAAAAAAACTAAAATAACGCTGTTGGGAACTGATTGGATTGTGAGTAGTGATGCAGTAGTAGTGAATTGAGCCATCACAGCATTTTAATCTACAAATGCAAAACTGATCTTCATTTTGAGACTGGCTAAAGATTATTATTTAGGTTTAATTTCCTTTTATTTCAGTTTTAGGTTCTATTTTTTTCCAGTGAGTAATTTTATTGCTTTAACTGTATTTTAATTTGAAAGTTTTTCATATGATTTTTATATTTTATTCTATTTCTGCTGTTTTTTTTAATTAACAAACGTGTTTATAATGGTTTTAGTTGTAGTTAAGGATAATAACCTGCTTGATTTATAGGACTTGTATTCTATTCTTTTGGACATTGATCTAGAAATGTAAATTTAGCACGATCACTAGAAATCGTTATTACTGATCAAACCAGAGCAAATCAGCTTGTACCCTATGTCTTCATCTCAAGACTTGGGAATGTTAGTTACCAGTTGTTTCCCTAGCTGCTGCTTCCAGAGTGTGATTGGTGTGTTTCCTCACATCTTTTCATTGTGTAGATTTTGATGAACTGTGATGTTTGATTCCGACAGCATGAGATGCCATCTCAGGAACGCCGTGACCTACTTATATGCAGAGATCTTCAATCTCTCTGTGGATAAACGAGTTTGTTGATGGTAAAAAAGAAGAGCTAGCTTGGCTCCAGAGGGTTCCTGTTCTGCGGACTCGAGCGGTCAGCTGTTGAAGCCCTCATCAGTCTGGGCCCCCCCCCGCAGTGCTGTTTGAGAGAGTTTTGCAGTGCATTCGTGTCGTGTGCTGTCGTGGCTGTGGCTATATTTAGATGTCTTCCTCCCTACGCGTTTTCAGGGTTGGTTGTTAAATAAGAAAATAATGACGTGAAGAGCATGAGCGAGGGGGGGAGGGGAGAGGGAGAGTGCCAGCCAATCAGCTTGCGTCTGGTCGAGGGCTCCCAATAGACTGGGAATGGGGGGGGGCACAGATTCAGCCAAGCAGAGCAGGTAAGAGATGTTCCATCATTACTCGTGGCTGTCTCAGCGCTGAGCTCTTCCCTTGATATTCTCCAGCACATCTGAGCTGTGTCACTAAGGCCTGATGAGGAGCTGTCATCCTGGCTGGCAGCGATCATGTAATACGATGTAGACGATCAGATTGTTTAATCAAATAAATAACGCTGATGGCAAGATTGTCAGATCTTCACTGTTTTTGGTGTTTCTGAACATGTGAGGAACATTTTCAAACCTCCATCCACATTTCCTCTTAGTTTGGACGGTCAGATGTGAAGATCTGACCTCCTGCTTGAGTGTTTGGTGGACAGGTCAAGACAGATCAGTCCAGAGCCATGAGCTCTAGTCCTCTGTTACATTACTCCCACAAGGGTTTTTATTTTAGTGCATATTCGGTTCAGCTTAAACTGCATGCCAACAGGTGTTTGATGCCATCTTTAGTGTTGACTGGCTGCTGTTGGGTATAATGTAGTTTTCCATCTGGAGGTTTGTTAGAATTTGATAGAAATTGCCATGAACAATAAAATGGAATAAAACCCTGGACCACATAAGGGTCATAAAGGTCGATTTAAAAAACAAAAATAGATTTATAAATAATTTGAAAGCTGAATAAATAAGCTTTCCTTTGATGTATGGTTTGTTAGGATAGAACAGTACTTGGCTAAGAGACAACTATTTGAAAATCTGGAATCTGAGGGTGCAAAAAAAAATCGAAATATTGAGGAAATCACCTTTAAAGTTGTCCAAATTAAGTTCTTAGCAATGCATATTACAAATCAAAAATTACATTTTGATATATTTATGGTAGGACATTTACCAAATATCTTCATGGAACATGATCTTTACTTAATATCCTAATGATTTTTGGCATAAAAGAAAAATTGATCATTTTGACATTGCATTGTTGGCTATCGCTACAAATATACCTGTGTGACTTAAGACTGGTTTCGTGGTAAAGGGTCACATATATTAACATTTTGTATGTCCCATACAATCATGAGTGTATATACACACACACACACACACTCAAAATGAAATTATATATATACACACAGTGCCCTCCAAAAGTATTGGAACAGTAAAGACAAAATTGCTCTGTTGGCTGTGGAGTCGAGACATTTACAAATATGATTAAAAGATGAATATGAGACAAAACTACAGAATGTCACATTTTATTATTGGGTGATTCAACACATAGATGTTTTACCAGCTAAGAAATTCAGCACTTTTAGAGTTTCATCCCTCTATCTGATGTGAGCATAAGTATTGAACAGTTGCCTCACAGGTCTTTCTAAGTGATCAGCTGTGTCCTGTTGCATTAATTCTTCAGATATTAAAAGCAGGGAATGTGTCGTATCAGTTATATCCATTACTTCTGTATTCTGAATCTTGCATTCGATGATGACACACACAAACCAGGATGAAGATGAGGGAGCTGACTTTGAGAGAAAAGCAAGCAATTTGGATGCTAAAAGAAAAGAGGAAGTCAGATAGAGCTCTAGCAAAAACAAAGGACATGGAGAAATCAAGAGTTTGGAAACCACCAGCAACCAACAACTACCTGATCGACTGAGAAAACAACAGTAGTTGATGACAGACAAATTATAAAAGCTGTGAAAATGAACCCTAAAAGACGTGTCTGTAAAATCAGCAACAACTTCCAGAAAGCTGGGGTGATGCTCTGACAATCTACTGTCCTCAGGAGACTTTGACACAGAATTACAGATGCTACACAGCAAGATGCAAACCTCTGACCAGCACCAAAAATAGAAAGGCAAGATTAGAGTTTGCAAAAAAAGCACAAAGGTGAGCCAGAAGAGTTTTGGAACTGTGTTTATGGACCGATGAGACAAAGATGAACCTTTATCTAAGTGATGGGAAAGCAAAAATGTGGAGGAAAAAACGGAACTGCAATGATCCCAAACATACAGCCTCATCTGTAAAGCATGGTGGAGGTGGTGTCATGGCATGGGCATGCATGGCTGCCTCTGGAACAGGCCCTCTCAACTTTACTGATGACTTAATGTATGATGACAGTAGCAGAATGAATTTGGAAGGGTACAAAACCATCTTGCCTACCAATATTCAAGAAAATGCCACCAGATTCATTGGGAAGTGCTTCATATTGCATCAGGACAATGACCCAAAACACCCTGCCAGTTCAGTCAAGGAATTTATAAGGGCAAAGAAATGGAAAGTCTTAGATCGCCCAAGTCAATCTCCAGATTTAAATGAGACCAAGAGTCTGGTGATGTCTATGTGTCACAGACTCACTGCTGTGATTGTGTGCAAGGGATCTGCAACTAAATAATAGCTTTTAATCTTTTATATCTGCCTTATGTTCAACTGTCCCAATACTTATGCTCACATCAATGAGTGGGATGAACTCTAAAAGTGCTGTTCTTTTTATTTGGTAAAACATATATGTGTTGAAATGGCTAATAATAAAATGTGACATTCTGTAGTTTTGTCTCATATTCATATTTTAATCATATTTGCAAATGTCTTGACTCCACAGCCAACAGAGCAATTTTGTCTTTACTGTTCCAATACTTATGGAGGGCGCTGTATATATATATATATATATATATATATATATATATATATATATATATATATATATAATAAATTGTAATTGTAGTTTTTAGTGTGTGTATGTTATATTAAAATGCATACAATGATGATATTATATGATGATATATGATGAATTATATATATATGTGTGTGTGTGTGTGTGTGTGTGTGTGTGTGTGTGTAATGTTTTATAATAATAATCTTTTTATAATATATTTTATACATTAGATACAATATTTAAAGTTTTGTATTTTATTTAGATATGTTATTATTATGTAAGATGTAATGTAATATAATTTAATATTCACAGTTGTTATTGATATGAATTGAAAGTTTAGATTAGAACATTACTTAATCTTTGGATATCTACTTAAATGCAGTGGTTAGTAGTTTTCCAACTTCCAATTAATCTCAACTTTGTTTAATTGTATAAAAAAACCTGAATGTGTAGTTTGTGTCATTAATTACCAAGTCAAGAACTCAAATTGTGTTTATCTTTGAGCTGCTGGGAATGGATGAACATGTTTATTTCTTCTATAATGAATCCCTAATACAGGCTCATTAATACTCCTGTATCTTATGAGATTATCGGGCTGGCATTGTCAGCATATACACAGACACACGACCCACATGTGACATGACACTTTACACGTGTAAACGTCTGTGAGGCAGTGCAGGGATTAGCTGCAGGTCTTTGTAAATCTCTCGTGTGTGTAGTGTAGGGGATTGTCTGAGGTCGGCATTAAACCCTGGAGGAAGTTTAGGCCTGCAGGCAACTTGTAAGTAGGGATTGGCGTTAAGCACATTACACCAGGGTGACAGGTGAAACTGCATACAGAGACATGCTAATCAATGTGAATCAGGCTGTTACCTCACAGCTTGTACCTGTGGTTGCATTGTTTTTCTGCAGATCTGTCTGTGGTCTTTGAGCAGCTGGGCGGTTCCTGCCCTTTGGCTGTCAATCACACCTGCTGACCTCACTGAGCCGTTGTCATGGCAGCCTCGTCCCTGTGTTTGCAGTCGGGCAGGTGCGAACCCCCCCCAATATCACCAGTATTGATTACCATAACATTTAAATCACTAAATGATAGATTTTGGTTTATTTTACATGTGAAATAAAATTATGCAGTGATTTGGAGGTGCTTTTGTCTTGACGCACATGTGTTTGGCTCCATTTTAGTTTGTTCCTAATGTTTTATTGCTGTCTGAGAACAGGTTGCCCCAGATATTCCTCAGTAAGATTAAAAACCTCATCTTTTTAGCAGTTACTCTATTAAAAAAAATGTGTTATCATGGTATTACTATCATCGGATGCTATTTCCTTTTTACTTTGAGATACCATTGTATAAATTATTACTGTTATTATTATTTTTATTATTGAATAATATATTCCCATGGTGCCAAGGTATTTTAAAAACCTTATTATGTTACTATATTGGATATTAATCACAAATTAAATCACTTTAATACCTCAGGCTACAGTTTTTACTTCTCAGATTTTTTCATAGTGATTTTTGTGGTTCAACTTATTTTAAGTTAGTTGCAAATGCAAAATATTTATTTTTTATTAGTTGATATTTAATTGTATTTCAGTTAACAAAATGTTTATAATAGCTTTAGTTTTAGTTGGCTGCAGTGCTAGGTTGATATTACAATAACTTTTTTTTTGGGTGAACTTTAAGTCTCCTAAACCATGAAAGAGCAACTTTTCAGCAATACATGTCCCAAAATGTTTTGCCACTGTAGGAACATTTTTAGCTTCAATAAGCTAAAAATATTATCATGTTATATGTGAAGATACAACAAACTCAGAACAAGTTGAGAAATTTCTGAGAAGATCGTAAATGCAGATTTGTAGATTATGACTAGATGACTGTGCCATGCTGTGTAGAGATGTCTAGTTTTCACCATGTTTTTCTGTCTGTGGGAAAATCCCACTCTGAAAAAAAGCGTTACTGACTACCCAGGAGTGTAGTTGCTAGGAAACCTGACGTCACACTTTCACCAGTTTATTGTTATCAGTGATGAGTGTGTGTGTGTCTGTGTGTGTGTGTGTGTGCGTGCAGAGACAGCAGCACAGGCTCAGGACCTGGTCCGGTCATCAGCAGCTTGGAACAGAACCTTCCTAAAACATTTAATCTGGGTCACGCATGCATGTGTTATGAATATGAGAAATTCAACTGGAGAGACTAAAATACAGAGACTTTTTATCCTGCTAGACAATTTAGTAAATAGATTTAATACAAAGACATTTCCAGTGAGCTCTATAATACCTGGAGAAAGCTAGCTGTTAGCATTCCCATTCATCTCAATGGCAGTTGCAACTTTAGTGCAGTGCACAACTTAAAATCTGCTATCAGAAATAACGCAACCCACATAAATGAAGTGTTTAGCTTTGTTAGAGTTTCCTGTGTTAACACACATGAGGAGTTGAGATGGTGGGCTTTGTTGTTTGGTCTGAGAAAAATAGGCTGTTGGTGTGTCTCTGCAGGTTTTAAGCCGCTGCGGCCTTAACTTTCACACCAACAGCGAAGAATCATCCTGTTCATCTCCATCTAGCTTTGGCCAAGCCCCAAAATCAATGTTCACAGAGACGAACCAACAAAAGAACATGAAAGTGGGTGTTTCTCTGCTTTGCTCAGAGCTGTGAGACTAGAAAACCAGGAATCACGCCAGTACTGTGGCCATTATGGTGGACACCACGTTTAGTTCCAGAATCGTGACGTTCTTTTTGACCACATGTTCAGAAAGTAGTCATGGACTTCTTTTATTGTACCCTGATTACCTTTTTAACATTTTAAAGATTCCAGTTATAGTTTATAAACCATAGGTAACTCTGTTGGACAAACAAAGTCATAGCAGCTTAAGGTGGTCAAGCGGTTTTATAGGATGTGGTAGTTGTTTTGTTGCTGTTCCAGGGTGATTTACCAGTTCTGACCAGCTTGACCAAGGTGGTCATCTAGAAACCAAGTAAAAACCACCAGAAGCTGGTTTGACCTGTATATGCTAGAAGGTAAAACAATGGATGACGCCTCATTACAGAGGTTAGATCAATATAACTGTGATTTCAATTAAAAGATCTAAGGACAATAGAGGCTAAGAAAAAAAATATATAGATAGATATATATATATACAGTGCCCTCCATAAATATTGGAACAGTAAAGACAAAATTGCTCTGTTGGCTGTGGAGTCAAGACATTTGCAAATATGATTAAAAGATGAATCTGAGACAAAACTACAGAATGTCACATTTTATTATTAGCCGTTTCAACACATACATGTTTTACCAAATAAAAAGAACAGCACTTTTAGAGTTCATCCCACTCATTGATGTGAGCATAAGTATTGGGAGAGTTGAACACAGGGACTGGACTGGGGCCAAAAAGTGGCCCTGGACTTTTTGGCACAGAGCGGCCCACCAAACCCAGTCCACACCACACCATAAATGAGTGGCATATTCTTGACATTATAATTTGTCTTTTCTGGTGTATATGACAAATAGTAAATAATTTTAAAGAATTTTTATGAGGGACAGTTTACTATCACTAAAGTCAAATACCAATATTATCAGTCCATATGACACGATGCTCCGGTATTGTCTAGAAGACTTGAAGAGTGCAGAATGTGGACTGTTTCTAATATGGGTCTTTCTATTGGTCATCATATACAGTATTTGTCCTTTTGCAGAAGCTTGACATCTATCATTTTAAGGAATAGAGCTCCAGTTGTGGAAAAGAGTATACAAATTATTTTGATGATGAAAAATACAGTAAACAGTACTGTGAAATATATAATGTTACAATTTAAAATAGGTGTCTTCTATGTGAATATATAGTAAAATATTATTGATTGCTGTGATCAAAGCTGTATTTTCAGCATCATTTCTCCAGTCTTCAGTGTCACATGATCCTTCAGAGATCATTCTGATGCTGATTTGCTGTTCAAGAAACTTGCCTGATTATTATGAAAACCACTATTTTAAGTGTAATATTTCATAATATTATGATATTGTTTTAATTACTTTTTGATCAAATAAATTCAATCTTCTTTCAAATAAATAAATAAATATGTGTGTATATAAAATAGGCTAATGCATGTGAATTAATAAGCAAATTATATTTTTATTAGGCCTATAATATAAATCACATTCCTATGCACAGCACTCAAAAGCAAAAGTCTTCAGATTAACATAGTTCTAGAGTAAGATTGAGAACGATTTTCTTTTATTTTTAACACGTGAAATCATGGAAGAAAGCAGATTTACATTAAC
Organism: Barbus barbus; assembly: GCF_936440315.1. NCBI lineage: Eukaryota > Metazoa > Chordata > Actinopteri > Cypriniformes > Cyprinidae > Barbus > Barbus barbus. Next base: position 17,076,213 of record NC_136725.1, read on the forward strand.
TTGCGATGCTCGCGGTGATTTCAGCATCTGCCGTCTAAATGAGAACATAAACACATGAACAACATCCCCAGAACTGCTCTGAGAGTCACTTCATGAGCATTTTACCATTTGATTTGAGTAAAACTAGCGTCATATATACACACAGAACTGTAAAGGTATTTACGGCAACCTGTCAAAATAAACGTTTGGTTGAACTTGGAAGACAGTGCGGCAGAAATATATTAATATTGTTCAGCAGTGTACATACTGGGCTACTATTAAAACTATTTTTTTCTTCCATGTTTTAATTTTAATAGTAAAATTTTGTTTGCCAAAATAAATAAATAAGGTTTGATTTTCAATAATTTAAAAGATAAATGAAATTGTTTTATGCCTTCATTTGAAATCCAGATACAGAACACAGAATTTCTGAGGAAAAATAAAACATTTCATAAGGCTGTTTTAAGAATAAATTTGAATACATTAAGTAGTTTTTATGCATTCAAATAATTAGACATACTACACCAGAATTTAATAACAATATGGTGAAAGAAAAAAAATAAAACACCCACTTATGAAAGTGGATAAAGATTTTCAATTTCTTGAAGTCTTTAACAACCTAGAATAAATGAATAGAAATGATGATTCTGTCTGAGCTATGCGTTTTAAAACGAACTCGCACTAGTGTAAACCGAAAACTATTTGAGCTCTATTAAAATGATTTGCACTGATTTATTGTGTTGAATTGGATTGGTTTGTTCCTTTGTGCAGAGTCTTTGAGTCTGTATACATGTCAACAAGCTGAAAAAAATAAAACCAGAGTTTTTGGAGATAATGTAATCTTGTTAAAACTGATTTCATAAAATTGGTATCGAAAAAAGTATTGTTCTGGAAACGGTATTGAACTCAAGGTATTGGTATCGATATCAAACATTTTTGATCGATACCCAGCCCTAGTTGCTGGTGTCACTGGTGGTTTCCAAACTCTTGATTTCTCCATGCCCTTTGTTTTTGCTAGAGCTCTATCTGACTTCCTCTTTTCTTTTAGCATCCAAATTGCTTGCTTTTCTCTCAAAGTCAGCTCCCTCATCTTCATCCTGGTTTGTGTGCATCATCATCGAATGCAAGATTCAGAATACAGAAGTAATGGATATAACTGATACGACACATTCCCTGCTTTTAATATCTGAAGAATTAATGCAACAGGACACAGCTGATCACTTAGAAAGACCTGTGAGGCAACTGTTCAATACTTATGCTCACATCAGATAGAGGGATGAAACTCTAAAAGTGCTGAACTTCTTAGCTGGTAAAACATCTATGAGTTGAATCACCCAATAATAAAATGTGACATTCTGTAGTTTTGTCTCATATTCATCTTTTAATCATATTTGTAAATGTCTTGACTCCACAGCCAACAGAGCAATTTTGTCTTTACTGTTCCAATACTTTTGGAGGGCACTGTGTGTATGTATGTATGTATGTATGTATGTATGTATATATATGTGTGTGTGTGTGTATATGTGTGTGTGTGTATATATATATATATATATATATAAATATAAATAAAACTTAAAAAGCCATTACAAATTCATGCAAACATGTCCTGTGCACGTTTAGTTTCTTCAAAAATAAATAAATAATAACCAGGAACCTTGTCCTAATGTTAAAGGAACGTTGTTATGTTTCCCTAATGTTAGCATACAAGAATCTGCAGTAAAATACCAGTTGCTACAGCTTGTGTTTCAGTGGAACAGTGGCTTAGTACTAGATGCAAGTACTAGTATGCCCAATATCTATATTCAGAAACGGTATAGCACCTTGATAATGGCTATAAAATAGAGCTTTTTAGCTGGAAATGGTTCAGGATTCTCTTGTGTGTAGTGTGCAGTATGTGAGCATCGGATGAGACCTTGTGCTGTTGAACAGTTGTGAGGCTTTTTTGTTAATGCTGAAATCTGAGCGCTGTTAAAAACTCAGACCTCAAGCACTTGACACAAATTTTCATATTGACTGCGATGGATAAAAGCTTTTGAATGGCAGTTGAGCTTTATTGAGTGGAGTGCTCACTGTCCTCTGTGTAATTAGCATTTAGCTGTTAGCAACGGAGCTTTAATTGCTTGTTTATTGGCTCTGACCTCCCACAACGTGCTTTCGGTTCCTTATCCTCCTACGCGTGTGACCCCTGACCCCAGCTGGTGTTTATACTGCCGTCTGCTATGAGATGCTCGCCTGCAGTGCGCGGGTCCTTTTGTTGGCGTCTGCCGCGACAGTGTGCTCAAGGTCTTTTTATTTTTTACTGAAATATGCGTGTGTGAGTATGTGTACAAAAGAGTGCGTTTGTAAGCTGATGGCTCTTGAGAGGTTGTCATTGAAGCTCTGATTCACCTGTTGAGGTACTGGTTTCTCTCAGGGCCGTGTGTGCGTGTATGTAACGGAGATAAAGACTGAGAACTTTCAGCCAGAAAATCCCCAGCACAAAGATCTGATCATTGCATTAACACAAAGGCCTTTAAACAGAGCACAAATTGAGTGTAGTTTTAGTATGCAATGATCAGTTTGAGAACGTAGGCATCATTTCAAATAACAGGTAACGATTTGATAATGTATGTATCATTTTGAATATATGAGTGACTTAAGTAAGGATCTGTTTGAGTATGTATGGATCATTATGAGTGGTGTGGACTTACATTTGATTATCATTTAATTACAGGGTTAATTTTAGTATGTAAGAATCCGTTTGAATATTGACTATTTTTGTAATTAGTTTTTGGGATCAGTTTGATTATATGGGGCCCATTTTAAATATCTAAGGACCAGTTTGAGTATATAGTGATTAGTTTGTGTATGCTAGGGATTAGTATAAGTATGTAGGCATCATTTTAAGTATATAATGATTATTTTGAGTGTTTAGTGATCAGTCTGAGAATACAGGGATCAGTTCAAGCATGTGGACTTGATTTCAAGTATATAGAGATCAGTTTGAGTATGCAAGGGATCAGTCTGAGTATACAGGAATCAGTTTAAGAATATAGACATCATTTTAAGTATATATTGATTGGTTTGAGAATTTAGTGGTCTAAGTATGCAGGGATCAGTTTAAGTATGTAGGCATTATTTTAAGTATGTAATGATTAGTTTGACTATTTAGTGATCAGTCTGAGTATACAGTTCAAGCATGTGGCCTTGAATTATATAGAAATCAGTTTGAGTATGCAAGGAATCGGTCTGAGTATACAGACTGAGTGTACATCAATTTAAGTATAAATTGATTGGTTTCAGTATTTATTGATCCGTCTGAGTACAAAGGAATCAATTGAAGTGTGCGGGCATCATTTTAGCTATAAAAGATCAGTTTGAGTATATAGTGAGCAGTCTAAGTATGCCAGGGATCAGTTTAAGTATGTAGGCATCATTTTAAGTAAATAAAGAGCAGTTTTCATATTTAGGGATCGTTTTACATGGGCGTGATTTTGAATGTATAAAGATCCATTTGACTAAGTTTGATTTTATTGTGATCATCAGTGAATGAGAGAATAAGTTTGAGTTTGAGTACACAGGGATCAGTATAAAGTATAAAGATGAGTTTTGGTATGTGAGGGTAATTTCGCATATGTTACGTATGTCAGATTAAATGTATAAAATCAATTGGGATATGATTTTGGCATCAGTTTGAAAATACAAAGGTCTCTTTGAACATGCAGGTAAGATTATACACATCAGTTGATTATGTAGAGATCAGTTTATGTATGCTATGTGTATGTTGGTGTGTCTGGCCACTGCTGTTTAAGCGTGCTCTTCTCATTAAAGCAGTGATTGCAGGCAGCCGCAGTGGGATGGGGGGCGGTGGAGGGGGAAGTGTGAAGGATGACTCGTTTTATGGCCGTCGGCCTCATGGTAACGGGTCTCTGTGCGTCAGTGAGCCGCTGACCTGAACTGTCACAGCAGGTGAGCCCTCCTCTCACCCTACCCCCTCGTTCTCTCTCTCTCTATCCCACTATTTCCCCCTTCTCTTCTTTCTGTCTCACTGCGCTCATCAGCGCTTCTGTTCTGCTGAGGTGTCCATGCGGCCCGTCCAGGAAGCTGGATATAGGAATAGGTGTGGTTTTTTGTGTATCGGTGAATTTGAGGTGGGTCAGCATTCTGCACCAAGCTGGAAAATTCCTCCTGTATAAGCCAGCATGGTTTGTTTGTGAAAGATTTGGGAGCGTGTTTATTATCCAGAACAGGCCAGAATGGGGAGAAATCCTGCAGCCCAGTGCATATGGCGGCATGTACAGCTGGAAGCAGACGTCCACGGCCACGTTCGACGAGACAGACTGCCGTCTTAGCCTCCGTGTGAACTCTGCGTCTCGTGGAGCTGTGATGTCAGAACGCTCCCACCGTCAGCGCAGTGTTCCGATGACACTTGGTTGCCATGCCAGCAGTGCAGTCGCCCCCATGAGGAGGGCTGCAAGCTCCCTTCCATATAATAACAGTTATTTATAGCTGACAGCCCTGTTTGCTGAAGGGGAGCACAAAAAAGAGAGAGGGAGAGAAAATCCAGTCAGATTTCAAACTGCGTGTGTTCTGATGCCGTGTTATTTATCAGACTTGCAGGTGCTGCGATTTAATGGCGACTGATGCTGAAATCTGGCTGATGAGAGACACTGCAGTAATGCATAGCTTTGGATCAGTGTTAATTTTGACATTTGTTACTGATTATTTTATGTACCAGAATAACACTGCTATATCAATGTCAAGAGAAATAAACAGCAAGAAATATCGAAAACCAAAGATAGATGAATAGCATGTAAAGGTTATATATGTCAGTGCGTATATGTAATATGCATGCATGCATATGTATGTGCTTGTATGAATGTGCGTACATATATCCATGAAATGAAAACACGAGTATATATGTAAGCATATATAAGTACCTGTGGAGAGGGTATTCATTTATAAACCAAGAAACAAATACTATAAAATACACTAATACACACAATAAATGAGAGAGCAAAAATAATATAGTCTTTTAATAACATGTTATAGAAGAACATTTTTTGACAGATAAGCTGTTTTAAAATGTAGTTTAGTTGAGTACTGACCTCTACAATTCTTTGAGTTTTCACATCCACGTCAATTAAATCTAAACTGAACTGATTATATGTGCATGTCTGTATTATGTGCATGTGTCCTTTGCGATGTCTATCATGTTCATGTAACAGTTTTCTGATGAGCTGTATGTAAAATCGTCCTTTGGTTGTAAGCGAAACCCGCAGAGGCAATAAAGGCCTCTTACAGACCCCGCCCCCTGACGGCCCCTCCCTCATCTGCTTTGTGCTCTGCTGCCCCCTGCAGGTCAAGCTCATGAAGTACATCTGTAAACAGCTGCAGTGTAAGCGGAAGGTGCCAGACACAGAAAGGCCACTGGGCCTGAACAGCTACCCACGGCTGGAGGACTGGTTACGCACCATCAACGTCAGACCTGAGCTCATAGAGGTAATGTGTATATGTGTTTTTTGGAGGAGAGGGAATATTCCTGTAAATATTCAATACTTTGATAATGTCACCTGTTTTTACACAAAAATGTAATTTATCAATGTAGCAAGGTGATTCTCAGAAAGCCAATCAGAAGTCATATTTGTCTGGATAATATTTCATACCAAAATCAAATAATAATAATAATTTAAAAACATAAAAATAATAATAAATAAGTAATAATAAATAATAAAAAGTCATTATGAAAGTAATATATTTTCAGCTAAATTTGTATATGGTGTTTTTTATGATTGTCATGTAAATATTCATCATTTGATCATGTATATTGTGTGTTTATATAAAGTTTGTATAATGTTTTTGCTTACTAGATATTCAAATTATGAATGTGACAACAAAAAACAAAAAAATGGTTTTATTTGTCCGGATCATATTACACACCATGTGAGCATAAGTATTGGGACAGTTGAACATCAGGCAGATATAAAAGATTAAAAGCTATGATTTAGTTGCAGATCCCTTGCGCACAATAACAGCAGTGAGTCTGTGACCCATAGACATCACCAGACTCTTGGTCTCATCCTTTGAAATACTTTTCCCAGCCTTTAATGCAGCCAATTTCTATTGTTGCTTGTTTTGGGGAGTTTCTGCCTTTACTCTCCTCTCCAGCTGGTGAAATTCGTGTTCAATCAGATTTAAATCTGGAGATTGACTTGGGGCAATCTAAGACTTTCCATTTATTTGCCCTTATAAATTCCTTGACTGAACTGGCAGGGTGTTTTGGGTCATTGTCCTGATGCAATATGAAGCACTTCCCAATGAATCTGGTGGCATTTTGTTGAATATTGGTAGGCAAGATGGTTTTGTACCCTTCCAAATTCATTCTGCTACTGTCATCATACATTAAGTCATCAGTAAAGTTGAGAGGGCCTGTTCCAGAGGCAGCCATGCATGCCCATGCCATGACACCACCTCCACCATGCTTTACAGATGAGACTGTTTATGTTTGGGATCATTGCAGTTCCCTTTTTTCCTCCACATTTTTGCTTTCCCATCACTTAGATAAAGGTTCATCTTTGTCTCATCGGTCCATAAACACAGCTCCAAAACTCTTCTGGCTCACCTTTGTGCTTTTTTGCAAACTCTAATCTTGCCTTTCTATTTTTGGTGCTGGTCAGAGGTTTGCATCTTGCTGTGTAGCATCTGTAATTCTGAGTCAAAGTCTCCTGAGGACAGTAGATTGTCAGAGCATCACCCCAGCTTTCTGGAAGTTGTTGCTGATTTTACAGACACGTCTTTTAGGATTCATTTTCACAGCTTTTATGATTTGTCTGTCATCAACTACTGTTGTTTTCTCAGCCGATCAGGTCGTTGTTGGTTGCTGGTGTCGCTGGTGGTTTCCAAACTCTTGATTTCTCCATGCCCTTTGTTTTTGCTATAGCTATAATTGACTTCCTCTTTTCTTTTAGCATCCAAATTGCTTCCTTTTCTCTCAAAGTCAGCTCCCTCATCTTCATCCTGGTTTGTGTGTGTCATCATCGAATGCAAGATTCAGAATACAGAAGTAATGGATATAACTGATACGACACATTCCCTGCTTTTAATATCTGAAGAATTAATGCAGCAGGACACAGCTGATCACTTAGAAAGACCTGTGAGGCAACTGTTCAATACTTATGCTCACATCAGATAGAGGGATGAAACTCTAAAAGTGCTGAACTTCTTAGCTGGTAAAACATCTACAGGTCCTTTTCAAAAAATTAGCATATTGTGATAAAGTTCATTATTTTCTGTAATGTACTGATAAACATTAGACTTTCATATATTTTAGATTCATTACACACAACTGAAGTAGTTCAAGCCTTTTATTGTTTTAATATTGATGATTTTGGCATACAGCTCATGAAAACCCAAAATTCCAATCTCAAAAAATTAGCATATTTCATCCGACCAATAAAAGAAAAGTGTTTTTAATACAAAAAAAGTCAACCTTCAAATAATTCTGTTCAGTTATGCACTCAATACTTGGTCAGGAATCCTTTTGCAGAAATGACTGCTTCAATGCGGCGTGGCATGGAGGCAATCAGCCTGTGGCACTGCTGAGGTGTTATGGAGGCCCAGGATGCTTTGATAGCGGCCTTAAGCTTATCCAGAGTGTTGGGTCTTGCGTCTCTCAACTTTCTCTTCACAATATCCCACAGATTCTCTATGGGGTTCAGGTCAGGAGAGTTGGCAGGCCAATTGAGCACAGTAATACCATGGTCAGTAAACCATTTACCAGTGGTTTTGGCACTGTGAGCAGGTGCCAGGTCGTGCTGAAAAATGAAATCATCTCCATAAAGCTTTTCAGCAGATGGAAGCATGAAGTGCTCCAAAATCTCCTGATAGCTAGCTGCATTGACCCTGCCCTTGATAAAACACAGTGGACCAACACCAGCATCACTGACTGTGGGTACTTGACACTGGACTTCAGGCATTTTGGCATTTCCCTCTCCCCAGTCTTCCTCCAGACTCTGGCACCTTGATTTCCGAATGACATGCAAAATTTGCTTTCATCCGAAAAAAGTACTTTGGACCACTGAGCAACAGTCCAGTGCTGCTTCTCTGTAGCCCAGGTCAGGCGCTTCTGCCGCTGTTTCTGGTTCAAAAGTGGCTTGACCTGGGGAATGCGGCACCTGTAGCCCATTTCCTGCACACGCCTGTACACGGTGGCTCTGGATGTTTCTACTCCAGACTCAGTCCACTGCTTCCGCAGGTCCCCCAAGGTCTGGAATCGGTCCTTCTCCACAATCTTCCTCAGGGTCCGGTCACCTCTTCTCGTTGTGCTGCGTTTTCTGCCACACTTTTTCCTTCCCACAGACTTCCCACTGAGGTGCCTTGATACAGCACTCTGGGAACAGCCTATTCGTTCAGAAGTTTCTTTCTGTGTCTTACCCTCTTGCTTGAGGGTGTCAATGATGGCCTTCTGGACAGCAGTCAGGTCGGCAGTCTTACCCATGATTGCGGTTTTGAGTAATGAACCAGGCTGGGAGTTTTTAAAAGCCTCAGGAATCTTTTGCAGGTGTTTAGAGTTAATTAGTTGATTCAGATGATTAGGTTAATAGCTCGTTTAGAGAACCTTTTCATGATATGCTAATTTTTTGAGATAGGAATTTTGGGTTTTCATGAGCTGTATGCCAAAATCATCAATATTAAAACAATAAAAGGCTTGAACTACTTCAGTTGTGTTGTAATGAATCTAAAATATATGAAAGTCTAATGTTTATCAGTACATTACAGAAAATAATTAACTTTATCACAATATGCTAATTTTTTGAAAAGGACCTGTATGTGTTGAATCACCCAATAATAAAATGTGACATTCTGTAGTTTTGTCTCATATTCATGTTTTAGTCATATTTGTAAATGTCTCGACTCCACAGCCAACAGAGCAATTTTGTGTTTACTGTTCCAATACTTTTGGAGGGCACTGTACATATATAATTGTACATATATAATTATAATATACATATATACATATATAATTATAATATTACATATATAATTATAATTATAATATTTTTTTTTTGCAGTGTGAAACACTGTACATATATAATTGTAATATATATATATATATATATATATATATATTATAATTACTAGTAAATTGTTACATGTTACAACGTTTTTTTATAATATTAATAACATAAATGATAGATTTTGTGCAAAGAATATTTATTTAAAATATAATATTTTAAAAGATAATAATAATTATTGGTTATTATTGTATGTAATCTACACTTTTTTTTTTTTTGCTCAAATGTTTGGATTGATTATGTTTTTATGAAAAATGTATGTACATAAAACCAAGATAGTGCTGCCATCGTACATATTAAATATTACAACAAAAGATCCTAAATAGGTGCCCAAATAAACAATCTTCCTCAGATCTTCCTTTTGTAATGTGTGAGGCTGGACTCAGATCTTCTTAGAAAAACAAAAACATATTATTGAGTGAGCAAGGATATGTTTTTTTTTGTGTGTGTGTTTTATGCTTTGTAGTTCAATATCCTTGAGTAAATTAGAAAAGGAATTAGAAAATCTGCTGTTTTTTGGCAGTTTGGCCACAGCCATGTTCCCAGCAGACCCGAGATACACCAACTCTAATTACCCAACATGCTGAGTCGGCCTCTCTTTCTCTCCCTCTGTCTCAGTCTCTGTCTCTGTCTCTGACACTGCTCCATTCCTACATTACATAACATCCATTCTCACAGACTTTTCTCATTTTATTCTGCTCAGCTAAATCAGTTGCATATGTGTGGTATGATACTGTATGTCACATACATGTCATTTCATTTTATAATTGCTTTTCTTACTTCTCCGCATCATATCCTGTGCTCTGCATTATGAATGGCATTAAACATGTCACAAAGCCCAAAAAGAAATCAGTTTGTGAGATTTACTACATATTTACAGTATGATTGTGTGAGTAGTTCAGGAATAATACGTTATTAATATCAGTCCAATGTCACAAGCTACTCACTTCAAATCAGTCACACAGGTTTGTAATTAGGGAATCAGATTAATTAGTTTAAAGAGGTCATGTGTTCTGGGAATTTGAAGAGCTTTATTCACAAGGGAATGCATTGATTGAGGTGAGTGTGTCCTGTTGTATGTGACCTTAAATCACATGAATAACCCTCTAACTGACAGTTAAGAACATGTCAGCATCTTGCTGATGTCTTTAAGAGTGTTTCCTTATTATTTAAGGAGTAAATATGTCAGAATAGACACACAGGCACATGTTTCGCAACATCTAAAAAGAGGCAACATGAAAACATATTTGATGTTTTTGAAAGAAGTCTCTCAGGCTCAACAAAGTTGCATTTATTTGATCAAATATAAAAGTAATCATGTGAAATTGCACACGGAGTCTGAAATTTTTGCCCAATTTTTTTCACACGTTAAAACATAAATACGACATAAATAGGAAAGGATGACGAATACGGAAAAAAAAGTATACGAAAATTTGGGACCAAGTGTGCAAGGACTGTTCACAGTTTATAAACACAAATTATATATAAAAAAAAAAATAATAATAATTTTTTGTCAAAATGTTATTTCCCTCACATTTTTCAGGTTCACATTACAGAAGCATTTTTAAAAAGGTATTTTAGACTGTCATTCTCTTTCTCGGGCTCTTATCAGGCAGTGAACGTGAAGCTGTCATTGGATGCGCTGCTGCAGATGCCCGGCATTCAGGTGAAGGAAACCATGAGACGGCTGGGCTCCAGTTCAGAGGACTGCACCAGGCTGTGTGCTGCCCTCAACTGTTTAAAGAGTGCCTCTGAGTCAGGTGAGTGCTCTTTCCCTGAGATTCACCCAATACTAGATATCTTCTTAATTGACTGTGACTTTATGACCTTCAGGGGAGTTTAAAGAGGACAGCGGTTGTTGGTTCTCCGAGCCCATGAGGCGGGACAGTGGCGGCTTGACACCAGTGGACCAGATTCCGTTACTAGGAGGTTCCCTGCGCCCCCACAGCCCTTCCCCTTTGGCCCGGCCCATGACCACTCCCTCCACCCCCTCTACGCCTCTCACCTCCTGCCCGTACCCCCGCTACATTCTGTCGCTCGGTGAGGCTCACATTTACCACGGTTACGCAGAGAGTCTGACCGACCCCAGCCCGTATTACACCTCCCGTCCCGTCAGACTCCACGGACACACCTCGACTCCACCCATAACCCCGCCCTCCCGGAGGAGACACCGCCTCAAGCCTCCCTGCACTCCTCCTCCACCGTCCCGCAAAGTTCTGCACCTCCTCCCAAACATCTCGATGACCCGCAGCAAGAGCCACGAGAGTCAGCTCGGCCACCGCATTGAAGATACACCCACTAACAAGTAGGTCTTGAGGAAACGGACCACAAAATAGAGACTTCAGATAAGACTCTATAAAAGTATTTAATGTTATAAAGCCTAGTTTATATGTATTACATGTGATAAGTTTCTAAGGCCTAAGATTTTTTCTAATATGGTCCATTTCTAATATGTCAGGAAAACACTTGTATTATCAACAGAGTCATTGACTGTGTTTTCATAAGTCATGCCTGTTTCTATGCAGTGACTAATAGCAATCTGCGATGATGTAAAAACCAATAACGCCAACAATGTGACCACAGATTAAGGACACTCTACTTGCCGGCTGTTTGCTCGATATGGACTTTTCAGCAGCTGATTCTGATATTTAGAGTCCAATATATTAGTCAAAAGTTTGGACATAATTGGCAATTTTTATCTGAACACTTAATAAAAATAAATATATAAATAAATAATGATATTAAATTATGCATACATACAGAATGAATTCCTTTATAAATTAATTTTAATATAATTAATTCTATTAATTGTACTAAATGATGCAGTTGGACTACATAGTGATAGAAATCAGCCAACAAGTGTCCAACATATATGGAAACATCAATTTCCAAACTATATGTTATATTATATTATATTATATTATATGACTAATGTAAAGAGAGAAACGAAGAATACAGAGAGAATACATTATTTTACATTATCATTATCATCATTATTATAAATACATTTTTTGAGGTGTAAATACATTTGGCATTGAATAAATGTTTATTTGACACAATATTTCCTCCAAATTGACAAAAATATTTTTTAAAACAGGAGATGTGCATGTTCATGTTTCATGAAAAATTTACCAAGCAGGCTAAACTTGTGCTATTAATCCCAAATTAGCCAGATAACAGCCGTTTAATTGGCCTGACATTGACTGTCTTTCGTTGTTCCTAGGTGTGTGAAGAAAAACAAGCTGCTTCTGAACGTCCAGATTAATGGAAACGGTTGTGAGGACTCTCCATCTCGCTCGCCCACTCTCTCCGCACGGACCCCTGGGGCAGCACCCGCCACGGCCCCGTACACTTTGCCAGGCACTCCCACACTACAGGAAGAGCACATCGGCCTGCGGAGTGAGTTCAGCAGCACAATTACAGCATTTCAAAGACATGCACGGTTCTTGACTGAGCAGATCTGTAGTTCAAATAGACCAGACTGCAGTGAAGTGCCTGCTGAATGCTGATCAGACTGAGGTCACAGTTCAACCTCTCAGAGTGAAGAGGAAGCTCTCACCTGCGCTCTACACACTCAAATACTCCTGCTATCGCCGATGGTTTTCAGTGAACGGAGTAAATGATTCACCAGCAGCACTTTGTAAAAGCACAGCTGTTTACTGAGAGTTTGCTGCTGAGTCTAGACGAGTGTTTGTTGTGTTTTGGAGGTCCAGTATATCTGGTGGTTTTGTTATGTCTAAAAGCGTGCTGTTTAGAGATACTTAATCAACTGAAGTCTCTCATTTAAACTGTCTCTGTCTGTTCTGTCGCTCTCTAGATAATGTTACCGTCCACCGCAGCTCACCTCAGGCTCTGCGGCGAGACATCGGGCTGGCTGTCACTCACAGGTATCCCCGCCTCCTAGGCTGTCCTTTACTGAACAAAATTGGTGGAAATAATTGTTGAATATTTGTCCCAGAAACAAAGATATTTTGTGTGTGTGTGTTTATAGGTTTTCTACAAAGTCTTGGCTCTCTCAGACATGTCAAGTGTGCCAGAAAAACATGATCTTTGGGGTGAAATGCAAACACTGCAGGTGAGTAAATACAAGTACTTAAAGGCATAGTCCACCCAAAAAAATCATTTTGTCACCCTCATGTTGTTCCAAACCCATGTGACTTACTTTCTTCTTTTGAACATAACTGAAGATATTCTGAATAATTGTTCATAACCGAACAATTTCAGGTCCCATTATTATTTTTTTGTCTATACAGTAAAAATTAGTGGAAACTGAAACTGTTTAGTTACCAACATTTTTCAAAATATCTAAAATATAAAATATTCTTCTTTATTGTTTAGTGTCCAAGTCATATTTCACATCTCGAAAGGGGAAAAAAGAAACTTTATTTTGCATTAAAAATGAAACATTTTAAAGATGCCTTTTTTTTGCAGTGTGAAATTATTTTAATGACAATTAAAAAAAAAACAAATCATTACCAAATTCCCATTGCAGTAGTGCAAAACATATAATCATCTTTATTGTAATAAAGTACTGAAAGTGATCCTGCCTGAATGCAATAATTTTTTTTTTTTTTTTATTAAATTCAGTATAGTAAAAAATACCACATACATTTACAATTATATAATATAATATACTGCATATCATCCATATCATATATTTAGTTTTTATAACCTGTAAATGTTTTGAAAACCACACTCATTTACCACTATTGTCTTTTGTGTTCTCAGAGTAATCTATGAATATCACGTCTCATCTTATCCTCTCATAGGTTAAAGTGTCACAACAAATGCACTAAAGAAGCTCCACCCTGCAGAATCTCCTTCTTTCCCAGTAAGATTCTCTTATCTGTTGCTCAAATATAAGAACATCAATAATGACAGACATGTTTTTCTAATAATTTCATGTGTGTCTCTCAGTCACAAAGATTCGTAGAACTGAGTCTGTACCCTCAGACATTAACAACCCAGTGGACCGTCCACCTGAAGCGCCACAGTTCGGGACGCTACCGAAGGCAATAACAAAGAAGGTACTGGTCCCTGTCTGACAGAATGATATACTAGTATACAGCTTGTCCTGGTTTTGTAGTATGCAGTATATATATTCTCCAGATTATGCAAATCGCGTCATTTTTTTAATAGCATGCAATTAAAAGCAATTCTGCGGGATCAATATGGTTAATTTCTGGCAGGATCAACCTCCAGCGCTGAATCAGCTGGACTCTAGCAGTAATCCATCCTCCACCACTTCCTCTACGCCTTCATCTCCCGCCCCCTTCCAGCAAAGCAATCCTCCAAGTGTAACCCCGCCCCCAAATCCCTCCCCAAAGGGCCACCGTGACAACCGCTTCCACTTTCCAGGTAAGCACCTGTAAACACTGACGCTGCAATAAATGATCACATTAACAAATACTACACTCATACTACAATACATAACACACATCTGCATTAATCCCAGGTAAAAAAAAAAAATTCAGGATTCTTTATCTGCATGTAACACTGTAACTCAACATAAGGCATAATGGGACTTCGCCTCTAACCCCAGACTGTCTCTCTGTCTGCTTCCTGCCTGTCTTCCTCTCTTCCTGTCTTCCTCCTGTGTGGCAAAGCTGCATGTTATTTTCAGCACCGACAGCAGTTCATCTTCCCTGGTGAGTTAACAAACACAGAGTCTGTTATGTTCTTCAGCCCTCATAATGACCTCCAGGATTCAGTGGGGCAAATGCAATAAACAGTTGCACCATCTGAGTGAATTATTTCAGCACAGTTATATAAATGCATTGTTATAATGCATTGTTAATATATAAAGTGTTATAATCAGACATATATTCAGTCTCACATTATGTTGGTGAACAGAAAAGGTAAAAGGTAATTTAATATATTAATAAATACTATAATAGTACACTAAAAACTACATGCTGCTAATGTTATTCTGAAAATAAATTGATGATCCAATAACACCATATTTACAGGTGTAAGAACTATAAAGTGCCTCAAACTTTTTAGCAAGATCTTATTTTTTTCCCATCATTTTATGGATTCCTTGTCTAAAACAATGAAATTCAGCAGATTTTCAGCCATGAAATGGCTTGCATAGTCTCCAGCATGTCATTTTTTTCCAGTCTGCAGTGAACTGAACTGACTTTTACAAATCTGAGTAATGCCTAAAGTAATGTGTTTTGCATGCTAGGCTTTGGTTTGGTTTTGCACAAGTTTATATTTGAGAGATGAGCTGCACCCTGCTGGTGATTTGTGGCGCTGCATGTTACATTGAGCAATAATAATATCAGTAATTCTGTATTGGTACAAATAGAAAAAACATGTTTACAGAGTCAGTGAATTTAACTCTTTCAAACATAATAATCTGGTCAATATTTGTTTGTCTTTCACAGATGTGTGCGGCTCCAGCCTCCTTCATTCAGACGGACTTCCAGTCACAGTGTAAGTAACGGTAAAATTACTGCTCAGAAGCATAAATATACCGCTGCCTGTTCTGCATTCAGTCATAGTGACAGCTAAATGTTTAATTTTATACACAGTAATGAAATCGATCCATCAGTGGAGGAGATGCATGCAGAACAAGACGAGGAAGATGACAGAGAGGTGAGATGCTTGTGGAACTGAATCTAATTTAAAGCTGGAATACAGATGTACTATAAAATCACGTTGTGTATAATAGGCACAGTTTTTCCTCTGTAACCATTAGCAAAGTCAGCAAGATCATGATATAAATTTATTCCAGCACTGCAAACTCATTGTGGTTGGTTCCTCTCATCTAGGAACTTGAGGAAGAAGAAGAGGAAATAGAAGCAGAGGAGGAAGAATATGTAGCAGTGGAGGAGGAAGATGAAGAGCTGGAGGATGAAGAGGAGGAGGATATGGAAGAGCTGAACCACAGCTCAGAAGGAGAGTGTGAAGGAGACGAGCTGGACGACCTGCCCAGCACGCGAGGAGGAACCCACTGGAAAGGTCCCATCTCTCGTAAGGCCAGCCAGACCAGCGTCTACCTGCAGGAGTGGGACATTCCCTTCGAGCAGCTGGATCTCGGTGAGCTCATCGGGAAGGGTCGCTGGGGTCGGGTCCATCGCGGCCGCTGGCACGGGGAGGTGGCCATCCGACTCTTGGAGATCGACGGAAACAACCAGGACCACCTGAAGCTCTTCAAGAAGGAGGTGATGAACTACAGACAGACGCGCCACGAGAACGTCGTCCTCTTCATGGGAGCTTGCATGGCTCCACCTCATCTCGCCATCATTACCAGGTAGTGTCTCAAACATCTGAGTCCGTCAAGCGATCGAGAAATGGTCATTGACAAGCACGTCTTAATTTCCCCACAGCTTCTGCAAAGGCCGGACGTTATATTCTGTCGTGAGGGACACGAAAAACACACTGGACATCAATAAGACTCGGCAGATTGCGCAGGAGATTGTGAAGGTAGTGTTTGGATGTTTATGGGCCGTGTTTCTCAGAAACGCAAGTCATCATAGTTTGGAAGGCTTGTATGGTGGTGAAGAAAGAAAACCAATCTTTTAGTGCTTCTATGACTTTACAGGAAGAGAGGGAAAAACACTGAAAGATTCATTATATTGGTCTGAAGAGAGAAATATGTCAAATTTGCCATCATTGCCTCAGCCATTCTATTGGAAACACTCATGCAGCAGCATTAAATAGTTTTCTGTAATTTAATACTAAGGTACTAAAAGTGTATAGTGTTATAAATGTACACTAGTGGTCAAAAGTTTGGAATAATTAACTTTTTTTATGTTTTTGAAAGAAGTCTCGTGTTCAACAAAGCTGCATTGTTTTATTAGAAAACCATTAAAAACAGTAATGTTGTGAAATAAGCTTAAATTGTTAAAAAAAAACGTTTTCTGTTTGAATATATTTAAAATGTAATTTATTCTTCTGATGGCAAAGCTGAATTTTCATCAGCCATTACTTCAGTATTCTCATAATCCTTTAGAAATTATTTTAATATGCTGATTTGGGGGTCAATTATTGTAAAAAAAATAAAATAATTATTGGTGCTTAATTATTAATAATATTTATTATTATCATTGTTTTACTGCTTAATATTTTTGTGGAAACCATAAATTGTGGATTCTTGGAATAGAAAGTTCAAAAGAACAGCATTTATTTGACAGAAATCTTTTGTAAATCTTTTGAATGGTGTATCACAGTTTCCACAATATATTAAGGAAAAAAAACGAAAAACTTTTTCATCATTAATGGTTATAAGAAATGTTTGGATCATGAAGGATGGTGTGACACTGGGGTAATGGTTGCTAAATATTCAGCTTTGCATCACAGTAATAAAATAATTTATTTTAAAATATATTAAAATTGAAAACAACACGTTTAAGTTGCAATAATTGTCCATAATGTTATCATCAAATATATATATATATATATATATATATATATATATATATATATATATATATATATACACAGTGCCCTCCAAAAATATTGGAACATTAAAGACAAAATTGCTCTGTTGGCTGTGGAGTCGAGACATTTACAAATATGATTAAAAGATGAATATGAGACAAAACTACAGAATGTCACATTTTATTATTAGCCGTTTCAACATATACATGTTTTACCAGCTAAGAAGTTCAGCACTTTTAGAGTTTCATCCCTCTATCTGATGTGAGCATAAGTATTGAACAGTTGCCTCACAGGTCTTTCTAAGTGATCAGCTGTGTCCTGTTGCATTAATTCTTCAGATATTAAAAGCAGGGAATGTGTCGTATCAGTTATATCCATTACTTCTGTATTCTGAATCCTGCATTCGATGATGACACACACAAACCAGGATGAAGATGAGGGAGCTGACTTTGAGAGAAAAGGAAGCAATTTGGATGCTAAAAGAAAAGAGGAAGTCAGTTAGAGCTCTAGCAAAAACAAAGGACATGGAGAAATCAAGAGTTTGGACACCACCAGCGACACCAGCAACCAACAACTACCTGATCGGCTGAGAAAACAACAGTAGTTGATGACAGACAAATCATAAAAGCTGTGAAAATGAATCCTAAAAGATGTGTCTGTAAAATCAGCAACAACTTCCAGAAAGCTGGGGTGA
The DNA here is from genome assembly GCF_936440315.1 of Barbus barbus. Lineage (NCBI taxonomy): Eukaryota > Metazoa > Chordata > Actinopteri > Cypriniformes > Cyprinidae > Barbus > Barbus barbus. The sequence continues at coordinate 17,094,327 of NC_136725.1, forward strand.
TGCTCTGACAATCTACTGTCCTCAGGAGACTTTGACACAGAATTACAGATGCTACACAGCAAGATGCAAACCTCCTGACCAGCACCAAAAATAGAAAGGCAAGATTAGAGTTTTCAAAAAAACACAAAGGTGAGCCAGAAGAGTTTTGGAACTGTGTTTATGGACCGATGAGACAAAGATGAACCTTTATCTAAGTGATGGGAAAGCAAAAATGTGGAGAAAAAAAGGGAACTGCAATGATCCCAAGCATACAGCCTCATCTGTAAAGCATGGTGGAGGTGGTGTCATGGCATGGGCATGCATGGCTGTCTCTGGAACAGGCCCTCTCAACTTTACTGATGACTTAATGTATGATGACAGTAGCAGAATGAATTTGGAAGGGTACAAAACCATCTTTCCTACCAATATACAAGAAAATGCCACCAGATTCATTGGGAAGTGCTTCATATTGCATCAGGACAATGAACCAAAACACCCTGCCAGTTCAGTCAAGGAATTTATAAGGGCAAAGAAATGGAAAGTCTTAGATCGCCCAAGTCAATCTCCAGATTTAAATCTGATTGAACATGAATTGAACAGCTGGAGAGGAGAGTAAAGGCAGAAACTCCCCAAAACAAGCAACAATAGGAATTGGCTGCATTAAAGGCTGGGAAAAGTATTTCAAAGGATGAGACCAAGAGTCTGGTGATGTCTATGGGTCACAGACTCACTGCTGTTATTGTGTGCAAGGGATCTGCAACTAAATAATAGCTTTTAATATTTTATATCTGCCTGATGTTCAACTGTCCCAATACTTATGCTCACAGCAGATAGAGGGATGAAACTCTAAAAGTGCTGTTCTTTTTATTTGGTAAAACATGTATATGTTGAAACGGCTAATAATAAAATGTGACATTCTGTAGTTTTGTCTCATATTCATCTTTTAATCATATTTGCAAATGTCTTGACTCCACAGCCAACAGAGCAATTTTGTCTTTACTGTTCCAATATTTATGGAGGGCACTGTATATACGTATATGTCGTTTTGTCATATATATATATATATATATATATATATATATATATATATATATATATATATATATATATATATATAAATATATATATATATAAATAAATATTATTATTATTATTATTATTATTATTATTAATGTTTTTTTTCATCAAATAAATGCAGTCTAGGTAAGCATAAGAGACTTTAGAAAAACATTAAATAAATCTTAATTAATCCAAACATTTGAGTGTACGTTATTTTATTAAAAAAATTTAAATATGAAAAAACTTTGCTAGATAGATTTACAATGGTAATAACTGTGGAAACGCGTCTGTGAAAGTGGTCAATGTGTTGTGCATGTGTGCGGCTGTATACGATTCAAATCCTACTTGTGTTTCCTGTATTTCAGGGAATGGGCTATCTTCATGCTAAGGGCATCGTTCACAAGGACCTTAAATCAAAAAACGTCTTTCATGACACAAACAAAGTAGTCATCACTGACTTTGGCCTTTTCGGGATCTCTGGAGTGGTTCAGGAGGGCCGGTACGTCACTGCATTAATCTTGATAACATGGATTGTTACTGTAAATTACTGGGGAAGTCGTGGCCTAATGGTTAGAGAGTCGGACTCGTAATCCAAAGGTTGCGGGTTCGAGTCTTGGGCCAGCAGGGATTGTAGGTGGGGGGAGTGAATGTCCAGCGCTCTCTCCACCCTCAATACCACGACTGAGGTGCCCTTGAGCAAGGCACCGAACCCCCAACTGCTCCCCGGGCGCCGCAGCATAAATGGCTGCCCACTGCTCCGGGTGTGTGTTCACGGTGTGTGTGTGTTCACTGCTGTGTGTGTGTTGGATGGGTTAAATGCACAGCACGAATTCTGAGTATGGGTCACCATACTTGGCAGTATGTCACTTCACTTCACTTTTTAAATCAGTGGTTTAAAGGGGTCTGTTGTGTTTTTAGACGTGAAAACGAGCTGAAGCTTCCTCACGGGTGGATCTGTTATTTGGCTCCAGAAATCGTGCGTAAAATGAGTCCCGGAAACAACGAGGACAGACTTCCGTTTTCTAATGCTGCTGATGTTTATGCCTTTGGGTGAGAATTATACTTGACTTCAGACAATTCACCCCCAAATAGTGCTGCGTTGACCTGCCGCCTTATCTGCTCTCTTTCAGCACCATCTGGTACGAGCTGCAGGCGAGAGACTGGCCCATCACCAGTCAGCCCGTAGAGGCTACCATCTGGCAGGTGGGCAGTGGAGAGGGCATCAGGAGGGTCCTGGCAGAGATCAACTTGGGAAAAGAGGTCACGGTGAGTGCCACATTTTTAAGTCTATTTATTATTTGACACATGCTCAGTGGAATGGCAGTGAAGTTATGCTTCTCCACTCCACTTCCCATGCCAAGTGTCCATACTGGGCTTTTTTATAATAATAGTAATAATAATAACAATACTTTTACGTATTATTAAATATCAATTATGAATTATTATTGTTAATTATTAATATTATTAGTTTATTTTGTGCTTTTCCATAGCTCTCTCAAGTACACTTGATCAGTCAGATTAATAAATATAATTAAATTAATGCAGTGAAAAAACTATTGTCAATACAAATTAAAGAATAGTGTCATTTAGAAATAACAGTAATATAGAGAAATAGCATAAAAATAGATCAAAATGAATGTGTCATAGTTTAATATAACTGTATATTTTGCTAACCATTTGTAAATAATGTGAAAATAAATGTATTAATTTCTAAGTCTAAATTCTTTTAATTTCATTTCATGGTTTAGTACTGTAGAAGTTGTGTTTAAGAGAAGCACAAAACACTGTAGAGTGCCACCTTATAATTTGGCCTAAATGAGGTATCTTAGATGTTATCCTTGTAAAAACCATCCAAAGGTCAGCTGTTTGTGCTGACTGCTTGATTCCTGTCTGTCCCACAGGAGATTCTGTCTGCCTGCTGGTCATATGACTCCCGTAATCGGCCAACGTTCACGCAGCTGGCCGACATGCTGGAGAAACTGCCCAAACTCAACCGCCGCCTGTCTCATCCTGGGCACTTCTGGAAGTCTGCAGAGTACGTATCCTAGAATCTAGCACACTGTGAAAAGAGGACAAACAGGTGGTAGAATCCTGCACAGTCTGCAGAAACGACGATAAAGTTGACCTCAGAGACACCGCAATGAATCAAATGTGTTGCTTGCTTGGTTACTTTCTGTCTGACCTTCTCTTCACAGAGTAGAGAGAGTATCTTGTTCAGTCATTATTTTTATCAGCAGCATCTGTCTAACATTCAGAAGAGCAGTATCAGCATTTATAACAGCATAGGTAAACTTTTCAATTAGAAAAATAATCCCATAATCACAACAATTTAATAGCAATACAAATGATGTAAAATAACACACATATATAAAATGATTATTAGTAGTATTTAATGCAAATATAATATAACTTGTTTGTTTGTTTATAATAACAATATTAATAATAGTAATTCTTCTTACTATTAATATTATTCTTCATTGTTTTACTTTTTGAGGTTTTTCTAGTAGTGTTTGCTAGTAATGAACATTTCAGCTTTTTCTAAAACTACATACTACGTAGAATAGAATTATTTCTTCAGCTTGGTCAAGTTTTAGAAGATCTCTTTGTCTGTTTGCACTTGTAACTTTGTTTCAAAACATTCATTATTAATTCTGAAGGTGCATTAAGTAATTGAATTCCAACAATTAAAATGATGCTCTCTTGGACTCTAGTCATAGCTGTGATATTGTGTATATAAAGATGGTCCTTCTCATTTCACTCAGCACTGTAGCTTCCATCTTGAGACCAGTTAAATACTAGGTACTTTATGACAAACAAAAATGACTTGGTGCACCTTTAACAAATTCTTTCTTATTGCTAATTTCCTCTCCAACTGTAAATTCTTAACTGTAGAACTATCAATTTCTCTCTCTAATCTGCTTCTTTTTCTGTTTTTGTCTTTGGTTATTTCTTGTCGTTGTAGGTTGTAGCCGCGTGCCTGAAACATGAGCAATGCAAAACACAATTTCTGGCTCTGCCTTGCATGCCTGCTGAAAGCCTGACCTCTTCTGGATTTACAAACTAACATCGCCTGCTCTTCCGTCTCTAACTTTCTTTGGTTCTGTGGGTGGTGGTGGGATGAGGGACTGCTGTGGCGATGTGTAAAACGAAAATCTTTGCCTTTTTTATTCCTGTTCCTACTTTTATTTTCAGAGTGTGCGACTGGTTCTCCCTTTCCACTCTAGTTTGTGATGTCACGTGACGCATTTTTCCCGCTGGATTTGCAGGATTCAATGACACTATGATGAAGATGTTCTCTTTCTCTGTCTCTCTTTCACTCTCTCCCTCTCCTGTGGTCTTGGTGCCTCTTAGTCCTGTGTGACATGCACTGATTCTGTCTCTGATTGGCTCATCTGGTTCATGCTAACACACCTTTAGTTGTCACTTTTCCTCCACGGTGTCTGATAGTAGACGTTTTGTTTCACAAATGATAATGTTCTTGATGGAAAGTGATTGAACTGAGGGTCTAACAAAATGTGGTGTGAGTCACACAAGGGCCGTTTCTGAGTACAGACTGCGAAAATGAGCCAAAGAGAAGCAATGTGTGTTTTCTCACCCGACTACAGGGCCTGATTTTCCACGAAGAAGGTGTTGAATGTTTGTGTTGAAGCAAGATTTCGATGAACCCAGCAGAACAGTGTTCCATAAGTTGTGTAAACATGAACTCTCATGGGTGTTTGTGTGTAACGTGCGTTTTTGTAACGTTGTGTATGTGGAAGGGTGTGTGTTTGTTTGTTCTGTGAAAGACTGGACTTTGTGGTTTGGAAATATCAATGACAGTGTAAAATATTTATGTATAAATATGGTTTATTTATTGTACAGTCAATGAACAGAATTCTTTTAATATTTATATGGACATTTTATATAAATATATATATATATATATATATATATATATATATATATATATATATATATACATACTGTACATCATGACATTTTGAATAGGTACTGCTGTGCTATCCCAGATGTAAATATTCTTTATATTTTTTCATGTAAAAAAAAGCAACAAAAAACAAAAAAACATGGAAAACTTTTTTAGAATGGGTCGATACATGTCATGTACAGTCATATTTTTGTATTGCATGTGGCTACTGTACACAGTGTCTGTTCTCATCCTTGAAAGACAATAAAATCGAGCTTGTCACGTGACTGTGGTTTTTAAAATGATCTCAGAGATTTGCATTGATTTATGACGTGATGTCAGAATTAAACGTGTTTATGATGATATTACAGTATGAATTGTTTCTCATATCGCACAGAACATGCTTAAACCTGAAGTACACAAGTGTGTTTCAACATCCTACATTAAATGAATGTTCCGGATTGAGGGGTGTAACCAAATAATTATTGAAAAACCTGTATTAGTCAACCACTCATCTGAACATTTTGGATCAATATAGGCAACAACAATTGCCTCAGACTTCTAAGCACATGACTGTATGTAATTATGACTAATGTCCCTCTCATTGAACACAATTCTGTTTGCTGTTACAATGGTTTCTCAGTGGTTATACCTGTAGAGGTCAGTGTTACACTGTCACACTGAAGAAAGTCCAGCCCATAACTGGAAAAGGTGTAAGGTGTATCAATACTTCACCAGCACAATGAGGCCCTTGATACCACTTTTTTTTCCCCTTTAAAAATCATTTTCCTCTTTCAAAGCTGTAACTAACTATACATTCAGAGGAACGATATGTAACACGAGTGATGGATGCAGGCCCCTCAGTGTCTGTGGAAGATAAAACCCTGTCATTTAATATACTGATTATAATGCATGCTTTTTTGTTTTCTTTTAATATCAAGAAATATGGCCTATCATTAGAGAACAGTGAAGTTTGCATGCTTATATCACAGTATTCAACTGTAAGAGAGTAAACGAACTGCCAAAAACACTCTGAACTCAGCATCATGCTGCCGGCAGTCCATATTCTTGTGAGGTCTGCAGACTCTTGAGAAACTGTCCATTCACTGTTTCTACTGCAGAGGTTTGAGCTCCAGGGCTCTTCACAAAGGTTTTCTTTGTGTCTCGAGGCAGCTTCTAAATTCTCTGTGTCTGAGAGCGTTCACTGTTCTGCGTTGACCATGCTGTTTCCGGCATCTGCAACAAGCTGCTCTTTCTTCTGCTCTCTCTCTGCCTTTCCCAAAATTCATAAATCTGTTCCCTTTACAGCATGTGACTGCAAAATGGCTAAATGCAAGAGAGATGGCCTGCTTTTAGACAGAGGGTTATTATTAAAACATTACTTATTTAACATTACACAAGAACTGATATTCACAAACCTCATGTGTTACATTCTTTTTTTGTTTATTGTTTTATAATAATGCTCAGAAAGTTCTAGATGAGGGATTGTTATATTTAGAGCTAATATGAACACAGTATGTTTATTTCTAAATAATCATTATTATCATAAAGTCATTTCCTGGTTTGTGATCCTGTCCCACTGGTTCTCTCTCTTTATATATACATGAATATTAGTTTCAGTTTTTATGGTAGTTTTCTTCTCCCTCAATTAATTTCACCTCCAAGATGCTTTATTGACATGATGACTATTGATTACAATGTTGGCAAAGCATTAAAGAATATTGTGTGATATTAACAGAATAAAGTTTCATATTAGGAATATAGAATTGTGTTTAAATATAATTCAAATAAAAAATTAAGTATATACACACACATATATTATATATATATATTATTATTATTATTATTATTTCACTGTATATATGATTTTTTTCTGTATTTTTTTCTCTGATAATTAATGTAACGTCCGAGAAGCTTTACTATATAATTATAAACAAAAAGACAAAAAGAAAAGAAAAAAAACAAATATTATCTCTCTCTCTCTCTCTCGCTCGCTCGCTCGCTCTCTGCTGGCGCATGCGCACTGGTCTTTTCATCTCTCATCTGCACCGCTGCTGTGCTGCTGTTGCTGCTTCGCTGGATCTGAGGATTCAAACTTCCGGCACTGTCATGGCGGCATGCTGCTGTTTCTGACACCGACCAGACCGAATACCGAGCCGCCCCTCGTTCGGCCCTCAGCGCGGCGCGGATCGAGGAGCGCAAGGGTCGTAGACCGCGGAAAAGGCGTCCTCTCCTCCTCCACTTCATCATCATCATCATCTTATTCTTCTTCATCATCATCAGCGGCGGCGGCGGAGGTCCAGGCGTGAGCGGCCATGGCGGCGCAGAAGCCCGTGGAGTGGGTCCAGGCCGTCATCACCCGATTCGACGAGCAGGTCAGAGCTCCTCTAAAGCTCTCTGAACGCCTCGTCTGCACGGATGCGCAGTTACGCAGCTGTCGCAGCGCATCCGTGCAGCCGCTGTGCGCTTCATTCTGATGCTGTTGTGTTTATATCCTGTAACAACGTTAAATGCATGGGACGCGACTAGTTTAGTAGTACTCTACTTAACCTGGAACTACATTCTTATCAACTCAAAACCTAAACAAACCCTACTAACCTAAAATCATAGGGCAAGGGTTCATCTTAAATCAGTCCTCCTAATCACTCGACTATCGATTTTGGGGTTAGGACCTGTAGTAACGTGCCTGTCAAACAATTATTATTAAAGAAGAAGAAAAAAAAAAAAACTGAGGGCAGTGATTGGAACAACATTCTTCTTGGCCAATCACTGCTCTTGGATTTTAGGGATAGGATTAGGGTCAGGGTCCCATCTGCCAGACCACTATGACCCCCAAGCCAAAACCATATATCTTTCACATTTTATTTAACCCTTGAACTGCCACAAATACGCAAATTTCTCATTAAAATGATTAAATAAATCCATAAAGTACAGGTTTCTGTATATGCAGTAGTTTTTCTGTGTAGTTGTAGTGTTTGATTTCATGCCAATTTAACATACAAGAAGAAATACTATTTGTGTACGAAATAGGGTGCACAAATGATGATAAAACCATAAATGTCTTTCTTATTAATAGACGTACCTCAATACAAATTCAATTCTTGCTTAAGGGCAATAAAATGGGGTTTACATTTGGTGCATTTACATTTATTAATGTAAAATCTTCCAATAAACTAATGCAAGTTTATGCAGGGACATGCATTATTTTGCCATATTTTTGTGTTTTATGTAAACAAACAAAAAAAACATACAGAATCTGTCCATAAAATAAATGAAAGTCAGATGAAACATTCTGTATATTCAAAGCATTAAAATGACTCAAAACGACAATCCTTAAATAAATGAATAATAGTTTTGGACAGAACTTCACAAAGAGAACAGGGTGTATGTGATAAGTGCCTCTGTGTGCACAGATATTGAGACAGGATGTTAACCGCTTTGTACCACTGTAATTCTTAATTAATAATTGAATTGATTTTATTTCCTAGCAAGGCTATGAATATTTTGACTATTAAATTTGAATGTCTTTGGGTATCCTCGAACATTCGGTTGATTTTTAGTATAGAAAGTATTATGTTCAATTTTAATAACACACTTGTGTACAAACATCTTAAAAACAGTGCATTCACTGTTGATGTCACGTAAACGTGAATAAACTCCAACTGTAAGTCAAGCCGTTTTTGTGATGAGCAAACTCTTCAGAATTGGACATCTTGTCAACATAGAGAGGCTAATTTTAAGGGTTAAAATTATGTCTATGATTGGTTAACCAAATGTTGCTCCAGGAACGTGTCCTACTTTTGTAATTCACATCATGTGAGATGAGTTATTGTTTATACTTTCACTTCATATTTTGTGTCCCACAAGTGAACCAACCTCAGAACTGACCATTGTTTGATCCACACAGCTTCACTTTCTCATCTAGGAGCTGTGTCATCAGTTTAATATCTCTTCAGAGCTGTACTGGGTTATTAGGTTTCTTCAGATGGTTTCAGTGAGGTTTGATGTGTGACGTATAAGCCTAGCTGAGTAGTATCTTATGCAATGATGACTCTCCCTGTTTGGTGTGGATCCTACTGGTTTAAACCTGCAGTTGTACTTATGAAACAGGTGATAAGTTAGAAATATAACCCATTGTTTACCACACAGACGAAAGCCTGTGAATGGTTAAGCTTTCATGTTTTCTTTTCATCTCATTTGCATTGTTTTAACGGCATAAACCTGCCTGTGTTAAATGTCCAGACGTTTTTGACTAAAATTTGACCAGACACCAAAGAAACATTGACAGACAGTCATGGCAGACACAAAAATTGTCATTATTTACTCGTCCTCATATTGTTCCAAACACGTTTGGATCGTTTTGACGTTCTGTGGATCACAAAAGGCGAGTTTCTGACAGGATATTGTTTTTATATGTTTTCATTTTCATTTTGGGGAAACTTTCTATTTAAGAGCAAAATTCTGTGAGTGTCAGGAGAAATGTGATGTTTATGAGCAAGTTAAACTGGTAACACAGGAAGTTTCCTTTTAGGCCTCATCTACTTGAGCTAACTGAAGGTACAAGCCGTTATTTCTGCCCCTCAAAGGTTCCTGAAGGTACTGCAACAACAAACATTTTTGGAAACATGAACCAGTGTTTCCACATTGAGTCTGTAGCCTGATTTCTTTTAGCGGTAAATACCTGATTTGGTGGCATACACACACTGGCCAGTGTACTTGTAAGTCTGTCCAGCCAACAGTTGGAGCACGGAGGAAGCCTTGTTAAAGGGGGCCTGGTCAAGCGTGGCTTGTGGTCTGTGTCGGGATCATTGCAGTTTGATTGAAGTTCAGCGGAGATTAGCGGTGTTTTGTGATGCTAAACCTGGCCTAAACTCTGGATAATCCCAAAATGGGATACCATGCCGCCGATTGGTTTTAGCAATTTTCTGACTTGCTTTTTGAAACCGAGGTTTACTTTTCATAGTCCAGCAAGTTACAATACAAAGGGGAGTTTTTGAAGAATATGCTAGCTACTCTTTTGCATTTAATAAAAACAAATGGCAGCTTGGGCTGTCAAGCTACAAAAATACTATAAAAACACTATAAAAATGGTTTATACAATTTGTGCACTATATTCCCATGTCTTATGTGAGAAACAGAATGAAATGAAAATATCTCTCATTCACTGTCTTGTAAGTATGTTGAAACATCTTCTGAACATGTATTTGTCTGTGTATGTTTGTTTGTTTTTAGCTTCCTGTGAAAGTCGGTGTGCAAAACACACACACTAAAATCAGCACGGAACACAATAAGGAATGTCTGATCAACATCTCCAGGTACAAATTCTCCTTGGTCATCAGTGGACTCACCAATATACTGAAGAACGTCAATAACATGGTGAGTGTTTATTCAAGGGTTGGTGCACAAGCACAATAGACGTTTACCAATGGAGTTAATGTGTATTTTTAATATCTAATCATATGTACACTTCCTTTCAAAAGTGTTCAGAGTCAGGAAGATTTCATGTTTTTGGAATAGGTCTCTTATGCTTAAAAAGGCTGCATTTATTTGACTAAAAATACAGTAGAAACAGGAATATTGCAAAAGATTATTAATAGTTAAAATAACAGTTTTGTATTATAACACATTTTAAAAATGTATTTTATTCCTGTGATGGCAAAGCTGATTTTTTTTTAGCATTACTACTCCAGTCTTCAGAAAACATTCTAATATGCTGATTTGGTGTTTAAGAAATATTTATTTTTATCATTAATATTGAAAGCAAATGTGCTGCTTTGCTTAATATTTTTGTGGAAACCATGATACTTTTATTTTATTTGAAAGAAACATAAACATAGATGTAACATCAATGTCTTTACTGTCACTTTTGATCAATTTAATGCATTATTGCTAAATAAATGTATTAATTTCTTTAAAAAGACAACAGATACAGATATTTTTTGTTACTTTCACCTTTGTTATTGATCCTCCAGTGTATCAACGTTATGTCTTTCTGTCTAGTTATTAATATTGGCTATTAAATATATTGGTCTGTCCCTAGGCAGGAGCTACTGTGAGTGTTTGTTCTAGACTGTTGAAGCTGGTTCATTGTGCTAGAGCTCTATGGCACATGTGCTGGTCTCTCTCTCTCTCTCTTAGTTTGCTATCTCTATCTCTTACAGCGGATATTTGGAGATACTGCAGAGAAGAACCTTTACCTGTCCCAGCTTATCATCATGGACACATTGGAGAAGTGCCTGGCAGGGGTGAGAGACTGCTGCAGATCATTCATTGAGCTGTCACCATCGTGCCATTATTGCCTTTTCAACTTCATTTTGAAGTGAGATGCACATCTAAATGTAGTTAATTCTTCTAAAGAAGTCCTATAAACTCTCTTTCTCTCTCCAGCAACCAAAGGACAGCATGCGTCTGGATGAGACTATGCTCGTAAAGCAGTTATTGCCTGAGATCTGTCATTTCATCCACACATACCGTGAGGGAAACCAGTACGCGGCCGAGCTGAAGAACTCAGCCTGTGGGGTTCTGTTCTCTCTGAGCTGCAGCAACTTCAACGCTGTCTCCAGCCGCATCTCCACCAGGTACATACGACCCCTTGTGATTAGATGGAAGGAATTAACGGATTTAATCTTTCTGATTTTCTGTCTGTCTGATTCCCTGCAGGTTGCAGGAGCTGACTGTTTGCTCTGAGGATAATGTAGACGTGCATGACATCGAGCTCATCCAGTACATCAACGTGGACTGCTGTAAATTTAAACGCCTCCTGCAAGGTTTGATTGACTCAAACTAAAGCTTTAATACTCGGAGCTGAAATAAGTTGATGTGGGGAATTCTGGAGAAAATATTAGAGGCAACAGGAAAAGTATCTATTTTTCTTTTAATGTGTCAAAGTCTTTTCTTTTTGCAGAAACTGTGTTTAAATTTAAAGCCTTAAAGAAACCAGCCCAGTTGAGTGTCATCTACAATTTAGAGAAGGTAGGTGGAATTATTATGGGAAATATTACAGCTGTGTGCCTCATATAATACAATTTAAAATAACAATATAATAATTATTTTAATTATATTACTTTTATTTTATTATATTATTATGAAGAAATTAAGAAAATTACCCTAATAACAATATAAATATTATTATAATATAAACAGTATTATTATTATATAATTATAGCCCAAATTGCTACCCCTAACTGCACTGTATGTAACCTAATGTGTGTGTGTATGTATATATATATATATATATATATATATGAAGCATTTTTGTGTATATAATACTGTGATTCATTTTCATTTGTATATCAAGGACAGTTTCTTGTTTTTGTAGATTTAAATTGTTAATTTAACATTTGGTAATTTGTTAGTGTTTTATATGAAATTTTCTCTACTGCCATCTAGTGATGTCCTCTCTCAGTGCAGGAAACATCTGCTGTGTGTGTTTTTGATTGAATTTGCAGGCGTTCTGGAACTGGGTGGAAAATTATGCTGATGAATTCACCAGGTTGTACCAGAGGCCTCAGGCGGACATGGCTGGTGTGTCCACTGAAAACCTCACTGTACCATATCAGTATTGCTTTGGAGAGGATATGTGAATCTGATCTCTCTCTCTCTCTCTCTCGTGTGTGTGTGTGTTTCAGAGTGTGCTGAGAAGCTGTTTGATCTGGTGGATAGTTTTGCTGAGAGTACGAAGAGGAAAGCAGCCGTTTGGCCCTTGCAGATCATCCTCCTCATCCTCTGTCCTGACATCACGCAAGATATGTCCAGAGACACGTCAGATGACTCCAAAGACAACAAGGCAAGCATACACAAACTTGTGCATGTGTACTTCTCAGGATCACCTCTTGACCATTATTGTTCTTAAATTATAATAACTAATGATAGACAGGTTGGCTAGCCGAATGGTCGGCAACTGAAATTGTTCGGCCGAAAATGGCAAAAATACATCTTTCAGTGTTCGGCCGAATTAGCTAAAAGACCGAATAAATTGTACCGAACAATGATGTGACGCGATCAAATAGAGGCGCACACTAATGCAGCAAACACATCTGCAGTGTGGAAGTATTTAAAACTGTCAAAGATGCAAAATTCATTACAAGCACGAAGCACCGACAGCGAGAGACTGCTTAGTGCTGCATCTCATGTCTCTGATGAGAAGAGGAAGAGGTGGTTGTTGCTGGTTACTGTGATGATTGAAATCATGAAATGGCCTTAAACGATTAGTAAATAAACTGCAGAATGTTATGTTTTCAAATACATGCACGGATTGCATTCAAACAAAATCGAGGGAAAATCTGCGCTAAAACACTGTTCCTCGTCATTTGCTCAATAACATTTTTATCATTTTTTTAAAGACATGTGACAATGTGATACGTGCGACAAACATCTTCCCAAATTCGTAGTGAGAATCATTTAAATATCTGCATGTTGTTATCAAAAAAAAGAAGCACAAATATCTTCCTGTGGGTTTCTGCCAAAAACAATCTAAGAAAATGCAACAACTCCATCAACATTCATAAATGTTAGTATTGTTATTTTACTATTGTTCTGTAAAATAAACTAAAAAAATAAGACAATAATAATAATTACCCTACAACAGCTCTATACATTTATTATAACATTCACACATAGTGTAATATATTCTAATGTTTTAAAAGAAGTCTCTTCTGCTCAGCAAGGCTGCATTTATTTGTACAGTAAAAAAATACATGATTCAAGAACGGGGTCCCAAAAATGGCCAAAAAATTATTTAATTTTAATAAATTAATTTTAAGTTAAATTGTGCATTGTTGGTATAATGTCTGATAGAATGTTAAAAAATGTTCAGTGTAAATATTTTTAAATTGTTGTTTTGTAATTGATTTTTTTTATTTGAAAAACAGGACAAAACAGTAAAAAGCACATTTTGGCTATTTAATTTATGCAATAGTGAAAAAAATGGCAAAATAGGGGAACACATTATTTCGACAACTCTCACTCTTTTGTAAAATTAATAAAATATTCATACTGTAAACTATAATTAGAGCTCAGTCTTTGAACTGTTTACAATATGTATTCATGTTTCTTTTTTCTGTAGAAACTGTTTTTGGAGAATCTGCGGAAAGCTTTGACTGGTCACAGTGGAAGCAAACAGCTGACGGAAAGCGCAGCTATTGCCTGCGTTAAACTGTGCAAAGCGTCCACATACATCAGCTGGGAGGATCACTCCGTTATCTTCCTGCTGGTGCAGTCCATCGTCGTGGATCTGAAGGTATGGACAAATATGGCTCCTCGTTGACCTTTTTATTTAGTTTTTGACTGGTTTGTATTGTCGAGAGTATCAGAGAATGATTAAGGAGTAGGAAGAGGAATGGAGGTGGAAAATGTTGCAAGCAGGACTCAAATCTGCATCACCCAGATTAACAAAGGAACAAACCCAAACCTGGTGACTCACAGTGGCTCAGAAAATGTTTCATGTTGATGCTGTCCTCGTCATTAATGGCTGTCTCTTGGCCTCCAGGGCTTGCTGTTTAACCCAGCTAAAGCGTTTTCCAGAGGCGCCGGGAGCCAGAGTGCAGACATGGACCTAATGATCGACTGTTTTGTCTCCTGTTTCAGAATCAACCCTCATAACAATCAGCAGTTTAAGGTGTGTGGACAAGTCAAGTCAAATTTTTTTATATAGCTCTTTTCACTATACAAATAGTTTCTTAATACCTTTATGCATTACGTGGTGATATTGAGAATTTTGAAACAATTTATACACTGTTCCAATAACATGCACAGACTTGACCGAAATCTCTGGTTCTTGTTCTGTAAGGTGTGTCTGGCTCCGTCCTCACCTCCTACCTTTCATTTCGTGCTGGTGAATTCTCTCCACCAAATCATCACTAATGTAAGAGCTTCATGGTGTCCTTAGATCACCTCAGAGAGATAGGATGTCTGATTCACTCCCAGGATGACTAAATGTCCTCTGTGTGTCTTCCGTCATGTTCTAGTCCCCGCTGGACTGGTGGCCGAAGATCGATACCGTGTACTGTTACTCGGGAGAGCTGCGGCTCATGTTTGCTGAGACTCTGGGGAGAGTGGTGCAGGGCTGCAGCAGTCACGCCCCCCTCCGTATGACCTCGGTGAGACGCCTGCAAAACTTCTCCGATTTAAGATCACCTCTAGTGTCCATGCTGAGAATAGAATATTTGCGTACTGCACAGTTTACTGCATGACGCCTACTATTTTTAGACATAGAATGTGAAACAGTATGCTACAAGAAATGTTCCAAACAGTCCATGACATCACTATGTAGCATAATTAATTCATAGAGCGGCATATCTCAGAAATAAATATGGCCATTTAGCATTTGTAATTCAGTTTTGGTAAAAATTACTTTTTGTGATGCCTTGAGAGATAAACAAAATCACAGACAAAAACATATCTAAAAAAAATATGTATACATTTAAAAATATATATAAATGGACTGTATATAAATGAAATTGATGAACGGATGAAATTTATGAAGTTTATGCACAGTGTATAATATATACACAAATTAATACATTTAATGCATCATTTATCTTTTTATAATATAATTATACTTTTTATATTTTAAATATATATAAAATCTACTATTATATCTTTATGTAAATATATATTATAACATTATTTTTTATCTATATTTAATATACATTGTGTATTGTTATTAAAATAAGTCTCATACATTCACCTAGACTGTGTTTATTTGATCAATACTACAATAAAACGGTTATATTGTGAAATATTACAATTTGAAATAACTGTTTTCTATTAAATATATTTTATAATGTTATTTATTCTTGTGATGCAAAGCTGAATTTTCAGCAGCCATTACTCCAGGCTTCAGTGTCACATGATCCTTCCGAAATTATTTTAATGTGCTGATTTGGTAAGCAAAAAGCATATATATTTATTAATATCAATGTTAAAAACAGTTGTGCTGCTTAATATTTTTGTTTAAACAGATATGCATTTTTTCTAGATCCTTAGATAAATACAAAACTCAAAAGAACAGCATTAACTTGAAATTAAAATATTTAGTAAGTCTTTACTGTCACTTTCAATTAATATAAATGCTTATCTGTCTGAATAAAAATGCTTACTGACCCCAAAGTTTTTGCTCAGAGCTTTTTGTATATATTTCAATTTTTTTCAGAGTTTGACGTTTAAGGAGAAAATGAGCAGTCTGAAGTTTAAAGAGAAAACCACTGATCTGGACACCAGGAGTCACAAGTATCTGCTTTTGGCTTTGGTGAAACTCATCCATGCAGATCCCAAATTGATGCTACATGTGAGTGAAGAGGCATAGCTTTCTTTGGCTTTATAAAGACATGCTGCTCTTCTGTACTGTTAATGTCACGTGTGTGTTTGTGAATCAGAATCCAGGTAAACAGGGTCTGGAGGTCCACAGCAGCACGGCAGATCTCATCACAGGCCTGGTGCAGCTTGTGCCGCTTGCGAATATGGGAGATATTTCCCAGGAGGCCATGGAGGTGAGGTCATTGTATCTCGCTGTTAATCTGGTGCCTCTAGGATGAGTTTAGATGGTCTGTATGTAAGTTTTCAGTCATAATCTGTATCTGTCGTAGGCTCTTCTGGTCCTGCATCAGCCTGAAAGCATTGAGCTGTGGAACCCAGACGCTCCTATGGAAACTTTCTGGGACATCAGGTAGCTCCTCAGTGGACACGACTACAGTTAATAGGTGCTGATAGAAATGAAACTTTGCCCTGTTGATTGTGTATATGTTGTCGGTTCAGTTCTCAGGTGCTCTTCTTCATCTGTAAGAAGCTGTTTGGTCATCAGCTGATCAGCAGCACTGAGATTCTGAAGTGGCTGCGAGAGATTCTCATCTGCAGAAACAAATTTCTTCTCAGGAACAAAGTGAGTCTGCACTCTCACCTGCACACTGGGCACTATGGGTAAAATGTTTGCATATCCTTGACTTGATTATCTGGATATTTCTAAAAATTTTATTTCCTTTTTTTATTTTATATATTTTTTAAATGTTTCACTTATTTTTGCTCTTGTTACTGTTATCTGTCTTGTTTTTATATCCTGAACTGGGAAGCACTTTTGCAGTACAAATAATTTTTTTAAAATAAAAATGAATATTATTATTATCATCATCAATTGTGTGCGGTACAAATAAAATTGTATTGAACAGTATTGAAAATAAAAATTCATATAAATTAAGCACTTGTGTAGTACAAATAACAACTTAAAATAATAGTTAAGAAGAATATTTTATTATTATTATTATTATTATTATTTGCCAAGGTGTGAAGAATATAACCAAAATACAGTGTGTGGAATACAAATAAAATGTTAGTTTTTTTTTATAAAAATGAATATAAATTATTATATATTTTATAACAACAGCCAAAAAAAAAAATAATAATAATAATAACTATTTTATTTGATCATTATTGCTATCATCATCATCAGTTGTGTATTGTGTAATAATAACAATAACTTTATTATTATTATCAGTTGTGTGGCATATATAAATTAAACTGCACAGTGTGGGGTCCAAATAAAAATTCAATACTACTATTAATATAACAATATATTGTATTGTTGTTGTTATTATTAGCCAAAGTGTGAAGTATATTATAATAATAATAATTATTATTATTGTTGTTGTTATTGTTATTATTATTATTGGCAAAATGAAGTGTACAACTAAACTACCTTTCTACCTATACTGTATCCCACAATGCAGCGTGTTTGTCCTGACTTTCCTGTGTAGCAAAAGAACAAGGATATCAACCAGGAAATGTTATAAAAATATAAGAAATATTGATGAATATAATTTTTTTTCTTTGTTTTATCTGTTCTTCTCGTACAGGATCGGGCCACAGCAGGCAGTAACATTGCCATCTGCCGGCAGGCCCAGACCAAGCTGGAGGTCTGTCTTTACATGTTTCTGTGGAGTCCAGACATGGAGGCAGTTCTGGTGGCCATGTCCTGTTTCCGCTACCTGTGTGAGGAGGCAGACATCCGCTGCAGTGCAGAAGACATCCCTGTGCAGTCCCTTCTGCCAAATTACAACACGTTCATGGAGTTTGCATCTGTCAGTAACATGATGATTACAGGTCAGTCTGATAAACTAGTTTGAATGCTCGGATTCAGACACACACCTCTGTTTTTTGTGAGTGATGTTGCAGGTTCCTCTAGAGGGCAGCACAGTTTTGTGAATTCTCTGATTTTTCTAGGTCGTTCGGCTCTACAGAAGAGAGTAATGGCTTTGCTTCGGAGGATTGAGTTGCCCACCCCGGGAAACACAGAGGTCAGAGATCACACATTTACACATTTAATGCTGTTGGACAGTAGTAGACTCATTCTGGTTGGTTGACGAACACATTTGCATTGCCCTGGCTGTGTGTCATTGTATTATCCAACATAATTGCTTTGAATCTGAACCTTTTAGAATATGCAAAACGTAATTTGTTTTTCAAGCTATGTGGCTGTATTTCACAGTTCAGTACTTGTGTGCTGTTTTTAATGTTTGTGTAAAAAATCTACTTTTTGTGGTCTAATTTGAAGATAACATGTACTGTATGATGGGTTTTAACAGCTCTGTTTGGTCATTTCAGGCCTGGGAGGACACACATGCAAAATGGGAACATGCAACCAAATTAATTTTAAGCCACCCGAAAACAAAACTAGAAGACAGTCAGGTCAGTCACCCTACAGTTGAAAATAGATTTTTGTCCACATGTGGGTGATTCTTCAGTTTAAGGAACATTTAAAAAGAAAAATCATTATTTTATTAACATTCTTCTTATTATTATTTTATATATATATATATATATATATATATATATATATATATATATATATATTCTTTAATACTGTATTATTTTATCTCTTTAGATACATTTGACTAATTTATAGTGTTGAAATGTAACATTTAGCACTTAACATTTAAAGAACATTTAAAGAATAGTTTTTTTTTTTTTAAACAAATAAATTATTGTATTATTTGAGAATTATTTATAAATTCAGTTTTATTCAAACTGTAATTTTTAGTCGGTTTAAGTTTAAACACACACACACACACACACACAAATCTGTTTTGGCAACCCACCAAAATAAAAGCTTGCTCATTTTAGGTTTAAAAATGGTGAAAATTCATATAAAAAGTATAAAAAATGTAAATATTAGCATTGTATTTCTAAGTGTACTATAAAATAATTGTATTTTTATTTAATACTCATTTTTTATGTTAAAATATAATAGTATTATCACACTTTATTTTTTATGTTGTTTATTATTTTACATATATATACAGGTCCTTCTCAAAAAATTAGCATATTGTGATAAAGTTCATTATTTTCTGTAATGTACTGATAAACATTAGACTTTCATATATTTTAGATTCATTACAACACAACTGAAGTAGTTCAAGCCTTTTATTGTTTTAATATTGATGATTTTGGCATACAGCTCATGAAAACCCAAAATTCCTATCTCAAAAAATTAGCATATTTCATCCGACCAATAAAAGAAAAGTGTTTTTAATACAAAAAAAGTCAACCTTCAAATAATTATGTTCAGTTATGCACTCAATACTTGGTCAGGAATCCTTTTGCAGAAATGACTGCTTCATGAATGAATGCGTGGCATGGAGGCAATCAGCCTGTGGCACTGCTGAGGTGTTATGGAGGCCCAGGATGCTTCGATAGCGGCCTTAAGCTTATCCAGAGTGTTGGGTCTTGCGTCTCTCAACTTTCTCTTCACAATATCCCACAGATTCTCTATGGGGTTCAGGTCAGGAGAGTTGGCAGGCCAATTGAGCACAGTAATACCATGGTCAGTAAACCATTTACCAGTGGTTTTGGCACTGTGAGCAGGTGCCAGGTCGTGCTGAAAAATGAAATCATCTCCATAAAGCTTTTCAGCAGATGGAAGCATGAAGTGCTCCAAAATCTCCTGATAGCTAGCTGCACTGACCCTGCCCTTGATAAAACACAGTGGACCAACACCAGCAGCTGACATGGCACCCCAGACCATCACTGACTGTGGGTACTTGACACTGGACTTCAGGCATTTTGGCATTTCCCTCTCCCCAGTCTTCCTCCAGACTCTGGCACCTTGATTTCCGAATGACATGCAAAATTTGCTTTCATCCGAAAAAAGTACTTTGGACCACTGAGCAACAGTCCAGTGCTGCTTCTCTGTAGCCCAGGTCAGGCGCTTCTGCCGCTGTTTCACCTGTAGCCCATTTCCTGCACACGCCTGTACACGGTGGCTCTGGATGTTTCTACTCCAGACTCAGTGCACTGCTTCCGCAGGGTCTGGAATCGGTCCTTCTCCACAATCTTCCTCAGGGTCCGGTCACCTCTTCTCGTTGTGCTGTGTTTTCTGCCACACTTTTTCCTTCCCACAGACTTCCCACTGAGGTGCCTTGATACAGCACTCTGGGAACAGCCTATTCGTTCAGAAATTTCTTTCTGTGTCTTACCCTCTTGCTTGAGGGTGTCAATGATGGCCTTCTGGACAGCAGTCAGGTCGGCAGTCTTACCCATGATTGCGGTTTTGAGTAATGAACCAGGCTGGGAGTTTTTAAAAGCCTCAGGAATCTTTTGCCGGTGTTTAGAGTTAATTAGTTGATTCAGATGATTAGGTTAATAGCTCGTTTAGAGAACCTTTTCATGATATGCTAATTTTTTGAGATAGGAATTTTGGGTTTTCATGAGCTGTATGCCAAAATCATCAATATTAAAACAATAAAAGGCTTGAACTACTTCAGTTGTGTTGTAATGAATCTAAAATATATGAAAGTCTAATGTTTATCAGTACATTACAGAAAATAATTAACTTTATCACAATATGCTAATTTTTTGAGAAGGACCTGTATATGTATATGTGTATATATGTATGTATATGTATATGAATAACATTATACTGCAATAATGGCTATAATTATTATATACTTATTAACCCCTATAATAATTTAATTGACCAATATTAACTTAATTGACCATAAATTAACTTAAGTGTTCCATAAATTTCGTGTCTCATCTCTCAGGAATGGATCAATATGACAGGCTTCCTGTGTGCGTTGGGTGCCGTGTGTTTGCAGCAGCGGAACACGTCTGCTCTGGCCACCTACAGTCCTCCCATGGGCACCCTGAATGATCGCAAGGGCTCCATGGTGTCCATGGCCTCTTGTGAAGGGAACCCAGAGACACCCCTGAGCAGGTTTCTGGACCGTCTTCTGTCGCTGATGGTGTGCAATCATGAGAAGGGCCATCAGATCCGCACTAACGTCAAAGACCTGGTAGGGCTGGAGCTCTGTCCAGCGCTCTATCCCATGCTGTTCAACAAACTCAAAAACGGCATCAGCAGATTCTTTGATGCCCAGGGCCGGGTGAGACAGCTAGCCACAGTGTATATATACAGTGGAAGTCTTGTGACATCTTTATAAGCTGATTGTACGTCACATGCATCAAATGTTATAGGTACTTGTGTCTCTGCGCTCATATGTTTAGGTGCCAATTAATGAGACCAACACACAATTTGTGGAGCAGACCATCGCTATCATGAAGAACCTTCTGGACAACTATACAGAAGGAAGCTCCGAGCATCTGGGTCAAGCCAGCATTGAGACCATGATGCTTAACCTGGTCAGGTAAGTCATTTGTTTGCTTATAATCAGCTTAGCTGTGAAGATCATTCTCTAAATGAATGTTTGAGGTTACATTATTTCCAGTCTCCCATCTTTTACTAAAGAGCACTAAAATTTCTCCAGGGCTCTATAGTACAGTTTTTATTTCTACTTGCCTGGTCATACCAGAAGTTCACATTTCTGCTGTAATATATTTTTATAAAATTTTTATATAATTATACTATTCAAAAGTTTGGGACTGGTAGTATTTTTGAAATTTTTGTAAAAATTTATTTTATGCTCACCAAGACTGCATTTATTTGATTATGACATTTATTTGACTATACATTAAAAGAGTAATATTGTGAAATATTATTACAGTTTAAAATGACTGTTTTATTATTATTTTTTCCAGAAAAGTGTTTTTTTTAAGGATTATTTGGTCAATAGGATGTTATAAAATAAAGTTAAGTTAAATATAAGTAATTTGTAACATTGTAAATGTCTTTACTGCCAGTTTGATCAATTTAATTCATCTTTGTGGAATAAAATTAATTTCTTTCAAAAAGACCTTACTGACCCCAAACTTTTATATTTTCATTTATAATTTAATATATTTTTTAAAAAGATCTACAATTATTTATTATACTTTTTTTAAAATATAAAATCAAACAATAAGCTTTAAAGACTACAATACATTTATTTATTTATATATATATATATATATATATATATATATATATATATATATATATATATATATATATATATATATATATATATATATATATATATTTATATTTTCTGGCATACAGGGCAAATCTTTACTGATTAGTTTCTAACCCTGATTTCTAACCCATTTTTACTGATGCTATCAGGATTATCCTATATCAGTAATTTTTTGCCATTTTGACAAAACTTAATCTATGCTACCTTTATTGTTGATTTCTTTGTGCTTAAACCATTAAGTATTTGTGTGCCTGTTTGTGTGTTATAGGTATGTGCATATTCTTGGCAACATGGTTCATGCCATCCAGATCAAAACCAAACTGTGCCAGCTGGTAGAGGTCATGATGGAGCGCAGAGATGACCTCTCTTTCTGCCAAGAGATGAAATTCAGGTACAACATAACGCTGCTGTAGTCCTGCTCTTTATTCGATAGACAGATTATCTGCAATATTTTATTTTTGCTCTGGAGATGCATCAGATTTGTGTGTGTCAGGAATAAGATGGTGGAGTATCTGACAGACTGGGTGATGGGAACATCCAACCAGGCAGCTGATGATGATGTGAAATGCCTCACAAGGTAACATCCTCGTGAACCCAGTATTTTCATTCAGATGGCATCATTAATACTCTAGTTTTCTGAACAACCTCCATTGGACTTTTGTTCTGAGAAACCTGAAGTTCATATGTGCAATACGAATCAAAAAATGACTTTTTTTACTATAAGCTGCATGGTTTTGATCGATAGGGATCTGGATCAGGCGAGTATGGAAGCGGTGGTGTCTCTTCTGGCCGGCCTGCCCCTTCAGCCAGAGGAGGGGGACGGTGTGGAGCTGATGGAGGCCAAATCTCAGCTCTTCCTAAAGTAAGAATCTAAAGTTCCATATTAAACCCTATGTTTTATAGTGTCTGGTCCAAGGTTATTTTCGTAAACGAAAACTAAAACGATTGATGAAAAAACTATTTTGTAAACTGAAATAAAATAAAAATGTCAAAATATTTGAAAAACTAAAACGAAACGAAACTAACTGCAGTTATTGAAAAACTAAGTGAAATAAAATAATTAACAAAAATAAATAATCGTTTTCGCAATCATTACGTTCTCTCTCATTCGGTTCTCGCGACCCGAAACCGAACCCACGTTAATCTACAACATCAGGTAGGCAAACTTATTTATTTTCTCATGTACCACAAGCAATCAAACCAACATTAGCCATTCTAAGTTGGTGTTTTGAAGAAAAACAGACATGCAGCACGACGTGATAATAAACAGAAAAAAAGATGAGAACGCGTATTTCTGTAAACTATACAAAACTTGGCCTAGCATCTTGTGATCACTCTGCCAAACTTTCGAACAAATATGCAGTCTAAATCACATCATGTACACGCTTATAATTATTCATAAATAAAGAAAAGAACATATTCAAATATTAGCCTTAATTGTTAAATACGATTTCATTAGTCCCAGTTATGATTTATGCATGACACGACAATATCATGATTATGGTTAAATAAGAAAAAAGACATATAACCAAATTAGGCTACATTTATTTTCATATCAAATATCTCAACACACCATTAGATATGACATTAAGCACAACTTGTGTAGATTTATTTAGTAAAAAGGCATGACTGCTTCCTTTGGTGTTTATTTTTTATACTTTTACCATCTAATGTATCTCAGCATGCACTAATTTTGTGTCGCTAAACATTTCCCTCACTAAGGTTAAATTATGCTTATGTCTTTCTTTGGCCTTTGCTCTGGAAGTGATCTGTTGATTCTGTTAAACTTGAATTAAAACTGAAACTAAACTATATAAAAATTCAAAACTATAATAACCTTGGTCCGGTCATGGAGTTTGTACATTACTCTGCCCCTGCTGCCCTCCACAGGTACTTCACTCTGTTCATGAACTTGCTGAACGACTGCAGCGAGGTGGAGGACGAGGGTCAGCAGGTGGCTGGACGTAAGCGAGGGATGTCGAGGCGGTTGGCGTCGTTAAGGCACTGCACCGTCTTGGCCATGTCCAACCTGCTCAACGCCAACGTGGACAGCGGCCTTATGCATTCTATTGGTGAGAGAATCGAGCCATAAACCCTCAAATAACACTTTAAATTCCGAAATCATTTATCAAATTGTATTTTAGTTAATTATTTTAATTACAATTTTTTTATTTAATTTATTTTTATGTATTTTTTCTTATTTATTTTACATTTAATTTCTTTTACTCATCAAACCCTTTAACTCTGTCATAAATAAAATGTATTCTTCAGGACGAGTAATGAGTTTTTGTGACAAATCTTTAACACCATATAGTAATATATTCAATAATATTATCAATTCAACACTAGGACCGAATTAAGCTGGATAATGATACTAATGTTGTAACAGCGACACTGTTATTGAACTGAATTGAATTAACATTGAACTGAATTGAGCTGAATAATGACATTATTGTATTGTTTCGTATGAACCTTGCAACATTACTGTGAAGCTGCTTTGACACAATCTGTATTGTTTAAATGAATGTGACTTGACTTTCTCATACATTTAATCAAAGTTTGCGAGTCTGCCGCTCTCTTGCAGGGCTGGGCTATCATAAGGACCTTCAGACTAGGGCTACGTTCTTGGAGGTCCTCACTAAGATCCTGCAGCAGGGGACAGAGTTTGACACGCTGGCAGAGACCGCGCTGGCCGATCGCTTTGAGAGGCTTGTGGAACTTGTCACAATGATGGGGGATCAGGGGGAGTTACCTATCGCCATGGCGCTGGCCAATGTGGTCCCTTGTTCTCAGTGGGTGGGTACTTCATGTAAATCAGTATTTTTTTCTTTTTTTTGTATGGTGCAAGATGAGTAATTAATTAATTCAGCTATAATTGTACCATATTGTATAGACAAAATTCAAACAATGTTTTTCCAAATTCTGTATGCAACATTTTTTAATACACTTTTTTAAAAACTTTAATACACATTTTTATCAACTTTGAAATGTAACATTGAGAATCTCTCAAGCTTGAGAATCTTCTATTGACGTACAATAATGGAATGTTTGCAAGTCAAAATCTAACCATCATGGTTATTTGCATTCTGATTTGGCAATGTTCTTTTTCTTTTCTTAGGCTGATTTACACACAAATTGTTTTTCCCTTACTTAACTATTTAGCCATCATATATATATATATATATATATATATATATATATATATATATATATATATATATATATATATATATATATATATATATATATATATATATATATATATATATATATATATAATTGAATTTATATACCATTATACCATTCATTTTTATTGATATTAATTGAGTATTGATATATTAAATTATAAATTAAGCACAGTTAATTTTGTGATTGCAAATGTTTCAAGAAATATATTATCTTCAATATAAATACTTTTTCAGGGGGAAGAAACGGGATTTTTATCTTGATTATATATATATATATATATATATTTTTTTAGCATTTTTATTTCGATTTCAGTTAGATTATTTTAATATAATAATAATATATATTTTTTCATTTAAATACTTTAGTCACCCTGCATCCCCCTTTGAAAGTGTTGCTGAGGTGTCTGGTTGAGAAATACCGACCTGGCAAACATTGTTTTAATACTATTTGCAAGCATTTGCTTTACCTCCACAAAATGCAAAACAATTTTTTTGCTTTGTTAAATGATTTTAACTTTTTTTTTTTTTTTTAAGTATTATTAATAGTATAGAAAACGCAATATTATTGACCATTATTACTCACCATTTTATTTTCAAAATGTCATAAGTTTCTTTGCACATTGTAAGCCTAAAGAAGGTCAAATGACTGAAACGTTGCAAACTAAATTTTGACATGCAAGTTTGAGTAGTGTGTGGAATTTATATCGAACTTTGGTCTTTTCAGGATGAACTGGCACGTGTTCTGGTAACTCTCTTTGATTCGAGGCATCTCCTGTATCAGCTTCTGTGGAATATGTTCTCTAAGGAGGTGGAGTTGGCAGATTCCATGCAAACACTGTTCCGCGGCAACAGCCTGGCCAGTAAAATCATGACGTTCTGCTTTAAGGTGCTTTTACGATTACCCTGGCGTGCATTGAAGTCAAATGAACATTCAAAGAGGCAAATGATCCCGATTAAGTTTAGCTGTGAATTTCCCTCTTGGGAACTCATGGAAACTTGTTTTTTCAGGTGTACGGGGCCACGTATCTGCAGAAGCTGTTGGAGCCGTTGCTCAGGGCAGTGATCACGGGCACTGAGTGGCAGATGCTGAGCTTTGAGGTGGATCCCACTAGGTATCTGTCCAAATTAACCTTTAAATCAGTCATTCGCAACTGGTATGTCTGTGCAAATTCACCTGTCACTTGATAAAAGCTAGGCAAATTAGGAAGAAGCATCATGGACAGATTGCAAAACATGCTGTCATCCCAAAACCATGAACAAAACTACGCAAAGTAAAAGAAAATTGCACCCAGACTAATTTAAATAAAGGTTCACTTGGCATGAGGTTAAACTGGTTTGCACTGACCACACTGTGTTCTGTGTGGTTAATAACGATAAATGTGGTTCATTTCTTGCATTTCAATTGGTGTTTAGAAATCAAGGTGTTTTCCTACTCAGCCTGTGTCAGCAAATATATAAATATAATTTAATCTTTGATTTTAAGGACATTTTTGTGTACTTTTATGTGATAAACTCTTTTAGTGCTGTGTTGTTTCTACAGTGTTGTATTATCTATGAAATACAGCAAACATGCCGATGTGGTGTTCAAATTCTGGTTGGAGATGATGCGCTTGTGTTCTTCCTGCAGACTTGAGACCGGTGAGAATTTGGAGGAGAACCAGCGCAATCTGTTACGGGTGACGGGTCGCTTCTTTCAGGCCATAATCAGCTCATCTGGCGAGTTTCCACCTCAGCTCCGCAGCGTCTGTCACTGTCTCTTTCAGGTGAGGTTGAAGAAATCTCTGAGGTTATTCCTTGGTGTGCAAAGAGGCCTGAGTTTGTCTCTGTGTTTGTCTGTATAGCCGTGTTAACCTGTGTGATGGTATTACTAATGTCAAATATGCTTCAGTTTTGCTGTGGATACTGCTTGTTTAACTTAACAGTGTAAAGATCAAAATGAATTCAAAATTTACATTCTGGTCTTATTTGTGCACAATTTATCACAAATAAGCTCAGAAAAAACGACCTTTGTAATGTAATTAGATGCAATAGCTTATTTCAAATGCATATTTGACGTTAGTTCCTGTGTATATGAAGAGAAGGCCACATACAATCTGCACTGAACAAATTTGTGTAAATAGTTTATAAAACCATTCTTAGATTTCTGCTTTAAAGTGTGATCATTTACAAAAGGATGGTTTTACAAATGATTTATAAAGAAATTCATTCTTTGTTTCTTAAATGAGGTCAGTTGTTTAAGAATGTTTCTGTTCATCAAAAACAAATTAAAAAATGAGCAGCAAATCAACATATTAGAATGATTTCTGAAGGATCATGTGACACTGAAGACTGGAGTAATGGCTGCTGAAAATTCAGTTTACCATCACAGGAATAAATTAAATTTTCAAACTGTTTTAATTTTTATATTTTATTTATTAATATTACTGTTACTGTATTTTTGATCAAATAAATGCAGCCTTGATGAGCATAAGAGACTCCAAACTTTTCCATGGCCTAATAGGTTGAAACGTGTGCGTGTGTGTGTTAGCTTGTGCCATGACTTGTTTGTGCTCATTTCTGTTCTGTAGGCTACTTGTCACTCTCTCCTGTCTAAAGCATCTGTCAAAGACAGAAAGGAAGTGAGGAAAGCAGTAAGTGTGAATGGCGGACGTATCTGCTTCCTGTCTCGATCCACTTCATTAATCTGAGGCTCTTGTGCACCTCTGGCCTGCATTACTGTCATTACATCAAATCATGTCTACTAATTTCCTGATTTTTGGCAAGCTGAAGCTTTGACTGAATGTGTACCTCTTAGCATCAGGAAAAAAACAACAAACTGTGTAGCTCCGGCCATCATCTTTGCATGAGCCGTCACTCTCAGGACTGAGGGTTGGAAAATATCAGGGCATTGAATGCAGTGGAACATTGTGGGTAATGCAATTTGGTAACGAACTTTGCCCTTTTTGAATGCCAGAATGATTTTACGCTTGACTGTACAACCTGAAATGTTTATTCTGAGTAAAATGCATTTCTCTGTAGTGCTATTTTAAATGCTTTGCTGTTCCCTTTTTTCTTCTCTAACACTTTTAAAGGTCACTGGTGAAGACCTCCGCCATCATTGGACTGTTTAACGGCTTCAAACTGCTTTCTACACTTTAACTCTAAAGCCTCTGGTGCCATTTCATTCAGATAGTTCCCTCACAGAATCTCATGTTATCCAGTTACTCAACAGATATCGTCCTATGATCAATTATAACTCCAATAAATCTGAATTTAGCATGATCTGACCTGAAAATGTTCAGATATATTAATGTTATTATGAATTTTGATTCTGAATTTGGAACTGTCCTAATGAAATAGCATCATGTTACCTCAGCCATAAAATCCTTCTTTCACGCTCCTGTGTATTTCTGTGTTTTTGTTTCAGGTGGTTAGCCAGCGTTTCCCACAGAACAGTATTGGAGCTGTAGGTAGTGCCATGTTTCTGCGTTTCGTGAACCCGGCTATAGTTTCTCCATATGAGGCTGGGATTCTCGACAAAAAGCCTCCACCCAGGATAGAAAGGGGCCTTAAACTCATGTCAAAGGTGAGAGTTTTTGGCATAGGGATGAGATTAATACTTATTTTATAAAAGTCCTATGTGCTGATAAACCATCTTATGTTGGCCAAGTTGGTTTTTGCTGCTTCATTGCTGGTCCAGAAAGGTCTTCCAGGGTCAAAACCAGGTCCATGATCTGGAACGCTAATAGATCAACCATCTAGCAGGGTTTATTTAATTAATAAGCCACTATAATTGTAGCAATAATGCCTTAAACCAATTCTTGTTGTAAAATCACTAATGCATGGCCTTGAGTGTTTTATTGCTAAAATGGAAGCATGATGAAAGACAATATATTATGAAAGACATCAGTCTACAATAAAGTTGTAGACAAAATGGAAAGATTTGGAGTTTTCTGCTTTATGCCGACTCATATTTCATTTGTCATCTGTCCACAGATCCTGCAAAGTATTGCCAACCATGTTTTGTTCACAAAAGAGGAACACATGAGGCCGTTTAATGACTTTGTGAAGAGTAATTTTGATGCTGCCAGAAAGTAAGAAAGCGATTCACGATCTTCAGGATTTAGATCCCGCCATCAGCTAGTTTAAACTTTGGGTTTTCTTCTAGATTTTTCCTGGACATTGCCTCTGACTGCCCGGCAAGCGACTCTCTCAACCACAGCCTGTCCTTCATTAGTGATGGCAATGTTTTGGCCCTGCACAGGCTGCTGTGGAACAACCAAGAGAAAATTGGCCAGTATTTGTCTAGTAACAGGTGAGCAGGTCTGTGAAAGACTTGTGTTATCATCCAGCTCATGTGGTCAGTATCAGACTGTTATTGGAAATGCAAATGCAGTTTAGGCTGTTCTTGGGATTAGATTCTTCTTAGATTCTGCTCATTTAAATCTCTGTTTGGTTGGGAACAGATTTGCGTTTTTTACTTTCCCTTCTCAACTTGTTTCTCTCTGATCTGATTGTATTGGCAAAACACTATCTTTAAGGGACAGTAGTTTAGTTGTAAACATTATTATCATCCATCACTTTGACTGATTGGATTGTACATTTTTGTCATCCTTTATATTCATCCTACAGAAAAATATTGTGATGTAAACATATATTTTTTGATGATTCTCAAATCCTAAGTGAAGTTTCTGTTAATGAGAGAATATTTTTCCAAACTTCAGGGATCATAAAGCAGTTGGAAGGAGGCCCTTTGATAAGATGGCCACCCTGCTTGCTTACCTGGGTCCCCCAGAGCACAAACCTGTTGCAGATACTCATTGGTCCAGCCTGAATCTCACCAGCTCCAAATTTGAGGAGTTTATGACAAGGTAGAAAAGGCTGCACCGTCTATTTTATTATAGTTTCCCACTATGCATGGTATTTTTGTCTACTTTTCCATTTAAAAAAAATCTAAACATTCTTGTAACAGAGAAAAGACTTCTTGACAGTTTGAATTATTTTTATTTTTCTATCAATTTTATTCTTATTTTAAGCAGAAGCCCCACTTTTACTTTGCAGTTCATAACTGTTTTTAATTTTCTTTAGACACCAGGTGCATGAGAAAGAAGAGTTTAAAGCATTGAAGACTCTTAACATCTTTTACCAGGCTGGAACTTCAAAGAACGGAAACCCTGTGTTTTACTATGTAACTCGCAGGTAAGACTTCAGGATACCTGACCGATGCTTGCAAAAGTATTACAAAGGCACACATTGTTCTTTTGTTCAAAGTTTTATTGCTTCTGAAAACAATCAGTTAACTAACAACAGCTTACAGATGCATAGATTTACCTTTGTTGATTAAATTATAAAGATATTACAGCATTTTCCAGCAATAAATAAAAAAAAACAACAACTGATGACTGTTTAACAGTGGTTGCGAATAGTACCAAAATTTTACACATTTGAAATATTTTTCGCTAATGTCAAGCAAAAAGCTGTTTGCTACAAGCTGTGTAACGTCTACGAAAGTTTGATAGCATTTTAGAAAGACTATTACGTCTACAAAGAATCTTACATTACTGTCTGCCTTCAAAGCACAAGGGAGGCTGATGGTCACTGTATCATCTGGAGAAAGCTCAAAGTCATGAACACAAGCAGCAGAAGTTTGAAGCTGCTAGTCACGGAGGAACCGGAGGAACTGCCAGTGAGGGCATTGGCAGGGGGTTTAACATTCTGGTTTATGTTGTTATTGGAGCTGGATGATGTGGTCTTGCTCATAGTCCCAATCAGGCTGGTAGAGGTGGTGGTTGAACTGCCGCTGTTCGAAATCTGGTTAGCGCCGTTCCCATTCGGAGTTTTGGTAGTGGTGGCATTGAAGGTGCTGTTAGTAGTAGTGGTTGAACTAAGGGCCTGCGTACAGCCGAACATCACAACAAGCAGAACCACGCAGATGTCCACTCTTAGAGCCATTTCTCTGATCTGAGAAGAACATAACACAAAAAATCATATCAGTATAGAAGTATAAGCACTTCTTTTTTTTTTACTAGCTCCATAATGATGTTTAACACAGCAGGTTTTTTTTTTACAGATTAATTTATGTTTGTAGAGGTTGAGTATAATTTTGAATTTAATATTATTATGTGAACACTTTGCATCAGTAAAGAAATCATTTAGAACTGTAAACTTTCCCTGGGTACTCACCAGAGGTGCTCCACGTAAATAATGCTGATGTGTTATCTCTGCGAGCGGTGATGTGCAGTGTCTCTAAATGCATGCTGACGCTTTTAATAATGACACCAGTGGAAGAAGTCACATGATTCTTCAAAAAGGAGGGTCAATGATGGAAAGATCATGCTGACAAGATTCCCTTTTGTTTAACAAATTGTTTGTTTGCTTTTCATGAGGTATCATGGTGACAATTGGAAGACTGGCTTGAGTTGCTGTGTTTACGACAAAAGATTACCAAATATAGTTAGGTCTTATTGTAAAGTTTATATTCCTACATAGCTGGGTAACTTGACTTAACAGTTTATCACTGCCATTAGTAATAAATGTTTTGTGTTCTGTCAGAAGAGTCAACCATGATGATACAAGCATGATGCTTGGAAAAGTAAACCCTGCTTTCCTAGCTGGAAAATCCTGTTAACTTCAGGTTTAAAGCAACATTTTACGTTTTTGTGGTTAAGGTAGTTGTGAAGATGGATTGCCAGCTGTTTGGGAGCTGAAGGTGCTAGTAGACCATCTTGAATCAAGTGTAATGTTTGTCACTTGTTTTTGGAACATGGTTTTCTGGTCATTTTAGTGACTGATGTATTACTTTTTTTTTCTTTTTTTTTCTTTTTTTTTAATGACATTCAAATGGAATTTGTTTTGACTATGGATGGACAAGTAATATGTTGTAGCCAAGTGGTGAAGGTTTGGCTGGTTACCATCAGTGATTAAGCCATGATAGTAAATGCTATAGTTGTACCCTTATGTACGGTGGCCCAGTAGTGCACAACACAACGAAATCTCCATAACACAACGCACTGGACTTATTTCATTGTTTTGTGCTAATTTCGCTGTGTTGTGCTAATTCCTTTGCATCACAGCTTCTTTCTGTTGTATTGTGCTAATTTCGTTGCATTGTGGCTAGTTTTCGTTGTGCTAATTTCATTGCAGCTTGTTTCCACTGTGTTGTTAATTTCGTTGCATTTCGGCTTGTTTCTGTTTTGTTGTGCTAATTTCGTTGTGTTGTGCACTACTGGCCACTGTACTTATGTGGACAGAAAGCATATTTATTTATTGAATCGCATCATAAAGTAGCTATGTAATCTGATAAAAATCATTATATTTTATTATATTGATTTTATAATTGTTTTATTAAAAAAAGTCCGTTTTTATTGAACAGTGCAGCATTTTGATTAAAAAAGAATGCTTTTTGTTCATGTTTTTATTATTGCAGAAGTATTAACAGAATCATGCATTTAATTTATAATTTTTAAAACAGGATGGATTGTCAGAAGTTAATCTGATTAACATATGAAATGCTTCTACACCCATTTCATGTGAACCTGTATGTCCAGTAATCCTGCTTGTTGCTCCACTACATCGGTACATTGAGACTGTTCTGCTTTGGAAGTTTAAGTCCATTTAATGTTTTCATAATATGTTAAACATAAACATTATTTGAAAATGCTGAGCATGTTATCCATTTGTTAACTTGAATTTATAGTTTGATCGAAGGACCGAGTGGCCCTCAGAGCCATTGCGTCATGCCTATCAGGAGCAGTGTACAGAAGACTGATGTGTAGAGTGAACCCACACTGCATCCTGAGCTTGTGTTTCGGTTGAGGTTCTGTTTGGGTCTCTTCACACTCCGCGTACGGAGAGTGGTGGTTCTACGGGTGGTGGAGATGGTGGTGACGAAGTCGCCTGTTGTGACTGGGTCTTCTGTAGTTGAATGAGTAGTAGTATGGGAAGCATCTGAATCTGAGGTAAAGAGAAGGCCATTTCTGAAAGACTCCTGTTCCTTGGTGCTTCTAGATCCTGTCTGGTCATCCCTGGTGTTTAGGAGTGACGTCCCCGACCAGAAGTGTGTGGTGACTGCTTGTACATATGGATGGCTTGGCTCCTCGGTTCCAAAGACATATGGGGACAGCGTGTAGGGGCCAAAGTGCCAGCTCCCTGTCCCGGACAGGTGAGCCTCTCCGCAGGTGTGCCAGGTGTGGCAGGGGCAGCCCAACACTCGGGCGGAAGTATGTTTGGTCCACGCCAACAGGTGGCTGATATTGGCAGTTTCTTCACAAGCCCAGGGATTGTCCCCTAGAGTGATGAGCTTCAGATTTTGCAGATGCTCAAATGCCCCTTCCCTGACCGTGGTGAAGCGGTTTGTGTGCAGGTAGAGCCGAGTCAGCCTGTGTAGCCGATTCAGGGACCCCAGCAGGATTTGGACCAGAGTGTTGTGGGATAGATCCACCACCTCCAGGCTTTGGGGCATGTTGGTAGGTACCGTCCAAAACTTGTTATGACTAAGATTGAGAGCCTTCAGATTGGGGAGCGTGTTGTTGATGAACACCACACGCTCCAGCTTATTGACGGACAAGTCCAGAACTCTGAGGTTCCACTGGTACGCCGTGTCATCCTTGTTAAGTACACGTAGACGGTTTCCTGAGATGTTGATTTCCCACAGTGCCCGTGGCAGCGAGGCTGGGAAGTGAAGCAGACGGTTGTAGGAGATGTCCAAGATGCGCAGATGTGTGAAAGAGCTTAGGTGGTGGTCCAGGTCAGATAGCCGGTTGTGGGTCAGGTTGAGGGATTGAATGTTTCGCTGCAGGCCCACCGGCAGATACCTAACCCCCCTCCAGGAACAGTCAACTGTCCGATGACTCTCGCTACAGGAGCAAACACTGGGACATTCTGCATGTACGTAAGTGCACGTCAGCCACAGCAAGAGCAGGCAGGACATCGCTGCACACATGGACATCTTCATTGTGTTCCTGTAGACAGTTAGAAGAGATTTTTATTTTTGCTGAATGATTGTTTGTTTGTTTCATGCTATACCTCAATACCACGACTGAGGTGCCCTTGAGCAAGGCACCGAACCCCCAACTGCTCCCCGGGCGCCGCAGCATGGCTGCCCACTGCTCCGGGTGTGTGTTCACGGTGTGTGTGTGTGTGTGTGCATTTGTTCACTACTCACTGCTGTGTGTGTGCACTTGGATGGGTTAAATGCAGAGCACCAATTTCGAGTATGGGTCACCATACTTGACAATACGTCACGACTTTACTTTACTTTATATGCCGGATGCATCAAAAGTTGTTTGTGTTTATAGTATAGTACTAATGTCCATGACTGATTTATTTAATTTTTTTAAGTGAGTCTGTTGAATATATTGAGTCTGATTACAGAAAGTTTAAAGATTACAGTCTGATTACATGAACTGTGTGATGACAATGACTATATTAATGTTATTTGTGTCTGATTATAGTAGGTGATAGACATCTGATTATAATGCACATGAAAATGAATCTGATAATAGCGTGTTGTATAGTAAGTAATGACAATCAGTCTGAACGTGAATCTTATTATAACGAGTGATTGGGTCTGATGACAGAAAGCCAGATTCATGTGAGTGATGATAAGTTTATTCATTAGTGCTATTTGGGTCTGATTATAGTAAGTGTAGAAATCTGATTATAATGAAAATGAGTCTGATAACAGTGCGTTGTATAGCAAGTAATGACAGTCAGTCTGAACTGTATTGAATCTGATTATATTGAGTGACTGGCTTACGACAGTAAGTAAGATTAGTGTGAGAGATGATTCGTTTATTGATTTATGCTATTTGTGTGTGATTTATACTGACGGATTGAGTATATAAATTTGGTAATAAGTGATGGCAAATGAGTTTGACTATTTTGAGTAATGCAACTTTTGTCTTATTTATAATGAGGATAAAAGTGTCTGGCCTCAGTGAATCTCATTATTGTGTGTCTGATGCCACCTAATCACTATGAGTCTGAACTTCAGTGAATGTGAATATAGTAATGATTAAAATGATTAAAAAGGTTGGTCTGATATAGTGAGTGGCAGTTGTCAGACTGATTATAGTAAGTGTTGATAGTAATCTTTGGTAATGATGGCAAAAATTTATTTTTCTGTGTATTGCATGTGTTCTGCCTCATTTGTTTGCAGCTGTGAGGCTAGTCAAAGCATTGGCATAAATTCTGAGATTGACAATCAGTGTTACACATGTAAACGTACAGCAGAGATGTGAAGGTCTTCATGCAGTGGCTCTGCAGATCTGCCTGCACCTAGTTCTGCTTGTCTCTCTAAGCACGTGCTTAGAAAAAAAACTGCATTTATATATAATGTGTATAAAAGCTTGTTCACATCATGCCACACAACCTGAAAATGTGTGATTGTGAGTCTAATCCTTCGTTAGGCTAACCTTGCTGCATTGTGAATTACTTACCTTCTCCTTGTCATCACTCTGTGCTCGGTTTTCCTGTCCTCTTTCTGTCTTTCAGTTTCTTTTCATCCTTCACCTCTTTATTTCTGCTTGATCTTCAGATTAACACAGCTCTGATCTCTTATTTTTTTTATGCTATTCTTGTTTTATGCTGCAGTAAAATCCAAGTCCTGTCTTTCTCTGTGCAGGTCCCTTCCTGGGATCACTATGATAGCAGAGGAGAGAGAGAGGCAGGGAGGGGAGATGTAGTAGAGTCTAAGCCCTGGTACAAGAAAGAGAGAGAGGAAGTGCTGACATCTCTGTTTCCTCTTTAGGATTCCCTCATTCAGCATCCTTTTCCTGTGCTTTCTTTTCTGCTCTCTCCCCTTCCCTCTCCTTCCTGTTTTCATTTTTTCTTCAGTCATTAAGCAACACTTAACCTGTAATTCAGGCCTGAGCATGTTTTGTCTGAGTTTTAAATTACTGGGATGGAGTCTGATGAAAAATACTAAGTCCAACTGGGAAAAATTCTAAAATTAACAATTTCTTATTGCGGAATTTTTCTGGCAATTTCAGTAAAGTCTTAATTTTATGAATTTTGTTATTCTGATTATGCTGTTGTCTATCAGTAAGAGTACCATACTGTCATACCGTACTGTTTTAATCAGTTCCTCTTAGATTTTCCCACACAATCAGCACATAC
This sequence comes from Barbus barbus, assembly GCF_936440315.1. Taxonomy (NCBI): domain Eukaryota; kingdom Metazoa; phylum Chordata; class Actinopteri; order Cypriniformes; family Cyprinidae; genus Barbus; species Barbus barbus. The sequence continues at coordinate 17,130,893 of NC_136725.1, forward strand.
TGTAAAAGTCAGTGTTTAAATTAAAACGCTAATGAAGCAGTTCTTAATTCTTAGTGTAGAATCATTCCTAGCACGCTTTTTTGATAACTGATTTAAAGTTCCTCACCATTGTGTCCTTGCCTGGGGTAGGTGTGTGTGCGTGTGTATTTTGAACAAAAGAGCGCTGGTACAGAACCTTTTCAGTGCCACTCTCCATTTCTCTCTCCTCCTCTCCCTCTTTCTTCCTCAATCGCTTCATTCTTTCAGAGCCTGCTATTGCTGCCCAGTAATGACACATCCTCTGCCTACTAATGTCGCTTTGCTCTGTGTGTGTGTGTGTGTGTGTGTATGTGTATGATGCTTTATATTGTGTGTGTCAAGCAGAAATGGCATAGTCGGACAATTTAGCTAAATCCATCTGCACTCAGCTTTTATTTTACATGTGCTGTCTAGTTTCTTCCCTTAGTTCATTGATCTGTTCATCAAACACAAATTTCGAATGATTCTGTGGCATGTGTTTTAGTGGCAAAAGGGAAAGTCAGCTGGAGGTCTTTGGTTAGAGAAGATGGTCATTGCCACATTACATATACTCTTTGACATATACTCACATGACATATACTCGTATACTCACATGACATATACTATTTTTATCACATCTACTTTTCATTGTATATTAAATTTGTATATTGAATTGTATATCAAGATGGCGCCCCTGTGTTCGGACGCCGTCCAGGTCGCTCTGCTAAGATTGTTTTTATTTACTTTTTTACTTCCTCTTTTTACACATCTCTCGTCGGCACTGATCACCTATAACAAAGAAACACTTTTGGACATTGGAAACCGCTACACTAACCTGTTCCAGGACACTTTAGCCACGAATCCAGCATGGCCTCTGGAGATTCTTCGGAACGCGGAGATAAACAATAACCCCCTGAGGCGAAGGATCAAGAAACACCGCGGGAAAGGCGCTGGGATTCGAGAGACTCCGGAAAAAGGCTCACAGTCCTCCTCTTCCGAGCATTCTGCTCGCAAATGTCCAATCCTTGGAGAATAAGATGGGCGATCTTAGAGCCAGGATTAGTTTCCAACGGGACATTAGGGACTGTAACATCCTTTGTTTGTCCGAAACGTGGCTTTCGTCCTCGGTCCCGGACACTGCTGTAATGCCAAGTGATAACTTCTCTGTTTTTCGGACAGACAAAACTGCAGAGGCCGGTAAATCCAGGGGTGGAGGTGTGTGTTTCATGATTAACAAGAAATGGTGTGATCCCAGGAATATCTCCATTCTGTCGCGTTCCTGCTCGCCTCATCTGGAACATCTTTCCATTATTTGCCGCCCATTTTATCTGGGAGTTTTCATCGATCATTGTTACTGCTGTGTACATTCCACCACAGGCGGACACCGGCTTGGCTTTGTCTAAGCTTCACGATGTGCTCAGCGGCTACATTAACAAACATCCTGACGCTGCCTTTATCATCGCGGGGGACTTTAACAAAGCCAACCTCAGGCAGGTCATGCCAAACTTTCATCAACATGTATCCTGTCCAACTAGAGGACCAAATACATTGGATCATTGCTACACTCAGTTCAAGAATGCCTACAAAGCCCGCTCACTACCGGCTTTTGGCAAATCGGACCATGCCGCCATTTTCCTCAAAGCGGAATATAAAAAAAGGCTCGTTCAGGATCCTCCGGTGCAGAGAGTAGTGACGCGCTGGTCCCCCCACTCAGAAGCTATGCTACAGTCGGCTCTTGATGACGTCGACTGGGACATGTTCCAGGCGAGTTCTTCTGACGTCAGCGAGTTCACGGATGTAGCATTAAGCTTTGTAAACACGCTAACCGAGCAAGCTACAGAAACAATAACGATAAGGACATTCTCAAATCAGAAACCGTGGGTGGACAGAACAATCCGTGCTGTGGTTAACACACGCACTGCCGCTTACAATGAGGCTCTTCTGACCGGGAATATGAGCGAGTACAAAGCATCGTGCTATGCTCTCCGACGCGCAGTAAGAGCCGCCAAACACAGATACAGAGAGAGAATTGAGTCTCATTTCCAGCTCAATGACTCTCGGCGGATGTGGCAGGGACTGAGGACCATCTGTGCCTTCGGAAACAAATCCTCCGCGGAGGTGTGAGCAGAACCGTTGCTGGCCACTTCGATTGCAACGGCGGTGGCGCGTCTCTGCCGACCAGCGCATCAGGAAGCAACAGGCAGAGCAGCGATGATCCTGTAATCACCGTGTCAGAGGATGAGGTTCGGAGGGCGCTAAAGAAAGTGAACGTCAGGAAAGCAGCCGGACCTGATGGGATAACCGGCCATGTTCTGAGGTCCTGCGCCGATCAGCTCGCTGGTTTGTTCACTTCTATCTTTAATGAGTCCCTTGCTACCTCCGTGGTTCCTACCTCATTTCAAAAATCTGTCATAATCCCTTTGCCTAAGAACAATAAACCCTCTTGCCTGAATGACTATCACCCAGTTGCCCTCACTTCTATAGTCATGAAGGTTTTTTAGAGACTTGTAAAGAGCCACATTTGCTCCTCCATACCTGATACTTTGGACCCTCTTCAGTTTGCCTATCGCCCAAACAGATCTACGGACGATGCCATGTCTCACGTCCTCCACTCTTCCCTCACACACTTGGACAGCAACAATGGGAATTATGCTGCTATTCATTGATTATAGCTCAGCTTTCAACACTATAGTCCCCTTCAAGCTGGCATCTAAACTCACAGACCTTGGCCTAAACTCCTCACTCTGTGACTGGATTCAAGACTTCCTCACCGGCAGACCTCAAGTGGTGAAAGTTGGCCAGTTCACCTCAAAATCTATCACCCTGAACGTAGGAGCCCCACAGGGCTGTGTCCTGAGTCCCCTGCTCTACTCTCTCTACACGCATGACTGCGTGTTCTCTCACAGCTCCACATCTATCATCAAATTTGCTGATGATACTGTAGTTCTAGGCCTCATCTCCAACAATGATGAGACCGCATACTTGGATGAGGTAGAGAGACTCACATCATGGTGCCAGGACAACTGTCTCTCTCTGAATGTGAGCAAAACTAAAGAGCTGATCATGAACTTTAGGAAGAGACAGCAGCAGCCCTACACTCCTCTTATGATCAGTGGGACCCCTGTGGAGAGGGTGAGTAGCTTCAAGTACCTCAGTGTAAACATCTCCCGAGAACCTGACTTGGACTACGTACATCCAAACACAGGTTAAGAAAGCCAGGCAAAGACTGTACCATCTGCGAGAGCTGAGGAAATTCAGGGTCTCACCAGCAATCCTGAAAACTTTCTATTCAGGGACCATAGAAAGTGTATTGACTGTGTGGTATGGAAACAGCTCCAATCAGGACTGCAAAGCTCTACAGAGAGTTGTGCGCTTAGCTGAGCGCATCTCAGGGTCTGCTCTCCCCTCTCTGCAGGACATTTACCTCAAACGCTGCAAAAATAGAGCTGTCAAAATCATCAAGGACTCAAATCACCCTGTTAACCGTCTATTCACTTTGCTTCCATCTGGTAAGCGCTTCCGTAGCCTGATGGCAAAAACTGAGAGACTTAGGAGGACCTTCTTCCCCCAGGCCATCAGGCTCCTAAACTCTAACTCTGTGTCATAACATCACTTGACTCCATGTAAATATCAATATATCTGTAAGCTATTCATAATTTTTTCTACCTCATATTGCTGCTATTTAAATACCCTGTACAAATTTTTTGCACATTCTTTTGCACATTCCTGTTATATTATTGACTCTCTCTCCTCTCCACCTGTAGCTGGTGTGTGGTGAGCGCACTGGTGCCGTTGTACTGTGGCTGCCGTCGCATCATCCAAGTGGATGCTGCACGCTGGTGGTGGTTGAGGAGAGACCCCCACATGATTGTAAAGCGCTTTGGGTGTACAGCAATACACAAAGTGCTATATAAATGCATCATTCATTCATATTACTATTTATGTCAACAACATACTGACCTGCACATTTATATTTATATTTTTTTATCTTTTATTTTATTTTATTCTTTTTTTTTTTTCTACTTTTCTTTTTCTTAATATTTGTATTCTATACAATTGCACTGTCCTTGGAACGGACCTGACTTACATTTCACTGCTGGTTATACTCTGTATAATTGTGTATGTGACGAATAAAAATCTTGAATATTATAAAGTAAATAAACATTTTTCAACAAGTTCTTTGTTTTAGCGAATCATAATAATATTACTTAAAACACAGGTTTATAAATGTTTTTTTATTAAAACAATTAAAAATACAATCACACAATCTCGACGTATATAATATATTAACACTCATTTGTTCATGTAAAGTTAAGTGTTTGCATATGCAAGATACAAACATGTTGTCTGGAACTTTGTGACTCGCTGAGGAGTCTTTAGAATTTGTTAATTCAGAATTTGTTTAGCTAAAAATGCTGTCATGTCAAGTATTAGAGCGTGCTCTGGGTTGTGACATCGCCGTGTTTATACAAGGTCTTTGGGTTGTTGCTTAAGGGCGATAGTCTCAAAAACATCACTATTTTCCTGCTTTGTCTTTTTGCTGTACTCTTTCCTCATCTGTATTGCAGTGTGTGAACTGCTGTTCTGCAAGACTGAATGATATGTTCCCCACAGGAGGGGAGGACCAGCTACCCACATGTTGCTCCCGCAGTGCCGAGCTTGCCATTTTCTCCATATTACCCGAAGCAAGATTACTATTATCAGCAACATGAGGCACCCAAAAGTGAAGAGTAATCCAAAAATATCTCTCCGAGTTTTCGTGTCATGTTCTATTGCGGTATTAGCTGATTTGTGTGTTGGTAAAATAAATGTTTTGGGGTTTTCTGAAACCATTCTAGTTGTAGCTATTTGAGTTGTTGTACTTGGTTTGCGCCCACTCAAGCTTTGCGTTGGTTTTTCCGTCTCGGTTAGCAGATCTTTAATGGTGTAATTTTCCTTTGGTATTGAATCTACTGTAGGTTCTTGATTTATCGAGTCTGATTGAGACTCTTCTGTTTCAGTGGGTTGGATCTTGGACCATTTCGTTGAAATCCAGGATGGATTTTCCTGTGTTCTTGATGTCCGAATTCCATGTCTCATGACTGATGTGGTATGAATATGTTTTTCTGAAGGTTTTGGATTTGGAGTGAACATCGTAATGAGCTTTTCTGGGAAGACTGGAATAGTTTGAGATGATCGCACTCCATCTGTGGGAGCTTGAGTTGTGTCCTTTACCAACGGGAAATTGTGATTGTGATTGTGTTTTTGCATTACTCTGATAGATTCTGAATGATGTGGTATCCTGTAGACTAATGCCTGTCGTGTTGACGTTGTCAATTTGGTCATGAAGGGCAATTGAAGTCGTTGAGTTGATTTTTCAGCCAGTTGTGAATCTCCTGATTGAGTTGTTTTCTGTGAGTCTGGTAATGATGATTGAGTGGGGAGAGAAACCATAGCTGTAGAGTTATTTGTACCATTAATACCAGTGAAGTGGTCGATTTGCTCATGTATGGTAATTGAAGAAGGTTCTTCAGGTGCTTTGGAGGATGTTTTGATAGTGAATGTTGTGGAATCAGGGATGTGTTGCTCTGTAACTTGATTGGGTTCTGTAATTTTCTCTCTTGTGGTCTGGAGTCGTTGAGTTGATTCTTCCACTAGTTGTAAATCCTTTAATTGAGTTGTTTTCTGTGAGTCTAGCAATGATGGTTCAGTGGAGAAAGACACTATAACTGTAAAGTCATTTGTACCAGTCAGTCATACCGACAGAATGAGTGCTTTGTTCCTGTATGGGAGCTGAAGATGGTTTGACCTCGATCTCCATGTTCTTTGGCCCTTCTGGTGTCGTAAATTCCAGTTTGTCTGGTCTCATTGTTAATGGTTTGATGGTGTTTGTATCGTTGTACATTTCATTCAGAAGTTTGCATAGCATATAAAAAGCATAAGCCTTTTCTGGTAAACGCAATGCATGTTGTAGTTTTAAGTTCTGCCTTCTCACTCGTGACCTTTTCGCACCTTCTCCACCCTTCCACTGAAGTGTTTCTACTTTGGTGGGGTCAGAGTTTGTGGTCGAAGAGATGCTCAGTGACAGTAAAATAGCCAACAGATAAAAGAACAGACAAGATCTAAGTAGCTCCATGTGAAATATTTGATATGTTATGGCTACAGAGAGAGAACAAAAGAGACATCAAATTTAACCTTGTATTTTAGATATTTGACAGGGTTTATGTTTCTTATAAAATATTGTTTCTTCAAGAGATTATCCCTGTAATATAGTTATGTATACAATAACTTTGTCCATTCACATAAAAGTTTAACTATCTACAGTTGAACTGTTCTTTAGTATTATTATGAATGTGAATTTGATATATTTTGTACTTTATTTAGTTTAACCAATATCAGTGTTGAAAATTAGGGGAAGTCGTGGCCTAATGGTTAGAGAGTCGGACTCGTAATCAAAAGGTTGCGAGTTCGAGCCCCTGGCAGGCAGGAATTGTAGGTGGGGGGAGGGAATGTCCAGCGCTCTCTCCACCCTCAATACCATGACTGAAGTGCCCTTGAGCAAGGCACCGAACCCCCAATTGCTCCCCGGGCGCTGCAGCATGGCTGCCCACTGCTCCGGGTGTGTGTTCACGGTGTGTGTGTGTGTGTGTGTGTGTGTGCATTTGTTCACTACTCACTGCTGTGTGTGTGCACTTGGATGGGTTAAACGCAGAGCACCAATTTCGAGTATGGGTCACCATACTTGACAATACGTCACGACTTTTTTACTTTAAAAAATACTGGAAGAACTGTAAATATCTCAGCATTGTATTTATGGAGCATAATGATCCCCCCCCCCCCCCCCCCTCTTTTTATAAGGTTATTCAGTTTTTTTAATTCTTCTCATTGATGTTTGATTTCAGTGCTATATACAAAGTTTTCTAAGTGAAATATTTTAACCAAAATACACTCAAACAATAAAGTTTCTTACAAAATGGATCTTACCATTTCTAGGCTGTTCCTCTGTCTCTCTTCACAAAGATCAGAATCAGAAAGTCTGAGGAGGCGATCCATTTATCAACTGTCCTGAATGGTTTGCTTTTCTATTTATAACATGCAGAGAATATATTGTGCTAGATCACGTCAGCATGTGAATGAAAAGCAGAAATGTGGGTGTGGCTGTAAAATCATGTATTTTCTTATGGTGGTGTGATGCTGCAAAATGAAATTGTATGGATTTAATTAGGTTAATTTTACCCAAGTTTTAATTTAGAAAAGAAACCCCAAGTCTTGTGTAGTTTCAAGGTTTAAAATAAAGACACAAAATTGTTTTATTCTTCAAAAACACAAAACTGCAGTCATTTTCAAAATAAAATAATAAAAATATTTGAACATCCTTAAAACAAGATAAGTTTAATTGTAAAATTGATTTCAGAGAAAATATTTTCATGCCATTTTGGCAGCTAGTTTTTTGTTTTGTTTTAAGCATAAAAAACAAAACTAATAAAAAGATATATTCCCCCAAAAAACTAGGCTTATATGTAATTAACAAACAAAAATATGTATATCTCATTTAGGGATGTTTAAAGATTCAGTGTGAACAAAATACAGATATATTTAAAAAACAGACAACATAAATGCACACATTTGAAACATGGTCATACAATATTGTTATAGCATAAAATAAGGATAGACAATGTTGTAAGTGACAAAGGGTTATTTGCAGTATTTTCAGTGCTTTTTTAATATAGTTTTATACTTTCATATTTCAGACCTTCTTCTTGAGTCTTATGCATCAGATAACAGGTAAAGCTTAAGCAGGTGCAGACTTGAAATGCCACCAGGGGGAGTTGTGTGACACCAGTTTAAGTGTCTGATCGTGATCACACCCCTGTGTCGGAGCTCTCTGGTGCTTGTGCTCAGTTTTCTTGGGTGATGTCTCCATTTGAGTCCTTTACAGGCGACTCAGTACTGGGTTGCTCCGTGTCATTTTTCTCCTCAGTCTTGTTCTCCTCATCCTCTCTACTCTGTGCTGTGGTGACCTCTGATAGCATGAAGCAGGTCTCAGTTGGGTGCCCGTCCACTTGGCCTCCATCCCGGCATGGTGATTCACTCTTCTCTCTTCTGGCATGTCGGTCAATGTTGTCACAGCGAGGCTGGAGACTAGAGATAATTCCTCTCAGGTGACAAACATAACAGGCACATGTCAGTGTGATCAGCAACAATGCCAAGCAGCCCAATATGAGAGCAGCCACAATCAGTTGCACGATATTTTTACCAAAAGGTAGAAAGAAAATAAAGTGTTCTCCTTCAGGTTTAGGAGTGGTTTCCACTTTATTGGATGTTGGCGTGATGCCAGTTGTGTTAAACGTGGTTTCTTTTACACTGACTGATGAGTTTGAGACGGTGCCATTGGTGGACTTAACATGTGGCGTTCCGAAGAGCAATGCAAAATACACAAAACAAACTGTTCTGGGACTTATCATGGTTCTGCAAGACAAGAGAAAGGAAAGGTTTTGTTTTTTTACTTTGTACATTTTTTTTATTTCGCACTATTTACGTGCCGTTTTTCTAGAAATTCATCTTCAAAATCAAATGAATGTTTTCAATAATATTGTAATCTACTAGGCCTAATTCAAACATTATTGACAACAATAGTGGAACATTCAGTCAAAAACAAGTGTATAAATCTTAATATGCAGATGCTCATGTATGTATAAAATTTAATTATACTCAAATTATTTATATATGTATATACATACACACACACACACACACACACACACATACATATACACATATATACAGTGCCCTCCAAAAGTGTTGGAACAGCAGGGATCGCAAAATTTCTAAATCCCTGGTAGCCCTTCGGGCAGGTACTCTTCAGATTTTGGTAGCCCGAAAATGTATTTAACTAGCCCAAATAAAATAAAGACCATAAATCTCAATCAAAAACATTTTCAATACACGAATATCAACGAATATCAAGGAAAGACTTTTATTTGACTATTTAAAAGGTATCTGCAGAATTCTTACAAATCTATTTAAGGCAATTTGAAAAATTATTTCTTATACCATTTAACGTATTTAAAACGTCTAAGGCCTTAAAAACTCTTCAGTTTAGTTGTATCAAATTTAAGGACCCGTGGGAGCAATGTTCCCTATAATTTTTTTTCTTGCTGAGCAAAACTTTTCTCGTTTGGGTGGACATTTCAGGCACCTGAGAAAAAGCATTCTTTATACCAGACCTATACAGCATGCACACAAAAAGTGTGTAACTTTTCACTTTAATGTGCTATTTATATTTGATTTGACCCTTGATGTAACTAAATGATGTACATTTTATTTTTACTGTACAATACACTGCAGTTCAAAAGTTTGGATCAATAAAGTTTTTTTAAAGAAGTTTCTTATGCTCATCAAGGCTGTATCTATTTGATAAATAATATTGTGAAATATTATTGCAATTGAAAATAAATGTTTTCTATTTTAATATACTTTAAAATGTAATTAATTCCTGTGAAGCAAAGCAGTATTTTCAGAGTCACATGATCCGTTAGAAATCATTCTAATATGCTGATTTTTAATCAATGTTGGAAACAGTTGTACTGCTTTTTATTTATTTATTTTATACTGTATTTTTTTGGGACCTGTGATTTATAAAAAAAAAAAAAAAAAGTTAAAAAGAACAGTGTTTAGTAAAAATAGAGATTTTGTGTTACAATACAAACTATTCCAAAGTTTGGGGTCAGAAGTTTTTTTTTTTTCTTTTTTAAAGATACTTTAAAAAAGTTTAAAGAAAGTTAAATAAACTTTATTCAGCAAGGATGTGTTAAATGGATAAAATTGATGGTAAAGACTTCTATTGTTAGAAAATATTTCTATTTTGAATGAATGCTGTTCTTTTAAACTTTTTATTAATCAAAGAATCAAAGAATAAAGTAACACAGGTTCCAAATAAATATGAAGCAGCACAACCGTTTCAACGCTGATAATAAATCAGCATATTAGAATGATTTCTGAAGGATCATGGGACACTGAAGACTGGAGTTATGATGCTGAAAATTCAGCGCTGCGTCACCGGAATAAATGCTATTTTAAAGTATAGGTATTAAAATAGGAAACCAATATTAGAAATTGCAATAATATTTCACTATATCAATGTTTTTTCTGTATTTTTGAAATGAATACAGCCTTGATGAGCAAGAGACTCAAAGTCAAAAACCTGATAAATAATTGACCTTGTTTTAGAGTCTATAATATAGGCCTAACATAATATATTATCAAAACAAACTATTTAAACTGATAGAATAGAATAGAAACTGAAGCAAAACTTAAGCTGAGATCTGTAAGTTAAATATAAAAAAATGTGAACATATTAAATCTTCTATTGCTGTCTAAACATCGTTATGAAGTACAGTTTGTGTAATACACTTGTGTGTGACTGTACGTGTCTTTGTTACCGTTCTTTGCCCATCCTCCACTATTTCCAGCACTTAATCAAGCCACTCTTCTTTAATACATGAGGACGTTTTATTTCACGTCATTGCATTTGCGTTGTCTCTCGTACCGCAACCATTGAAGTATTCAGTTTCTACAGCGACTCATTTGGTGCATATCGTTCTCTTTCTATCAAACCGGTTCTAACTCTGTTGTGACATCAGCTCTATAGCGGTTTGCCCGAGCATTGCTATTATTTCCCTTTTACTGTGGCATTCAATCAAATGGCTTCCCAACTCATTTTTGTGTGCGCGAGGCACATTATTTCTTCTGCGCGGTCGTGCGCGTGCTCTGCTTAGAGGGAACATGCGTGGGAGCCCTGTATTTAAGGTAGCCCGTCAGGCAGGGCAGTGATACATTTTGGTAGCCTGACTGGAAAACACAAGCCCCGGGACGTCGGGCTAGCCATTTTTGTGAACCCTGAACAGTAAAGACAACATTTCTCTGTTGGCTGTGGAGTCAAGACATTTGCAAATATGATTAACAGATGAATATGAGACAAAACTACAGAATGTCACATTTTATTATTAGCCGTTTCAACTCATAGATGTTTTACCAGCTAAGAAGTTCAGCACTTTTAGAGTTTCATCTCTCTATCTGATGTGAGCATAAGTATTGGAACAGTTGCCTCACAGGTCTTTCTAAGTGATCAGCTGTGTCCTGCTGCATTAATTCTTCAGATATTAAAAGCAGGGAACGTGTCGTATCAGTTATATCCATTACTTCTGTATTCTGAATCTTGCATTCGATGATGACACACACAAACCAGGATGAAGATGAGGGAGCTGACTTTGAGAGAAAAGCAAGCAATTTGGATGCTAAAAGAAAAGAGGAAGTCAGTTAGAGCTCTAGCAAAAACAAAGGACATGGAGAAATCAAGAGTTTGGAAAACACCAGCAACCAACAACGACCTGATCGGCTGAGAAAACAACAGTAGTTGGTGACAGACAAATCATAAAAGCTGTGAAAATGAACCCTAAAAGACGTGTCTGTAAAATCAGCAACAACTTCCAGAAAGCTGGGATGATGCTCTGACAATCTACTGTCCTCAGGAGACTTTGACACAGAATTACAGATGCTACACAGCAAGATGCAAACCTCTGACCAGCACCAAAAATAGAAAGGCAAGATTAGAGTTTGCAAAAAAAGCACAAAGGTGAGTCAGAAGAGTTTTGGAACTGTGTTTATGGACCGATGAGACAAAGACAAACCTTTATCTAAGTAATGGGAAAGCAAAAATGTGGAGAAAAAAAGGGAACTGCAATGATCCCAAGCATACAGCCTCATCTGTAAAGCATGGTGGAGGTGGTGTCATGGCATGGGTATGCATGGCTGTCTCTGGAACAGGCCCTCTCAACTTTACTGATGACTTAATGTATGATGACAGTAGCAGAATGAATTTGGAAGGGTACAAAACCATCTTGCCTACCAATATTCAAGAAAATGCCACCAGATTCATTGGGAAGCGCTTCATATTGCATCAGGACAATGACCCAAAACACCCTGCCAGTTCAGTCAAGGAATTTATAAGGGCAAAGAAATGGAAAGTCTTAGATCGCCCAAGTCAATCTCCAGATTTAAATGAGACCAAGAGTCTGGTGATGTCTATGGGTCACAGACTCACTGCTGTTATTGTGTGCAAGGGATCTGCAACTAAATAATAGCTTTTAATCTTTTATATCTGCCTTATGTTCAACTGTCCCAATACTTATGCTCACATCAATGACTGGGATGAACTCTAAAAGTGCTGTTCTTTTTATTTGGTAAAACATGTATGTGTTGAAACGGCTAATAATAAAATGTGACATTCTGTATTTTTGTCTCATATTCATCTTTTAATCATATTTGCAAATGTCTTGACTCCACAGCCAACAGAGCAATTTTGTCTTTACTGTTCCAATATTTATGGAAGGCACTGTGTGTATGTATGTATATATATATATATATATTCATACATATATATACACACACACACACATATATATATATATATATATATATATATATATATATATATATATATATATATATATATATATATATATATATATATATATATATATATATAATAAATTTTTTTATGTTGATTTTTTTTTTTTTTTTTCTTGCTTAGTTCTTCATGTAGAATGTATTACTTAAATTTACACATTTTCGTTCATTTTTGAGATATCCACAGTATGCATAATGAAACTTAGTTTGTTAGGAATTATAAATACTTTTATATACATTAATTTATATACCATTTATCACGTAAATCTATGAATTTTCATAAATATTTATGAGACTTTGGGTCATTATTTTATTAAATCACTGAAATGAAATTGAGGCGCTTGGTCCTCATAAATAAAATATAAAGTAAATAGTTTCTTACCTTTTCAGTCTGTTACTGGTTAGTTCTGAGGTTCTATTATCTGAAGAGACTCGAATGACTCTGCGTGAGTGTATGCACGCTGTAAATTTCAGCACTAGAGCCTTTTTTGAGAAGTGGTAATTTTAAAACTGAAGCAGCAGGTGCACATACTCATTAACAAGCGATGAGTTTCCTGTCTGTTGTTTCACTTCTGTTTAGGTTCTTATATTAGACAAGCACATGAACCGCTGTGTGGCTAAAGTCATCGCATGGCTTTTTTCACATTTATTATATGCGCCTCATTGGACAGCTTTTTTTTTCAGCACATGTCATGGTTTTGACATTTAATCTGTTTTTATAACCTTTAAGCTTTTATGACCATTGAAAATTCTCATGGATGGTCAATCTAAAAATTACAGCATTCGATGGGTTTGCAGGCCTTTGTTTCCATTTCGTCTGTTTTCCTCTCCCTCGCAGGTTCAAGACAGGACAGATTAATGGGGACTTACTCATATACCACGTCCTTCTCACCCTCAAACCATACTATGCCAAACCATATGAGCTAGTAGTGGACTTGACACATGCTGGTCCGAGCAACCGCTTCAAGACCGACTTCCTCTCCAAATGGTTTGTTGTTTTTCCAGGATTTGCTTATGAGAATGTGGCCGCCATCTACATCTATAACTGTAACACATGGGTACGAGAATACACCAAGTACCATGAGAGACTGCTGACGGGCCTCAAAGGCAGCAAAAAGTTACTGTTCATTGACTCACCCGCACGGCTGGCTGAGTATGTGGAACCAGAGCAACAGAAGCTTCCAGCTGCTACTCTTGCACTGGAAGAAGACCTGAAGGTCTTTCACAATGCCCTAAAACTGGCCCATAAAGACACCAAAGTGTCCATTAAGGTGTGTGAAAAAAGATGAACACCTCTTCTTACAGCTCGGTTTCACTTTTTTTAGTTTTGTCGCAATATGTTTGTTTCTGTCTTTGCTTCAGGTGGGCAGTACGGCAGTGCAGGTGACCTCAGCCGAACGAACACGAGTCTTGGGTCAGTCTGTCTTCCTCAACGACATCTACTATGCTTCAGAGATTGAGGAGATCTGCCTAGTTGATGAAAATCAGTTCACACTGACCATTGCTAACCAGGGCACTCCGTTGACCTTCATGCACCAGGAGTGTGAGAGCATAGTTCACTCGATTATCCACATCCGTACGCGTTGGGAGCTCTCTCAGCCCGACTCCATCCCCCAGCACACCAAGATCAGGCCCAAAGACGTTCCGGGGACCCTACTCAACATCGCCCTCCTCAACCTGGGAAGCTCTGACCCCAGTTTAAGGTGATCAGTCATCTAAATCCATCAAACATATTTATATCAACACTAGTGTATTCATTTCTGAATATTTTTGTCTCTGTTTTGTTTAAAGGTCTGCAGCTTACAACCTCCTGTGTGCCTTAACTTGCACCTTTAACCTAAAGATTGAAGGCCAACTGCTGGAGACCTCTGGCCTCTGCATCCCTGCCAACAACACCCTCTTCATCGTGTCCATTAGCAAGACTCTAGCAGCTAATGAGCCTCATCTGACCCTGGAGTTCCTGGAGGAGTGTATCTCTGGCTTCAGCAAGTCCAGTTAGTGCCCCATTAAGCCCTCAATTAAACTCTCAAAAGACTCTTGAGGTCCTCCAGCCGTTTCAGATCATTACTCGCATTCTGTTTTGCCTTGAAGCCCTCCTAGGACGTTCCTACTTAAAACTGCTATTAGAAGGCATCATTAGTCCACAAATGTTCATATTGATTGTGCATTTGCTAAAAATAAAGGTTCCAAAATGTTTTTTTTTGCAGCAATGCCATAGAAGAACCATTTTTGGTTCCTCAAAGAACCTTTCCGTCAATAGTTATTAACCATTTTATTTGTACTGTAAAGAACACCGTTATTTTTAAGAGTGTTAATAGTTTCTCTTGAGTTAAGAATATGGAGTTAAGAAGTGTTCTGGTAACCAATAACTTTCCTCTGTATATTCAGGCATAGAGCTAAAGCACCTGTGTTTGGAGTACATGACTCCCTGGCTGTTGAACCTGGTACGCTTCTGCAAGCACAGCGATGATGCCAAGCGCCAACGAGTCACTGCCATTCTGGACAAACTCATTACCATGACAATCAACGAAAAGCAGATGTATCCATCCATTCAGGCCAAGATCTGGGGAAGCCTGGGACAGGTAACAGAATGTATTTATGTGGCACATGCATTGAAGGCATTTTATTTTGGGTTTTGCTGAGGGGTGTTTAGGCTTATGAAGTGCTACATAATGACGCCATGCATAAAATGCACTATTTGCAGTTCTTTCAGTCGTATTTATGTATCTTCCTTAAAGATTTAGACTTACATGTTTAGAGAGCGTGTCTATGTTGAGCTGATGGCAGCTTCCTGTGTCTGCAGATAACAGATCTACTTGATGTAGTTCTGGACAGTTTTATTAAAACCAGTGCAACGGGAGGGCTCGGATCCATAAAAGCTGAAGTGATGGCAGACACAGCAGTGGCTTTGGCCTCTGGTAACGTCAAACTGGTGTCTAGCAAGGTGACGTACATAAACACACAGACATACTTTGCAAGTTCAGCTTTTAGAAGACTGTTCTTCCTACATTTAGACCAGAAGAAACTTGAACAGGCTGAGTTCCAAATGTTTCTGAACATGTAAAAAGCAACGCAAAAGATGTTACGTGATGTGATGCTGTAAAAACAGCTCTAATTATAGAAGCACTATGTGAGAATCAGATGTGGTTTGGTTGGTTTCTTTCTCTCTTGCTGTTGTCTCTCTTTAACCACCTTATCGGTTTCTATTTCTCTCTCTTTGTCATGAGAGATAGTGATCATGGGCTCAATGATCATGGTTCATTATGCTCAGCTGGGTTCTGTGAGACAGACAAACTAAACGTCTGAATAATTCATTTAAACAAATCCTTAATTTCCAAGCAGAACACTCTTAAAAGCTGTTGTTTTGTTAATGGGGAAAGGAAATATGTATTTTAATTTCTTCAGTGCTTTATGTATTATGCTCTCAAGTGTTACATTTTTATATGTTTTAGTATTTATTATACTATAAATTTATTAAATCTATTTAAAACATTTTCTATTTTCAAATTTCTTTTTAATTTAGTTTGTTTTTGTGCTTTTGTAATTTTTTGTAGTTTTTTTATTTATATGTACACTTGTTTTTGTTTCAGTAATTTTAGTACTTTCAGTTTGTTGCCAAGGCAGCAGTTTCTAAGTTTAAGTTTTTCAACTATTTCTAACATATTTATATAATGTTGAGTATGTTATATTCAACATTCTATTTTGTTTTATTCAAGCTTTAATTTACTGAAGCTTATTTTTAATAGTTTTATTATTTTTAATTTTAGTTTACCATAAAAACACTGGAATTCTCTCATCTAAATTTACCGCAGGTTTTATGGGAATTAAATTTTGTCTTCATGCTGATCCACAGGTGATCATTCGGATGTGTAAAATCATCGATAAGACGTGTCTATCACCCACACCCACATTGGAGCAGCACCTGATGTGGGATGATATCGCTATCCTGGCCAGGTACATGCTCATGCTGTCCTTCAACAACTCTCTGGATGTAGCCGCCCACCTGCCCTACCTCTTCCATGTCGTGACCCTGCTGGTGGCCACGGGGCCTCTTTCGTTGCGGGCATCCACACATGGCCTGGTTATCAACATCATCCACTCCCTCTGCACATGCTCCCAGCTGAGTTTCAGTGGTAAGATGACATTTTTGCCCTAGAGAGATGTTTTCATGGATCAGTGACTTATTGATTACTGAAGTGTCTTGTTCTTCTGCTCTGCAGAGGAGACCAAGCAGGTGTTGCGTCTAAGTCTGACAGAGTTCTCCCTGCCAAAGTTCTACCTGCTGTTCGGCATCAGCAAGGTCAAATCGGCTGCGGTCATCGCCTTTCGTTCCAGCTATAGGGATCGTTCATTTTCTCCGGGCACCTACGAGAGAGAGACTTTTGCTCTGTCATCCCTGGAGACGGTCACCGAGGCATTGCTGGAGATCATGGAGGTATGCTATACTTCATAAGCAGTAAGGGAACAATCACATTTCTTCCATCTTAAGTAGAGTAGTGATGAGCCTCACCCAAAATGTCATTGGTCAAAAATTCCCACTCTGTGTAGCTATTTTATATCAGAATTTTGTTGCTTTGCACAGCATTTTGTATTTAGTGTGGGCACTTGTTTCTTTTTTAAAGGGGTAGTTTACCCAAAAATGAGAATTCTGTCTTTAATAACTCCCCATCATCTCGTTCCAAACCCGTAAGACCTTCGTTTATCTTCAGAACACAAATTAAGATATTTTAATGGAATCCGTGAGCTTTCTGACCCTCCATAGACAGCAATGCAACTACCATGTTTAAGGCCCAGAAAGGCAGTAAGAACATTATTAAAATAGTCCATGTGACATCATGGACGTGTGTGACACGTTCACAATAGTACCATGACGCATTTTCTTTTTTGGGTGAACTATCCCTTTATGTTCGTTTTTCAGTTTTCTTTCAAGAAATGCTAGCTGTTCTGTTAGCAGTAACTGCTCTGTGTTCACAGGAAATGGTTGTTTAGTTACTTTAAACTCTTAGATTTTTTTTCATACTCAGATCAAATGTTATGCATTTGTTTGTTTCATTTCTCTATTTATTTCTCTGCTTGCTGTAAAGCATTATGTACTAGTAAAAAGTGCGTTAGGGGGGTTTGACTGGGTTTTTCCCTTTGTGTTTTAGGCATGTATGAGGGACATTCCAGGCTGTAAATGGCTGGACCAGTGGACCGATCTGGCGCAGAAGTATTTAAACTCTACTCTATATAGATGAATTTTGAAATAATTTACTAATAAACTAAAGTTTAAGTTCACTTATGTGTTCAATTCACAATGTGTGTGTTTAATGTGCAGGTTTGCATTTCAATACAATCCATCCCTGCAGCCGCGGGCTCTTGTGGTGTTTGGTTGCATCAGTAAACGGGTCACACACACTCAAATTAAACAAATCATACGGATCCTGAGCAAGGCCAGCCCTCTTCTCAGCATCGACCGGGTCAGAACCTGTCTACACTGTCAGTCTTACTTTCAAACATGAACATGGGCTTGCCATAAAAATAAGTTCCAATCCATGAGCTGCATTCTGTACTGTTATTGCTCTGCTCTGGAAAGTAGTACATTTTGATGTGTGCTGATCATCTTGGGTGATGATGTTGCCGTCTAGCTTTGCAGTAATGTTTTCTGTCATTTAAGAAGAACTGTTTTTTTCCTCAGGGTTTGGAGAGCTGCCTGAAGAGTCCTGATAACTGTAACAGCCAGGTGCTGATTGAAGCTACCGTCATTGCCCTCACTAAACTACAGCCTCTGCTCAACAAGGTATCAAATTACAGTGTTCCTCTACATATGACTGTGTATGTGTGTGAGAGAGAATGTGTGACTTATTTCACTATGTGGTGTCGCTCAGGACTCACCGATGCACAAAGCACTGTTCTGGGTCGCTGTGGCTGTGCTGCAATTGGATGAGGTGAATCTGTACTCGGCCGGAACTGCTCTGCTGGAACAGAACCTACACACACTCGATAGTCTGCGAGTCTTCAATGACAAGGTTCTAATATAACACTCTCACATGTCAAATTGTAACACATATACAAACATACGTAGGCCCATAGAAACCACCCGTTAATGGCAACCTTCAGTTACAGAATAAATGAATCATGGGTGACACATACACTTCTATAGTGATATTGGTAACAAAAAGCATTTGTTTTTGAGTACTTAAAATTAAAGATTTTTGTGAAGCTATTTTGTGGTTTACATTGTAGTATGCTATTCTCATATTAAAGGCACAACTATACAGAATATTTGAAACTTAAAATATAAAGTGTTAAACTAGTAAAGGCAAAAAGATTTGTCTTGTCGGTCTCTCAGAGTCCTGAGGAGGTTTTTATGGAGATTCGTCAGCCTCTGGAATGGCACTGTAAACAGATGGACCATTTTGTTGGTCTCAACTTCAACTCCAACTTTAATTTCGCTCTGGTCGGGCACCTGCTGAAAGGTATTGAGTGGGTTGTATGCAAAAATATTTAAACGGTGTGTCTTTGTTGGGAAACTATCACATTTCTGTTTGGTTTTGGCAGGGTTCAGACACCCATCTCCCACCACAGTGGCACGCACCATCCGTATCCTGCACATGTTGTTGGCCTTGGTTGGAAAACACCTGAACTGTGATAAGTTTGAGGTGAACACACAGAGCGTTGCATATCTGGCAGGTAAGGAAACCACTGCTATCTCCCCTTTATTTCTCTGTCTTCTCTCGTTTATGTCTTTACGCAAGTTATTTAGGGTTCAGTGGAATGGGTAATGTTTGTGTATGTGCATTTGAATAGCTCTCCTCCCAGTGTCAGAGGAAGTGCGTAGCCGCTGCTGCCTGAAACACAGGAAGCTGTTGCTCCTCTCTGATGTTAACATGGAGAATGTTCCAATGGATACATACTCCGTACATCATGAGGAGCCAAGCTGCAGGTACCACCTAGACAGCAGATTACACTATTACCTTTTGTAAAATGCAAACTTTTTGCTTCCAAGTTCAAAAAGCATGACCTTTGTAATCCAGAACGCTGCGGGAAAGCCAGCTGTGGGCATCCCCAAAGGCCTCAGAGCGGTATTTGGTGGCCCAGTACCCCATAGTGGGGCAGATCAGCCCAAGAACACGCAAATCCATGAGCCTGGACATGGGGCAACCTTCCCAGGTCAACACCAAGAAGCTTCTAGGTAACTCCATGTTGCATTATGTCATAGATATAGACTTTGAGTAAACTTAATGCTTTTTATTATTAGATTAATTTGTATTAGTGGTTATGATCTTAAAAATGTTTCTCTTAGGTACCAGAAAAAGTTTTGACCACCTGATATCAGACAGCAAAGCACCGAAGAGGCCTGAAATGGAATCTGGTATCACAACACCGCCCAAGATGAGAAGAGTGGCTGAAAACGAATGTGAAATTGGTGAGGGTCACAAACAAGTGAAATGATTCTCAATGTTTGCATTCATTTATAACTTTTTCTTTTCTCTCAAAAGAAACCCCAAGAATCTCACATCACCACCTGCGGAAGGTCTCGGTGTCTGAGTCCAACATCCTGCTAAATGAGGAAGTTCTCACTGATCCCAAAATCCAGGCCCTGCTTCTTACAGTGCTGGTAATGTCTTTATTTCTCAGAATGAATAAGGAACATTAGTTTCACTTCTTCATTCACAGATGAGTTTGCATATAGAATTTAAATATATGTTACTTTATTTTAATCATTTTCTGTTCCTCTGAAGTCTTACGTGCGACTTCCTGCCCACTCATCTGCTATTTCCTTTAAACACCCATCCAAACCTCCATCCTCTGAATTTTGACTCATCTGTATCGATGATTCAATGATTTTTCAGGCCACTCAGGTGAAAAACACATCAGATGAATTTGAGCAGAGGATCCTGTATGAGTTTCTAGCTGAGGCCAGTGTTGTCTTCCCAAAGGTCTTCCCTGTTGTGTAAGTCCAACTGCAATACATTCAATACATTTGTGACAGAGTGATGAAATAAGGCTCTCATTGTTTTATGTTGTCTTTTGTTTCAGTCACAACCTCCTGGACTCAAAGATTAATACTTTGCTGTCACTGTGCCAGGACCCAAATCTTTTGAACCCAGTCCATGGAATTGTGCAGAGTGTTGTTTATCATGAAGAGTCGCCACCTCAGTACCAAACATCCTACCTGCAAAGTAAAGCAAAACACATCTCTATTACACATGCACACTTCTTTAGAACTGCTATCAGAGTCTAAACCTTGTTTTGGGTATAATCTGATCTTCACTGGACCAGTGGATGTCAGAGTCTGTGAATGTGTTTGAAAGAGCGGTCAGTGTGTGAGGATAACATCTCTACTTACCTTACTTACGTCCACAGCTTTTGGGTTTAATGGACTCTGGAGGTTTGCTGGGCCTTTCTCTAAGGTATGTGACACTGAATTTGCTCTCAAAATGCAACAGAGGAAAACATTGACCATAATTAGTTACTTTACTGGAGTTTTAGAATTAGAACATTTAATGGATAAAGATGACATGATGCTATATTATCTTTAGAAATATGAGCTTCTCTCTGTTCCACAGCAAACTCAGTTCCCAGACTATGCGGAGCTGATTGTCAAGTTCCTGGATACACTGATCGACACCTATCTGCCCGGCATCGATGAGGAAACGAGCGAGGAGGGTCTGCGCACACCCACCTCTCCATACCCTCCACCTGTCCAGAGCCAGCTCAGCATCACTGCCAACCTCAACCTCTCCAATTCAATGACCTCACTGGCCACCTCCCAGCATGCACCAGGTCGGTATACAGTATCTCACAGAAGTGAGTACACCCCTCACATTTTTGTACATATTTTATCTTTTCATGTGACAACACTGAAGAAATAACACTTAGCTACAATGTAAATTAGTGAGTGTACAGCTACATAAATTTGCTGTCTCCTCAAAATAACTCAACACACAGCCATTAATGTCTAAACCGCTGGCCACAAAAGTGAGGACACCCTTAAGTGAAAATGTCCAAATTGGGCCCAAAGTGTCAATATTTTGTGTGGCCACCATTATTTTCCAGCACTGCCTTAACCCTCTTGGGCATGGAGTTCACCAGAGCTTCACAGGTTGCCACTGGATGACATCACGGAGCTGGTGGATGTTAGAGACCTTGCGCTCCTCCACCTTCCGTTTGAGGATGCCCCACAGATGCTCAATAGGGTTTAGGTCTGGAGACATGCTTGGCCTGTCCATCACCTTTACCCTCAGCTTCTTTAGCAAGGCAGTGGTCATCTTGGAGGTGTGTTTGGGGTCGTTATGTTGGAATACAGCCCTGCGGCCCAGTCTCTGCTTCAGTATGTCACAGTACATGTTGGCATTCATGGTTCCCTCAATGAACTGTAGCTCTCCAGTACCGGCAGCACTCATGCAGCCCCAGACCATGACACTCCCACCACCATGCTTGACTGTAGGCAAGACACACTTGTCTTTGTACTCCTCACCTGGTTGCCACCACACACGCTCGATACCATCGGAACCAAATAAGTTTATCTTGGTCTCATCAGACCACAGGACATGGTTCCAGTAATCCATGTCCTTAGTCTGCTTGTCTTCAGCAAACTGTTTGCGGGCTTTCTTGTGCATCATCTTTAGAAGAAGTATGGTCTGAGCACTGACAGGCTGACCCCCCACCCCTTCAACTTCTGCAGCAATGCTGGAAGCACTCATATGCCTATTTCCCAAACACAACCTCTGGATATGACGCTGAGCACGTGCGCTCAACTTCTTTGGTCGACCATGGTGAGGCCTGTTCTGAGTGGGACCTGTCCTGTTAAACTGCTGTATGGTCTTGGCCACCGTGCTGCAGCTCAGTTTCAAGGTCTTGGAAATCTTCTTGTAGCCTACACCATCTTTATGTAGAGCAACAAATCTTTTTTTCAGATCCTCAGAGAGTTCTTTTCCATGAGGTACCATGTTGAACTTACAGTGACCAGTATGAGAAAGTGAGAGCGATAACTCCAAATTTAACACACCTGCTCCCCATTCACACCTGAGACCTTGTAACACTAACGAGTCACGTAACACTAACGAGTCACATGACACCGGGGAGAGAAAGTGGCTAATTGGGCCCAATTGGACATTTTCACTTAGGGGTGTACTCACTTTTGTGGCCAGCGGTTTAGACATTAATGGCTGTGTGTTGAGTTATTTTGAGGGGACAGCAAATTTACACTGTTATACAAGCTGTACACTCACTACTTTACATTGTAGCAAAGTGTCATTTCTTCAGTGTTGTCACATGAAAAGATATAATAAAATATTTACAAAAATGTGAGGGGTGTACTCACTTCTGTGAGATTTTATAAGACTATTTATTTTAAGGTGTCTCTCACTCTTACTGTCTCTCTGTCACATCTGTGAGTTCTGCAACAACGGTTTTTCGCAGATCAACCATGATTGTCACTTTTAACAAGCTGGCTAGAGGAAAAGAGCTGATCAAGTAGTGTGAAGTTCTCTGCCTCGCACTTCCTGCTTCATTTTACCCTCCATTTTTCAGTCTTTCTGCACTCTGCTCAGTGCACGTTGGTTTATATTTAAACTCTTAATTTGCAGCAGATGAACCCTTCCACAGTGATATAACCAAGTGCAATGCAGAAGTTTCAAGCCACATTTTTAAACAAAAACAAACATTAAGAACAAAATCATCAATCAGAACATATTTTAGGTTATATACATATAATATAATTACAGGTTTGGGAAGCAGGTTGTAGACCAGATAGAAGAGATAGGATTCACCAAAGTTGATTTGTGTTAATTAGACAATGTTACTTTTTTCCATTACACCATAAATAAACCTAAAGAGCTTTCGGCAGATGACAGATGCCTTTGTTGAAACAATGGTTTTTAATGTATTATTTGCCATTTTGCCTCTATATGTAAAGTGTCTGTTTGTTTTTAGTTTACTTCACAATCTAGTTAATTTACCATTGTGCATTTGTATGCATTTAGTCAATGTTTGTCTCTTGGCAAACATTGAAACATAATGTTTTTAATTATGAATCTTATTTTTTTATCTTAAGTTACTTTTTTTATTTTTATAGTTATGGTTACACTTCTGTTTTGTTTTGTGTGGACTAGTATAGTTAAGACTTTTTTTTCTTTATGTGAAGCACATATGGTATATGCTGTAATCTATTGTCTGCCTCGTAGTATACAGTACACACTGCCTCTGTTTGTAGCAACAGCTTTGACACCTTTTGTGTGTGCTTTATATAGTATTTGTATCAACTCCAGGTGCTGTCTTTGCTGTCTCTGCAGGGTCAGAAAGCTCTCGGATTTCATCAAAAAATCTTAATTTGCATTCTGAAGATGAAGAAAGGTCTTACGTGTTTGACAAAATTACTGACAGAATTTCAATAATTGAAACAGAAGCTTTAAATGGCTGTTAAATTACAGGCTATGTATCTTGACACTTCAGAAAATTAGTTTGTAGCTTTGTATAATCATGTATGCATGTTTTTGCCTTGAGCAGGAATCGATAAAGAGAAGGTGGATCTGTCCCCCACCACGGGTCTGGCAGCCAGCGGACGCACACGCCACGGTTCAGCCAGCCAGGTCCAGAAACAACGCAGCACCGGCAGCTTTAAAAGACCTAGTATCAAAAAGATTGTATGAGACCTACAGCACAGCAGGGTTTAGCCCCTGCTGGACCTCTGACATACATTGTGCTGCATTTTATGGAACTGTTTAGCCGTGTCTGCCAGGATCAAAATAAACTGAACGCCTCTCTTTTTAAACCAGTCACTGTTTAACACAGGATGGGAGAAAGTCCAATATATATATTTTGTTTGTTTGTTTGTGCTTAACAGAACTTTAACTTGTTTTGTTTTTGGGTTTTTATACATTTGATGGAATCACAGACATTGCCTAAAGGTGGTGTCCTTAGTATTTTGTTTAAAAGCACTAATTTCTGTATTAAATTTAAAAGATGAAAGTATTAACCAAGTGCCATTCTTTTGTTCAATTGTATTTGATTTTATTTACTTAACTATGTTTACGTTTAGTTTTTTGTTTGCATCTTTTGTGATTGTTTCTTTGTATGGAAGGAATAATTTAGTCCCCTAAAACAAAAATATACAATCGCTCATGTGGTACTGCAAGAAATTAACCTTTAATAGCCTTTATATTGTATAGTAAATAAAGTATTAATTAAATTATAGTATTAATATAGTAAAAAACATATTTATAAGTTGCTGGTCCACCCAAACTATGATCCCAAACCCAACATACTTTACCAAAATGCTTTGTGAATTTCTGAATTCTGATTGGCCTGATCTATCTAAAATGTATTTGCTGTTATTTCTCAATCTATTACAGCTCTTGTGGTGGTTATGATCTGTCAGTTTTGGATTAGAGGGGAGAGATTGAAGACTGAATGTAATTTAACGTATAAAAAAACTGTTTTGCAGAAAAAATAATCAGCTGTCAACTGAAAAAGCATTCAGATGTATATAAAAAAAACTGAGGGAGACAGCCAAGATCTTATTGAGTTATACTATGATATGGCCCCTTGAACAAACAGAGATTGAAAAACTTGCTTTTTAGGCACAACTCTTATGCTTTTTTTCAAAGTTTACTTAAGCCTCTTTTTTTTTTTCCAAAGTTTTGTTTCTTTTGGTTTCTGAACTTTAACATTCTTGGTTCCACAAGACAATACCATCCAGTTTTGAGTTTGTGGACTGAACAGGTTTTCTTTACTGGTCATGTACAGTAAATGTTATGCCCTGATGTTTGTATTTTTGTTCTATTTTTCTCAGAAATGAAATCCAAGCTTGAAATCTTATACCGTTACCCCATATACAATGGTGCCATTTTGACTCTTAGACATGTTGAAATCTGTGTATGGGGGGTGACAATTTTACTTTATTTTTTTCTGTGTTACTAATTGTTGCGTTCATGTTGGTAAGTCGATGTGAGAAAGGTCAAGGGTTGAACATGGGTTTATTCATGGCAAGGATTGTTGGTTGTTTCAAACACTAGAGTGCATTCTCTCTTTTGGCACTTGAGGTTATGCAAACTTTTACATAATTGTTCTCTTTTGTTTCTTTTTTTATGCTGATAGCTTCACCTCTGTAAATATTTTTTTGTGTAAAAATAGAAAAGTATATTTACTACACTGTAAATACAAGTGACTATGACGTTGTATTATTTTGCTTTTTGTAAAGCAGTAAAATACTGAATATGTACAACATAAAATATGAATTATTGTCAATCAATCATGTTCACTGCATTGTCAATTAACATGGAGAAAATATTGAGGGTGCACTGAAGATTGAAATCTTTGTGTCCTCTGGACCCTCTTTATAAAACATTGTTATCATCTGATTTCATATTTACAGATGTAACACTAATAAAGTCCATTTCTGCCCAGTTTGTTTATCTTTGTGTGATATTTGCTGGTAAAAAGCTTACTCTTTATATATAGAATGAATAACATCTGAAGACTTGAGTGAAGTTTCCTGTTTTGTTTCATTTAAGTAGCCTAAATCAGTAAATGGAGCACCTTATTTTTCCGTAAGAGCGATTGTAAATGTAGTGTCTTCTGTAGCTGTACATAATAGCTCGTTCATACTTCAAATTTAGACTTAGAATTTATTAAAAATTCATACTTTAATTTTACTGTCAGATGGACAAATAAACTTACTTGAACTTTGAGCTCCAAGTTTACTAAAACTTGACATTTAAATTTTTCTGTCAAGTCATGAGTATTTGAAATGAATGCGGGTAAAAGTGAGGTCTCGAGCAATTGACAGTTCTCACACTTTCACGCCACACGTCCATTTTCTCACACAGTCAAAAGCACCCACAGTTAAAACTGTAACAGGATAAGGCGATACAGATTTTGTAAAGGCTACTGAGCGCATCTGTGTTTGCTCTCTGGAAAACATCAAAAGTTTCTATTTAAAGTGCTATTAAAATAAGGTGCTATTCTCCCTCTATGCCAACGGCTGCACATCTAAAGACCCCTCTGTCAAGCCTCTGAAGTTTGCACGACACCACACTTATCAGCCTCATCCAGGACGGTGACCAGGCCCAGCAGAGGTTGTACTTCCTTTGCCAGCTGAGGAAGTTCAACCTGCTACAGGACTTGCTGAAACAGTTCTACTCTGCCATCATTGAATCCGTCCTCTGCACTTCAATAACTGTCTGGTTCAGCTCAGCTACCAAATCTGACCTCAGAAGACAACAGAGGGTAGTCCGGACTGCTGAGCGAATCATTGGTACAACCCTCCCCACTCTCCAAGAACTGTACTCATTCAGAGTGAGCAAAAGGGCTGGTAAAATCACTCTGGACCCCTCACATCCAGCACACGCCCTCTTTGAGCTGTTGCCGTCTAGTAGCTCCGAGCACCAGAACGACCAGGCACAGGAACAGTTTCTTCCCTCAGGCAATCCATCTCATGAACACCTGACAATAATTGTGGAACACACACTATTACACTTATACACCTATTTATCTAACACACATACTTTGTCTACATTTCAATTTGCACATAATATACCTGTATATACAACTGTTTGATATACATCAAACATGTCTGTGATTGGCTACATTTCCTGCTGCTGCAAAACAACTGTAAACAGGAACATTTCACATTCCCCAGACTAAAATTGCTATGGAGCGTTTGCTAAATCTGTATTGCCAATAATATTATACAGTATCAACTGAGGGTGCTCTTGCTATTTTTAATTGATTAATTGACATTTTGATGTTTTATATCAATGTTAATTTTTTTTTAACAACAAATTATTTGTGGTCAAACATTAATTGTGTAGGCTACTAACTACAGTAGATCATCTATTTTTCGTTTGCATTGAAATACATCGTTTATAATCGAGTTTTTAATTTTGTTATAATTTTACGTAATTAGATCATCCGAGCTATTGATTGCTGTCACGAGCACACCTGCGCTCCCGTGACGTCACGAGCACTCCTGCGCTGCTGAACCTCGGTGAGCAGAAAGATATCAAACAAGCTTGCGCTATTGTATGTAATATGCAGATCTTTTTCTGATTTGTTTTGTTTGGTGGCACGTGTGTTGATTAGTTAAATGCATCATTTGGCTTTCAACATGTTTTCTCACTAAAACCAAACTTGACTTAAACCACATTTTGACCCCATAAAGGTAAACTCATTATTCAAATGGGACCATAGTGTACTGAAGCATTTGTCAATTATTAAAATCACAAAATGAGACTCTGTAGTTGGTTTTACTTCAACAGTTTTCTTAATTCATATTTCTTCTGCAATTCATTAAAAATGCAGTTGATTTGCCAGCGTACTAACTTTTGAAGAGTCAATTTGATAGCGGGATTCATCTGTATCCCTCTAGAAGTCATTGACACATTTAGCAAAAGAAGCTGCTCTTGGATAATGATAAAAAGGTTTATTTGGGGATTAGAAGATTCTAGGTTTATTCTGAAAAAATTCTTTTTTTTTTGTGCACTAGTGAGCTATATTGGGACATTGAAATTTTCCACATACACATTATACTATAAATTTAAGCTTGACATCCTCTTGATTTGTTAACACTAAAAAAAATATTGATACTGATACCCATTGGTGGTCAGAAATCAAGATGTGTGGTGAATGTCATGGTGACCGCTGTATTTAACAGCGCCGCGTGTGTTGCTGGGATATTTGAGCTGCTAATGAGATTGCTCTGGTTCAGTCTTCTATTGCAGAAGTGTTGGTGTCAAGACTCACTCCCCCTCTGAGCTCAGACGTCTCTCCTTTCAGTCTGTGCCGCTCAAGACTAGGGATGGTCTTATTAGATGTAGCTGACCTCTCGATCTCTCTTTCTCTCTCAGTGGGATCAGTGGAAAGAGGATGCTGCTGTCATTTAGGCCGCTGATCTCCGTCTCTGTGTTGACTCTGCTGAGCTGGTGCTGGTACAGCTTTAGGAGGAGGAGAAGGATGACAGCTCCTCTCTGGACTAAAGAGAATGTGTGTTGTTCGGACAGAAGCAGCCCTGTTAACTCCTCTCCTGCTGACTCAAGTATTTTGGGGAAAAGGTCAGTAGTGCTGAGCGTACATGAGTTTTTCTGTTAAAGTTTGCATACTTGGTTAGTCACAGTTTTAGGTGGTAATATCTTCTTAAGTTGTACATTTGACCTACAGGAGGATGCAAATGATGCTAGGGAGTGCACAAAAATGATAAAAATAAAGACTATTGGAAGATTATAGGGTCCTTAAGATATAAATGATTTCATTCTTTTTTCAATATCAGTTTATTTGTATAGCACGTTTTACGTACAGCAGCTGAATGTTTAACATAAAATTATAATAATATCATATATGCTGTCAATTAGTTTTGTTGTCTTTGATATATCTCACTTAATATTGTTCTCACACAGTGTAAATTAGGAGTTTTATTCATAATAATAGAGATGTCTTTTTGTGAGGGAAGAGAGCTCCATTGCAAGCAAGTCCTTGACAGCAAAATGTTACAAAACCCCTAAATCATCCTTTTACCAGTTGGATTAATCTTTCCATATTTGATGAATGGAAAGGCTTGGTTTATGCAAAGCTACCCTGAAACTTACCTTGACTAGTCCAAGTAAGACATATTCAAAGAACAGACAGATTTCACTTTTTCCAGAGTGAAGACAGACACTGGACTCTTTCTGTTTTTCTTCTCTTACAGTGATCTGAACATGGACCACAGCAACTCAGGATCCTCTGAAATAAAAAAGCTTACCAGCACCTCTTCCAAAATAGGCCTCACCAAGGGAGTTCGACCTGAGCCAGAAGGAGAAGTATCCGTTCGTTTCCCTGAGACTCTCGGAACTGAGCAAGTAAAGGACAACATTGCTGGTGAAGGTCATCCAGACTGTGGAGAAGTTAATGAAGATGACTCTGGGCTTGAGTCTGATCCAGTTTGTCTCTCTTCAAACCACCTTGCCACCGACTCTAACACTTTAACAGAGCAACAGTCAGGACCTGTCCGCTTGGACAGTCATGATGGCAGCAGCTTGTCCCCTGATGGAGGCCTGAACCAGGAGAACCTGGAGAAGATCAGTTTTGTTCGGGTCCAACAGGTCATAGACACAGCGGCAGAGGACTGGAAAAACCAGGAACCCAGCAATCCACATGAGCTTGGTAGTGTTTCAAGACCTCCAAAGGGTGGATTTCAGTTTGCTGCTCAAGAATCATTCAGCGGTGATGACAACAGAAGTGTATGCCTTCAGGACGGCAGCTCATTCGGGGAAAAACTACTCAGCCATTTAGGAGCATCAGGTGGAGATGATTCTGGATGTGGTTCCTGCTTCTCAGAGGATGCATCTGGTGCAGAGGGGCTGACCAGAGAGATGTCTGAGGAAGGCCAAGGGTTTGTGATGACCCCCACAGAATCAAACACAGTCAGCATTGAGAGCGAAATGACTCCCTGTATGCTCGGAGTGACAGAAGAAGAGGAGGAGGCCTTGAGAGGTGCGTGAAACATTTACTCTCCAAACTCATGCAGTTATCCTCTTGTTAAAGGAATAGTTTACCCGAAAATGAAAATTTTGTCATGTACTCACCCTCATATCATTCCAAACCTGTATGAGTTTCTTTCTTATGTTCAACATAGAAGATATTTCAAAGAATCCTGGTAATCAAACAGTTGATGGAAGTCAGTGGCGACCAAAAACTGTTTGGTTCTTAAAAATTCTACAAAATATCTTGTTTTGTGTTCCAAATTTTTTGTAGGCCTATGCATTGTTTTTATTCTTCAATCACAAAGCCGTAAAAATGTCCACATGGATCTCATCTCCAGGTTCAGGTGTTAAAAGCTTGACTCCACCTCCAGCCCCACCCATCATTCTCTGGGACATAGAGGTGCCAGCGGTGAGCTCCACCCACAGTCACACCCACATACTGATCTTGTTTGAATATCAGCCCATTAAAGGACTTGTGCATGAACGTGTTCAGAGATGCACCACGGCAGAAAAGATACATGATCTTGAAGTATTAGACTCACTACAGAAGAGCTCAAGTTACAGGGCATATAGAGGCCTGTATACTTTTTGTGTGTGCGACTGTGCGTGCTGATATAAGAAGAGTGGCATGACTTCCATAAGAGACAGAAAGACTTGTCGTCCTTTGATGATTTAAATAAAGACCTGTCTTTGCAGCATCTGGTTGGTCGATTGATCGGGAAGCAGGGGAAGTTCATGAACTTCCTGAAGCAGAGCTCTGGAGCAAAGATCTATGTATCCACCTTGCCGTTCACTCAGGAGATTCAAATCTGCCACATCCAGGGTAAGTTTCCTCACCCATGATGATGATGATGGGTACTTCAGTCCATGCAGAAGCCCAGCACTGAATTCATGTCTCTGTTTGTATATCCAGGCTCACAACAGCAGGTGGATGATGCTCTCTCACTCATCAGGAAGAAGTTTAAAGATCTGGATCTGACTAATTGTGTTCCTCTCCCCTGCCTGCCAATCACATCCTGGGTGAGGACCCTTAAAATCATATCATTAATTAATTCCAATGATTTCCTTTCTTCTGTGGAACACAAAAACATCATGAACGTATCTCAAGAGAGATATAAAAATATCAGATAACTTATGACTTAAATTTCAAGTTTTCTCAAATTGTGCAATAGCTTTGTGTGTGGAACAAACTGAAATTTAAGTGGAAAATTGGTGCTTTAAGACACATCATGCCAACTTTGACATCAGGAGGTGCCAAATTAATGTTCTGTATGCCTGAATGTGAGAGTAGCCATGTGTATTGTTCTGTTGTTTCCGTAGTTGCTGCTGCCTCAGGATGTGTTTGTGGAAGTGATCGTTTCGCGGGTGGAGATGGGTCATCATCTGTTCATTCAGCAGCACAAGCATCCATCTTATCAGGCCCTTCCCACCCTTATTCAGCACCTGCAGCTCTGCTACTCTAAGCCGGGATGTCCCAGCCTGCCCACCCCTGTCGAAGGTATATAGACCCCTACTGAAACACACAGGTCTCAGTGTGAAGAATAAATGGTTTATATTCACATTTACATGTATTCATTTTATCAGATGCTTTCAATAGGAACAACACATCTGTCTCTACCATAGCGTATTATGGTTTTGCTTTTATCCTCCATAAAATGTCTTTTAGAATCAGCGCAGCTTTATTAGCATGACTTTAAACAGTACTTTTAGTTTATTATTTCCATTTCCCATATTTTAGAAGACTAGTAAATTTACACCACTATGAAATAACACAATTTGAGTAGCAACCAACTTCATAAGGTTCAGAAATCATTCTATTATGCTGATTTGGTGCTCAAGAAAAAATTGTATTATCAATGTTGAAAACAGTTTTTTTGTGGAAACTGTAGAACTTTTTTCAGGATACTTTGATTAATAGAAAGCTTAAAAGTATTTTATTTGTTTAACAATTTATTTGAAATAGAAATCTTTAATAACAATTACTTTTGATCAATTTCATTAATCTTTGCTGAAGAATTAGTTTCTTTGAAAAAATTACTGACCCTCAAACTTTCGAACATATGTTCAGTATACACACACACTAATGTTTGTTTCTGTGAAATGTGGGGACTTTCCATAGACTTCTATTACTTTTATACTGACCAAACAATACTTTCTATCCCCTAACCCTGAACCTACCCCTTACAGAAAACCTGTTTGAATTGCATCATTAACTTTCAGTTAAACGTCATTTACTATTTTTACATATTTTTCCCTTGTGGGGACCGTCAAAAATGTCACGCACACACACGCACAGAGATAGACATCATCTCTGATAGTATATGTCCTAAATTTTATGAAATATTGCTCAAAGTGTGGCAAGACAAATTATAATTAGGTTTCATGGAGGTAATGTGGTCATCTCTCAAAATAATTTCTTGTTGTCATCTAGTTTGAGGAAGTCTGTCTATTTTCTGTTTGTCTCTGTCAGTGGGGGTGGTCTGTGCAGCTCCGGTAACAGGAAGTAGCTGGCAGAGAGCCCAGGTCATCCAGTATGACAGAGAGTCTGGCATGGCTCATATCAGATATGTAGATAACGGAGGTTATGACACCGTGAACAGCACCACCCTCAGGCAGATCAGGTCAAGTGGCTTACATTTGGTTTGATTATTTGTCTGTAATTGTTTTGGAATGAGTTCAGTCTGATATTTGAGGATTGTTTTCACAGGTCGGACTTTGTAACGTTGCCATTCCAGGCAGCAGAGGTTCTGCTGGACAATATCACTCCTTTGCCAGGTAAAACATTGGCCTGTTTAAGATTAAAAGTGCTTTCTGTGATGTACTGCTGCTCATGGACGTGTACTAACAATATACAGTACTATTATTGTACATTTTGACAGCCAGACAAATAAATCAAATTCTAAATACTGAAATATGCTAAAAAAGAAAAGCCTTTTTATTGTTTTGATAGGAGAGGAGGAGTTTTCCCTGGAGGCCAAAGCAGCGCTGGAGGAATTAACTGCTAATATGGCCTTAATCATCAAGGTTATAACAATGTTTGTGTGTGTGTGTATTTATTACATTGATTATTTAATTGGTATTGAATGATTTCACTTGGCTGGATATTCTCAAACTTTTTTTGTCAGCAGTTTGACCCAAAATATTTACTTGAAATGTTGTTTACCAATACATTTCAATGTTCACAGTCGGTTTATAGTCAAATTACATACAGCTAAACATTTTTTTGTTTATTTTATTTTTTGTATTTTTAATTTTACAATTTATGATTTAATGATTATCAGCTTTTCATCAGCTCTGCACTTGATCAAAAACAGCTCAGAGGAACATTTTCATACGTTCTAAAAGAATTCAGACATAACAGATGTTGTTTATGATCAGGTAACTGGCAGTCAAGACGGCCTTCCTTTGGTGCACATGTGGAAACAGGCAGGAGACGAGGTGTGTACATCTAATTTTTATTTACTAAATCTTTAAATTTCAGCTATGACTGTTACTTATGTGCTTCATATGTCTGCAGGTGGTTCTGGTGAACAGATTACTGGCTGAACAGGGGTTTTGTACCTGGTTTGAGACGCAGTGATGGCAAAGCTTTTCACTTTTTCTCTCTTGAACACCCTTTTGCACAGTAAATCATGCATTCCACTTTTTGTCTATTTGTTTGTTGTATGAAGATTTTGTTGGAGTCCTCATTTTTGAAGAATTATCTTTAAGTGGTTAATATTATGCTATTTGATGTTATTTAAATGATAATTGAATTAAGTTATTTCCTCAGAATGCATTGCAGAGTAACTAAAGCTGCTTATGTGAACAGCTGCTAATATTGTACTGTTCTCTAAGATTATCTCTTGAATGCTGATGGTTTGAAAGATTGTGTTGTGCTCAGGTATTTTGATATTGAAGTATATAGATTTTTTTTGTAGTAATTTTTGTTTAGAAGTATTTCTTTTTCTCTTGGTCTTTGTATTTTGTTTATTTTCTTTAAGATAAGGGTGGGGACAGTGTTGTGCTCTCTGACTGTAAAGCATGAGAGAACTCCAGAAGTGAAGAGCATTATGATCCCCTGCTGAAATGAACTTGTACGGTTTAGTGCTCTGTACTCTCATGCTAACGCTGCCAAACACCTCACTGCTGTTGAAGTAAAAGATCTGTGGATATCACAAACATGGTGTGCTTTTCTGTCTCATGTGCTTATGATGACTGCCCTGAAAAATCTGCATGACAGATATTGAAGTATATTCAACAAGACAAAAGCTCAGAGTTGCTGGGAGAAAAAGGACAATCAATCTCTCCATATTTGGCTCCATATCAACATTTAATGCATGGTTTATTGCCTATAGTACCAACCTCCATAGCAAATAATGTTTGTTGTTTTAGCCCATGTCTGATTTATTTAGTATGTCACAATATCTTCCTAATAGGAACAAAGTGTTTATAAAGTCCATACTCTGAAAGATTTGAAAAAAATTACATGCACCTTCTATTTCTGGCCAACAGATGTCACTCAGTGTAAAGCTTTGAATGGCTGTTTATGAGTAGTGTTTGAAATAGTGTTCATTTTAGAGGTGGGGTTTTTAATATATACATTAACATCATATATTTTATTGATGGTGATTGCTCTAATATGGTCAAAAAAGCTGTCCTGGAAAACCTGTCTTGTAGAGTTATTAGTGGCAATCAACAGGGAAACACATCCAGTTAACTTACTCATGTGAAAGATTACATGGCAAGGCACTTTGTAGAGAAAAAGGTGACTTCTATTGCAAAGATTTGCTTGAAATATTATGGAAAAGTGTGTTGAAATGGGCTGAATATTTAAAGTGACTACTGATATTCTTTAATAAACATAAAGCTCCCTGTATTTGGCCTTGCTCTCGTATCTGCCTGCCACAGGGGGTCTGATTGGTTTGCTCTGAAGAAGCTGAATGTCACGGCTGATTCTGTGCCTACGCTCACATTCTCCAGTCTTAACTTTGAGATTTCTATTCCTAACCCTTCCCTAAGAAGAAAATCTTCTCCGTTTCCAGAGTGGCCTGATGAATGTGTATTATCCTAAAGAGGTGCATTGATCTGTTAGGCAGCTAACAGATGCACAGCATTAAAAAATGAGACTTTCAGTAAGCAGAAGATCCACTCATTAATCAAACACAGTCTCCCTCACAGCTTGGGCTCATATAACATGATGCAGCTTACTTTTCTTGATACGGGAAACACTCTTAGTTCTTCTAAAACTCTCCACAATGTACCCTTTACCAGCAGAAGTCATTTTAATACCAAATATCGGAGTTGGAACATCAATTTCAGACTGCGTTTCTGGACTGCTACGGGTTTGAGAAAGTTTATTAGAACATTAGCAGCATGATCTATGTGTTTACTAAGTGAGGCAAGATATTATTGGCTGGTTAAAGACTTCTCATTTGGCAGTGGGAAGCAGTGCTCTTGTTTTCCATAGTGATCTGGTTCTGTGAAACTAAAGCTGCAGTCATTTGATAAACTTCCTATCTGAGCATTTCCATATCAATGAAGTCAGCAGATGTCACACTAACACTGATCTATCCATTCTGCATGCTCACTCAGCAAAGGGAAGAAAGGCTCGGAAATACATTGCCTGCATGTGTGGGGGTGTCAAGTTTTTCAGCACCCTTCCAGAAAATTAACATACACATCAAAAGTTTTCTTATTTTTATGGATAAACAATATTATCAAGTATGAAAACAGTAGAAATAATTGGAAAGTCCACACCGTTTCATACAGTAAACACCAGTGTTGTTTTAGTATACTATTATATTTTCTGTTAATTCTTGAATTAGATTTGGTTATGTTTTCATTTTATTTTTAGGTAAAGTTTGAGCTATTTTGTTGTTTATTTTTATTCTATATGTTTTATTGGCTTTTAGGCTTTTGTTTTTTGTTTTAGTAAATATAGTTTTAGTTATTTTGGTACAGTTATTCTGCCAACTAGCTGAAATAAAATAATTTTAAGTTATGATTATTTTATTTCAAGTAATAAAAGTTTTGTAATGGTTTGGTTTAGTTTTAGTTAATGATAATATTATCTATTGTAAGGTGCCACAAGACTGCAAGGACTTTTAATGCAAACAACTAAAATCCAAACAAATTTGATCATTTATAATATATCTTACTATTCCCTTACATCTTACATTCACTAATTACTGATTTTGTGGGAATTTATGACATTTCCACTTATAAGAAGTCAAACTATAATGACCCACATGACAGAATACGCTTGTGCCACAAAGAAAAACTAGATTTCATTTCAGTGTTTTTAATTACAGTGCTTAATTTTAGTTGAAACATTAATTTTCTATTTCAAAAAGCCTCTTGGTTGTATTTATTCAGAAGGTGGCGCAAATGTAAACGTTATAGGGTTTAAAAGCTTTCTATATAACTCAATGTACTCTCGTTGTTGCTGTCAAACGCTGCTAACCAATAGAGGGCGTGGTTTCCTTTTGATAGGCAAGCGCGGATTGGATGGCTGACGTTTCAGCCCCGCCCCCTCCTGAGATGGGTGGGAGCCGCGCGCAGATCCCACGTGTGACGCTAAAGCTCTCGGTTCGGTGATATTCATTGAGCTGGGGCTGCAGTGCCCGTGTGTGTGTGTATGCGTGTGTTTGGAGTTGGTTGGGCTTTGAGCTATGGAAGCGGACGCGAGTCAAGTCACCTCTGGAAGTCCGAATGATTCGCAACACGACCCGGGGTAAGAAGACAGTTCGAGTCTGTGTGCTTGGAGTTTGATTCTGTTTTCAGCGCGAGCGAACGAGCGTGTGTCCTTTCTCGCGCAGTTCTGTTGATGTTTTGATTGACAGGTCATGTCTAACGGCTCATTTCAGCCGGTTCATAGCTCAAGCTGTTCGTAGGTCGCTCTTTATGAGGTATTTTCTCGGAAATGGCCGTTTTGGCATCTGGAGTCACTTATACCATGTTTTCTCCTTACAGTAAAATGTTTATCGGTGGCCTCAGCTGGCAAACCTCACCAGGTAAGGCGAATTTCTTCTGTTTTGGAGTTGTTTTGCTTTATATTTATCCTTGGCATGCATCGAGAGCCGTGGTGTTTGTATGTGTGTCATTGCGCACAAGGTTATTGTGATTTCCAGTCATCTGACACTAAGGCCCGGTTTCACAGACAGGGTTTAGTTTAAGCCAGGACTAGGCCATAGTTCAATTAGGATTTTAAAGTAATTTTTATAGACATGCCTTAGAAAAACCATTACTGGTGTGCATCTTGAGACGAAACAAGGGCGCTGACATATTTCAAGATCAATCAGTACAAGTTTCTTTCAGTTAAAACAGCTCAGACTTAGTTTAGTCTGGGACTAGGTTTAAGCCTAGTCTGTGAAACCGGGGGAAAAAGCGAGCGACGAGACAAAACTTGAACGCTCTCATTATAATCAACGAACCTTCGTTTATTATAACGGCAGCGTGCAGGCTTATGCGCGTCGCTCACTTGTACTGTAGACACGGTGTAA
This sequence comes from Barbus barbus, assembly GCF_936440315.1. NCBI lineage: Eukaryota > Metazoa > Chordata > Actinopteri > Cypriniformes > Cyprinidae > Barbus > Barbus barbus. Next base: position 17,168,265 of record NC_136725.1, read on the forward strand.
CCCTCTTTTGTCCTTGTGTTTGTGTTCAGACAGCCTTAGAGACTATTTCAGTAAATTCGGGGAGATCAGAGAATGTATGGTGATGCGCGACCCCACAACCAAACGCTCCAGGTAAACACACCTGCTCTCTCTATGTTCTGTCTTTATTCTTCTGTATTACATTTGCGTTAAGGGCAGATCAAGAGTAACACGATAGGAAGCTGATTGACATTGAGTTAAGGAGGACTGTGCTGCAAGAGAGCCGTTCCCTTTGAGAGATTTCTAAATTATATTACGAAGGACAAAGAGTTGTTGCTTATATGTATATATCTATATCTATATGTGCATGTGCATACATTATATTATAGGTGTGTCTTTTGTGTTTTCTACGTAATTGACAGTTCCCTACATGACCCTAATAAGACCACAAACCACATAATCCACTTGTTATATCTTGAAATGTGAAATAAGACACCACATGAGAGAAAGTATGTTTCATAGCAAATGCTGATTTTTCTGAGCCAATTGAATGGTCAGTCCTTGAGTTATTTAGAAGTCGCAATCAAAAATCTCACTATTGAAAATGTATAATTCTGACATTGATAAAATATTTATTGTCTATATTCTTGGTATTTTTTTTTTTTTTTTTTTTTTTTTTTAGCAATATTCTGTATTCGGAAAGATGGAGTATTTGTAGTGCTGGAGTGGCATTTAAAAGAGTAGTAGAACAACAGTGCTGTAGAAAAACAAAAATGAATAAAAAGTGTTTGTAACTATTAAAAAAGAATGCCCTGGCTATGTATAATCTATAAATATAATACAATTTTCTTCTTGTGAACATTCTATTCTAGAACTGCTATTGTTCCTTTTAAACTAGGCTAAGAATCTCTTGAATCTCAAATAAAAATAGAATTAATTGTGCTCAAAACACTGTTCATGAACTCTACCCACTTGGACTGTGAAAAAATGACAGGCACGAGGGGCTATAGGGCCTAAAAATGAGAGAAGTCTGGTATCTCGGTTATGGTTGAGTGCGTACTGAACAATTTCTGAAACTTAATTTTGTCAGTTCATGACAAATATGAATATTTAAATTATGATAGGATATTTAATCTTCATTATAATATATAGTAATAATCTTTGAATTTAGGTATTGGTGGGCTGTATAAATATCTGATGCGCTATAAATGACTGACCAGACCTGCCAATATTTCTGCACAGTGTTTATTATATTTTGTACATGTGCACTTTACGTGTTTCATGTGTTTGTACAATGCATGTATATTATATATCTGTACTTTATTAAAGGGCGTAAGAACAATTTGATAAGTGTAGCAGTGGCACACAAAAACATTGAAGTTGTGATTATCTCTCAACAAGTGGAAATTTCTAGAAGTGTCATAATGATTGCAACACCCCTGCCTTCTGAGTTTATCAGCAAATATACAAGAGCGCTTTGTATGCTGTCACAATTTTTCTGCCTCTTCTGTGAAGTTATCTCCTGACCTTCAGTGTGTTTTGTGTTTTTGTTACACAGAGGGTTTGGCTTCATCACATTTGCAGATGTTTCCAGTGTAGATAAAGTCTTAGCGCAACCACACCACGAATTAGACTCCAAGACGGTATGTATCACTTCATAACGTTCGGTTTCTGTAACTGAGAATAGAGCGTGTGCATTGAAACAGATGTCATTCAGATGAAGTTCTTTCCCACAGAGTTTTTCATTTCCTTTCTCATCTCTGTTTATTTCCTGCCTCTTTATTAAAAAGTTTGTTTCTTTTGTCAGCTTGAGTGGACTGAGAGTTTTACGTACTTACATGTCAGGCTTAACAATATGGATGGCTTAGGGCCATTGTGAAAGAAATCTGAACCGCCACTTGCCATATAGGGCCAGAACTGCATTGTAAATCTTATGATATGTTGATCTTGTACATGTTTTAGTTTATGTGACTTATTAGTGTTGCTTGGATGTGATGAAACAGTAATATGTTAGACTGTATGCTACTGCATACATATTTTTTATAGAGCCATGATTTAATGTAGCTATCATCATTATTATTGTTATTATTATTATTATGGGAAGCCAAGTCACCTTTATTTATATAGCGCTTTTAACAATACAGATTGTGTCAAAGCACTTAACAGTATCAAATTGGAGGATAGACTGTCAGTAATGTATAATAATAAGATTAAACACTCAATTTTCAGTTAAAGGCATTTCATTATTGAATTCAGAGATGTCATTGTCTAGCTCAGTTTAGTTAAATAGCATCTGTGAAATCAAATTGACGATAATCACTAGAAATTAAGTGTCCCCAACTGAGCAACATGTAGTTTTTCATTTTTCATTTAAAAAAAAAAAACTATTATATTTATAGGCGGGTGCTGTAAATGTTGCCAACCAGGGCAGTAAAACATCTGAACAACTGGCCCATCCTTATTTTTTAACAGAACGCTGTGTGTTAAAACTGGCATCTGTGTAGATGGGTTTTTAGACTGACATTCATTCAAGGACTCTGAGCTGAAATGTGTCCTTTCTTTGTTTATCTGGGAAATGACTCGAAGATAATCATTGTAAACACATTCTGAACTGAAGGGACACCTGGATTTCCCCTGTCTTTCCTTTCACAGTCAACTGAGACTCGTGGACATGCACTTCCCATTCACATGGATATGACATTTCCCTTTGCATGTCTTCATATAATAATAAACTTACATTCCTCTATAGCTTAAATTAAAAACTCAGTTCACTCAGCTCAGTTCCTGTATTCTGTCCAGTTGTGTACAGATTCCAAATCAAACTATGAAGATACTGTAAAAAAAAAAGTGTTGAAAATGTGAACATTTATAATAGAAATATGTAGTTACATCAGTCAGTGTGCTGGTATTCTGAAAATGACACTTCTCTGCTGTGCGTTGATTTCTTTAGTGTGTAGAAACCCCCCCCCCCCCCCCCCCCCCCCCCCCAAAAAAATACTTAAATGTCAGACAAACTACGCCGAACACCTGGAGCGACTACACCACACGCTGCCTTCATTCTCCAAGTCTTCTGTGCTCCAGAAACACTCGCGTGTCTGACGCTGCCTGTAAATCTGACGGTAATGAATAATTACGACTGGCAGTGAGGTTTCAGGGCTGTGCTGTGTTTCGCTTGTATTCAGCTGAAATCAGATTTCGGTGAGCTTTTTATCGCAGTGGGGGGTTGTTATCTCGTCTCCTGCAATCAGTGCTGAGTTTTGTACAGTGTACGAGAACAGTAAACACTTTGAGTGATGTCTTTTTGAAGAGAAAGTTTTGGTGGAGGATTCATCTACCAGGCGTATTTAAAAAAAAAAAAAAAAAAAAAAAAAAAAGGCTCTGTTTTTAGTGAGCTGTCTACCTATATGGCATTTTTAAGAACTTTATAGGAACAGACACATCCATAGTGTTGTTCAGAATACAGTGAGTTTAGATGTAAGCTGCTTCAGGGGTTTCTTCACACCTGGTATTAAAATCTGTTTCAGAAAACTATTCAAACATGATATAAATATGTCTCATGCATCTCCTGTGATCAGATTTTGAAGATTGGGTCAAACAAAATGCAGATGTCTACAGACATTGTAATCTCCCCGTAAACTAATAGTCAAGCCTCATGTGAACAGAAACTGTTTTGTGCAAGTATATGTATATGTTTATCTTTTCCAAATCTTCATGTTTGTATGGTTACTTTAAGCATGGACCACTTCACAAATGTATTGTGGTCGTTTCTGACTTCCAACAAAAGTGGTTTGAGTAATCCAGTTGCAAAATGCTTTGAGTCTCTTTTCGTATTTAGCGCTGACCACTTGCGATTGGATCAGCCAAAAAGGATGTTAATACCAGATGTAAACGAGGCCTCTATCTGAAAGCAATAAAAGCCCACTAACACATTAAACTGTTACTGCTGAGATGGGAGAAGCTTAGTAATTGCTTCATCTGGAAATACACAGGACTTTATTTACACAATGTGTGCTTGAGTCTAAATTACACATTGGCTTAATAACTGCTGTCTGCTGTTTGATTTAGATTATCACTAGGTTTAAAGTTTTTTTTATTTTTATTTTGACTGAATCGCTGGGACTGTAGTGGTTTTGCTTTCGTTTTGAGTGATCCAGCCGTAGGGGTAGTAAAAATATTTTGTACTATTAGGTAGGGCTGTATACCTTGGAGAACCTGGCGATACGATACATACCTCGATACACAGGTCACGATTCGATACGTACCTCGATACAGAGCTGTCTCGATACGATTTGATACAATGTGACACGATTCAATAAAAATACATGGGCCAGAGCCAATTAGTTAATGCTGAACACATTTACTCAACAAACAGAACTCTGCATTTTTCTTCAATTTAATGAAGACAAAAGTGCATTATAACAAAGTGCATTTTGCTTAAATATTTGCAACTTTAAGTGCTCTGATTAATTGTACACAAATTGTATTAATCTGGAAATTACCACAAGTCAACATTTAACTTTCCAAGGGTACAGTCTGAGCTCACACAAGCACAAAATCTTCTTCTTATTATTCTTAACTTCTTATTAAATCTTCTTATAATTCTTTTTTGTGACACCATGTACTGCCATAACATATTTCACTATGAAATCACTTAAAGGTGCCATAGAATGCATTGATACAGTATTTTAAATTGTTCTCTGATATCTACACAGAAGGTATGTGGCTTAGGTAAGGGCAAAAAATCTCCAGAAACGATTTTACATGTCCATTTACAACCCTAGGATTTCTCCCTAGAATGAAACGGTCTGTTATTGGCTTATTTGGCAGGGTCATGAATAATAATGAGCTCTGCTCTGATTGGCTGTTTCACAGTACGGTTCATCAGCAAGAAGGAAGCACAGGGAGGAAAATATATATTTAAATACTTTCTCTCGCAGTTATATCGTCGGGTAATTATACTGTATATAAAACGCGGGCATCAGGGAGCCGTTATTAATATGCGAGGCATTGAAACTGCTTTTGAACGATCCATCGATCGCGTTATAGTTCACTTTCAAGAGACGCGATCACACAAACTATGTTTACATTATGGAGCAACAGTACTTACCACACATTTCACAAGATCAGATGCTTGTCAGTGGTGCTCAGGATCTGTAAGTCATTCGCCATCATCCTCATCTCTCCTTACTGAGAGTGAAATCTTATGTACTGTCACAGGCTACCGCTAGCAAGGAGCTAACCATGTCCCTTTAGTGGCTCGCGTTATTTGCTTTCTGTGCCTTTCTGAATACAGACACCAACCCATCCCTGCACTTCACACCCACTGCACGGCCTGGAACATAACATTTATTTTGTTATTTTCGCTGTTGTCCGCGCTTGTTTATTTACAATACCTGCAGAGCTTCTGATGGTTCGGCCGGCTTAGAACAAGGGCGGGTTTATGCAAATGTTGGGGGCGTAGTGATCCCGACTGTTGCGTCACAGTCGGTGTTATGTTCTGATTCGCCTGTTTTTCAGTGGTCTTTTTTAATCACGAGATTTACATATGAAGGAGGAATCTATGGTGTTTGAGGCTCACTGTATGTCATTTCCATGTACAGAACTGTTATTATTTAAATATGCCAGGGTAAAGACAGTTTTTCATTCTATGGCACCTTTAAATGCTACATCTTGCTTTAACATTTTCCATGAGTTTTTTTGAAACTAATGGCTGGGCGGAGTATCGATACTAAGGGCTAGAATATCGATACTGTATCTTTTTTTATTATATCGGTATGTATCTAAGAATCGATATTTTGAGCACACCCCTACTATTAGGCCTAATTAGTGATTATCTTTTAAGGTCCCAACCCCATGGATGTAGCTTATTGGTTTAATTGGAGATCTGCTCAGTCCGCTGTTACTGGACCATTTGCAAATGCATAAACTCAAAAACCTACATCAGATTGATCTGGAGCCTTTATTTACAGACCCAGCATTCACACAAACTCTCAATTTAACCGTGCATTCATCAGAATGGGATGTTTGCTCTCAGGCTGTATGGAAAAAGACTCCTAATTTCTACTAATTTGAAATTCAAAGCGTAATATTGTTTCTGCTCACACAGGCTTGTTTCTATGGAGTAATTGAGGTTGAATTGGTTAAGCCTCAGGCTAATTGCTAAAACGAATCGCTACATGAAATTCATCACAGAGAAGGTTTTCATACCCAGGTGTTACAAAATCCATCTCTCTAATTGACCTGATTTGGGGAGATAACAATCACAGCTCAGTCAAACGGAATTATGGGAGTAAAAAGGTTTAGTTCATTGGACACCAGTGTGTCATTTGAGAGAATAATTACCCTGTGCACAGCACATTGAATTGATATATCTGTATTTAAAATGGCCAACATATAGATGACACACACATACAGAGAAGGCAAAAAAATTACTTAAAGATTCTATCCGGAATTAATCATTCAGTGTGTGTGGATTTTATTTAGAAAGGCAGTGTCTGTAATGATACACACTTATATGCTGCAGAGCCCTCAGGCAAACGTTCAAATCTACACTAGGAGTTTTGCTATAATCTAAAGCCTTTGCCTTGCTGAACATGGACAAGTAATTTCCTGCAAGAGCCCAGTTTCAATCTGTTTATGTTTTTCCTCTTGACTCCTCCTGTATGAGATTGTTTGAAACTCCTCTTTATAAGAATCTGTATTAAGGCTGAAGCAAGACTGTGACATTGGAGCATGAAATAGTTTCTCTGATAATTCCTTCTGTCTGCACATCTTCACTAGATGGAACACAAACTGAAATTAACAAGATGACAAGCCAAAGAGTTAATGTCATCATTCCAGTATGACCCATCCGTGCTCGTAATTCAGAAGCTTGATGGTGTTGATGATTTCTTGAAGTATGAAAAACTGTATGGTGATGAATTTGGGCCTGGATAACTGCATTCATATGTGACTTTTATCCTCATAATTCTCTCTCTTCTTTCTTTGTTTGTGCACAGATTGATCCTAAGGTCGCCTTTCCTCGACGCGCTCAACCCAAGGTCAGAATTTTCAAACTTTTTTTGCTTAAAGGGGTCATTGGATGCCCATTTTACACAAGTTGATATGATTCTTTGGGGTCTTAATGAAAAGTCTATAACATACTTTGGTTAGAATTTCTCAATGGTAGTGTAAAAAACACCTTTTTTACCCTGTCAAAATCAGCTCTGTTTTCAGCGAGCTGTTTTCTAGTCCATGTCGCTTTAAATGCTAATGAGCTCTGCTGACCCCGCCCCTCTCTTCTGTGGAGTGACGAGCAGACTGTAAACTTCAGCTGCGAAACTGGCTAACTAGCACATTATTAGGAAAGGAGATTTGCAAAGATTCATAAAAACCCTTATACTTCTGTAGATGAAGCTGGATCACAAATGATTCATGCGAACATAGACACATTTATGCAGATCAGGGATCGGCGCATTCCCTTAAAAATGAAAGTAACGCTAATGCTCTGCGTCTCCAGTGGCTCAGATGTCAGGAGTAAATGACGACTGCTATATTCATTAGTACATCCAACAACTAAACACTTCAATCGCTTAATCGGAGACATTCTTGTCTTCCCCTGAACCGGAGTGGACACAAAGGCGGACAGCTCTCAGCTCACTCAGGGCGGGTCTAAGGTGAGACGGCTCTGTTAAACAACTATTGTGGGAGCGGTCTGTGCAGAACTACTTCATTCTGACAGGAATCTTAGAACAGCCTGATTTGAGAGAGGGGATTTTAAAACAGGGATTTAAAAAAAGAACACTGTGTGTATTTCTATCATTATAGGATGGATGTGTACACACACTTCCAACACACATTTATGTTTAAACAACTTGTAAAGTGAATTTTGCATCCGATGACCCCTTTTAAGCATTCTCATATTTGTATTTTTTTTATAATGTTGTAGCCCTTGAGGTGCAGACCTGTGCATCAAAGTGGGAGATACCAATGATTTGGTCAGGCAGTGATGCGTGTGTCCATCTGAAGTGATTTGCAGGGATTTGTGGGTAGTGCTCTCGATTAGGTGTCAGTGTGTCCATCTCTTTTGTGCTAATGCTGTTCTTCCTCTTTACTCTTTAAATTGGTCTGAAGCTCAGAGTGTCCGCCCAAGTGCTGTCCACTCTCGCAGGTTCTTTCTTTTTTGTCCCATGACAAAAACGATCAATAATGGATTTTTTTTGCTTGGTTTTGAGTGCCTCACAGATGAGTTTTTGTTTTTTTTCTTTTCTTTGCTGAACGGCTCAGGTTTCAGACAGGAGGAAAGTGCTCAGATCCAGGGCATGTCTTCGAAGTCTGTTGGCATGTATTTCCAAAATTTCCAGACAGTTCTTTCCCCTTCTTTATTTGCCAGTTTTGGTCTCTTAACCTTTTATCTTGCAACATGAAGAATGACTCAGATGTTTCCCCCCCCTCCTCAGGTCCCTGGATTCCTGTTAAAACAAAGAAAATCCATTTTGCTCCAAGGCAGCACTGTTATTTTTTTTTGGACCCCCCCTAAACAATATGAACTCCCTGGCAGACAGCAGGTTATGAGAACTGAATTGTCAATTTCAGGGAGACACGGACAGGTTTCTCCCTCTTGTATCTTAGCATCATGTCTGCTGTGTCTTTTTTCTTAAACCACAAAGATAGATAAAGAATAATGTACTGCTGTTGTTTTTTCTTAAGCAAACGTAAGGCTGAGTGCATGAGTACAGAAATAAATGTATTTATATTAGTGTGAATCAGAGAATGTGGATTTTAAGGTATCTTAAGGCAATAGGATTAAGACAGATCTATTGGCATTGCATTGGCTTTTTTTTTGTACATGTAAAATTGATTTTAGTCTGCAAGCAGCTGGTTAATCGTTCTTGTCACACATCTTGCCTGCACTTCGCCTGAACGGTAGTGCTCATGTTTATTTCTCAGTGTGAGGTCTGTGTCTGCTCGAGAGTGAGACTTTTTTTAACATGATTGCAGGTCTCCTGTTGTTTATGGACTCTTTATAGCTGTCCTGTGTTATTGCAATTTGAAGTTTGTGAGGTTTATATTGAAGTTAAGGGAAATGTTATCATCTGCACTGTGTTTGGAATGAAAGATCTGGATAGGTGTGGTGACTTCAATGAGAACTTTAAGCAATGAAATTCTTGTATGTGGCTGTAATATCCCTTGTGACATCATCAGTGATGTCATTTACACTTGCAGATGAGTTTATTATTTTTTTTTATTTTTTTTTTTTCAAGCTGTTGTGTCTGAGAATGCCATACATAACATGGCTATCCTTCTCCTGCAGATTTTAGCGTCTCAGACACAAGCTTGTCTTTGGTAGCCAAAGTGACCGTTGTCTCCCGAGATTTTTCCCAGCCAACATTTGTTGCTGCCGTTGTGCCACACTGTGATATCACAACAGATCATGGCGTGTCCTGGCATGATTTTAATTGCCATTGGGACTGTGGCCTCTTGTGTCATTAAAAGAGCTTTGGAAGCTTATGAAATGACAGCTAGTCACGAGTCTCTTCAAAAGAGTTGACCAGCGTGATTAACGGTTTCCTGTGTACCTCATTAGCATGTGCTCACCGTGAACCGCCACTCAGCTTTAAGTTGTCCTTGATTACTAGAACTCAATTTGTGAGATACAAATTGATGTCTTGTATGGCTAAATTGTTCCATTTCAGGGTAATTCTTGACTTTATCAAGTTTTAAGGTTTTTAACATTAAAAAAGCATATAATCAGTACCTGAGATTATCATAGTTTGTAAATTCTTAGAAATGGAAGCTGTTTCTAAAACAGAATCCCATGTACTCATCGCATATGTCACAGCAGGTAGGGCTGTGACTGTCGCCATGACAACCATGTCACCACGATATTCGGTTGCCAACATGGCTGTCTACTGCCACTGGCAATAGTGCACGTGACGTCACACACTCTATAACAAGCATAATATGAAGTTTTGCATACAAGTGTAATAACAGTAACACAGTAACCTTGATGATCAAGAGACTCAAAGTCAAAAAAGACTCAAAAACAAGGTCAATTATTTATCAGGTTTATAATACAGCCCTAACATAATATATTATCAAAACAAACTATTTAAACTGATAGAATAGAATAGAATAGAATACAAACTGAAGCAAAACTTAAGCTGAGATCTGTAAGTTAAATATATATAAAAAATGTGAACATATGAATTGTTCTATAGCTGTCTAAACATCGTTATGAAGTACAGTTTGTATAATACACTTGTGTGTGACTGTACGTGTCTTTGTTACCGTTCTTTGCCCATCCTCCGCTATTTCCAGCACTTAATCAAGCCACTCTTCTTTAATACATGAGGACGTTTTATTTCACGTCATTGCATTTGCGTTGTCTCTCGTACCGCAACCATTGAAGTATTCAGTTTCTACAGCGACTCATTTGGTGCATATCGTTCTCTTTCTATCAAACCGGTTCTAACTCTGTTGTGACATCAGCTCTATAGCGGTTTGCCCGAGCATTGCTATTATTTCCCTTTTACTGCGGCATTCAATCAAATGGCTTCCCAACTAATTTTTGTGTGCGCGAGGCACATTATTTCTTCTGCGCGGTCACGTGCGCGCTCTGCTTAGAGGGAACACTGCGTGGGAGCCCTGTATTTAAGGTAGCCCGTCAGGCAGGGCAGTGATACATTTTGGTAGCCTGACTGGAAAACACAAGCCCCGGGACGTCGGGCTAGCCATTTTGCGAGCCCTGCAATACCGATAACGATATATTTCCTTTTGTTTGGAAACAACACCAAGTCTCTCCTGTGCAGACATTAATTTTGGTTAGTTTTTAACAAGAACTTATTTGTTAGAATTAAATAAACGATAATGGTTTTTTGAGGGTACATTGAAGCTTTGAGAATAAATATAAATAAACTATATATTAATCGCTGCATTTTTTTCCCCCCAGAAAGATGCTGTTAAACCTAACATTTTGTTTTAAGTTTTAACATTTGTAGATGGTCTAAAGCAGAGGTGTGTGTATATATATATATATATATATATATATATATATATATATATATATATGTGTATATAAACAGCCCTAACAGCAGGTTACGAAAAACACACAGATTAACTTGTAGAAGAATTTTTATCGCATGTTGCAGTGTGTCTATGACATGGTGTAAGAAGTTGTTCAGAAACTTTCCAGTCTTCCTGTTTTTGTTTTTTTCCCCCCTCTTTATAACTGCCATGGTTTTCTGCCATTAAAGTCACTGGGAAATGACTGCTGACCTCTTCTATGTCTTTCATCTGTGCTTGTTCTCTTTCTCTTTGAGTCATTTTTGGTTCGATCTGTCTCAAAATGGGACTCCTGCAGCTGCACTTGTGTGTGCGTGATGTTACAGTTTCTCAAGTGAAACTCTCAGTTCTGTTTCCATCTAAAAAAGGCAGAAAATACCCTTAAGTGTAAACACAGCCCTCCAGCAGTGCATGTGTCTGGCTTGTGTGGGTTTTAGTTAAGAAAAGAAATGCACTTTAAAAATGGCTCCGCAAAGCAGACAGGATGCCCATCGACTTTTCACAGAAAACAAGAAACAATCCGATATCTGGCAAAGGCAGCCAGGATCATCGAGAGGGAAAAGTCAATCAATCAGTGCTGAGTTGATGGGATCACGGTATCTGGACACCTCACTCTCACCTCATGGCAAAAAAGATTGTAACTGCTGCAAACAAGTGATGTGGGGAGGGTGTAGTATGTTCTGATGTGAAATGTCCTATGAAATAGGAATCATAGATTGTATAGGAGAACATCAGTGTAGTGGATGAGCTCAGTTGGAGCCGTGGTCGAGTGGTTAGCTCTCTGACACAAGGGCCTGTGGTGCAAGTTTGAGTGCATCATTTCCTGATTCCTTCCCATTGTTCCCTGTCCCATTTCTGCCAATAAAAGCGGTAAAGGGTCAGAAACAAAAATGGGTTTCACCCCAAAATGTACATTTTTAATCACCCTTATTTCATTCTAAACTTGTATGACTGACTTTCTTTCTGTGACACACAAAATATATTAGAACACCGTGTTTTTATTTTGTGTATACAAGTAAAGTCAGTAGGGTCCAATATTGTTTTGAAATAGACACTGAAAATAAACTTTTTTTTTTATTTCTTTAAACTCAGCAGACTGACCAGCCAATCGCTACCCGCAGTGATTCTCAAATTGTGACTATTCACCTGCTGTTTGGTTGTAGTTTGTGGGTGCACCTGTTATGGATTTCAGGTAACACTTGGCTTGACACGGTTTAGGGTCTCTGCTGCTTAAAACTATTCATACAGTGCACACACAGAGAACATGGTCTCTGCTAATCAGGCTGATAAGGCTCCGGTCTCCAGTCACAGTGAATCTGGTCTCCAGACTCACTGTGCTGATGAATCCTGCTCAGCCCAGAACACAATCTGCAGCCATAGAATTCTACAGAAAATTCAGCAGAATTCAAACCTGACTCTCACACATCCCCTGCCTACAATTTCTTTTCTTCCAGGGCGCAACCTTTCTCTTAGTAAAACAGATAGAAAAGAAAAAAAAGATTAGGGATGCTCAGATCGATCGGCCTGAGATCAGTATCGGCTGATCATCACATTTTATGACTCTATCGGTACTCATACATTTGGCCGATCTCACGAACCGATCGCAATTTGATGACGTCAACGCATGAGGACGTATATATGCGTGGGATGCTGCAAGTCATCGCCGGTGTGGAAATGCTATGACGTTTCGAGCTAATTTGTGTATGTTTTGCATGATGATATGATGAATGGATGGTTTATTTTTAACAGCAGATTCGGTGACCTTAGAGCTGATCTGCGCATCACTGCACGTCTGCGGAGTGCAGGCTTTACACTCCATCCATGGGCACTAGAGCTGATCGTGGCCACTCTATGAACATTTATTTATAAAACAAAATATCATCTTTGGCCATGTTAGCCCACTCAATAGCATTAAAAGAGGCTTTATTCCTTTTAACTTTATCTGGAATGTCACCGTTTCTGTCACTACAACTTCCCGATCAGGCCAACACACACACACAAATGAAATCGTCTGCCTAATGAAAAAATTTATTTAATAAAAAAAAAAGTTAATATTGCATTTAAGATTTATTTTGTCCACCCGTGACCCACGCCCAAATAATCAGAATGCATTTTTTTTTATTACCCGACCCGTGGATTATCTGCAGCGCCAGTGGATATAGCCGTGATCAAACTACTCAGTTTTGTTCTTTCAGTAGTTTAAATGTTTCAATTTCTTTTTTCCTCTTGAGTATTATATTGGACCGTATTAAACCTTACATCAGATTTCTCCATATTGGAGTTTAATTGTTTCTATTTATTTTGTCCTCTATCTAACATTGGACAATCAAAACGTTCTCATCTTGAGCAGAAAAGAAAGATAACGGTTTAAATCCCAACCTAGCCATCTAACAACAATTATATATGTTCTTAACCTACAGATTAATAATGCTAAATGTAGATCAGAAATGTCTTGTTACATCTGGCTTGAGTATTGGTTATAGATAGAAAGAAAAATAATTATTTGAATGAATGATGCATTTTTATATATATAGCGCATTTATTGTGTATTGCCATACACCCAAAGCGCTTTACAATCATGTGGGGGTCTCTCCTCAACCACCACCAGTGTGCAGCATCCACTTGGATGATGCGACGGCAGCCACAGTACAACGGCGCCAGTATGCTCACCACACACCAGCTACAGGTGGAGAGGAGAGTGTGATAGAGCCAATCAAGTGGATGGGGATTACTAGGATTATTATTATTTGCAGCATTGTTTTTTTTTCCTGCTGTATTTTAGTGAAAGTAATCTATAATTTTGCCTCTCACCGTGTTTCTGTTGTTGTTAAAATAACCACGCCTGAACTTGACGCTGGCGCGCGTCCAGAGAGCGCGAAAGCGCACGGAGCTGAAAGGGCTTGAATAAAGCGTGTTTGGCTTTAGATAAAAATACGAGGATATAGGGCTGAAAGATATTTACCATAAATGACCCTGAGCACTTATGTGATCCGCTCTGCTGTTTTGATGTGCTGCTCACTTAAAATGGTGCTGCTGTTATGGCTCGTGGTCCGGATGGATGCCAGGGTGAGGATGCGGTCCGCGTTTTGAAAATCAGTTATACAAGTATTAAGGGTAAAAGACTCTATTTGCTTTTAAAATATTCACAAGTCCTTTTCCTCGAGTCGAGTAAAGTCTGGAGTCATTTCAGGTCAAGTAAAGTCTGAAGGCTATATGCGACTCCAGTCCGAGCCCATCTCTGCCTTGGGTTGCATCAGACACATTTTGTTTGCATTTATTTTTGTCTTACATTAAGTATCGTGATATACATAACGTTATGCATAAACACCATTTTAAAGGAATATTAAAATGTTCACTGTATAAAGAATTATTTTTGTGATTTATATAACATTATTACATGTTATATAAAGCTTGAAGCATCAGAATCTGCATCGATATCGGCCGATCACCATGACAAGAAATCGGTACTCCGTATCGGCTGCAAAAATCCTGATCGGAGCATCCCTACTAAATGTCTAAATGAGAATGAAGGTTGAAGTTGGCATGAAATGAAATTTCATTCTGTGGATTTCCATCCATGGATTTTGCATCCAGAAATCATCCATTATAATTTCTTTATTTTTTTTGTTTGACTTAAGTAAAATATCATAACTCGGTCTTCCGGTACTCTTTCTTTCTTTCTTTCTTTCTTTCTTTCTTTCTTTCTTTCTTTCTTTCTTTCTTTCTTTCTTTCTTTCTTTCTTTCTTTCTTTCTTTCTTACTTAGAGCCAACTTTTAGCTTTTAAACTAAAACTAACCATATTTGAAATGCCTTTAATATCCATAGGTAATTTATTCCATAAAAGTGCCCCAGAATATCTAAAAGACCTACGACCCTACATAGTTTTAAAACGACATAATGTAATATCCATAAGACTTTGCCTAGTTTTATAACAATGTTGCTCATTTACCCTAGAAAAAAGTACATTAAAATATGAAGGAGCTCTATTATTGATAATCTTATGTACCATTTTTAATTTAATATATTCCAGTTTACTTTCTACTGTATAGGTAACCAATCAAGACGCTTAAAATGGGAAACCTCCACATGTTTAAAACGACTAAATCTTGAAACTAACCTTATCAATTATTATAAGGTTATTATATTATAACCTTATCGATTTTTGTAACTTATCCAACCAACCACGAGACAAATCAGACATCCAAGAAATACATGCATATTCAAAATGATATGACACTAAACATGATGCAAGTAATTTCATAATCTGTTTATCAAGAAAACTAACATGTCTGGCAAGAAATTTTGTTCTAGCATTAACCTTACCCAGGACTTTCATAGCCATACTTACACCACTTAAATCATTGTCAAGGATACATCCAAGATAATTAGCAGAAGCTCTATTTGATATTAAACAGTCCCCCACCTTAACAGACAACTTGGATACCTTTTATTCAATTTTTTTTAGACCTAAATAAAATAGATTCCGTTTTACCTAAATGCAACATCAGTTTGTTTTCAGAGAGCCAGTCTTTTACCTTACAAAGCTCCTTACCTAAATTCACTTGTATCCTACCAACATCCTTATCTGAAATTAATAAAGCAGAATCATCAGCATATAAAAACAAGTTACAATTACAAACTGCATGTCATTTATGTATAAAAGAAACAAAAGAGGGCCTAAAACACTTCCCTGAGGGACTCCATTTTTAACCAAAGTTTCCTCAGAAGGAACACCATCAATTTCTACCCTCTCCCAGTTAAATAAGAATTCAAACAGGCTATCACTTTACTTTGAAAAACCCATGACACAACTTTTTTCAAAGTATTGAATGATTAACTGTGTCAAACGCTTTCTTGAGGTCTAAAGGACCATACCACACATTTTACCTTCATCTATCTGCCTCCTTATAAAATCTGTTAAATAAAGTAAAGCAGTATCAGTCGAATAAGATTTCCTAAAACCTGACTGAAAATCATAAATTTAACTACTTAAATACTCATACATCTGTTTATACACAATTCTTTAGAAAAATACGAAAACATTTTTTCATAATTTTTTTCATAATTTCCTTTGGTCAGAGGAAGCTTATCAAATTAAGCAATTAATGAAAAGAATGAATTAAATTTATTAGCAACTTTATTTTGATCAAATTCTATCTTGCCATCAATATCTATACCTACCTTTGATACAGAAAATTGACAAGAGTTCTCCAATCAGTTAGTCTGTTTAAACTTCCTTACAATTAACTGCAAACTCACATTTAGATCTGCCTCCACCCAAGTAATAACCAGTGGAGAGAACCAAGTCCAATCCTACAATTTGTTTTTTTTTTCTTCTCGATAATCCATTGCACTCAGATATAAGTCAGAATATGGAGGAAAAGATGTGTAGCTACTTCCATTACATCGCAACTTTAAAAGCATTTTGAAATATCTTAATGATATGCTTTTTATAATCATTACTTGTAACCTTTATTGCAGTAAAAATTTTACCAACATTTAATTACATTTAACTATTTGCAATAATTAAAAAAAAAATACCTACTGTACAACAGACAGTAGCCTAAAACTCTTAAGGCCAAAATGATAATTGCTATTTAGATGAATATAGTTTTTTCAGTTATACTTAGGCTAAAAAGATCATGTTAAATAAAGATATAAAATAAATAAAGGTGACATGTTCTCTGCTACCAAGAATACTGGCAGTGTCAATGTTAATCCATATTTACTTTAAATTCATTCAGAACTGTGCTATTTACAGTCATTTCAGGAAATGGTAAAAAAAAGTGCACAGATTCCACGTGGGTGAAGTCATTAATTAATTGATTAGCAATGCATGGAAGAAGTTTGTCATACCTTCACTATCATAAGATGCATATATGAGACAATACAGTGTTGAAATGTACATTCTGCTTTAAAAAGATGAAAATGGGTGTGATGAATCTAGACAAGATAAAAGTGAAGGACTGTTGACTTTTTACTCTCATTCATGCATATAACACTACTGCAGTGCCATCCCACTCTGAACTGGGCAAAATTATAGTTGTGTCCTCCTGCCAGACCAACATTTGCATGCAATGAAAAATCAGCAAACCAGAGGCAGAGATTATTTGCTTGTGTGGTTACAGGGTTACTGTATGGTAACTCTCATTTTCTTCTCTCTTTCTCTTTCTGAGTCTCTTGTTTTTATTCCAGTAGTCATCTCCTCCTCCTCTGCTGTGGGCCTTTTCATCTGGTGTGTGTGTGTGTGTGTGTGTGTGCGTGTGTCAGTGTGTTGTGCTATTTTAGTGGAGATGTATTTTGGAACTGTCTGAACGTGACTCATTATGTACATGGCTCTGTCTGTCTTTCTCGTTGTGAAGTGTTTGTGTTTGTATTAGCTCTTCTGATGCAGTCATCTTAAAGGGGATCGTTCACCCAAAAATAAATTCAAAGTTATCATTTGTTCAAAATTTGTTTCCAGACTGTAGGACTTTCCTGCTATTACAGCAAACAGAAGAAGATATTTTGAAGACTTTTCTCAAAATAGCTTCTTTTTTGTTCCTTAGAAGAAAGTAAATCATACAGGTTTGGAACCAAGATGAGGGTGAGTAAATCATGACATAATTTACAATCTTGGGTGAACTGTCTCTTTAATGCTTGCACAGGAACTGCAGTCTTCACACAGGAAGGGCTCATCTTGGAGCTTATTTCATAGGACTGACTGTTGGTGTTCGATGGTCCACTCAGACTGAATATATGTGCTCAAAGACACTTTTCAGAAGTCATTGTGCTCTGTCTAAGAGGCAGCCTCGTGCAGAGTGCTGGTCTAGAGCTTTAATATCACTGGGAAAGACTTTGGCTTGTGGTTTGAGATGTTTGAGAAACCCCAGTATGCCCTCAACACCACATGGAAAGAGGAAGCGCCTCCAAACAGAGTTTTAGAGCAATTACACCCTGATCAATAGAGAGAGAGCAGCAATAACAGGACATTTCCACAACAGCAGGAGGGCACACAGAGAGAGGCTGATATCCGGCTGCTGGATTTGGGTTTATTAGTTGGAGACGGGGGGGTTTAAGCCAAGATTTTGTCCAGTACACAGCTGCTCGATCAGCCCAGATCAAGGTGATGGACCATGGGACTGAACAAACAACTGGAGAGTCTCTCTCTCTCTCTCTCTCTCTCTCTCTTTTTATGCTTTTGTTCTCTGCTCACTGTAGACTTATTTCTTTTTTGAGGGGATTTCTGTTATTCAGTGGCTTTTCTTTGTGCTGTGAGAGACAGGAATAGATCGCAGGCTGCTCTGGGCAGAGCCACAGGGTGATTGTCTTTGACAAGTTCCCTGTCAAATCAAAAGAAAAGTAATTTCTGTGTTCCCATATCCTATCGTGGCTTTAAGATTCATGGAGGCCTGTTGAGAAGGACAAGTTTTACCCATTCAGCTCAAGTTCTGGTTTCACTTTATACCATTTCATTTTTGTTTGAGCGAATGATGCTGTATTTCTGTGAAGTCTGCTTTCACATGAAGGACAGGCACTCTCATATGCATAAATAAGTGCCGTTCACATTGACTAGACCTTTATGCTGAAAAGCACCACCTGCTGTGAAATCTCATTGGTCCTGTCATATTGCTTTTCTTAACTGTATTTTAAACATCATTTGTGTTCGGATTTGTGGATTGCCGCATTGTGCATAATTGTCACTTTCACTGTGAAAAAACAAAAGTAGAAAATATTTGTTAAATGTCTATTGCAGTATGTGATTTTTGTCATTCTCTCTATATATAAAAAATTAAGTTTCAAGTCTGGATTCAGTAAAACATTCACAAGTCATGTCCATGTATTCAGGCTTCATTTGAAACTTTTTGTTCCTTCCTGTTCGGTACATGCTGTTAAAATCTCCCTGTCTTCAAACAAAAGACAGGATTCAGTTT
Organism: Barbus barbus; assembly: GCF_936440315.1. Lineage (NCBI taxonomy): Eukaryota > Metazoa > Chordata > Actinopteri > Cypriniformes > Cyprinidae > Barbus > Barbus barbus. Next base: position 17,187,180 of record NC_136725.1, read on the forward strand.
TCTCCTGTCTTGCAGAAGAGCTGTCTTAATTAAATCAGTTGGTCTAACGGATTAATTAGTCTGGCAGGACGTTTGCTCATTTGGTCCTGGGAGAATTGGAGAACTATGGCTGAGTGATCGATGTGGAATCAGGTCGTCTCCAGCCCTCTGTAAACTCAAGGCTGATTTGCTCATATATTTTCTCTGTGTGTGTTTAACAGGTTTAGGCTGCAAATCAATGCAAATCTCTGAACTGTCATTTTTTTCTGCTTTCTGCCACTGTAGCTAGTTTAGTTGCGTTCAGCGTTTCAATTCAGATTTAACCAGTAATCCTTGTCAATATTGCTTGATTATAGTGTGGCGGTTTTGTTGACTAATGTTTATGTTCTTGTTTTGTTGTGTCCAACCACTTGCATACATTGTAGCCACTTGAGATTCAGCATTACAGTGATCTTTATGATGGCTAATAGCTTAAAACAAAGTTGTTGTTTTTTTCTTAGAACAATTGCTGACACAATACAGATAAAAGATGTTGTTAATCTTCTACATAAATTAAGGAACACTGTTGGTGTGACGACTCACTGTGGACTGCAGCTGTGAACCTCAGGTGAACAAATCTTCTGAATGAGCTACCAACAGCTCCTCTCCCTATGAGCAGACAGAGATGAGGAGCTTCATGGAGCGAGACAGTATGACAGAAAGAGCCCAGCCGAGGTCTGTGTTTCAGCGATGAGGAGAGCTGCCGATCAGAGGGATTATTTAGTTGCAGGAAATTGCTGTGTCATCAGGTAAATGTATTCTTGGGTTTGCACATGTACAGAAGGTCCTGCAGCTTGTGGGTTTGCCTTTCAGGACAGGGATTCATTTGTTCTTCAAAGCGCTGAGGTTGATCTATAGCTCATGGTATGCGCACATGATTAAACATGCTGTCGGAAAAGGCAAATGTCAGCTGCACAGTTAAGATGGAGATAACTATTAGTATTCCCTGCTTGTAGTTTCACAGAGTCAGAGTATGGATGAGCAGCATGATTTGGTTCATACTGAAGCTTATTCTGGCCAAGAACTCCCCACTTAAGCCCGGTACACACCGAGCTAACTTCAAAGGACTAGTGGCGACGAAAGCCGACGGTGTTGTCACCGGCAGCGTCGGACAAAAAAGCTGCACGTGAACACAACGCACAGACTTCAGCTGACTGCAAACTGAACACGTGTGTTCTGTGCCTGCGTGAGAGGAGTTAGCTGTCTGTATCAGCAGCTATCAATAGAAAATATTCGTTATTCAAACAGAGAAGCTGAAACAAAGTTATACGAGATAAACGTAGATACACGAAACGTAAACGAAGCAGCGCTTGCAACTCATGTTTTTATGAAAACATTCGCATATTGGAATGCTTGGGCAAGATCATGTCACATCAAAAAACTGCTTTTTGTCTATGAAAAAAGACAAAATTTGCCTAAATGCCTTCATTTAGGCATGCCCGTTTTCATCACTTTTGCTTTAAATCTGAACGGACTCTTTCGCTAAACTGAACATCCAATCAGAGTTCTCTCTCTCACTGATGGCCCGCGACGGCCCGATGCTGATTCAACATGTTGAATCGGGCAAACTACCACCGACGTGAGCCCAAGGAGAGCCGACGAGTGGAACATGCCAAACAAACTAGCCTGACGGACGTTCACCGACGGGCCGACCGTCGGCTTGGTGTGTACCATGCTTTAGAAAAGACTGCTCTTTTTTTTTATAAGTGGTTTCATAAGAAAATGATATTGTGAATCTTACCGATTACTGTCATTTGTCACATGATCCTTCAGAAATCATTCTAATTTGCTGATTTGGTGCTCAAAGTATAAATCCTATTAATGTTAAAAACAGTATGAATGCTTTTATGTAGACTGTTTTTTTTTTTTTTTTTTAATATAGAACGTTAAAAGAACTTTGAAATGGAAAAGTTTTGTAGCATTATCAAAATATTTATTGTCCTATAATACAAGGTTACATTTAAATGAGTTTCAGTGAGGCTGAGACTACTCTGCATAGAATCAGGACACACCTTTTTTATAGGAAGAGTTGGCTTGTTTGTTGATTGATTTGACTCTTTTCCTGAGTCTTACTCTTTTTCCTGAGTAATCGCATGTAACAATGGACAGAATAGCATTGAAAAGGAGCTATAAAATCCAGGCAGGGGAGATCTCTGATTCATGTGTGTGCATGAGCTGTTTGTTTGCTGCTGTTTGGGCCGGATGTGAGACTGCAGCCCGCTGTAAGGGGATCTATTGATTCTGCTGCCCAGTTCAGTGATGGTCATGTTCAGGGCTGTGTGTGTGTGTGTTTTGAATTGATTCTGGATGCCGTTGCTATTTGTTTTATGTGCTCTGTGTAAATGTGTGTGTGTGCGCTTTGTCTATGTATATGCTGGCAGCATCTTTTTTGCAGTTCAGACAGTTTCTGTCCGTCTCCATCTCTGTACAGTATGTCTCTGAGAGTCAGAGTCAGCAAAGCTTTCTTGGCATGATTAAAATTTACAATATTGATAAAGCATTTAACATGCTTATAATGCAAAAATGGAATATAGATGGGCATTCATAGTTCAGTTAGGGATGCCATTGTTTTTATAGCATTTCTTAGTGCAAACATCCATTGCACTGGACAGAAGTGATGCCCAGAGTCACACAGATACTGAGTTTCATGCATTTCCTGTATGTGAAAGGATGTAATCGTAGTTAACTCAGCCCTAATAGACAATAGGTTAAGTAAGCAAAAGAAAGGGGGGAAAAAATGAACTGTTTTAAAGTAGTATCTCAGATTATACAATGCTGATATCAGTCTTTTGTGGATGGTCTCTCTCTCTCTTTTTTTTTAATCTGGTGTGAAACTTTGCAGGTGCTGAGACATCACTTTAAGATAAGCTAGCGTTACGCTTCTTTCTGGGGCCATCAAACGTACGATTCTGTTTTTGTGCTCAGTGGAAATCAGGACAGTTTTGTTAGTAGTCAAGTCTACATCTGCACTTGTCAGCTGGGTTTGTGTGGTTGTGGTGAGGCATCTGCACAAGTAATTACACCAGCACAACATCAACTATAGTGGAGAGAGAGCGCTTCGTCTCCATCTTTCTGTGTCTTCCACAGCTAAAACTCTTGAGATATTAGCACTTTTTAAACAAGCACAGCAGTAAATGGGATGAAGTGTGTGTGTGTGTCTGACAGAGAGTCTCTGTCGTTTCAGTGTTTGGGTGCCATTTTTTTTCTCATTTTCAGATTCATTTCTGTCGTTTTTCACGGTTTTTGATATTTTGTGTTTTTCCGTCTCTGTTGGAAGACAGAATCAGCCGTTGTGTTGTGCCTCCTCCTGTGTGATTGAGTTTTCACTTACTATTTTTTTTTTCTTTCTTTTGTCTGTCTCTCTCTCTCTTTCTGTCACAGTCTGTCTCTGCCTGTCAGTCCAACCTTCAACTCCACACTCGTTCATATCTTCCTCTCTCTTTCTCTCTGTCTCAGGGGTTAATCATGGTGGAGATGCCACCACCATCCTGATAAACACTTGTGGAAATATTAATTAGAAATGCTTCCTTTGCCACTGTCTGACTCTCAAATTTAAAGCTTTCCTTCCATTTTCTTTCACTCTGACTATGTTTTGAATAGCATACACTACTCTGCTATTTTTTGTAGTGTGCACTATGCAGACACTATGCAGATGATGCAAATACAGTATACACTACTATTCATATGTTTGAGGTCATTAAGATTTCATTAAATTGATCAAAAGTGACAGTAAAAACTTTTCCATTGTTACAAAAAATGCCCTGAAAAAAGTTTGTCATTTTTACACAAAAACATAAAACAAGCTGTTTTTTTTTTTTTTTTTTTTATTGATTAGGCATATTATAGAAATGATTGTTGTGCACCAAATCAGCATATTAGAAAGATTTAAACTAGTGACAACTAGAGTACTAGTTTTTACTGTATTTTTGATCAAATAAAGGCTGCCTTGGTAAGCATAATTGGCTTCTTAAAAAAAAATTCTTACCGACCCCAAACTTTAGAATTTCCTTTCCATTTGCAGCATTTTAGATTACATTATGCAAGTAACATCATCTAGAATTGGTAACATTCTTCTTGATTAATTTTTAAGACACCCTTAAACATTTTTGGCTCAGAAATGCTGCACTACCGGACAGAATTAAACAACAATAGTGAGGTCATATGACAACAGTGTGGCAAACTACATTTATCTTTTCATATTCCATACTAGTTCTCACACCTTTTAAAAAAAAAGTAATATGCTAAGGTTCCATTCTAAATGTAGCCTAACTTCTTCCTCACTATTTGTCATTAAACAGTGGAATAAACTATGAAGACAATTTGCACAAAAAAGAGAAAAATAGAACCAGTGTTCACTCTTTCTGATTAGAATCCATGAGCCTCACCTCAGGATTACAGAAAAGCAACAATTAAAATCTTAATGTCATCAAATGATTTAATGAATTACTGCTCAAACCTGCCAATTATATATAAAAACACAGATAATTACTCTGGGAAATCTGTCGGACCGCTATTTGTGTAATCAGGGACAGTTGAAGGTCATTGTTTAATTTGATGCGCTCAGTTTAATTGGTAGTATTGCTTTTGTTTGGTTCCACCCAAGGCACTGACTTTAGTGCTTTGATTTTGCATGTTTCCACGAACACAGACTGCTATATTTGCCTTCAATAATTTAAGGCTGCGTGCTGTCTTTCGGTGACCTGAGAAGGCAGTCAGTCTGTATTTTAATAGTGTTGTCTCATTGCACAGTGGATCAGGGATCTAATGTTCTTTTAACAAGTTCTTTTGTCATTGAGAAGCTCGACCAGAACGGAACCACTAATTCAAAGCAGCCTAGAGTCAGAGAGCCCATGGCTGATGGAGATGCTGGAACTGCCGGGGCTGAAACACAGATGTGTCTGTCTCTCACAAACACGCTCCCACATGTGTACAGAGGCATGACCCAATATCTTGCAATAAAGCAGCCAGACTCCCTGCTGCACTCTTCTGTGTTCACTCGCTTTATCTCTCTATTCAGCCGTAATACACAGTGTAGGACAATGCTTCTAGCTGTCTCACCCCCTCTCTCTCTTGCCATCGGTCCTGTCGCTCGATCTTGCTCTCAGCACTGTCTCTCTGCTGCCCTCAGTCCTGCCGCCGTGTCCATTACTGATTCTCTCATCTCAGTTCTGTTTCTTTGTCTACCGATCCCAACACTGGCTTTCTCTCTTCTTTCCACAGTCCTGTCGGTCTCTCTGTCCTGACTCCAGTCTGTTTCTCTTCAGCGCTCTTTTTCACCCATGTATGTTCAATTTTAGTGTTGTTTGTATCACCGAAGCATTTGCAAGCATAACCGTGTACAATAGGAAATTGTCTCTCTTTCCTGATCTCAGTCTTCTCATTGTCTCTCTTTTTCTTGAATTCAGTCCTGTCTCTCTCTCTCTCCTGTCCTTCAGCACACTCTCTCTCCCTCTTTATTTCAGAGCTGTCTCTCTCTCTCTCTCCTGCTCTCAGCACTGTCTCTCTCCCTTGAGCCTTGACAGTTCCCTAACACAACAAGAACAACAAACCGAAGCAGTTTTACTGAGGTTTGCCAGCTTCAGTTCTCTCCGGGCTATAAGGAGGAGAGATTCCGTTGAGTGCTGTATAATCCGACCCTGTTTGGTTTTGTTTGGCTGTAATATTAAAATTAAAATCATGTCGGGGAATATAAATGGCTCTCAGCTGGATTGTAGCACCAGAGGTGACCGCTTAGGTTTGCTTTCCTTGCAGTTTTGTGTCCTAATTTATCGTCTCTCTCTTCAACGCTTGCCCTGTGGTAATATAAGACAAAATGATGCAGGCTTTGTTTACTCGACTGCGTCGCCTGATTGCTGCTCTTCGTTCTGTTTGAATACAAACGGCAACAAAATGAGAAGATCTCAGTGTTTGATTATGCTTCTTTCTCTCTCCCTCTCATTCTTCACAGAGGATAGGCCTGTAACTGTAGTGCCTTTTGCATCTCCCTTTTTATGGCTTTAAAGTTTAGATTTTTATGTACAGATGCCTGGGAGGATTGTTGTCAAAGTTCCAGAATTTCGATACGATTAGCAGTGGAATTTCACAATTATTGATACAAATTTTGATACCACTTCTTTATTTAAAACATAAGTTAAAGCAATGATATGGAGCCTTGGAGTAAACTATTGTTCAAAAATTTGGGAACCGTAAGACTGAGAATATTGATTTGAGGTTTTAATGCAATAAGGAGCAGTTTTTTTCCCCCCTTTTTTTTTTATTTTTTATATACTCTGATTTGTTGCATGGAGCTGACGGTTTGCCTGTGTGTGTGAGGAGAAAGAGTTGGTGGTCGGCCCAGATGGTGGCTAGCTTTCTTCTTTTCACTGGCTCTTTGCTCAGTTCTTCTCCTCTGTCTGTGATCCCTTAACAGCCAGTTGTCGTATTTGACTGGATCAAAGTGAAGGCGAGCCCTTGAAGTTGGTTAGGATGCCACGCCGCTGCCTAGACGGCCAGGACAGACTGAGAATCTCTCTCATACGGATGCTCTTTAAAAAGATATTCGCTGTTTTCTGTGGAAATGGGCTTCTACATTTGCCTTTGTGGGGCTGTGGGGGGGTGGAAAAGAGTGAGTGTGTGTGTATGTGTGTGTGATGGCTTTCCCGGACTGGTCGGATCAGAGCGCCGGAAGCTAATGGAATTCTCCACTTCAAAGCAGAGTCTGCCTTCCAATCAGTTCAACACGGCAAGATTAAAGCCGACCCACATTCATCAGTTCTGATTAGACCGGCACTGTGATCCAGATGCTTGTTCTGACGGGCCGGCTGGGGCGAGTTTTTTCAGCGGCCACCGGAGAGGGCAGAGGTCACCCAGCCATCTCTTTTCCCGGGTTGTTATTGTTCACTCTCCTGTCATGGGATTTTCTCGGTCCAGACAAAAGACGTTTTAACATCTTTTGAGCTTTCACTTTCTGTCTCTTTAGGTGGGGTAGTGTATCTTATCCAAAAATCTGTAACCAGATCAGTTTAATTACAGCCAGTTACGACCTTCCAGACTGTGTCCCGGTGACCTGACACTGACCTTTACATTCAGTTCATGCAGCAACTAATGGTTTCCCTTTCCACAGGGTGACCTACAGGCAAGAGGGACTGTTTTTAGCCTCGTCTAGTCGTGTTATGACTGAAATTACTCTAAAATTGAAGTTTTGTACTTCATGCCAGTCTGCTGTTCAGTAGTTATGATCGCAGGTTTTCATACAATACTTTAAAATCATGTGTTTTCTGCCCTCTAGTTTCAGCCCGAACTGAACACTTTCATCATTTCTATCTTTCTCCTTTGTGTTGGCGTTTCTATAAATGTGGGGCTTCTATTCTAAGACGGAGCTAATGGGAGCAGGAAGTGAGAATCTCTATTTTTAACTCATTGTGTGTATTTGACTCGGAGAGGCTGGAATGAATCAGCCGACGTCATTTGCAGGAGAAACTTCACTCCACTGAGGTCCGTTAGAAGAGATGCTTTCTTTGCTTTGCTATATTTAAGGTCACTGATGTTCTGATTTTATATCCACCTTGTGTTACCTGAACATGGTGGTTATTTGCTCAGACCAGTTTTAACAGGTGCAGAAATGTCTTATGTTCACTGCTGGCTGCCCTGTTAGGGCAGAATCGCTTTATCTGTGAGATTTTGAATCAGAAAGTGGCAGAGAATTTGCGTGCATTCAAGCTGTTCAGGTAGCTGTGTTCAATCTGTCGTTCTCCTGGGCCAGCAATGAGAATAGCACACAAGAGCTCTTGCGTGACGTCGGTCCACATTGCAGCCGCTGAGATCATTGAATCCACCGCTATTCTGGGGCACAATGGGAAAGCGAGGGCAGAAGTCGGCCGGGGTAATTAGCTGTGTGGGGCGGAGTGGTTTTAAATGGTCCAGTTAATTATTATTTAAGTCTTTTTTTTTTTTTTTTTACACCGCGTGACGTACCAGCTGTGTGTGTGTGTGTGTGTATGAAAAATAATTTGTCTCCACTCAACCCAGGACCACACTCCTCTTTTACATGAAGATGTGTGACTGTGTCCCAGAATAAAATCATAGCATCGTGGTCACAAGCAGTTAACCTTCATTATCGTTCTCTAATTCTAGGCCATAGCTCTCTTCCAAAACCTAATGAGCTGCCTTTGTCTCCTGCCTACATAGCCAGCTGCCTTCTAAATAAGCATCAAAACTGAAATAGAACCTTATAAATGACTGAATTAGAATGCTTTTCATAGGTAGTAGCAACTACACATAGTACAAGGAGGATTTTTAATTTATAACAGTAGACCAGTTAAGGTAGTGCCATACAGTATTACATTTTGGACAGGAGTGAAAATGAGGTTGTGAGAGATTTGAAGTAAAGTGTGTTCAATTGATTGTACTGTTGTTTAACAACAGCCAATTGTAGCTGACAAAACATCTTTTCAGAAGATTTCCAGTAGACAAAAACTCCTTTTAAAACCGTTTTGAAATTTTATATATGTATATAATAAGCATGCTGTGCTACCTTTGTTGTTCAAAATGAAGCATGATGTTACTGGCTACCTTTTGAATCAGGAGCATTTTGAACAACATCAAGGCCGATTTAAAAAAAATATATAATTTAACTGTCACATTATAGTCTATGCAGACAGGCATAATAATTATGTCTAATAGAAGGCAGCATGTGCTGAAGTTGCATTGTTTTATCGCTTTAAATGCTCAAGGTGGATCCCGAATTGATCAGCAGGAAAATCATCTGGAAAAAAAGAAACCGTCTGAAAGGCATTCCAGCAATATTGTTGTTCTTTGTTGTTATTGTTGTGGTGTGGACTTGTCTATTCTTGTAGAATTACCAAGAAGTGTAATTTAAAATATTTTTAACTATCTCCGAACAATGCCTTCAAATACTCTTTGGGTGAGCAGCTCACTAGGTTTTGGATCAGAATAGACAAATACAAGGCATGCATCGACAAGGCCCTTTTTAATAGAAAAGGACATTTTTGTCAGTAAAGAGAAATTATTATCCTACAGATGCTGCCTATCAGTATTTCTTTCTCTATTTGTTAAATTGGGACAGAATATAGCATGTCAGTTGTGCATATGCATGAGTAAATGCTAGCTGATTGTGTAAATCCCATCATTTTCATCCTAATTATATCTCTGCCTGATGACATTATTATATGTTCACTGTATTGCCACAATACCACCTCAGCCTAAGGGGATGTGATTGACAGCACAGGGGCTTGACTGTTCTCTCAATGTGTGTTTGACAGCAGATGCAGGTGGATGGTACAACTGTGGTCGCTGAAGGTGATACTGAGTGTCAACACAGGACACAGTCAACTCGGGAGACCTGAATGTGTGTGTGTGTGTGTCTGGTGGCTCTGTTTTATAAACCTGGAAGTATAATTAATTGTTGCACGGGGCAGGATAGGTTTGGGCAATGTTGACTCTGCCCACTGTTTGTTATTTTTAACTGTCTCTGGACGATCTTTAGGTTTGGAAGAGAGAGAGAAGGTTAATGTGAAATAAACCTCTTTCTTACAAAAAAAAGTTACAAAAAAGTTCTCAAAGTTACAGCAGATTTCATTGCTATTTTATTATCAAAAATCAGATTTCCTTATGATACGACCCCTTTAATACTGAGAGGAGTAGAATGCTGAACATTAAGACCAGAGAAGGAGAAAGAGAGGATGCTAGAGAAGGAAGAGTGAGTGTGTCTTGTTCAGATGAGTGCTGGCTCTTGAAAACTGCGGTAAAATCACTCGGTTATTCCAGTGGAAACTCTTTACGCGAGTCTAATTCAGAGCTCAAGGCACTACAGACTCTTTTTAGGCAAGATGTGGATGTGTGTGAGTTAGTTTGATCACCTTCAGGCAGATATGAGTGTGTCCTACTGCAGATTTAAGCTCTAGACGCATCACACATCGTGCGTTTAGAGTTCAGCTTGGTCACAGGTCCTCAGGGAACAGTTTGACACTCTGTCCTGAATATATATTTTCACACATTAATGATGAATGGGATTTTCTGGAGTCCGTTTACAGGTAGAAGCACAGAGGCCTCAAGTGAGAGGACAACTGCTTTAATCTGTGTGCAGGAAATTTGTTTTGAGGATTCCCTGGATGCGATTAGCCATAGCTGACTCTCAGTGGCATGCAGTAGTGTTTAGTAAGGATGAGTGGGGAAACGGATACAGAACAGCTGCTCTGTGATCTCAGAACAGTCTAGACTATAAGGGATATGAGTACAAAACGGAAGCAAGCGTTCCTGAAGCTTGACCTGATGTTAACCACTTTAATTAAACAGGAAGTGTAAATGCGTGCCCTCTGTGAGAATTGTGCTCAGTTACACAAGAGCACGGGAGCTATAAAATGACTTTAAATCAATAAAGTAAAATATATATATTATATATTGATTTTTAAGTAAAGTGTACCAAGTTATTCTAAAGGATTATTACACATTTGTTTTGACACAAATATCTTATTGGACTTTTGCCCAATAATGTAGGTTGTATTTACCACATGGCCAGTCAGTGAAGCTGTTGATTAAAGACCATTTCTGTGTCCATGGCTCCTGTAGAGGTGCTTAGAGCAGCTGGTGAGATGCTGGACGTGTAGCTGTGCTAGAGTCAGGTGGAGAGGAGGCGGAGGAATGTACTGACCTCCAGCACTCGTTTATTAATAACAGCTGTCAGCTGAAATCCCTCCAGAGCAGAGCCCAGAAACAGCGGTCCGCAGGCATGCACGGATGCAGCTCATTCTGCTGGCATCCACCCCGCTGCCTGCACGCTGGAGGTCTTCAGAGAGAGACGACATGCATGAATGGGGACAAAAGGCCTTGATCTCAATTTCCCCTTGCCGTGTCCTGCTCTTTCTACAACCTTCCTCCATCTCCCACCCTTCTCAGGTGAAGTCAAGTTTAGTGTGTAAATCCAAATAAAACACTGTTCACAGTGCATGTAATGTTTGTAATGTGACACTTTATAGTGAAACTGGATATTTAGTAGATGAAAGTCCACATTACAAGTACAACAAAAACATTGTCAGCCAATGAGAATCCATCCTGTTTTGAAGAGCTTGAGCAAGTGGCAGGCAACATAACTACGCATGTGCTTATAATTGACAACATTATCGTCTGTTGGTGTGTATGCTAAAGTATTTATTGTTATAGTTATCATTCTTGCTGTGAACAGGCCTTAAATTGAGTTACAAAATTATCTGTTGCCTTTTAGACCATAACTGTGAGCCCCAGCCACCCAGTGTTCTCTGAATCTGGATGAGGACATTATTCAGCAATTTTTCCAGTGGTCGTCCCCTTTCTTTGTGTTTATCCTCCGGTTTCAGAAAACAAGTGGAAAGCTGAGGACGATGTGTTCTGCTCTTTTTGTCAGCGTGGAGGTCTGGAAACCCTCTGTGCACTGACAAATTCCCCACCAGTACCGATGAAACATTCTCACAGTGTTCTCTGTTAATGTTCTAGTTCTCAGTGGAGAATGGAAAAAAAAAAGAGTTTGTTGGGTGGGAATAAAGCAAATATCCTTTTTGGAGGTTTACTCAAGGCCTGCGGTGGCTGCAGCATGGAGGCGTTGGCCAGATCTTACGAACTTTGATGTCTTCTGTCTTTTGTTTCCTGCTAAACAGAGCAGCATTTTGAAGTTTATGTAAATAAACTCAGGAACCTGTTTTGTTGAAGGCCCGAGCTGCTCTGATGTGCACGGTGAAGGAGAGATGAAGAGAGAGAGAGAGGAGCAAAAGAGAGAGGAAGCGATCCCTTCCTCTTTTTGTCTCTTCTCATTTATTTTAGACTTTGATTTGAGGGTTTGAAACTCTTCCTGGTTTTCCTAGAATAATTATATACACAGAGTCTCCATGAAAGACCTTTAGATATGATAAAACCTCATTTCTTTGCGGTGAGTACGTCTGCCAAACTGCCTTCAATATTGATCTGTATGTCTGTATGCTGTTGGTTATGAGATGCTATGAGAAATCCTGGGTAGTTTGGTGTGTGAGATGTTTAATGTATTTTCAAAATCTCAAATAACAAGTTTCTTTATTTTGTGTGTTTGTTATGTGTAGCTCTGGTAAGTCCAAATAAGCCAGCCAGGAAGTAGACATTATGTGCTAATGGATGTTTACCTGGACAGGTGTACATGTGCACTACTGTTCAAAAGTTTAGGGTCATTAAGTGCCCCCCCCCCCCCCCCCCCCCCCTTCCAAAAAAAAAGATTTCGATCAAATGCTGTTCCTTTAAACATTAGACTATAATGAAAAATAGTGTTTCACTGTCTCCACCAATTTTTTTTTTTTTAGCAGCACAGCTATTTTCAGCATTGACAAAAATAAATAAGAAATGTTTCTTGAGCAACTAAAAATTTAGCTTTACCATCACAGGACTAAATAACATTTTAAAGTATTAAAAGAAAACAGTTATTTAAAATTGTAATAATATTTCACATTCTATCTTTTTACTGTGTTTTTGTTAAAATAAATACAGCTTTGGTGAGCATGAGAAATGATTGATTATTATTGAATGATAATGTATAATGTCTGTGCGCACAATAGGGGTGGGACAATAAATCGATATGGCGATATATTGCGATTCTTCTCAGTACGATACGATAATTGATATCTGGCGCCAAATATCTATATTTTAATTAATATAATAAGGTGCTCTAAATAGATTTCCCTATTCACAGCGTCTAAAAAGGGAATGTGTCCTTGGCCTCTGGTTGTTCAGTTTAATATGACACACTCAAGCCATGAATTTGATTCTGGCAGTCTAGAGTTTGTAATCACTAGATTTCATTTAGTTGTGTAATGGACATCAGAGCAGTTGTGTGTTCAGCAAAATGGTCTGTCAGAATCTCTAAACAGGTTGTAATTGCCCTTATCAAAGGGACACAGAGCATTGTGCAGTTTACACTTAAAACCCAACACCTTGTGCCATTTAACAATGTTTATTCATAACAGGCTAAGCTGTGCTTGAAAGTTTTAGTTGGATGTAGTTCTCATGATATGTGCACAAGGTAAAAAAGAAGCTTCTGCACTGTTAATTTGAGTTAAATAAACTTGCTTTTGAAGTTCCTAAAGGAACATGAGAAATATTGGTATTTCCTTATATTAATACATATTCAGTTTCTGGGTTTTCATGTTTGTTTGTTTTTTTTTTGCGTTTTTGCCTTTTATTATTACAGAACTGTATAGAGGTGACAAGGGTTGGGTGACGTCAATAAAATTGGCATAAGATTATGTCATCGCGATGGGGGTGGAGGTTAGGGGGTGTGCCTGAAGCATGAATCCATATTCAGAAAGGCACAGAAAGCAAATAACAATTGCAAATGGTTGCCAGTTACATTACAGTACATAAAATTTCACTTGCCACATAAACAGAGTAAGGAGAGATGACTGAGGATGATGGCAAATGATTTGCAGATCCTGAGCACCACTGACAATCTAATCTTGTAATCTTGTAAAATTTGTGGCAAGTACTGCCGATCCATAGTATAAACAGTACATGCGATCTCGAATCTCGAAAGTGAAACTAAAAAGTGATCGTGCATTCAAAAGCAGTTCAATGCCAGGCATAGTAGCGGTTCCCTCATGCCAGCAATTTTATATACAGTATTACCCAATGATATAACTGCGAGAGAAAGTATTGAAATATATATTTTCCTCCCATCTCGTATTTATTTTCTTTAGGGGTTCTGTCATTTTCTTTACAAACATGGTATTGGGATGTGGCGGATTGCGGGGGGTATGGGGTGGGGGTTACGATGTCGGCTCAACATCGTGATGTCAGTCAGCCATCGGGGACAGGAGTCGAAGTGGGATAGAGAGGGGGCGGGATTGGGTCCTCTATCTGGGATTTGAACTCGGGACACCTGTAGTGCAGTGGCGCTATATGTCGGCACACTTTGCCACAAGGCTATCGGCGCTGACAGTATTTTCTTTTTTTTTTTTTAAGGCACATGAAAATAAGAACTAAGTCTCCAGTCTCCCTGAAAGGGTTTTTACATTAGCGTAAAAAATGAAATGCACAATAATACACAAAAGTTGTACTTTAAGACACAACATCAAGCCTCACTCACGTGTGCATGCATCATCATTGTGGATGGAAAGATGGAACAATTTCTACTGTAAAACTGATTTATTCTGATTTGTTACATAAATCAACTGTTCTTTATGATGGCATTTCAGTAATGGGTCCTCACCGTTACCCGTTTCTTACTTCCGCTCGAGTGCTGCTTGACTTTGAGTGTTTTAAAAGCGTTATTTTCTTTAACAGTACTGCTTTAAAACATCATAATTCCTTTGGAAACGAACATGCAGTGCACAGAGCTGTTTTTCGTCTGAAGTGACCAGCAATTTTAAAAGCCCACAGACTCCATTTGGCAAGAACTACATTTTTAATCGCCTTACAGACCTATAGGGTATGTGGAAGAGAGTATAGTGATGAGAGACGGAGGGTTCCTGTGGTTCTGTCGAGGTGTGCGACAGGATTGGGTTTATGTGAGGTGCCTGTCACGAAGCAACCCCGTGATCATGAATGAACTGTATGCACGCACACCATATATGGCACACACACATACACTGCATGCAGCATTAACATAGTCTGTTTTCCGGCACTGATATCATGTATACACGGACCTGTATAATGTCTGTGAGTGTTCGAATGTATTGTGTATTATGTGTTTAAGATATGTGAGGGTACGATGTGTATTTTATTCATTAGGTGTAGTGGATATATGCACAACGTGTTGGGTAACATTAGCTGCTACATTGTTAATTAATTTTCATTATAAATAACTACAATACACATGTTTGATTTAAAGTATTTTATTTAAGGTTAGGTTACACAGTATAACAAATATAACTTACCTGCTTGTAATACACCAGGGACCAAACCTGAATTGTTTTAAACCCAAAGCATTAAGCATGGTGGATGCGCCATCTGAATGGGAGAAACCATTTTGGGTATGACGTCAATGGGAGGGGGGAGTCCAATGTACCTAAAACAAGGTTTACATTTGTTCATCCATAGGTTGTATTTTTATACTGTGATTTGTGAAATGTATACATGAATAGATGCTGTTTTATGTGCATAATGTGATCAGAAGTGCCTATGTAAGGAAGTAAACTTAGCTGTGGATTGGTACATCTCAGGGTGTGGCCTAGACTATAAAATGGCTGCCGGAGTTGTACATGTGGGTCGCCAGTCGTCATGGTCGAGGGTCAGGTTGGTTTGTGTGGAGGGAGTAAGCAATAGAAACTTGTGCTTGGAAGTTTGTTAATCAAACTACGCAACTGTTGTTGTGGCTAAGGTCCAACAAAGAGACTTGTAAATACTGTTTTTTTTTGGGGGGGGGGGGGTTTTGCTTGTTTTGCTGTGAGATCTACACTATCTGTACAATAAATTCACCTCCACTGGAATTTCCTGTCGCCGTGGTCTTATTATGCCTCCGACCGCAAGTGCAATATCTTAACAGTGTCTAAATCTTTAAGAGCTTAGCAGCAGAGCATGGCTGAGAAATTAGAGATCTGGGAGCAATTACAGAAGATGGAGAGAGAAGAGCAGAAATGGAGGAGAGATGAGGGGGAGAAATGAATGAGTCGGTGAAAATGAGATGAAGAGATTTGGTTAGTCAGAGAGTATGTGTGTGTTAGGGTAACTCAGTGATTCGGACTCCCCAGAGGCTGACCAGATGCTGCATTTCCTGCTTAGATGAACAGCTTCTTTTTGAGGGTCTAAGAGAGAACTGGTAAGGGCTATTGTGGGATAGGATTAGTGTGCAGTTAACTTCCATATTGTGGAATATTTCAGAGTGAAACTTTTTTTCGTTCAAAAGTACAAACTGTATTTTTAGGCTAGTCCAGTGATTGTACATGTGTCTAGAGTTAAAAAATAAGGCTCTTTTCAAGGGCAGGTACTCTGTCCTTCAAATAAAATGTTTATTTGTCCTTCAAATAAAATGTTGCTGATGTAACTGATGTTTTTCTAATAAATTGCTTCAAATGCAGTTTAAAATTGCACAAAAAATTCATGTTTTAAAAAATCAAAACCTGACTGCCTCTGTTAGAAATCTTATAATGGGCCGTGTTTGGATCTTTCACCAGGACAACAACCCTAACAAACATCAAAATAAACACAAAAATGGGTCACTGAGCACAAAATGAATCTTTTACCATGGCTGTCCCTGTCCCTGTCCTCTGACCTGAACCCTACAGAAAATGAGTGGGGTGAACTGAAGAGAAGTACTACTAACATGGAGCTGTAAATCTGAAGGATCTGGCGAGATTCTGTATGAAGAAAATGGTCGCTGATCTCTTATCAGGTGTTCTCCAAACTCTTCAGGCATTATAGGAGAAAACTCGGAGCTGTTACCCTGGGAAAAGGACGTTGTAATAATTGGGTGCCAATAATTGTGGCCAACATGAATTATAGAAAGCATTTATTTCACAATGAGACCCCCACTTTCAATTGTTTTACTTCAATAA
This sequence comes from Barbus barbus, assembly GCF_936440315.1. Classification (NCBI taxonomy): domain Eukaryota; kingdom Metazoa; phylum Chordata; class Actinopteri; order Cypriniformes; family Cyprinidae; genus Barbus; species Barbus barbus. Next base: position 17,203,679 of record NC_136725.1, read on the forward strand.
TAGGTTGGAATTTTTTGAATGAAAGATAAAAAGGATAAACAATGCAGATTTATTTTCACAGCCGGCTTTGCTCATATTTACCAAGCGTGCCAATATTGGTGGAGGGCACTGTATGTAGTCTTTCTAGTTGATGAAGAAAAGTTTAAAATGAACAAAGGGCAGTGTTGCATGATGTACGACTGTGACGGTGGCAGATTTTTTTACTGTCGGGGTTTTGTTGTGATGCTTTCAATAGAATTCAGCATTTATAGCATATACCATTTAGCTGTAAATTAGTTTATTTAGACTGTTTATTCACAAATGACCTCAAAGGCCATACATGGCATGTCTACACCAGATTTGAGAGGCGTTGCGTGGCACGACAAAATACAATAGTCAATAGAAATTACATCATCGTAATCCGTGATGCTGTCTACACTGGTGCAGCACAACAAATCCCTGACTGTAAACTGATGCCTCGTTTATGACATGCTGACACAAAGTTAAAATGATTTTTAACGGTCGCTTTGCCGCGTCCAGTGTAGACAGACTTTAGCTGTTGTGGTGTGGCGCGTTAAGTGTTAAATGGGCAAGCACTTCATATCTCAAGAGCTGTTTCCAGTTGCTATTTGCGAGAGGAGGCCAGCGAAAACCCGCTTGCTTGGTGGTGGAATAATGAGGAAAGATACCTGGCCATGGTTGCTTAAAATGCATTTGCGCAACAAGCACACCATCTGAACGCGTGTTCAGTGCAGCTGGAAACATCGTAACACCAGTGAGGTCCTCCCTTAAACCGGACAATATCAACATGTTTGTTTTTCTGTCAAAGAATTTTAAATCTAACATTTATATAAAAGCCAAGGCAGGCTTAAGCATTAGTGTTTACATTTACGTGACACGGTTCTCATGGCGACCATCACAGCCCATGTTTTTCTTTTGGATAATCATTAAAAATTTGTCAGTTTGATTGTTTACATACCACAGAGTCTGATCCAATTATCAATCATACAGATCCTTTCTGGATACCTAGTATCCAAATTACATTAGTACCATAACTTTTTACTATGACGCTGGGAAATTTTTACGTTTGTACTATAATAACTGTGAGTCATTTATCTGTTGTGAAGTCAGTTGTGCACAGTAAGACCAGGGACGTTTCTTTTAAAACTGAAAGGGTCCTGCATTTATTGCATGTTGTCTTTAATATTTAACATTCTCTTATTTTTAGGCTTTTTTGGAATCCAGATGGTTGTTCTTTTGCTTGTGTGGAATCATTTCCATGTGATTCAGCGCCTGAGTTCTCGTGATCCGATCTGGCAGGTTTAGGTGGGCTGGTGCGTCTGCTCATTGGCCCCTGTTTAAAAGCTGGTGGTGATGAGGTTACAGGAGTCGTGTGGAGATGCAGTACAGGAGAGAGCTGATCTGAACTCGGCAGCCGTGAAGGTGTTCCACAGTGCACAGGGCAGAGTTGCAGGATGGCAGCGCCAGCTTGGTGCCTAGTCATGTGTGAGTCCAGCATCAGGAGGGAGAGAAGCGACTGTGCCAGCTTGCTTTACACATCCCTAGCAAAATGTCTCTCTCTCTCTCTCTCTCTCTCTCTCTCTTTCTCTTCTCTCTCTCTCTTTCTCTTTCTCTTTCTCTTTCTCTTTCTCTTTCTCTTTCTCTTTCTCTTTCTCTTTCTCTTTCTCTTTCTCGGTTCTCTTTCTTTTCTCCAGCTGTGGTGACTCAGCGGGACAGTGGGTGCAGAGAGAGAGCGAAAACTGCAGTAGTACAGTTGAGGTCATTTTTGTTAAACTCTAACATCTCCCAAGCGCAAATGCCTAAATTCAGCCTGAGGCTAGCCATTCATAATCATGAAATTAGTATTCTTTGAAAGCAATGAGAAATACTTCTGGATTTACCAAAGCCAATTTTTTTTCTTTAAAAATTCTTTGTCAATATTTTTGAAGCAGATTTTGTAATGGCTAATGGTTGACCGTTATGGACATTTTAATGGCCTAAACTGATGTCTAGAGAGCAGAATACAAGCTAAAGAGTTTGTTGCAAATGCAAAAACGTTTAGCTTAAGTTTTTTTTTTTTTTTTTTTTTATCTTTTATACCTACTGAAGCTGGATTAATACAGTAAAAACAGTAAAAAAAAAACAGAAAAATACAGTAAAAACAGTAAAATTGTGGATTGTTGTTGTTATTAATATTATTTAAAATATCCGCTTTCTGTGTTAATTTAAAAATGTAATTTATTTCTGTGAAGGCAAAGCTGAATTTTTAGTTGTTGGTACTCCAGTCTTCAGTGTCACATGGTCCTTCAGAAATCACACTAATATGCTTACATGGAGCTCAAGAAGCATTTCTTCTTATTTTTGTTTAGCATTTATTTAAAACAGAAATCTTTTATAATGTTATACTTTTACTGTCAACTGTAAATTTAATTGATGAAGAAAAAGTATTATTTTTTTATTTAAAACAAAAATCTGACCTACCCCAAATTATTGAAAAGTAGTGCCGTTCATCTTGTAAATAAAATTCTGTCATTCTATCTTGGACTGCATGGAAAGTCAATAAAGGCTTACGTTGTGGTATTGGCTGCTTCATTAAGGTGCTGTTGAAAGTTTGAAGGATGAATGTAAGCATTTGTCTTGGGCTGTGTGTTTAAATATGTTTTTAAGGTTGAGTGTTGAAGCTAACTGACTTTAAGAGATTTTCCCTGTCAAGCATACATTTGAGCAGTTTCTTTACCTCTCTTGTCACTTAATTATTTTAATTAGTAATTAAGGATATTTTTTTGTTTTGGAGAACTCTGACAGGGTCAGGTGTTTTTTAAAGGACAGCTGAAGTAACACAGAAACCCAGAGGATAATTTTATTGCTCAGTAGTTGCTATTTTCCAGAGTGGGGGGCAGTCGTGGCCTAATGGATAGAGAGTTGGACTTGTAACCCGAAGGTCGTGGGTTCGAGTCTCGGGTCCGGCAGGGATTGTAGGTGAGGGAGTAAATAATCAACACTCTCTTCCACCCTCAATACCACGACTGAGGTGAGACCCTTGAGCAAGGCACCAAACCCCCAACTGCTCCCTGGGTGCCGCAGCATTTGTTGCCCACTGCTCTGGGTGTATGTTCACTACTGTGTGTACACTTGGATGGGTTAAATGCAGAGCACAAATTCCAAGTATGGGTCACCATACTTGGCCACACACCACTTCCCTTTCCCTTTCCCACTTTCCCTATTTCATTGTTCAGGAGACTTATATGAAGGAAAACCAAGAACTCTATTAAGTATCCACTTAAACAGTTTGAGACAGTACTTAAACAAAAACAAAAGTAAACATTTGCTCTTCATTTAATGTTATTTCTGTCTAGAAGAAGCAATTGGAAGTATAAATAAAAATAATCAAATTTTTCTTTCTAATTAAAAAGGTTTATTTTGCAAGACTGATCCTGATAGACCACTCTCTCGTTCTCTGTCAGAGTATTTTTAGTTGAGCTGTCACTGATAACACAAGAGTTATCACTCTGCGACACCCGTGACACACTCGCTGTTTCTATGTGGCATTTTCACATTTCCTCTGGATATTAATTTTGCATATGAAGCTCACCTAGTGTGCAGATGACAGTGGTGTGTTCATAAATGTGAGCAGGTCTCTCTCTCTCTGTTCAGCTGAAGGGTGTTGTAACTGAGCAGTTTGTGTGGACACTTCCTCCCTCTTTTCATTCATAAAAACGTCTCCATATATACAATCCAGAACGCAAGTCCACACCTTATCACAGGAACATCTCACAGTAACTTTAGACTGGAGGGATGTGTTGAATTACCACAATTCTTTTTGCGATTTTAGCAATCCTGTAAGATCACTGCATGTCACACTGTGCGACATGGATCTGATAAACTTGGCTACGGCGTGTGTGTAGACTGTACGATGATGACACCTATTGACTCGTACGATACGATGCTCGTTACTATAGTAGAGTAAAATGTCATCAGCATGCGCTAGTGGTAAACAAAAAGAGTGTGATAAATCAACCTTTAGCAGTTGTAGTTTTTATGTGTGCTGAAAAGAAGTGGAAGCGTTTTATGTTTTAGTGCCATGTTGTATTTTTTCATGTCGCATTTTTATTGGTTGGTCAGTAAACATGGATCACACCAGCAAACACACTGTGCAGTGATCATGCTGTATTGTAGGCTATCTTTGGCTGCAAGACCGTAAAAACGGCAGTCTTTGAACCTCTCTCACTGTACGACATAAGAGCACCAATTAGGAACCACGATCACAGAAATCGCCACAATTGTTTCACGATGCCAATCTTTTGTCTGGGACAGCGGAACATCGTGCCGTGTGTTTAGGGCTTTAAAAAGTTCAGGTGTGTGTGTGTGTATGTGTGTGTGCTGATCTGGTGTCGGGGGCAGGTGGATGTCTCACCCTGTAATCACCACTGGGAAAAGTGAGAGCCGGCGTGGATCGCTGATGGCTGCGGCCACATTCTAATCACTCCTTTTTGAAAGTGAACAGAAGGCAGAAAAGCTGAGGGAGAAAGTGCTCTGATTGGGAGCAGGATGAAGAAAAGCTCCTCACAGGAAAGAGGTCTTGGCTTGAACGGATCCCCTCTGGTTCAAGTGGCCTTGTTTGAGAGATGAAGCCAAAGTCAGACAACTGTAATCAGCTGTCCACAAATACTGTCATTCACTAAATCAGAAGCTCTTATTCGAGTCATGGAGGAACCAAGTGTGTGTGTGTGTCTCAAGTGAGAGGCTCTTCAGTGTGTATTTTCAGCTCTGGCTCTTCTGTAGAACTTAGATGTGAGAGCTCATGATTTGGTTCCTTATTTTGTTAAATGTCCCGTTTTAATTTTATGTCAAAGTACGTTTTTTCACTTTTCTTTTAAAACTTTGGGCTAATATGCAAGAGGTTTTAGGTTTCTCCATAATCTATCATTTAGGAAAACGCTTAATTGCAGACTGATCCAGGAGAGCTTTCTTTCTAATTTAAAAAGGTGTAGTCCAACCAAAATCATTTACTCACCCATGTTGTTCAATCCTGTATGCCTGACTTCTGTGGAACATCCAAGAAGTTATTTTGTTGAAATGTTGGGAACCAAACAACATTAGAGCCTACTGACAGAAAACATACACGCTTTTTCAAAAAATATATTTTTCCACTGAAGGAAGGAAGTCATGCAACATAATGTTGAAAGATGTTTTGTCAGCTGAACAATTGGTATGTTGTTTGTTAAACAACTATACAATCTATTGAACACACTGTACTTCTATCCCTCAAAACCTTGTTTTCATTCCTTTCAGAAATTAAATATGGTGCTTCCCCATTTACACTTATAGAGGTAAATTTTTTCCCCCTATAGTTACGTTGTTAGTCACTAACTTTAAAAATAGCTCTTGCAACAAGGTTTTGCTGCTATATCTTTAATAATTCTGAATGCAAATGACTTAATTGTTTACATAAATATCAGACTTCAGCGCTTCACTATGCTTACGTAGTATACTGTCACTTAAAATCTCTCAGGAAAAAAGCCACTAGAAATATGTCCTTGAGAAACAGCCGTGACCTTGCAACAGATCTCACACACTCAGACACACTCTCTGCTGCAGAGAGAAAGAGATTGTGTCCTCCTGGGAACCAGAGAGAGGTCATTCAGTGTCTGTTGAATTCTCCTTCAGCGGTACAGCTCTAAAACACCAGCAGGTGTGCAAGCAGATCGGTGGGAAAGTTACTCGTCTCTTCCGTTTCTCCAGCTCCTCCCTGGAGCCCGTCGTCTGTGTTTCTGCCTGTTTGAGCTGAGCTGGGAATACATCTTCATAACTCAAATCTCATTTTAATAAGTGACAGAAGCAGATTCTGCACAAATAATAAGCAAACACATCATATTAGCACAAACCTCTTCCTGTATGTCCCCGAGAGAAAAACAGGCGATGGACTCTGATACCCATGTTATACATTTTTGCTCTGAATAATGTAAGTTGTGTAACATCCAAGCTCTCTTTATTCCTGTATCGATGTCTTTTTACCGTGCTGTCTGTCTCTCGCTTCTCCAGGAGGATTTAGGCAGTCGTGTCGGGTTGTCACCATGGAGAAAGCAGGAGTGAAAGTAATTGCGTTGTTGCAGTGCTTGTAGAAATCCCATCAGCTCTGTGGGCAGGCCTGTCACAGAGCATAAAGAGCCAGCTAAAAACTTAAGCATCCACAGACAGGGCAGCATCGGTGGCAGGCAGGGAAACGCCTCTCGCATAGAACTGAGGTGTCACAGGAAGCAGATGAAACTGCTTCTGGAATTGCAGGAACAGGACCAGCTGCTGTTTCCATTAGCTAGATCTGTGCTGATAAGAACAGGGATGCTGGTAAATATCCAGGCTGAACAACCCTGATAACCTGGGTGGATGTGCTCTCGTTTTAGGCTCTGCTCTCCGGCCACTGGATTGATTTGCATCCTGAATGAGTGTCAAATTCAAGCTGCCAGTGCTGATGCAAATAGACAGGTAGATAGACAGTCACGTATCTGCTTGAACTTTCAACATCTTCACTCTTGATTGGCGTGTTGGCTGTTGGGTGTGGTTATTGCACATTCAATGACAGAATACACAGATTTATGAAGTATTTAAAGGTGTAGTGTGCCATTTCTTTTTGCTAGAATCACCAGATGGAACTGCTAATAGAACAAACATTTATGGCTAATACTGCTGTTCAGAAGTTTGGAATAATTATTATTGTTATATATGCCGATAAAACAATATTAAGATACTGTAAAACAATCGTTGTGAAATATTATAATTTTTTTTTTTTTTTTTTTTAAGAGTCGTTTTCTATTTGAATCTATTTTAAAATTTAATTTAATCCTGTAATGGCAGTATTTAATTTTCAGCAGCTTTACGCCAGTTTTCAGTGTGGGATGATCCTTCAGAAATTATTCTAATATGCTGCCTTGGTGTTTAAGAACCATTTTTCATTATTATCAGCTTCATATTTTTGTGAAGACCATGGTTCACAACCATTCAAAAGTAAGAAATATTATTAATAACTGAACACCAGAAAAATAACTGAAGAATCATGTGACACTGAAGACTGGAGTAATGACTGCAGTTATTTTAAACTGTAATAATATTTAATACTATTTCTGTTTTTGCTGCAAGACAAATGATGTAATTTATTGCAGTGATTTTAATGCACTTTTTATTTGGCTATTACATTTCCTAAAGGTGCATGTAGATTCTTCCTGCCTTTCTCTTTCTCTCTTCGGGGGCACTTTAGCTATTCCTCCTGTCACCTCTCCTCGTGCTCTGTAGAAATCTTTTGTGCTTACCCAGCTCTGGAATTAATCAAGGTTTTAATGTCTCCTTCCTTCCCTCTATTCCTTAATTGAGTTTTGAGGGAAAAGGAAGGATTTTTTTTCTCTGTTATTGTTTTTAAGTGTGACTGGAGCTGAAAAGCATCTGGATGTGTGTCAGAGCAGAAGTAAACATGTCAGAGGTTTAACTGAATGGAAGGCTGCGCTAATGGTGCCAAACACGTGTGTGGCATCAGTGAAAAGTGATTTGCAACAGAATTATTAGCTGTGAAATCTTGGGAAGTTGCATCTGGAGAGACTGGAATCAGCACTGTCTCTCTCTTAAAGCTTTCATTAAGAGTTTGTTTACAGAGGAAGATCTTCAAACACAAATGTGTCATCCTGAGGTCAGACCTTTGACCTCAACATCACCTTAAAACATAAAGTATACGGAGAAAAGCCCCCAAATCAAGATGAATAAAGACATTATGATAGTCAAAAGCACAGAAGAGACAGGTTCTTGTATTTTGTCTTCTCTGTTTTAATTGTGAATCTGTGAAATTGGCAGATGGACTTCTATTGACATTCTGTTCTGCACTTTATTTTACAGCATGTGCACTTGTACTTGCAGTGTACTTACCCAATAAAGTACAGAATAATATTAGGTAACTACATGGGTTAGGTTTAGTGGTAGTTTCAGGGTTTGTACCAAGTTATTACCTATATATATATATATATATATATATATATATATATATATATATATATATATATATATATATATATATATAGTATGCACATGTGGAATAGGACTGTAAAATTTAGTGCTACCATTTTTTTTGTCAGCATGTTTTTGCAGCAGTCATTTTTTCACTCTTGTCACTTACAGTTCATTAGCTCACAACTCAGCTAAAATATATCTATATTTTTTTTGGTGGTGGCACTACAGATTCAGATAAATAGCGGTGCAGTAAACATTAATATAGTTTTCTTTACTATATTTGTATTTGATTTTTCTCATTCTCCAGATTTCTCACACCATCTGGTAAAAAAGTCTGTTCTATTTCTTGATCTATTACTTGGTATTTCATAAATCTTAATGTTTGTTACTGAAATGTAGGCAAATTAATGATTTAATGATCTCTTTCTCCTCTGTATTTAATAAAAAAAAAGTGAACATGCAGATTGTAATCACACATTTAAACAAACTAATGAACATCATAAACTGAATATATCAGTGTCAGCAATCTAAGTGTCTGCTTGCTTTGAATGTGTTTTGATTTGCTCATGTTGTGTTTTTTTTTTTTTTTTCTTCTCTCTTTCTCACCAGATGGTCACAAGAACAAAGAAAATATTTGTGGGTGGATTATCAGCGAGCACAGTTGTTGAAGATGTGAAGCAGTATTTTGAACAGTTCGGAAAGGTAAGACCAGAACATCACTCCCTACTGATATTCCAGTGTGTACATCTTCAGATTTCCATGCCTAGGTAAACACAGACTCGCTTGTGTCTGCTCCGAATGTATTCGTTTCAGAGCAGTACTGGAAATGAGGGCACAGGTGTGTGAAGGCGGTGTGGTTGATTCAGGAAACTGTTTTTGGTGTTTTCTGTGAAGCTGAAACTTACAGTAGCATTTATATCCAAACATTTACTGCCAAGTAGCTGACATTAATTAGAACCTGCCTAGGCGTGGGGTTATGATGGGTGTGGGTGGGGTGGAGTTTGAGGGTGTGGCTATGGCTGGGATTGGATGAGTAAAGAGGAGGAGGAGGGGGGGGGGGGGGGGGTTGTTTGGACTGGGAGTGGGTGGGGTTTGAATTGTGGGTATGGCTAGATTGTTGTGGTTAGACATAAGGGTAACTTGCACTGTATTTTTATATGGATATTGTTGCCATAGTTATGGAAATTTCAACGAATGAAAGACTGCAGGCTGTTACTATTACCTGTCTGCTTATATAAATAAAAATGACTCTGAGTGTAAATATTCACCACGACGGCCACAATCATCATGGCTGAGCAGGACTTGATTATATGAGACAAGCTTTTTTAGCTTCTCCTGGCTCGTTGTCTTAGCTTCTCATGGAAGATTTTAAGAGCACAAAAAAAATCAGTGTGATTTGTGTCATCTGAAATCAGAGCCCCTCTCTTTCTCTTCTCCCAGCTCTCTCTCCCTTCCCCACAGGCTGGGAACAGGCTCTCTTTCAGGCTTTCTTTCTCAGGTGGATTTGTATGTTTATTAAATAAACTGGCCATCCACTGTACACTGCCATTATCTCTGTGTATTTGTGCAGCACTGAGACTCCCGCGGATGGGAACTGGGTACTTTAGAGAGAGAGCAACTGATGCCTGGCATGTCGATTGGACATGTTTGGAATTTCTTAGTGGACTTAAATGCCATCACTCATGTGTATGTCTTTTGAGTTCAGTTGTCTCTGCATGGATGTGTTTTGTGTGCTTCAGTGATCAGGGTGAGTTTGTGTATGTTTCTAATTTTGTGTGAATATGTGTTTTGGGTCGTTGTGGCAGTTAAGAGCCGAAAGGAGGAAACAGGTGGTGAATTTTTTTTAAAAAAATTTTTTTACACTTTTTTTACTTCTTCATGGAAAACACTGCAGAAAGAAGTTTTCAATGTGTCATCTGTTTAGCCAATGAAACCACAGTTGAACAACAGTGCACATTTTTGAATTCTGCTCTTTACAGCCTGTTTTAGGGTCCTTTGAAATGTTTTACTTTTTCCCAAATTCCATTTTATTCTTTTTCCAAATTCTGTTTCTTCCATTTAAATTTTTCAGTTTTTAATGGTTAAATTACATTATATTAATCAAAGATTAATGTCTAATTAATTGAAGTCATGAAACTAGCAATATTAAACAGCGATTTATTAAAAGTTTTAAGGCCCTATGAAATGTTTACTTTTTTCTCAAATTCCGTTTTATTTGAATGGTTTCTTTAAATATTAATAATCAAAAGCATCTCTAATTAATTTATTTGATTAAAAAAATACTGTTTTATTTATTTTTTTTTATGTATCCATCTAAAATTTGGTCAATTCCGTGACATTCCACATCATAGAACCCTATTCTCCCGGCACCCTATTCTCATTCACATCAAATTAAAGAAATATTTCACCCAAAAATGAACATTTTCTGAAAATGGAATCACGCTCAGGCCATTAAAAATATAAAGTTTATTTATTATTCGGAACAGATATTCAAAAATTAAGCATTACATCACTTGCTCAACACACCTCAGCAGTGAATGGGTGCCGTCAGAAACATCACAGTAATCAACAAATAATCCAGTCTAATAAACATCTTGTGAAGTGAAAAGCTGCTTGTTTGTAAGAACAAAACCATCTCCTATATGTTATGTGAGCACTTCAGTTGTCTGCTGCAGTGAACTTAACAGCCACAGGTGTCGCTAATAACAAGGGTTTCTGAATTCTCAATATATAAATAGACCATTTAAATCTATTTGGTCTGTTCTGATAATTAGTCTGCACTTTTTTTGTTTTAATACTTGTTGTCCATTGTAATGGAGGGATAGAAGCGGAGCAGCCGTTATTGAGCACAAACACTGATGTACTTCACGCAGGTGTGTGCTCAGACAGGGAAGAAAACATACACGAGTGTGTACTAGAGAGTTCACTCAAGTACAGCTCTGAACATCACACAGAGACACAGCTGGCCATCGCTGAGAACGACTCCCTGCACAGACACAAGCGAGAGAGAGAGAGAGAGAGAGACTGTTGCCACCTCAGGGTGCTTGTGTTCTTCCGTTCAGACGAAACAGAGAATTGTTTTCAGAGGATACAACGATGGTGGGGTCATAGACAGGAAATGCGTTTCTAATATCATGGCAGATGTTTAGTGTGCATTGAGATTTTCTAAATAGCAGGCCGGTAATTAAAAAAAAAAAACAGATGACTGTTTCCGCTTGTGTGGCGTTGAGTGTATGGCTTCATTTAGTGACACGAATGCGTAATAACTTCAGCCAAATGGATTTAATGACCATTAGCAGATGTTCACTGCCACAGCTACCACAAAACGACTCGCAGGCTCTGTTTAAAAATGGCAAAATACAGGATCTAGATGCAGATTTCACTTCTTAAATGTTTTGCCTTCTTTCTTAGATCTAAATAAAAAAAAAGGAAAATATAAATGAGAAATGTGCAAGGATGTCATTCTTTTGGAGTTTTTGTATTTGTATATATATGTTCCACTGAAATCAACTGTCCGATTTAGTTACAGGTGCACATTTTCATAACTTTACATTTCATGGCCCATATAATACCACATCTGTCTTCGGTGTGTGTGTGTGTGTATAGGTTAGTCATACATTTGCCTAGAGTAAGTGCAAATATGTAGGTATAATAAAAACATCTTCCCTTGAAACGAGGCATTTAATTTCATTAGCCTGTTAACCTTTGCCAGAGCGACGGCGCACTGAACGCTCTTTGTTTGCATGTGTCATTGTTTTCTAATAGAATAAATGAAACGGGACAAAGTTAATCTTGACAAACTATATATCATTCTGAAGGTCTAAACCTCAAGCATCGACGACAGATCGCTGTTTTTCGATGGAAAGCTTATAAGGAATGTTTTTGCTACATTTGTGTAAGCAGTACACATCAAAGCATGCAGAATAAAAAAGCAGTACGTACCATCATCATTGTAATAACGAGTCACAAACACGTCCACTGCTGAAATCCCAGTTTAGTTAGAGAGGTAAGGGTCCACAGAACAACATCCCAGCGAGCACTTTTAGTCCAACAAAACAATAACGTTGTAATAAGGATGAATATTCCTTTGTTTACATTTAATTTCTTCGGGAGAGTTATTGTTCGCGTCCGTTATGGAATAAATTGCGCTCAAAAACAGCGTCTTGGTGGTAAAAAAAAACACGGTGTTGTAGCATACAGTTTTACAAACAGAATGAGACCGTCCACGGAAAAAAAAGTCTCAGAAAGGTTAACAGGGGCGATGGTTAACAGGTTAGAAAGTGTTAATGAGTGTGAGAGTGAATGAGTGTACTTATAGTTTTACTAAATAATCAATATTATTGTGAATTCGTTGTTGAGTTGTATGCTGTTGTTTTTTGAGATGATGCACTCTTAAAAACACTGGGTTAAAAATAGGGCTGCAGTGATTTGTTGATGTCATCGATTACATCGATTATGAATATACGTTGATTAGCATGGAATGCGTCGACGAGTCACACCTTTAGCCATGCCCATTGCGCAAGCCTGCAGTTATCCCTACTTAAGGCTGTTTACATCACTTTTTATTGTTTTTATTGGTACTTCCAGTACCAATAACCAGTACCGGCACTGGTACCGTCTCTCTCTCTCTCTCACGCACGCACGGTTTAAAATCACCAAATAGATATGAAATAGCCCATGCACGATAATATCGTGTATCGGCGATCTCACCGCCTGGCGATATGACAATATGAAAAATGACCATATCGCCCAACACTAGCGTTAGACAGATGTTTGTGTGATATTTAGGCTTCATCCCACTGTAAATGGAGTATGTCTGTGTGGTGATCTCGTACTGGCTCTGATACTGATCCTGAAACAGGCCAGTGCTCCCATGATACCCAGTGGTATCTGTCTGGCCCATGTGTTTTTGGAGAAATCTCAGAGAACTATGACCAACCTGTGATTGACAGCAGCTCCTCAACTGAAAGAGCAATGAAATTCAAGTGTCATAAACTGTCTTGTGCTCTTAACAGTGCTTCTGAAAAGAGAATGATCTGCCTTTTGTGCTTTTAGTTTTTTTAAACACTGTTCTAAAGTATTTTAAAGTCTTATGAAATCAATTTACACTATTTGCTGTTAGCGCACATTGCTAGTCTTGAGGTGAGGTATTTTTGGTTATTTGAACCACGTGAGGATCAGTAAATGACAGTTTTAATTGAGTGGACTATCCCTTTAAGCATCACAGCATTTAATTAACATTGACAAACTGTTTTGCTATGCCTTATGTTTTTGAGTCAATTATCAATATATAATTATGTTTTAGACAATTTTTCTTATGATGGGTAATATTAGTGGCTAATATTAGTGTTGCTGCTAAAGTTTTTTATAAATAATGTTTTTTTTTTTTATTGTTGTAATACGAAGATTACATTTAACATGACAGGGCTCTAGACTGCGACCAAAATGGTAATTGTTTGCGAGTTAAAATTTGACGTGGTCGCATTTGTTCGAGTGCCAGGTCTGCGCTGCTGTTCATACAGCGCGCGCTGCCAGCCGCAGCACATTATAGCAGGAGTCAGATTTCACTGATCACGTGAAGAGAGGTGCTTTCAGCACGAGCGCTTAGTGGGTAGAGCCTGGTTTATACTCGCCGCGTCAGCACGAGCACGAAGGTGCGTGTCGCGGATGGAGCGCAACGGATGGATTTATTTTCAAACTAAAGTAAAAGACCGCTTCTTAAACCAGAGAAGGTGAACGTGGTGGTATTCTTGTAGAAAAAACATGCAAGTCCTGTCAGCTATAGCCAGTTTAGTTTTACTTTTCTTTTTGTTTTCGTTTTGAGAAGCTTGTTATCTTTGCTGTTTACCTCAGGTTATGCTGCTTTCCTTAATTAAAAAAAAAAAAAAAAAAAAAAAAAATATATATATATTAATATTTATTTGCTTCCTCAGAGTTTGCTAAACATTCTGTAATATACTAGGTATATAGTACAGCATGTGGTGTGTCCTATGCCATGCCTCGTCTTATTCGTTTTTGTTGATAAATGTTATGTAAGAGTTTGTCATTGTCAACGTACTGTTTTATTGTTGTTGCGCTTTTTAATTAAGAATAACAATGAATCCATCTTTTGTTTTAGTCTTAAAAAGTTAAAGGTGTATAGATGTAAGCAAAACAGACAATGATCTTTTCTTGTAAAATGTGACACCAAGATCGCAAATTTGAAAGTAAAAAGCGCACGAAAAAAGGAATTCCTGTTCACAAAATTTAAATCACAAATAATACCGATGAAAAAGAACGAGTTGAATGTTGAAAACTTTCGTTACCATATAACTATAAACTATGATAAAAGTTCATCAGCATGCATTGATTAATCAAATGTTGTAGCAAAAACAAAAAACAAATTGCAACCAAATTATGTGCTCGTGCGCAAAAGTGAGATCAGTGGGAAGAATGAGTCTAGAGCCCTGCATGAAAGACTGCTAATTCTCAAAACATTTTTTGTTAAGATGACTGAAAGGAGGTAAAACCAAAGTGAAGTATGGACTTACTTCACGCAGTCATTTATTTACTTTATAACAGTAAATAAATATCGGTTCTGCATATCGGTTATCGGGCACATAGACATGCAAATAATTGGTATCGGTTATAAAAAAATCAATATCGGTCGATCACTAGCTCTAATCCACTTTTGCCTATAAAGTTATGACTGAACTCTAACTTGCAACGTTTAGTGTTTTTCTCTTTAGAATATGAACTGAACTGACAGAACTGAAATCTAATTGGCTTCATTGTGAATCTCTCAGAGTGAGTATGTGCTGAGTGCGGATAATTTTTTTTCTTTTACCTTTTATGGTTTGATCGCTCACGTACTTTGGTACATAAACTCTGAGCCTCTCCTGAGATGACTTCCACCCACAGGCTGTCCTCTTAAAAGACAAAGAGTTATGTCCTTGTTTTCCCTCTTCCTCTGTCCTGTGTGTGTGTGACAGGAAAGAGAGTGTTAAGCCAGAGTGGATGAATTAACATCTTGCTCCAGATTAGGAGGATTTTTGTCTAAAGCCTCTTATTTTCCACACTTGAACAAACACACTTGTGTGCGCTTTGGTGTTTGTATGTGTAAGATTTTTTGCGTAAATATCCTGAGTAAACACAGCTCTTTCTTGTAATATCAGAAAATTCATGCTGAGAAGGACCTCACACACACACACACACAGCTCAGAAACGGTATCTGGCCCTGAGTAACCTCATATTTTTTCATTCATTCATGCTTCATTTGTCTCCTGCTATTTGAATGCCTCTGATGAATGGATTAGTTCACCCATACATGAAAATCCTGACATTGTTTATTCACCCTTGTTGTTCCAGAAGAAAGAAAATGATTTTCTTTTATTCTGTGGAACACAACAAGTGAAATTTTGACACACATCACAGTGACCAGAAGCCGAACTCCAAAAATCACCATAAAAGTAGCCATTATGACCTGTTCTTTACATTCTTCTGAAGCTGTACAATAGCTTTGTTTGAAGATCACACTGAAATTGAAGTCATAATTTACTGATCATGTCTTTTTGTGTATCACAGACGACAGAAAGGGATTGAAATTATAAGAGGGTAGTGTGATGACAGGGTTTTCTTTGTGTGAATTACACTACCATTCAAAAGTTTGGTGTTGGTAGGATTTTTATTTTTTTTTGAAAGAAGTCTCTTATGCTCACCAAGGCTGCATTTATTTGATCAAAATAAAAATAAATATTTTCCATTTTAATATATTTTAAATTCTAATTTATTCTTGTGATGACAAAGCTGAGTTTTCAAGTATCACAATCCTTCAGAAATCATTCTAATATGCTGATTTGCTGCTCAAGTAATATTTCTTATTATTATCAATGCTGAAAACATTTGGGCTGCTATTTTTATTTTTATTTTTTATAAAACGCTTTTGACTTTATGCATGTCTTTACTGTAACTTTTGATTCATTTAGTGCATCCTTGGTTTTACTGACCTCAAATGCTATGATCAAATTAATCATGGAGAATCTGCAGATGCAACACTCTCTCTCATGGGATCTTCTGCCTAGGGAGACATTTCAGATAGCTTCAATATGTCTGTGGCCCTGTGACTCTGGAAAGGTTTTAATTATAGTGAATTTTGCGGGTGAGGTTTCATTTCTGTGTCTGCGGTGACCTGTGACCCACTAATGCAGCTCAGCTAAAGGCAATCTGAGGAAAGAATTCATAACCCTCTCTACTCATAACCCGAACCCACACTAAGATGTGATATTTATCTGTTTTTATTTTCTATTTGTATGATGTAATTTTACACATGCTTTATGTAAGTAACAGTTCACTCTTTCTCCATATCACCTTCCTGTTCTGTTGTAAATGGCCTCTTCTCAGCTTAGATTTTTTGTAGCATTTTACTGATTACTGACCTCTCATGTCCATTTCCTTACACAAATCCTCTTAAAAAAAAAAATTTCCGAAAGGGTCATAATTTTTTCAGTTTTTCTCTCTAGGATCTTTTGTGATTATCATCATAAATGATAAGAAAAATATATGATCATCAAAATAATTAAGTCAGACAAACGAAATGAGGCTGACAAAAAGAGGGAGATTTGACTCTGTTTGTGGCTTTAATCAATAAACTTTATCTCTGCCTGTATCTTTCGCTTCTTTTTGCAAATTTTCTGCTTGACTCATGTTGTTTTAATGACCTGGATCCCTGCAACTGAGTTTTGTGTGCTGCTGTGAATAGCAGTAGTAGCATTGTGTGTAGTTAAGGTTTGGTTTGGAGCAGAGGTACCTAATCAACAAGAAGTTTCTGTACACAAAGAGATGATTCTGTGCTTTTTACAGTATGTGAATTGAAAAATATAAAAACAAATTTTAATTGGTTAAAATTTGAGAATCACTCTATCTGAAAAATGTCCTCATTGCTTGCTGCTTTATTGGAACAGACAGAGAAAGCAAGTTTCAACACGTCTTTTAATTAGCATTTCTTTACCAGGTTTTTGTGCTGTAACAGCTGTTCACACAATCTGGGTCTTTAGTTCAGTGATAAAAGATGAACTTCAGGCTCCTCCGACATGCTTAAAATCATTTTACTATTATTATTAGTCATTTTCCCCCTTTATTTTGTTCTGCTCTCTCCTTTTTAAGGGTTAACGTCAAACACAATTGGATCATTTCATTAATTTTCTGCTTTCTGTTCTGTGCTTCAAATCATTAGTCATACAGTTAATCATGCTGACAGGTGTGTGTGTGTGTGTGTGTGTCAAGAAGGTGGGAAGCTTCTAGATTGTCTTCGACCTGAAGGAACTTTTGGCAAAAGAGAGAAACGAGATGGTCTCTGACTATTCTTGCTGCCTAAGTGCTTGTGTGACCTTTAAAGAACAGCCTCCCCACTTAAACTGTGCGTGTTTCTAATATCGCCATACTTTTTGAGGATGAAATTTTTAAGGAAAAAACAACTACTTCTAGAAGTTTGTTAAATCTGACAAACCTCATTGTGGAGACATCCCTGAAAGCATGTCTTATTTTATTTGTGTTGCTTTTTATTTTTTAAATTTGACTTTTAATTGGTATGTGCAAGTGTGTGTGTGTGTGTGTGTGGTGTGGAGGTTGCTGAGGATTTTTTTATTTTTATTAAATCTGATAAACTTCATTTAGGATACATCCAATGCTGTATTTATAGTATTTGATCTATATTTTATTGATATTTATTGTTAATGAATTTATTCACATACTCTGCAGAAATCTGATATAATTAATATGGTATAATATGCGCCTTTTATTCCTTGATTGTATTTTTATTTTATTTTATTTTATTTATTTATTTTTATTGCTATAATTAGCATGTGTGTGCAGAATCATAATGCTATCTTGAGTGGTGCCTGTGCTCTGTATTAATTAGCTGTTGTTTTAATTGTTTTTCTTTGGAGCGCATTGTTTTGCTCTGTTCTCCCGACTGTGTTTACTGATCTTCAGTAAATGTGCCTGGAGTCAATCATACACACACTTCAGTGACAAGTCTGCTGATCGTTGCCAGCAGTACCCAGAGCCAATGAATGATGAAAAACGCTGATCTACATTCATTAACAGGGAGCGCAGACGACCAGAAAGAACAGCTACGTCTTTAAATGATAAAGAAGTGGGGACACAGATGTCTTGATTCAGCAGATGTCTATGATTCAGCAGAATAATTTCTGTGACCGAAGGATCAGATGTTTAAAGGAGACTGATATTGGAAAACTGCCTTGCTCTGTTGAAATGACCAGTTTGGTTAGCAGCTCAAATCTTAAACCATTCAAATCTCTAACCTCTCTAAATTAACTGATCTGTTCCACGGGGATCACTGGTGCAAGTCTCTAATTTCTGAAACTTCTACCTGAACCATTTTTTGTGTGCGTGTGTGGTGATTACAGTGAAGGAATGTTTAGGCGGGGAGAGGTAATCATCGTTAGCACTAACAGACTGCTTCATTAACCAGCCTGAACTTAGTGTCTCCACACACACACACACACACACACACACACACACACACACACACATAGAGACTGGCAACATCTCCCATCACATGAGCACCCATTATCCTCAATCCACACAATGTGAGTGTTGAGAGAGGAATAAGAGGAGAGTTTGATGCACTTCAGTATGGCTCATGGTTTGAGCTCCCAGATGCCCGTGTATGTGTGTGAGCATTTGCCAGTGTAATTGAAAGTCTTCCAGAGTGAAACTGTGTATGAGTTTATTCACAGCTCTTTGGGCTGCCCTAATTGGCCACTGTACTTAAACACACACACACACACACACACACACACATTCTTACACACTATAGAAAACAGGAATAAATGACTTAGTTTTGCCATGCATAGTAATTAGGGATGTCACGAAAACCGATACTATGGTACCAAGTCGGTATAAACATTTAAAAATCCTGCCAGTTTTTCTTCAGTAGTACCGATGGTACCGAAGGTAGAGACTAGCGAGGCTGCAATTCTTCCGGAACTGACGGGGACAGGCAGAATATATGAGAAATACACAAAAGTATATACAAAAGAACTACACGTGGAAGACGGCAACGATATATGAATATGATTGTGTGAGATTTAAATGAGTGCGCAGCTCTGAAAGCACGAGCGCTGCGCATGATCACGCACACACATAACTGTCTGACTTGATTATTCGTTGTGTATCCATCCGCGGATTATCCTTACTAACATTATTGGCTAATATTACACTCATAATTGACTAATGCTTGCATTCAGTGCGTGTGTGTCTATGCACGTATATGTGCATGTACAGTGCCCTCCAAAAATATTGGAACAGTAAAGACAAAATTGCTCTGTTGGCTGTGGAGTCAAGACATTTGCAAATATGATTAAAAGATGAATATGAGACAAAACTACAGAATGTCACATTTTATTATTGGGTGATTCAACATTTTTTACCAAATAAAAAGAACAGCACTTTTAGAGTTCATCCCACTCATTGATGTGAGCGATCCATGTGATCAGTAGTAACTGATCACATGGAGCCACATCTGAATTACCTAATCAGATTCCAAAAATTGTAATTAAATTACATTTTAAAATACTCAATTAGAAAGTTACTTTTTTATTGATAGTTACATATATTCATACAATAGCAATAAAGTATTCAGAATTTATTTATTCTCTCTAGTTCTTTTTAATCTTTTAAATTTTCCTTAAAATGTCTAAAGTAAATGTCTTTTTATTTTGATTTGATGTTATTTTAAAATGATACAACAATTAAGTCACATAACAATCAAGTAACAAAAATGTACAATTTAAATAATAATTTGACTTTTTTTTGACTTAATTAGTAGCTTTTCATTAAACTCACAAACCTCCTGCATTTCTTTCACAAACCCCAGTTTGGGAAACCTTGAAATGTATTGCTTAGTTCCCTTTATGCTGTTAATAACAACAAATATATTTTCTTTGCGTTGTAATATCAATATGATATAATATTGTCCTATTTAAATCAATGTTTTAAATGAGTTAGGCTAAAAGTAATCAAAGAGTAGTCTGTAAGGCTGGGTAAAAAATATTGATATCTCGATATAAATCGATTCTCATTTTTATGGAACGATATCGATTCTTAAATCCCAAGCCTGTTTTGCAGTTAATGGATGCAACATTGAAGGGCACTTCCCATCCAATAAATTGCAGTAAGTATTGTGCTTTGGTACTCTTAATATGAAACAAGGTCTCTGATTTCAAATTCTGTGCATTGTATTGCAGTATTCAAACAATAAATGCCATTTTGGCACGGTTTAATGTGGAGTGACAGATCGCTGTAGCGCCTCAGTTCAACAGACGCAGGAGCGTGAGGCGCACGTGAACTGATCATCTCCTCCACAGTAATACCAGTTTCAGCACAAAATAAACATGACTAAACATCCAAAGGTAAGTTAAAAGAAAGAGTACAACTTTACAGTCTGTATCCTGTCTCTTGTAATATTGCTCAATCAATGTTCAGCTGTGCAAAGACGTCAATATAATGGCTTCAAGGCTCGAAATTGCAACCATTTTGGTCGCATATGCTCCCGAAATGTAATCTGTGCGACCCTAAAATATATTTGGGAGCATTTGTGTGAGTGCAAAGAATTGTTGTGGTGCGACCTCTTCAGTTCTCTGCTAGACGTTCGCGAATTACTGCAAAGTATGTGACAGGGAGCTAACTTGGAACTAGGGGTGTGCGATATGACAATTTTTGATCGTGGACGATAAAAATGTCTCCACGATCTGCTTTTGAAGAAATATCGTAGTATCGGGCTACAGCACACATTCTATCAGCTGCAGTTCTGGCCCCTCCGTCTCTATGCACTGTACAACGCCACATACATTCACAGTGTTAACTCAGCGGTAGAGTTACTCTCACCGAACACTGCACTTATTCGCAATCACAAAAGTAAATTATCTGCATGTGTTTTAAAGCCTTGTCAGTTAAACCTTTCATTCACGCGCTGGTCTGACGTGCGCTTTTTCTGAGCCCGTACACCCGAAGCGCGCAAACTAAAACACCTGTCTAACAGCGCCTGATTACTCAACTAAGTTATCTTGAGCTAATACTGTCAAAACACACAAGGTTTACATACAGACTCAGTTGGTTATGTCTAAAATTAAAGTAAACAGTTAAAAACAGATGTGAGCCTGCATATTAGATACGTGCAGGTCAAGGGACAGAACTAAACATGCAGCAGATTGTCTTTAAAGGGATAGTTCACCCTAAAATTTAATTTCTGTCATTATTTACTCATTTACATGTTGTCCCAAACCTGTATTCATTTCTTTCTTGTGCTGAACAAAAAATAAGATATTTTGAAGAAGGTGGGTAACCAAACAGTTGCTGGTCCACATTGACTTTGATAGTAGGAAAAAAAAATACTATGGAAGTCACTGTCAACCAGCAGCTGTTTGGTTTTCCACATTCTTCAAAATAGCATGTATTTTAAGCAGAAAAAAAGAAACGCATTCAGGTTTAATACTAATTTTGAGTGAGTAAATGATGGTATAAATATAAAACACTACGACAGAATTGACAGACAGATGACATAACTTTTATTCTTTAATGTTAAAACAACAAAACGCAAAGAGAAAAAAAAATCACTACTCTTGACTGAAAAAAAAAATACAGTTACTTTAATAGGAATTAGTTGAATGCTCCTGCTAAATATGCCTATTGTACCTGAAAATTAAACGCTGTTTGTTTATTTATTTATTTTTATTATATTATGTGTATTTGTAATGTGTATCTTGGTTCTTATTTTTTAATAACAAAGATAAAATAATGACAAGATGACAGATTTTTATCTTCGCCCACTTTGCCCTAAATATAAACCATTGTTTTTTATATTTTGTTACCTTGAAAGGCTTTGTCTTTATAATAGGGAAATTAGTTTGGCTGTACGGCTCAGACAAAATGGTAAAACCAACATGACAAAGAATCGTGATAAAATCGTGATATTTCTAAAAACAAATCATGATATTATATTTTTGCCATATTGCCCACCCCTACTTGGAGCTGACCGGTTTTGTTTTATTTCAGCCGATGTCTTTTCCGGACTTGCACAAACTGCATTGAAATAATTTTCCAAAATGTCATTTGTGTGGAAATATTACAAATTTACATTTACAATATTACAAATATTATTATAAGTATGTAAACGGCCATCAACAGAAGCCAGACACACTGAAGACGGACACAAAGAAAAGAAAATACTGTAGCAAGCTCAACGTTCACTACGCGAAATATAGAAAGGAAATCCTAAATATTGAATTGGGAGTGGGGGTCTATATGAATGTATTTCTGAGGGGAACTGCCTGTCTTGAGAAAAGTTTAAATGACATTTTCTTCTCATCTTGCCTCTGTATATTGCATGTATAAAAAACAAAGCACTGCAGCGCTGCTTTGTTTACAGTGGTAGCCAAGGAAATGCTACATTGCCTGTTCCATAAGCGCCACCTGCTGTCAGAGAGTGAATTTGCATTTTCATTCAGCCCGCATTTGTTTCGTGCAGATGTTTTATGTAGCATAAATTCACAAAGGTAAAGTCAGACCATTCTGTTTTCACTTCAGATGTTAAAATAATAAATTATAATTTTTTGGTTTCATTGTTTGGATCATGATTAAAATGTTGTGGTTGCCTCTAATTTTAAATGGCTACAGATAAAGCCTGTAATAGAGCAAATAAATATCTTGTCCATGTACTCACATTTTAATTTTGCTTAAAATCTTGCTTAAAAAAAAAGTAAAGAAAGAAAGATAATTATTATTATTTTTTTTAAATCGGCTATCAGAATCAGCTTATTCACTCCTAAAGCGTCAGCAATCAGAATCGGCCATGAAAGATCGAAGAATTAAGGATCAGGTTCAACTGATGAAGCTTTTAATAATCAGGATGTTGCCTGCCCTTCCGCACAATTGGCAGTTGTGTGATGCTCCTTAATATTCAGTGGGTGCTCCAAAAAAGTTTTCGGTGCTCCTAACTTCTTGAAGCCACCTGCTTGGCTGAGAGT
This sequence comes from Barbus barbus, assembly GCF_936440315.1. Lineage (NCBI taxonomy): Eukaryota > Metazoa > Chordata > Actinopteri > Cypriniformes > Cyprinidae > Barbus > Barbus barbus. Next base: position 17,226,673 of record NC_136725.1, read on the forward strand.
GAATTTGCATCTCATTCAGCTCGTCTGCGGTTTCGTTCGGATATGTTTTACATATAGTTTCACAAAACTAAAGTCAGACCATTTTGTTTTTGCTTCAAATTTCGAAATTATACAGTCTAATTTAGATTAAAAACTGCTCATGCTGCATGTATGCAGCATCTTTGTTTGGATCTTGATTAAAATGCAGTGGTTGCCTCTAATTTTAAATGGAAAGAGCACAGAGAGCCTTAGTTTGTGTATATGAAGAGTTTTTCTTATTTGGGTAACTTATTTATTTGATTTGGGGTTTGTTTTATAATTTCAGTTTAGTTATTTCAGTTTCACAAAGAAACATGTAGCAATAGCTTAATAAAAGGACACCTTTTCATTTACTGTATATGTCTTCAATCTCATTTTGTTGAAATTTTTTTAGAAATTTGAATCGTGAGTTGAGTGAATCAGTACATCCCTAATAGATGGATGGATGGATAGATGGATAGATAGAATTTACAGCAGAGGTAACAGAAATATCTTAGCCTACATGAAGGTTCTTGGAATATTGTCTTCGACAGTGGAGGCTCACTTTAGGGTTTGAGAGTACTTTGAGAGCTTCTCTCTGACCCACATGCCTGTTTGTTCATGCATTGTTTCACAAGCTGCAAATATCACAGGACTCGTCTGAGAATAGTGCCAAGTCAAAGTCAGGTGATTCTTAATTGATATAATTTAGGTCTAGCTGCAGTCGTGTCAGCTTTGTGAGACGATGAGTCATGTGCAACCTGCATTTATCTGTAGCCCACATCAGAAACAATAATTTAGAGGGATTCATCATCTCAGAGACTGGATTGTATGTTCTTTTGTTTTGAGACAAGGGACTGAAGTGACCATGTTGATTTATGCTGGAAGATTTGACCCCTGCACTCACACTAAGGGCACGGCTAACACACTTGCTGGGAAAGAGACAGACAGAAAGACAGAGAGAGTGAAGATGTATCATCAGTCTAGTTGGCATGAATGCTGCCGCAGTCACTTCAGAGGGACAGGAATTACAGAACAAAGTGGCCAGAAACTGTCAGCTGACTTTAACAATGTAATATTATTGATGAATAATAAACAAATAAATGAATCAGCATTGTTATTTTTATTTATATTAACATTTATTTACAATTTATTTTAAAAATATATAAAAATTAAATTTAAAATTGTTATTTTTGCTTTAGTTCAAATTAAATTAGAATTTGATTTGAAGACTATTTTAACTGATTTTTTTATTATACAGAAATAAAAATACATTTGAACTAGTATTAAAATATAAACTTGTAAATGCAAAAATAGCCTTCGTGTTTTTAAGTGTGCGTGTGTGTGTGTGTGTGTGTGTGTGTGTGTGTGTGTGTGTGTGTGTGAGAGAAAGAGCCCTCTGGACAATTCTGACATTTAAACCCATGAATTTAAAGAAAGTGTTGAATCCTTGTGTAAATGATCTTTGCTTCATTCTTTCCAGACACCAGGAGACACTTCCCCTCATTCCCAGAGACCTTTAGCGATACAGGAAATTCTGTAGATTCCAAGATGCTTTAATTAAAGTGATAATGAGAGGCTGGCGGTTAAGGGCATTTTGAGTTCTGCTTTCATTTCCGCTGATTATCAGTATAAGTGAATCTACCTGCTGTGTCCACTTGTATGTTGATAGTGTGGTTGGTCATGAGCCTGAGGATTGTATGGGGCATTTTTGTGTCATTAAACATTATATTGAGCTATTTGAACCAGTTTTTTGCTTTCTGGGATTCTGGGTAAAATTATTAGTTAGAAGAATCTTTGATCACCATGTCCAGTGTGAAATTAACACACTTGCTCATTAGTATGTACTAGCTTGGATACTTCTGGTGAGCAGCATAGCTCAGATATTTGAGAGCATTCCAGCCACATTAAGCTTTACGACTAATGAAATAAAGCCCTGAATTGGGCCGTTTTTCACAGACATGACACCATTGTCTCTAGGAACAGATGGTTTTGACAGAGAGGATGCCATGAGTGACAATAGAGCAGAGAGAGACAGTTTTGGAGTTTTCTCTCTTGTGTTGAAGAGTCATTCTCTCTTTCACCGAGCACAAACAGTGAAGCTGCTGGAACAAAACCTTACAAATGAGAAAAGCAGATTAATTAAAGAATAGATAGAGAGAGAGAGAGAATAGAATAGACTGAGTGTTTTGGCGGAGTGCCTGGGAAAGCTGCTCAAAGTTCCTTGTCATTAAGAAGGCAAGGGCAACTGGGAGCAGAATCTTTCATTCTTTAAGTGGCTAATTAAAATTCGGCACCGGCTCTTTTTGTGTTTGCACAGTCCTTTTTGTCCACTGCTGAATTTGGGCTTCGGCCTGTACGGGAGGACATATCGAATGTGCTCCTCTTCTCTTTCGGTCCTCAGTAAAATGCTGTTCTGGCAGTCTGTTCTCACAGCTGCCTGGAGAAAAGGAAGGGGTGAATGTTTGACCGGTAAAAATATTAATTAACTGGGATACACAGATATATAAAAGTGCATTGCCAACATGTTCCATTTGCATAAATGCCATTCAAACAGAATTTAAAGACATAAACCAAAATGGACCCTATTTATTTTCATAAAAATGTCACTTGATTTAATTGCACATTTTATTAGTGCTTACTATTTTAAATGATAAAATAATTTATTTAGAAAATAATTGTTTATATTTATATATATTCATCTGATTGTTTTATATATAAATATATTTAATAATAATAGTAAATATTTTTGTTGTAATATTATTGAGGTTCTACGATAGTTTTTTTGTTAATATTTTGAGTTTATTTTATTGCTCTTACTGATGCTGTAAACTAAATTTTATACACTGAAACCTTGTGGACCTGATAAAATATCCCTCTCTGCCTCTAATAGCATATAACAATAATACTGAAAGACTCCTTTGCTTCAGAGAAATATAGTCTTATTACAAAACTGTTTTGGCTAAGTGTCCATCAAAAGAGTCACATGGTGTTACAGAGAGACACCCTGTGAGGAGAGATTTGTGTTCTATGGAAGTTAAAACCTACACACACCTGCGCTCTCTCTCTCTCTCATGTGACCTCATCATCTTTCTGTCTGTGGACTGTATGTGCAGCCCACTTTGGCTTTCAGACAAAGCTGAAAAACTTGGTCCATTGGTTTTCCAACACTTGTGAGGTTTGTGGCTTTGAAAAACATTCATGTGAGATTTCCACAAGCATAACTGTATATTCTGTGAAATAATCACTACATTTAAATAGATATAAAGTCTGACCACAAAGATTGCACACATTTCCTAATAATTTCATTGATATTGTCTGTGCAACCGTGAGTAGATATTAGATCAGTAAAACGTGAGCTGCGTTCTTTGACTAGTTGGCTAGATGCTGTTTCTTGTCTAATTAGGCAGTTCCTGCAAACTAGACCAGACTTTATGCTGATTGTCAAAAATCTGGCTGTGTTAGGCCAACAGAGGCCCAGCTCTGCATCGAAGACACTTCTTTGTGCATGATCGGGTGAAAATGAGCTCTAGAAGGCAAGGTTGTCAGCTTTCCATCGGACCTCCTCAGAGACCCCTAACTTGGCCAATGAGAAAAGAACCCCAAGATGATCCACACATCGAAATGACTTGAACACTGATAATAGAGCAGCCATTTAAACGAAGAAACATTTGGGACTCAGGTGGGCCACTTCCTGTGGAGCCACAGAGCCAAAAACCCATTTAAGACTCTTAAAGGCTCATCAAGCAGAGTGAAGATGAAGAATCTCACTTTCTGGAGAGGGAGAGAGAGATCGGTCCTCTCGTTCCTGGGGAAAACGGCCCCTCCCCTCTCATCCTGCCATCTGCTCCCCGAGAGGCACTGAATGATGCATCTCAGCCTGAGGATGAAATCATCGCACGGCCGGGAATGAGAGCTGGGCCTGTTTGTGACCTTAGCGGGTGACGGAGGGCTCTGACGCCCGTCGTGCGGGGATGGGTACGACAGGACGCCATTTTATTCGCATAGTTCACAGACATAATGTCCCCTGGGGTGCACCTGAGCCAGAGGTCAGACACACAGACAGAGCAGAGAGACAGCCGTGAAGAGATACGCTCATAACGATTACACATCAGCAGGTCACATGTTCTCGTCTGTCTCCTGCTGGCACCAAGACAAATCAACTGGAATTCAGACTTTTTTTCTGTTGTTTTTCTTGTTGAGAGTGACCAAAGTAATATAAAAAATGGTGACTGCAAATTCTTATTTTTTTGAGACAGCCAATCAAGTCTAATCGAGTCGAAAGTTCCGTCAAATATTCGCTAACCAGCAGCAACTTTTATATTTGGGTGGAGATTGAAACATTTGAGTTATAAACACACAGCTCATATCTGCATCTCTGTAAGTTACTGAAACCACACATGGAAACCCGCTTTGTATTATCATTCTCTCTATTCATCTGTTGTTCTCTCTGCCTATCTATTCTATCTAACGTTCATTCTGTCTATTGGTCGCTCTATCTGTCATATATATACAGTGTATATATATATATTAGGGCTGCACCATTAATCGCATGTGATTTGTCATGCGCATCTCGTCAGTAAAGCCGGTTCTTTGATTAGCGGTAAATCTCCATCACCTGCTTTCAGATGGAGCGGCATTTAATACATGGAGCCGTAGTTCGCTGACAAGCCACGCAAAATGGTGTTCATAATCGAATGCGATTTATCAACGATTTATCAGTTGATTTTGGTCACACAAATAAGTGTTATGCATCAATCGAAACTGTGTCTACTTTTTTGGGTGTACACTCACGATTACAACAAAACTTTGTGGTTTTGAAAAAAAAAGAAAACAAACAGGGTGCGCTCTTTGTCTTCATCTCCGCGATCATCTTTTTGAAACACGTCACTAAATTGAAGTGTAACTCAGCAAATACTTAACACAGAAACATGGGAGTTATCTCTATAGAAAGCTTGAAGTGTTTACTTTTAAATGAAGTAAGTCTTATCGAAAACAAACATTTTGTGAAGTAATCCGTATGAAACCAACGCGATGTTCAGTCTTTCCCGTCTAACTCATTATTTCTAGATTATAGATAGATTATTTATCTACTATAAAATCATACATACTAGGCTATATGACTACAAAATCATAGTTGTTTTTTTCCCAAACTGTAATTCCAGACTACAATGTTTGAAATTGATGGGCAATTCATTGTATTTAAATTTCTTACGGTGCGATGATGTTTTCATGCTCTATATAAAATAAAAGTAATATGAGAGTACACTGTAACATGATGAATGCTACGAGTCTAAGTATGTTTAGAACATGTTTATGATTAATAGCCTACTCTGTTCAAAAATAGATTTTAATAGCGTGCTAAATAATAATAGTTTCTCAGATATAAAATATAATTTTTTATGGTACAAAGTACATCCTTTTGTAGTACAAAGCATACGTGAGTCTATGGCTACAGAATCAAAACAGCTACTATAAAATCATACATACTAGGCTATATGACTACAAAATCATAGTATCAATCAGTTGAGCCAAAAACTCATCACCAAACACCAATGACTTGTATAGACACTATAAGGACAAAAATGTTGGGACACCCCCTTCTTTAGAACAGAAAAAGGCACTAACAAAACTGTGGCAACAAAGATGGAAACATAATTCCATTCCATCTCTGTTGCAACAGTTTTGGACGTGTCTAAAATGACAGTACCCTTATGTACAAGTCATTGGTGTTTGGTGATGAGTTTTTGGCTCAAGGTCTGCATATAAAGTCACACCAGAGGTGTTCAGCTGGGATCAGGACTTGGCTTTCTGCAGACCAGTCAAGCTCTTCCACACTGACTGAATCAATCATGTCTTTTTGAACCGTGTCTTATACACAGAGGCACTGTCATGTTAGATGTTCCAAACTGTTGCTATAAAATTGAATTGAAATAAGAAGCACACAATTACCTAGAATATCATTTATATGCTTTAACATTAAGATTTGTTCTCATAGAAATTACTAAAGTAGTCAAGCATGTTCATTAGAAGGGGGTGACCCAATACTTTTGGCAATATAGTGTATCTCTATTATTCTCTCTACTATTTCATCAATCTATATATTGTTCCACCTTTTACTCAGTACTTTATAATGTTCTTTCTATTTCATTATATTGTTCTCTATCTATCCATCTGTGCATCTAGCTATCTGTCTAGCTGTTTGGCTGTCTGTCTGATTGACTGACAGTAGGTAAAAGCTTTATGTCAGACGAGTGTAGATCATCATCTGTGGGAGATTTGGAGATATTTGATTGTGTGCTGTGCAACACATAAAATCAGACATAAGTGAATGCCATCACTCACTGTCCTCTGTATAAAACTCTGTTTGCAAAGTGAAGTGTGTGCGTGTGTGTGTGTCCTGTACATTCTTCTAACTCTGGCAGAGTTAAATTAGGATGTAACACAGTCATGTCAATAATGGTAGCCGTGAGTTGCTCTGTTAAGCTGTTTGCTATGTGGGTGGTGTTGTGTGATTCCTCAAAGGGTTTGATTTAACACTCTCTCTCTCTCAGGAAGAAGAACCCTCAGCCTCTCTTTAGCAAGTCACTTCAAGAGCAGTCGGAGGAGAGGCGAGACAGACGGCACTCTCCTCCACACTGTAGACACGGAGAAGGATGTTCAGATGCTTGGTGATTGTTTTACTATAATCAATATGTTTGAGAGATCAGAAGCAAAAGGAAACCATGTCAGACGACTCTAAAGAGCCTTTTCCGAGTAAACTGGCTGGTTTATGTATGTTTAATGAGAGTCAGGGAGAGAATGAGGATGAGACAGGCTGAACTACCGCAGGCAATACATACCCTGGCATTATCTCCATCAGTCTAATGTTTGCATGCAGAAAGGAAAGAGAAACCAGAGCTATTAACAGCATCTTCTTTTAGCCTGTAGCTATTATTACTGACAGGCTTCATCAGAATTACCATATCTGAATCCAAACGCCATTAACTGAACACGGTGGTTGCAAATGTGTACAGAGCTCAGACATATATACAGTGACCTTTTTATAAGAATAGGAAAACTTTGAGTAGGTCAGCTAGGTAAAAATAGGTCTTTCTGAATGTTCACGAACAAATGACTCTAATGAGCAGGTGAATTTTAGTGAATCAAAAACATATATAGATCAGGACCAGTGTTGCCTGATTCCTGAAATTAATTACTCTTCTTTGAATGAATAATTACCAAAAGACTACTATCTGTATTGATACCCATCCCTATCTTTAAGATTCTGCACTGTTTTTTAGGTCACATTAAAGCAAAAATTTGGAATGGATCAAAACATTTATATTCAGGTTTTTCATGTGGGCTGTTCCTTTTGTGTGTCTGGACTTCAGATAAAAACATCTGCAAAATTGCACATAATCAACCCACCTCAAGATGCAAGTGAGCCTTTGATGGAGTTGAAGGACTAGATAAAAACAGGTCTTGCTCTAATCAGGGATAACCAAAAAGGTTTCAGATGCTGTTCTTGCAGCCAGGCATATATCAAACTTTCTTGTTAGTGAAACCTAGTACCCCAAACATTTTTTGCATCAGAAATAGTGTTGTCACGGTACCAAAATTTCTGTATTCAGTACCAATACCGGTGAAAATCCACGGTTCTCTGTACCAATTTTGATACCAAAGAAAAAAAACAAAAAACATGCTAATTAAAAACCACATTATTTTTATTAAAGTTAAACAAAAATAAACTGTACAAAAATCAATGCCATTCTTTATACTTATTTTAAAATTGTTTCAAGTTTTTCCACAAGTAATAAAAGTATGAAAAAAAAGCAAACAAGTTTCACCCAAAAGTTTGTCATATTTCTGCTGCTGAAAAACAACTGTAAACTGTTCTGTTTTAGGGTTTGCTGGTGTGTTTCATGATCTTCCTCAGCCTGCAGCTGTAAAAGGAAAATATAATATAAGTAAAGCAATGGGCTGAGTCTGACCAAATGCAACATTAGATCATTGACTCCATAACATTTCAGTAAATTACAAACCTTGGCTTTTATAATAAAATTAGATAAGATTGCATATATTTTAAGACAAGTGTATATCAAATAGATGGAAACTAGTATTAAAATCACTTTACAATAAGATTCCATTTGTTAGATAACATGACCTATCAATAGACAATAGTTATATAGCAATTATTCTTAGGGTTAATTTCAAAATTTACTAATACATAAAATCAGAGGTTCAATCTGTTAAAATTATTTAATGCACAATGAACAAACATGATTGATCAAGTGTTTGGTATCTTATTGTAAAATCTATACAGGAGATAAAATTTGACGGTACTTTCATTTAATCTAAACTGTGTACATATTTAATTTTAAAGGGCTTTTAAAACCTGCTAGTTATCCAGCCAAGAATAAAAAATAACTAGCTAAAAAAAAAAGAGCCCAGAACTGCTTTTTTGACCATTTGTACTTTCTCTAACACGCATATTTTAGATTCACAGTTCATTGAAAAGCCTCTGGTGTGTAAAAATAGTAAATACCATCATGTCCTCCTGTGCTTTTTTTTTTTTTTACCCTAATAGTTATAGGAATAGTAATTTTTTTTTTTTACCCTAATAGTTAGAACTTCATTCTAATGCTCATTATATTAGCGTTAGCCACGCTTATGCTAACGATTAACTCCGCTAATGACGGCCATGTTTATTTCAATCCGACATTTAAATTAAAATATGGAATAATATTCATAACAGAAGATCTAAATATTAAATTGAAACTTACCTGCTAGAACTTTCATTTGATCCAGGTGTCGGTCTTTAAAGTGTTTTTTTCCTCCTTTTGATGTCACCACGTCTCAGTGCTTTTATGAAGAGGGCGCATCTGCGCAGCTTTTGGATCGCGCATCAAGAACTGGGTTGACCGGGTACTTACAGAAACCTGGTACCGTGACGTTTTCATTTATTTTTTTTTTTATTTTTTTTTTTGTACGGTTTTCTTTTGACAGCACTAATCAGAAAGCCATATCCTGAGGGCAGAGTTTCAAACATTTGAAACTTTTTATTCAGTTAAGCTTTAGTGTAGCTAGATAATAATTTCAGTTGTCAATGTGGTCAATTGTTGTGCATGGTCTTCTTATTTCAAGTGGGGTAATAAGTCTTTCCAAAATTGAAATATGAATTTTTCATATCTTGGCAGCTGGAGCATTTATTGATGATCAATAAAGTACAGAGATGTTGATGTGGGGAATGTTCTGTAGATTTGCACACATTTTCTTGCGCTAGTTCTAATTAATTTTAGAGCCACATGCCCACCAAAACCCTCAGACCCCCTGGTCTAGACTCTTAACCGCTCTTGAGTAAACATCTGATTTGCCTTTTAGTGCCGTCTGGCTCTGATCAGCGCTTCGAGAGGTTTGTGTTCTTTTATATTTACTTTTTGAAAATTGTGTTGACATTTGTATTTTAGCCCTCTAATGTAATATTAAATGCCGACATGGATAAAGTGAAAATTTGTTTATTGGTCAGATTTAAGGATAAACTCTGGGCCGCTAGTTTGAGAGGCCTGATGTATTGGCTTCTGAGGTGATTCAATATTTTTAACTAGGAAAACAGATTGTCCCTGATTGATTCCTGTGAGAGTTGAGAGTGTGTTGATCTAAGCTGAGTGGGACTCTCTCAGCTCTTCCTCAGTTAAAAGGCCTCTAATTGATTCTTATCAGCAATATTCTCATCTTATTAAAGCCCTAATTGCTATGGTTGCAGAGCGGCCGGCTGTGGTGGCAGGCTTCGGCCTGTCAGCGAGTGTTTACACTCCAGTGCCCTTTTCTCACACCGGAACTGGGTGTTCAAACAAAATTACAGATATGTTTGTTGGAGATCCTGTTCTGCAACCCTATCAATTTTCCATACTGAAGAGGTGCAATTAGGGCTGGGTGATTTTCGTGGTTTTATTTAAAAAAATGCACCAAAACGCACCGATGCGTTTGTCGACCCCAGAAGGTTCATTCGAATGTAATGTTTTGCCACGATTTTATTATTTAGAAATTGAGGAATTGCGATTTTGAATAGAAGTATTACCAAACGTTAGTATTAGACACTTTGACAATATGCTGGTGATAACAGTAAAGAGAAAAGAACGGTCCAACTGCACGTCTGCGCACGTGATTAGCCACTTTCGAGTGACGTGCTCATATCGTTAGGTGCCATTCACACAGAATGCGTTTTTGTGTTGACAGATGCGACGTGGCAGTGTTTTTAGAGTGCTGTTTCATGCATGAGACGCTGCAAGAGACACGAATGCAACAGTCAGGCTTGTCCATGTTTACATAGAAAAAACAATGGAAAAGCAGCGCAATCGAATAAAAAAACCTGTGAAGAACTACTACTGTATGTCTGATATTTCATGTTTGTGTCATGGAGACAGGCTGAAAGCTGCTATTGTTTTTACAGAACATTTATAATTAATAATAGTCTACTTCTGTTTCCTCATTATTTCTGAACACATAATATGTATAAGATAAGTTTGTACAATATGTATAGTTGTAGTTCATCTTTTCTGCAAAGATATTTAACAAGTGATCTGTTTAACATTTACATCATGTTGACAACTTCATGTGTGGTGCACTTGGAATAGAATTTTCTTTAACTAGAGGATTAATAAAGAAAAAGTTACTTGAATCTTGTTGAAGTTACATTTTTAAGTTGACTTGTTAAAAATTGTAAAAAAAATCAAGAATCGGTTAAACGTTCGGGAAAAAAAACTAGATTTAATTTTTTTGCCAAATCGCCCAGCCCTAGGTGCAGTGCATTCAGGAAATTGACCATACAGTAAGTGGATTGATTATTAAGATGGATTGTTCTCATTGCTGTGTTTTTGTGACATTTAGTGTAGGGGCTGATAAATGTGATATGAATGTAATCCTCAGAAGAGTGGAAACTTTGTGTGCCTTTTATTTTCACATTGAGTTCAGCTGTTACAGGGGTTTTGTGCACAGTTTTTACGTCACTACCTGTGAAGATAGTAGGGATGTAAGCATATCAAATCTCACAATACGATAATATTGTGATACGAAGTCCACGATACAATATTTATTGCAATATTTAAAAAAAAAGACTAATGAAGAATTGGGGAAAAAATTACATTTTGTACATTTTAAAGTTAAATCATTCTATCGAATGCACTTTGAGAGTTCAAAATTAAAAGCTCCAACTCATGATCTTAACTAAGAAAAGAAGTCAGAAAAAGTAAGTGAATTGACTTAACTGAACTGGGGACTTTTATTTTTGGTATACTGTCTCAGTCTAAATTGCATTTACACTAGGAAGCCAAACAAATTAGAATATAATAACAATAAAAATAATAATAACAACAACAATGTAATAGCCATATATTGTAAAACAATTGCACTGTAAAATAACTGAAAATGAATATTTAATATGTAGGCTATATTATTTTTGCTTTACACTGCAGTAGGGAAATTACAATACTACTTTCCTAATTTCTGCACTTGGAGACATTTTTAATTTGGACTGCATTTAAACCACTAGCTGTCAGAAAAATTAATACTGCACTTTTAAGCTTTTAATTTGATGGAAACAGCAGTAGAGCTTTTGTTTTGAAGGAAAACTCCAGCTTCAGTGAAAACAGGCTTACAAAAACGTGTCTCCCTACAAATCTAGTGAAATGCTGTAATCATCTGGCGCGAAAATGAAGCATAACTGGTGGCTGTTGCGTTCCCAAACGCTCGCTAAACTCAAAGCACGTGCAATAAACGAGTTCACTGCATTCACTGTGAACGGAGCCATTCTGAGGCAATCCGGACACAACGGATCACGAGCTGATCACATGAATGAAGCGCACTTCGCTTTGAGACACGCAGCGCAAACAGACTTGATGAAGGGATTAATCCATATTGTGCTTTCGGTTTTAGTTCATTTAACGGGTGCAAAGCATAATGCCGAAAACACAACTTTGAAAACCTGTTATTTTAGAATAAGAAGCTTAAATATATTTTAAAAACTACACTTTTTGCCTGGAAGACCTATCGTTTCATACCTTCATGTGACCACGATAATATCGAGACCGTTTTGCTATTGCGATATCACGATATTCATAATATTGCTACATCCCTAGAAGATAGCGAAGACAGAAATATTATAATAGTGTCTCTTCATAACTTGATAATATGATTCAGAATTTGATTCATTGACACAAATGTGCTCTGTTTGTTCAAAATTCATTTTTGTTTATGAATGTTGGAGGTTTGTGGGCATGTCATCTGAGGCTGCGACTAGGTGAGGTCTGATCCATGATGATGCAACACAGAATGAGATACTGAAAAAACTTTTTTTGTAGTTTCTTTCTTGATATTCTCCGTATTACAGATGTCAGGTGGAGATCAGACCTCAGCGGAGAGGATCTGGATAAAAGCGAGACAGTGATCTCAGCGGATTATTTCTGATGTATCCTGGGCTGGCTTGTAGCTGACATCTCGTGTCTCCCCAGCCGTGTTTGGGGCTGGAGTTGGTCATATCCTTTTTGGAAGTGCCCGACTTTGCTCATAATAACTGTAGTGTACTGAGGTAAAGCTCTGATTCTGAGCTCCAGCACACAGAGAGTGCGAGAGAGAGATTGTTAGAACGGTCAGAGCGGCCGGAAATCAAAGAGAAGAGAGGGAGGCTTTGTACAATTACCATGCAGTGATGATACAATGCGCTTTCTCTCTCTGTCTGTCAGGAGATGAAAGAATTTTTCTTTGTATTGATGCTCTTGATCATTCACAGGTCTGTAAAAAGGTGCAATCGCAAAGACAAGCGGAGAAAAAAGTCACAAGTCGCACTCTGTCCGCTTTCATTTAGCAGTGTGATTTTCACAAGTCAACGGCAGCAGCTGCAGAGGAAGAGATCTCAAGTTTACAACAACCATGCTTATATTCATTCATTCATGCACAATTCCCGCTTCGCTTCCGACGGGGGAAGCGTTCTCGCAGGGAAACAGTTCAGCGATGGGTTGTCGTTGCTGCGAGCAGCATGTTTGCCAGGCTGTTCAGCATGACTCATGAATTATGGATTTGGTGTGTTCATGTCAGCCGTCCCACAATGCCCCGCTTCTCTGGGGTGACAAGGAAGTGTGACGAAGAGTCTTTTCTCTCTCAGCGGAGGCCCGATTCCATCAGAATCTGATAGCTCACTGCTTCGTCTCCTCAACAAGCTGATATTTCACAGTATAACAGTCAGGGACGTGCCGCAGAGCAGGCGGATGGTGTATATGAATCTGATCTCTGTGTGCAGATGCTGTGCTGTACTTTAATAAGGCCAGACAGCTGTGGGAGTTTCATGTGTCCTCTGTCTGTATGAGAGAACAGATGGCTGCCCGCCCGAGGTCTCAGACTCTTTTCAGCCAACGCAGGAAATGAGAAGAGGGGTTGAAGCGCTTCCTGATGGACAGAGGAAGAGAGTGAGATATGAGTTCAACCCCTTGACCTAAAGAAGCTTCTTAAAGCTGTCCCCTTGTGACAGCTGTACTGAGGCACTGTGTGTGATCTTTTTAGGGGCCAACCTTGAGAAAAACATTATTTAAGGACTGCACTTCACATAAAAAGCTGCCGAAAGTTTATGAACATTATCACAGTTTGGCCTTTGGTTAGTATATGTAAATCTATTTCTGTCATGACAACCCTGCGGAGGGATTGGCATGGTAATGTACATGACAGCGTTAATGTATTTGTTCTTGGTTGAATAGATCACGCCATTGGTGGATACATGATCACGCCGTTGGTGGATCCAGACAGGTGGAGCTAGGGAAGATGGAGGGTTTCTGAAGTGTGCTGCAAACTGCTACCACAAGCATTAGCCAAGTATTTGAATGTTGAGCAGCGAGCTCATTGGCTACTGATACAAGAGAGAATCAGCTGTGACGTGATGTCATTATGTCATACTGAGTTAGATCTATCAGACTGCACCATCTAGAGTTTCATGCCAAAACTTTGTATTTCAACATAATTTGAACTAGGTTTTTTGGCAAATATCAGGTTCTTACCTGTGCAATATGCACTACCTTCCAAAAGTTTTGGGTCCATTTACAAACTGTAAAATTGGGAAATATTATAACAGTTTTTAATGTTTCTCTATATGCTAATATGTATTTTATTCATGTGATGGCAGAGCTCAATTGTCAGCATTATTATCGCGTCCTGAAAAGTGAAGCTGCAGACTCTTTAATAAGCCCCCTGGTGGCTGGCTGCAGTACAGGTCATAAACCTCTCCATGTAAACGAATGGGACTTGAGTCAAAATAAAAATATAAATTGCACTTGCAGTACAATTTTACAAAATATGGTTTTGGTCATTTAAGGTAGTTGTTATCACGCTGATATATGTTCAATTGTTTAGTTTTGTGATAAGTTTCATTTTAGCTAGTAATTTGATGCTATAAAACCGGGGCGTGTCGTTATGGTTGATTGGGTCTGCAGGAATTTGGCCGGGAGTTTGATTCCGTGGCTCCACCTCACGACACTACTGCGCAGACTCTGGCTCCAAAACAAATCTCTACTGCGCAGACTCTGGCTCCAAATGACGTCATTTACTCAAGATGGCAATGGCCATACTGAGATGCTTTGGCTTCACTTTTCTATAGTGAAAGGAAGTGGAGAGACGTGTCGTCCATATTTTTGTTTTACAGTCTATGATTATTCTCAATGTTGAAGACAGTTGTGCTGCTTAATATTTTAGTGGAAACCATGATACATTTTTTTCAGGATTTTGATGAATAGAATAAAGAAAAGAATAAAGTTCAAAGAATAACATTTGGAAAAAAAATGGTATTCTTTTGTAACCTTTTAAATGTCTTTGCCATCAATTTAATACACTCCTAATGAATGAAAATATAAAAAATAGACTATTTAAAATGTTACCAACCCCAAATGTATTGATGTATTTATTTAGTTACAAACTCTGTGGAAAGAATCACAGCTTGAATTCAGAGTTGGTGCTGGTTTGACTGTCTCACCTGTGTCCTCCATGGTCACGTCATCGGGTGTTGACAGGGGTCGCTGGACTGGAGAGGAGGTAATGATGTGGAGTGTAGCCAGATGGTGGGTAGAGCCGGTTCAGTGGTGTTAGAGAAATCCTGAGTGCAGGTTGTTTTAATTGAGTTGAATTAAACTGATGTCAGTTACGAATGGAGATGAGAGAGAAAATCTGTGCCGTTGATCAATAAAAGCCATTAGTCCCTTCGATCAGAACTGTACGGCTTATTTTTCATTAAAGAATCTCATGTCACGCTAATCTTACTTCTCCCGTTCTCTCTTTGTTTGAGTCGTTTTTTAGTTCTTGGTTTGTTTTTTAAATGTGTTCTCTGTTGAAGAAAAGCATGGTATAGTATGGCCCTTGATGCCCCTGTAAGGATTACGTCTTGGAATTCTCTACTGGAATTTGGCCTTATCGGTCCAATTTAAAAATAAAAAAAAGAAAGAAATGAATGAATATTTTTGATTCCTAGGAAACCCTGTGATTTAGTGATACCACTTCGGATTTCCTCAAGGAAAAGCTGCTTTAATCTCAGATGAAAGAATGCTGGAATATTGTGATCCTCTCTTCTGCGTGTGGATCATGTGTAGTTATTGTCAAAAGTGTGTGGTGAAGGATTGATCCGACGCTGTAAGGAAAGGATGAGCGTGGATGAGTTTTATTCATATTGGCAGTTTTGTGGATGTCTGATCAAATGCAATATGAGGCTGGCAACCAGCCTGTCTCTCTCTCTCACTCTCTCTCTCTTACTTTCCGAGGGAGTCGTTTGCTTCTCTGCAGGTTATCCAAACAGAAGTTCTTGGCACCTGCTGTAATGGTGATGCTAACATGTTTGCAGTCAGATTCCACTGAGCATTATTATTATGAACTTACGTCAAACACACAACCTCAAATACACACAATTTCACGCTCCTAAAATACACATACACACCTAAAACAAACACTGAGATACATCTGGAACTCCATGGAGACAGATAGAAGAGTTCAATTTTTTTCTTTCTCCGTTTCTCACAGTAAAACCCCTTTTCTGGCGTTATACTTTCTGAAGCCAAAACACTCCTCTGGGGGTTTGTGCTTCTCCGTCTCAGGTCACCGGGCCACCGTTCTCTTCTCGTTTTCTTTCTCTTAGCTTTGCTCTGACAATTTATGCAGCATTTGCTTAATGTTTCAGATTAATCCGCAAGGAACTTCAGAGCACAGAGCGCTCTCTTTGAAAGCCGCCCCGTCTGATAGCAGGTTAAAAGAAGTGGGCCAGATGCAAGCAAATCACACACTCACACACTTTCGGCATGCGCCTTTTGAGATGAGGACTTCTCTTCATGAAGAAAAGAAATAAAGCCAACAGAGAGGCAAAGGATCTTAAAAATGTTCTGCTTTGGTCTTTGTTAATTCACCTTTAAACATCTGGTAAGCGTTCACACACTAGCTGTGGTTAGATGTTCTGAAACATGCTGTTTCATCTCATAACATGTGAATGTGTGAATAATTCACAAGAATCAGTTTGTGAAGGTATTTTTTTTATTATTCAGTGTTTATATATTGGAAATGCTACTTGGGATGTCTGTCATGTTTTTGTGGTGGAGAGACTGATGTTTGTTATGCACAACGTGATATAGTCAAAAAAAGAGTTTGGAAGAAGAAAAATGTTTGACTTTCTCCTTTCTCTTTGAAGGCTGAGCCCCACTATATTTTTTAAAAATGCTTTCATTAGAGATGCACAATATTATCAGAATGCTATCGGAATCGGCCGATAATGGCTTAAAATGTAAACATCGGCATTGGCTGATTTGAAAAAAAAATATGCCGCTATGTCTTTCTGATAAGACATAGCTCACATGTGCTCATGGTGTGATAGTGATAAGATCACGTCAGCAGTTCACGTCAGTATGTCACGTTTTGTCTGGATGATGATTAGATTCACTGTTTTGGATCGCTGCATTTAATCTGAGAATGCACATACAGAATGACTAGATGGAGTCAACAGTTACTAGTGTAAGCAGCAGCAGCAGTCTCACCTGGGTCCTAATGCCCCTCCGGTAAGGTGCTTTATTTATTTAGGGGGTGTTATGCAGCAGCGGCAGTCTCACCTGGGTCCTAATGCCCCTCCGGTAAGGTGCTTTATTTATTTAGGGGGTGTTATTGGCCTACTTGTAAAAGAATGAAAGCAAAATATACAAATATCATTAAGATAGGCTACTTGTGTTTCTCAATAAATAAAGCAGTATCGATGTCAAAATCATGAGGCTGTTTTGATTTAAAGGCCAGAAGCTATAGCTTACATGAATAAAAATCACAAATATGACACTTGTAAATTAAATAATGTAATATACAGATTTATTTATTAATATGTAATGTTATTTTTCAAATGTTTTGTGAAAATTCAAGTCTAAGGAGCTCTAAAATATTTTTAGATTTGAGCTCCTTATGATTTACAGCTCTTTTGCTTTAGACCATCTATCAGCCTAATGTTAAATCCACAAATAAAATTAAGGTTTCATCTGTCAGGAAAAAAACAAAACAGCAGAGATTGATTTTTTCAAGGCTTTCAATGTACTCTCATAAAAAAAAAAAAAAAAATTTATAATGTTTATTAGATATAACAATTAAGTTTTTGCTCAAAACTAACCATAATGAAAAATAATTTGTTTATAATTTCCGCACAGGAGAGACTTGGTGGTGTTTCAAAACAAGGAGAAAAATATATTGGTATCAGCATCATCTGTTGGCCAGAATGATTTGAATAATATCTGCATATCGGATATCGTCAAAAATCTAGTATAATGTATCCATAGTTATCATTCATATAGGGCTGGGCGATAAAATAACTATAATCATCGCTATATAATTTTCCTCAATAAAATGATGAGTTTGATAAATGTTCGATATAATGTATGCCAAAAGTGGAACGAAACAGCGCTAACGGCGCCGCACAAACCATTTATCCACTTGGCATAAAGTTCAAACGGCAGCGCAGTGTGAGCTCACTAGATAACGCATCTGCTCTTACTCGCTGAGTCTCGGTCCCGCTAGCACTAAACAGTGCTGTGAGATCCAATATGAAGCGCTTGAATTCAGTGAAGAACACAAATGACTCAGTGATTTTAAACTAGTTCAAAGCAAAATGAAACAGCGCTTATGAACAGGAGAAACACTGTGCATAGCAAAATAGACAGAAGACTTTTCAATCTACAAATCGCCATCATTTTACCATGGATTTACTGTAGGAACAACTATACCATGGCATTTGTAATTGATGTGGAATATTCATATCGAGTTTTATATATTATTACTTTTAAGGGCGATTTTCTCATTCCAGATTTTCAAATATATTGTCCTATCCTAACAAACCATACATCAATGGAAAGCTTATTTATTCAGTATGATGTATAAATCTACATCTATCAGTTACATCTAATACAATTATATGAAAATGGACCCTTATGAATAGTTTTGTGGTCCAGGGTCACATTTGTTAAAAAATATTTATAAATGACTTTGTAATACCTTTATTTTGTTGTACATGGCACATCTAAAACTGAGCGGACAGAAGTCCTTTAGGCCCTCTGAAATTGTGCACAGTTGGACATCTTGATTGACAGCACTCCTGCTATGTGTGATTGGCTACCTACTGTGTCCACCCCCGAGTGACATCACCTGCTGATTGTAGTTCCTGAGTGACTGTGTTTTTGTCTGATTGTCTTTCTTTCTTTGTCTTTTTTCCCCTCCTCCTCCCTCTCTCCCTTCCTTCCTTCCTTCCTTCCTTCCATTTATTTAGTCCTTCAGCTTTCTTAAAGTCAAACTTTCTTTTGATGTCTGTCATCATTATTAGAGTCTTTAGCTTCTAAATGATAAACAGATTCATGATTTACTGGCATCTAGAGCTGGACGCTGCCAGGCTTCAGAGAACAATATAATCCTCACATTGCCACAGTCATTTTCTGAATGTCTGTCCTGCCAGTAAACCCTGTTTGTTTTGTTGGTGTTTTTATAAACCTTGGATGAAAGACATTGAAACCCATTCAGCTGCTGCCAGCAGTGGGTGGGCCTGGGGAAACACACACACACACACACACACACAGAGAGTTTAACAGTCTTCAGTCTTAGTCAGTGTGTACAATGAAGAGAAATTGACACAGGTTAAAGCAGTTGTCGTCTGGTGGGAGAATTGTAATGTTGTCATGGTAATTGGGGGTGTTAGAGGATGATAAAGCTTCTCATGGTGGACTCAGAGCAGGTGTGAATTACATTTTATCAGGATGAGTACAGAACCAACACACTCCCACATACCACAGCACGAACCTGTGGAAGGAGACTCATCACTGTCCTGCATTTACTTCAACACCTGTGTAGACTGTGATCTCACATCCTTTGTGTGTTTGTGTGTGAATCTGATCTGATGGATTCTGCCGTCAGTGGTGCTCTAACATGAAGAGTGATTTAATTCACTCAGATATTGACAATTGTTATTACTGATATCTACGCGGTATACCGGTTACCGGTTGATATTGTGTAAATTTTTGATATTTAATAATGCATGCTTATGTTCCTTATTTTGTTTGTGTATTTTCAGTACAAATTAACCCTAACCAATACTACTGTTCAAAAGTTTGGGATCAGTAAGATTTTCTTAATTTTTTATTAAACTGCAAATGTTTTCAAATAAATGCTGTTTCTGAAAAAAAAAAAAAAAAGTTTTCAATAAAATATCAAGCAAAATTCAGCTTTGCCATCACAGAAATAAAGACATTTTAAAATATATTAAGAGAAACTAGTTGAAATTGTATTAATTGAAATAATATTTCACAATATTACTGTTTAATGTGTTTTTGATTAAATAAATGCAGCCTCTGAAGAGACTTCTTTCAAAAACATTAAAAAAATCTGTAGTTTAAGTGTGTATATGTACAGTATTTGAGTTAGGTTTGGTTTTTACTAGTATTTGTAGTGTAGTTTGTAGTAGTGTTGTCAAAAATATCAATATTTCGATAAATATCGATACTGAAATATCTGAACGGTACCAATATTAATTTCCCGAAGTATCGATACACCGATACTAGTCGAGCTGTCACTTTCACTTCTCTCCAAAGGCGCGTGGACAAGCCCCACACGTGACCGCACTCGTCTCCTTCGCTCTGGTTAAATAGCAAAAGTGAAGTGAATAGAAAGATGACTGCTCTGGTTGTTAAAGAACACAGCAGGAGCGCTATCTGTAGGAATCTATGATCTCCGCGATGCAGAGAACGCCACGGAATCCAGTCATAAAAACGGAATTTACAGTTTAATGCGGAATGTCACGGAATTTGTCAAAGTTTGGATGAATTAATCAAAAGTAGGTCATTACACTTAAATCAAATCGCGATATGGACTAGTATCTGTAAATATTAAGCTGCAAAAGTCGATTTAAATATGAATCCTGCATGTTCTCTGTGTGAATGTGCTGCACGTGCGGTTTTGTTTACTAATGTGGCGCTCGCGGTGATTTCAGCGTCTGCCGTCTCAATGAGGACATAAATACATCAACAATATCTCCAGAACTGATCTGAAAGGCACTTTACGAGCATTTTACCATTTAATTTCAGTAAAACTAGCTCATATCATACACACACAGAACTTTAAAGGTATTCACGACAACCCGTCAAAATAAAAGTTTGGTTTAACTTAGCCTATTAAAGACCGTGTGCCAGAAATAGGCTATATTACTATTATTTAGTAGAATGTACATAATACTACTACTAACTACTGTTAATTTTTTTTTAAAGAAATAATCACTAAATATTTTAATTTTAATAGTAAATCCCCTTCATTTGCCAAAAATGTAAATGTTTAATTTTCATGAATTCAAATATAAATCAATTAAAATAGTTTTATGCCTTCATCTGATATCCAGTAAAATTTAAATACACAACACAGAATTTCTGAGGGGGAAAACACATTTCATAAGGCTACTGTAAGAATAAATAAAAATTATTTGTATGCATTCAAATAATAGACATGCTAAAACACAGAATTTGGTAACAATAAAACATAAGGTGAGAAAAAAATAAAACACTTCATACGGCCCTAAACGTGTCATTTTTGTTACACTTTTAATAAATTAAATGTTAAATTGTATAATTTTCATGATTTTAATGAATTAGATATGCTTTTAGATTAATAGCATTTAATTTGACCATTAAAAGAAAAAATCCAAAAAAGTCCAGAAAAATTCAGACGGGAAAAAAACGGAATCCAGAAAAATTAAAATGGAAAAAATTGAATGTAGAAAAAAATAAAAAGGAATTTGGGGAAAAATAAAACGGATTTCATAGGGCCCTATATCTGGAAATATTTTGGTTATGAAGCAAATGAGAATATCAACAAATAGAACTTTGGATTTTAATTAGTACATGTATTAGTAAACGTTAGTTTCAATTAACATTTAACTAAGATTAATAAATAAATCAACAAATGCAGTACCTCAAGACATTTTTTTCATGTAAAATATACCGCATGTTCTCGACTTGTTACATTTATCTTTAAAAGAAATTAACCCCCTTAATATTGTGGCAGTTTTTTTCTCCGTGGTATCGAAAATGGTATCGAATATCGATATTTTTCAAGGTATCGTATCGAAATTAGAAATTCCAGTATCGTGACAACACTAGTTTGTAGTCCATGATGTACAAGTTGGAGTGGTGTTTGGAGGTTTTCGCAGATTCTATACAACACAACAACAAATGAGTGTTTTATCCATTGAAAATCTGTATAACCTATATGCATTTATGCAGCACAGTAAGAGCTTTTGTGTCAGTTGCACATGGCGTGTGATTTAACTTACAGACAGATCTGAGACTTGCATACTGCCTCAGGAGCTGAGAAAAAACTCTACTGAAGACAGACAGAGAAAGAGGTTTCCCTCCTCTGTGTTTATCTTCTGATGCTCTGCTCTATAAGGGAGAGAAGGCAACATCTCTCTCGTATATTACAGCGGCACAAACGGCTCCTCTCCGTCGTTTTAAAGACCCCCCTGATAAAACTAGCTGTCATGTTAATCCAAGATTAAATAAATACAGCAATGTCTTGCTGGATTCAAATAAGGACTCCCATGTCTACCGTGACAAAAAAGGCTGCACTATTTAAAAACCAGCTGGCACAGTTTCCCTGCATGTGAAAAAAATTGACTGACATTTAGCTATTATTTTCCATCATGATGGAATATGTCACATTATTATTGAAATGGCATTTAAAAGAGATTAGGAACTAATCTCAAAGAAAACACTGGAGATGAATATAATTAAGCAGATATAATTGAATTCATTTCTTTTCTTCTTAAGCTCTTTATGCATTTCCATTTTAAAGCAGATTATCAGACTGACACAGGAGAGATTGTTTATTTTTGCTTTGTCTGGAACCTTATTACGTATCTACTATCTCTGATAAAATGGGGATCCTCTTAAAGGTCTTGAAGGATCTGCTGTGTTTAAGAGGGCAGGTGGAGAGGGATTCCACTCAAAGCAGTTTTAAACCGTTTTAAACCAGCGGAGGCAGCTACCTTTAAATTACTGTTTATGTAATACCTGTATCTGCATACATTTTTATTATTTATTTATTTCTAGTTTGTTATTTAAAGATGATAGTAGAAAATAAATAGTAAAACATTGTGATTTATTTTTTTTCCCTCAGTGTAGCTGAATTTGAAATTTCCAGCAAAATCATGGTTTTGGCCATTTTCATTTGGATTGAGCAGTTTTCTCTCTATACTTTTTAGTACTTTTCTGTGTATATACACATTAAATGTTTGGGGTCAATAATTTTATTTACATTTTTTAAAATGTTTTTTAAATCTTTTATATTCACATAGGCTGCGTTTCATTTGATATGTAATATTTTTAATTAATATATATTGTTATAAAATAAAATAAAATTTTTTCTGTTTTAATATCTTTAATTTATTCCTGTTTTGGTAGTGCTGAATTTTCAGCAGTTATTACTCCAGTCAAAGTCTCTTTTAAGACAAGTCATGTCACTCGGCGTCCATCTTTGAAACGTGCAGCTCCTATCACTTTGTATGGGGAAACATCAAATTCTCCAAAACTGTTCACTAAGATTAAATTTCATATTTGAATTCACCAATGAAATCGGACAACAGCTGTGTCATAAATGTTGTTTCTTTTGCTCAAATAGCGTTATAAAAAGCTTATTTCTCAGGCTAGATCAGCTAGTGCGCATGCGCAGTCCTGATCGCACGTCTCAGAGCGCTGACTGTTTCTACAGCAACCAGGACTTCTAACGGCACCTGCAGTGACACGCTGACTTTACCGATTAGCGATTGGCTCTTTCATTCAGAAGGCGGGGCTTCCTGCGTTTGAGCGGCCATATTAAGCATTGCATTTTTCCCCATTCAAAACTATACGAGTGACATGTCTTGGGTATTCTATAGTCTTTGCTCCAGTCTTCAGTGTCATGATTATTCAGAAATCATTCTAATATGCTGATTTTGTGCTCAAGAGACATTTCTTATTATTTTCAATGTTGATAACAGTGCTACTTAATAATTTTGTGATATTAAAATATTCTGTCATATCAAAATATTCTTGCAGTTTGTGAGTATGTGCAGTATTGTAATACATTTTAATTTCAGGATGTTTTGAGAATTTTTTTATTTAAAATACAAATTCTTCGTAAAATTGTAAATGTCACTTTTTATCAGTTTTATGGGTCCTTGCATAGTAAAAATATTATTTCAATTTTTTAAATTTATTTTAATCTTACTGACCCCAAAATTTTGAATGGTTGCATAATTATAATAGACTTTTTCTTCAATTCCATCATCCATATTGGATGGACATTTTTTTCTGATCTTATAGCATTCTGGCATTGTCCTATCTGTAAAGGAGACATTTAATTCCTTATATATTGGTGTTTTCTAGGGCTGCATAGTTTTGGCTTCATAAGTGTGTGCTTATGTTGGCTGAAAATGTTCCCTAAATAAGCAGCTCTGTTGGTTTTTGATCAGAGCCAGAGAGAGAGAGAGAGGATTGATGTGAATTTCTGTGTGGCCCTCACCTCCAATCACAGTCTGGAGAGAAAAGAGTAAAAATGCCATTACTTTTCTCATTACATAGAAAATGACAGAAAGCCCCTCTCTCTCCCTCTGCTTCTCTTTTCCTCTCTCTCTCTCTGTCTCACTTTCTACGTCTGTTTTTCTGTCTCTGTCTTTCTCTCTTTCTTTCCATCTGTCTGTTTTCCCCGTCCATCTTTCTTTCTTGTTCTCCATCTGTCTCAGTCCTTTCACTGTTTTTCTGTCTCTTTCAACCGTAATTCTCTCTTTCTCCATTAGTTTCTCAATGTATCTCTATCTCATCCCTTACTTGACTATGCCTTTGCATATCTTTCTTTGTCTTGCTCTCTAATGCTAGTAATCTCTTTTACACTGTTTATTACATATGAGTGATCTGATTGATCACATGGGACGATCTGAAAACAGGTGTAATCATGGTCCAAAACGTTTCACGATCACATCACTTGGTTAGTAAACTTTTCTCCTGGTCAACAGACTTCCTCATCTGTCAGTCACCTAACGGTTCCTGGGTTTGCCTGTCATCAACTTGCAAACAGATCATAAGCCATTACTTGAACATCCGTCATGGAAAGTTCCAGGTTTAATTAGATCAAATGCAGCTAAATGTAAATGGTGATGGATGATAAAGTAGACACATTCAGCCTCTCTGTATGTGTGGCAGAAATCTCGTGGAGAAATCCAAACAGACAGGTGCAACTGCACAGCGCTCCCTTAAAAATCACAGTCAAAAATTCAAATGCATTTGCAAATTTGTTTCAGTTTGCGTTTCCTAGTTATGCATTAAAGTCTTCAAACACATTAATTACCTTCATGGTTCCCAGTGTATTTTAAAAAGAGAATCTGTTATTATTACCAAGAATGTTCAACATTTATTATTTGTTTTATTTAATTTTTTATTTAATGTTTTATAAATATACAAATTTAATTTGAGATTATTATTTATATTTAATAATCAAAATATTACTCTATTTTTAAATAGATTTAACATATTTTATAAAGCTGCTGATGTCAGTTACAGAAATAACATCAATATTCATTAAATATAAAAAATGGTTTAAACCCCTTGTACGTTGATACCCTCTTTCTGTCTGTCTCTCTCACTGTTTCTCTCTGTCTCTCTCCACCTCTCTCAGTCTGTCTCCCCCTGTTTCTTTGCTCTGCTATCGATCGGTCAGCTCTGATGGAAATGTGCTTTTACTGGCTGCTGCTGGTGGAGACGGTTCAGACTCTTGGATGCTGTCAGACGCTTTCGCAAAGGAATGAAGAAAAATGAGATTAATAGATTGCAGGGGCCGGAGGGAGGAGGGGAGGGGTGATATCAGCTGCTCTGCCACTCGCTGGCAGTCGTCACAGAGCTAAATGAATACTGACATATTTATATTTATTTAAATTAAAGTTGTTGTGGTACGGTTAGTGTCAGGAGGATCTTATTTACATACCAATTAGCAAGTTTATTAACCGCTTTTTCTGTTGATTAATATAATTAGCGGGCAGATAAGTGAATGAGAGAGTGGGGGGGGGGGGGGGGGGGGGTGTTTATAAAAAGGAAAAAAAGACATCCTGATTAGCGAAGTGTAACAATGAAGCAATCACTTGTTATACCGTTTTCTCATGGATAAAGGTGTTTCTCATTTGTCCTAGTAACTTCACCTAAAAAGAGAATATTTTCACTCTTACAATAGATTACGTGTTGGATTTTGTGATTTTCTGCACAGCCTAGATACATTAAAGGCCTTTTAACAAAATGACCCATAATTGTCCTCCATGGCAGCTCTGTCTGACGTTCTGATGGATGTTGCTGTAGGTCTCTGCATACAGACCTGTCCCTTCTGAGAGCACTTGTCTGCCCCCCAACCCCCTCCTGTTCCAGTCAAACACCCCCTCGCCCTGAGCATCCCTGCCCTTCCGCAGCTTCTCTGCGTGGTGGTAACAATGGACATGCCAAGGTCTGCTATAGAATATGCATCATTTCATCTCTTGCCCTGGTTGGTTGACGAGCCAAGGGCTCATGAATATTTACATGACAGTTACAGAGCCACAGATGTTTCTTAACACTGAAAGGAAAGGAAATCAGTCTTTTTCCCCTGTAATTTATTTGAGTAATTATTTATTTTAAGCAAAGAAAAATTGGTTATCATAATAACCGATTGCAGCTGCTGTAGTTTGAATGCAATCTGTCTCATCTATGTTTTTGAGAGTCTGTTCACAGGACTGTAATTTCTGTCTCGTCTGACATGGCGGATAAAATGGTCAGCAGTTTTTTTTTTTGAGAATCAGTCTCCAGTGTCTCTATATTGATTACCACAAGAGACAGAAACACTCATAATCTTGTGATGCATCATTAGAGCTTTCTCTAGCAAGCAGTAAAAATCAACGGTATTTGAAAATGTAGGCACACAGACTCAAATTGAATGTTAGAATACAAGATAGAGACACAAAACAGCTTTCATTCTGAAATGCAACAAAAAGGCAAACATAAGATATACAGAAAGAAACTGCACTAAACACAGCATTAGTGTAGAATCTCTAAACTAGTGATTCTGTGCATTGAAGCTCTAACATGACTTGCTCTGCAGAAAAGCTTTAACACATGAAAATCTGTCCTCTGCATTGCAAATAACATTACATTTCATGAGAGAGAAACATCTTTGACGTACTTAAGCTTTACACTTAAAATTGCATAAACTAACGTTCTCTCACTGAGAAAGCTTTTCAGCATCTGTGGCCTTGCTTTCTCTTTATTTGCATAATTGCACTAAACGTATTCCATTACTATCGTAACCTCGGTTCCCTGAGATATGGGAACGAGTACTGCGTCGTAAGACGCTTGTATGGGAAAAACTCCTTTTTTCCTCTTCACTGAAGCCTTTTCAATCACGCAGTGAAACTGCACGTCCATTGGTTTGTGCAGTGCTATAAAATCGAACCAATGGCTCCGCGGCGGCGATGAGCGAGCCAATGGCTATGCAGCCCGCCAGAGGCTGCCAAAATGGGCGGGGCCTCTGGCTTTAAAAGCGGCCGCTTTACCGCCGCAACTCAGATTTCTTTGAATGAAGCGACTGAGGCGTGCAGCTCATAGCACGGCCAGGAACGCAGTACTCGTTCCCATATCTCAGGGAACCGAGGTTACGATAGTAACAGAGTACGTTCCCTGTCGATATTTCACTCATACTGTGTCGTAAGACGCTTGTATGGGAACCAGTACAATCACGCCGTGCTATGATGGGGAACGACTCAAACCGTAACTCCCATGGGAGGACCCAGGGGAGTTAAGAATACACCAAGCACAGGCTGAGCTACCAGGGTCCGCCATAGTGTTTAAGACACGCTCCGGGAGGACAAAAGGCTCCCGTTGAGCAGCCACACATGCAGGACCCATAACTCGGGCCATGGATGCCGCAGCATGCCGTTCGCTTGAGAGGAGGTCCCGTCTCAAGGGAATGGGCCACGGGGCTGCTTCCAGCAGCTGGAATAGTACCCACACCCACGGCTGGTTCCTCCAGACGGGGGCTATTAGGAGAAGCCTGTGCTGTTGTTCCCTGACTCGTCTGAGTACCTGAGGTAGCGGAAGACTGGGCCACTCGTGGGCCAGGGCATCCGTGCTCTTCATAAAATAGATTGGGCAGTTAGAGTTGTCTTCGGAGGCAAGGAGATCTACTCGAGCTCTGCCGAAGATCTCCCAGATTTTCTGAACCATGAGCGCGTGGAGCATACGTTCCTCTGAGGAGACGTTGTTCCTTGACAACATGTCTGCTCCTTGGTTCATTTTGCCCGGCACATGCGTCGCCTTCAGTGAGCACAGATCGGTCTGAGCCCAAACAAGAAGGTCTTTTGCCAGCGTGCAGAGGCGCATCGAGGCAAGGCCGCCCTGGTAATTTATGTATGACACCACGGACCTGCTGTCTGAGCTGTACTAGCACGTGGTGTCCCTTTATGTCCTGCAGGAAGAATTGACAGGCACGGCACACTGCTAGCATCTCTAGGCAGTTGATGTGCAGACCCGATTCCTCCTCGGATCAAAGACCGAACGTTGGCTTGCCTTCGCACAGCGCTCCCCAACCCTTGTTGGAAGCGTCTGTCGTGACAACCTTCCTTCTGTGCGCCGTGTCCAAGATCACACCTTGCTTCAGCTAGAGGGGGTCCCTCCAACGGTTCAGGGCTGATACACAGGCCCGAGTCACCGTTATGCGATGTGCGACCGTGACGCCAAGCCGCAGATGGAACCCTCTGCTTCAGCCAGAACTGGATGGGTCGCATGTGAAGCAGGCCCAACCGAAGCACTGGCGAAGCTGCTGCCATAAGGCCCAGCATTCTCTGGAAAGTCTTGAGCGAGTGGGCGGTCCCTTCCTTGAAGGAGGCCACACGGCGCTGAATAGTCATGGCTCGTTCCGCTGAGACCGTTGCTGTCATCTGCACCGAGTCTATCACTGTTCCCAGGAACGACACTCGTTGGCTGGGTAACAGTGTGCTCTTGGCAAAGATGACCCTGAGCCCTAGGCGATCTAAGTGGCTGAGGAGGAGGGTCTTATGCGACGTTGAAACTGCCTCTGACTGGGCCAGAATGAGCCAGTCGTCGAGGTAGTTGAGGATGCAGATTCCCATCTGCCGCAGAGGGGAGAGAGCCGCATCCATGCGGGGAGCCAGGGATAACCCAAACAGGAGGACCCCCTCGAATGCGAATCTCAAGAATCATCTGTGATAGGGGGCTACCTGGATGTGATGGTACTCATCTTTCAAATCCAGCGACTTGAACCAGTCCCCTGGGCATATTTGCGAGAGTATCTGCTTCAATGTGATCATCCTGAACGACCTTTTTACCAGGGCGTGATTCAGGAGTCTGAGATCTAGAATAGGTCGCAGACCACCGTCTTTTTTGGGGACGAGGAAGTAGCAGCTGTAGACGCCTGACTCGCTCTGAGCTCGAGGAATGATTTCTATGGCTCCCTTTACCAGCAGATTCATCACCTCTGCGCGCAGGACTTGAGCATCCTTGCTGCGCACTATGGTGGTGACCACCCCGCGGAGGCGCGGTGGTCTTCGAGCGAATTGGAGTGAATAACCTCGTCTTATCGTAGCCATTACCCACTCTGACATACTGGGGATGGCCTGCCAGGCCTCGACCCGTGTGGCGAGAGGTAGAATAGGCTCTAAAGACTGGCTGCATAAGGGCAGGATGCTTATGGTAGGCAGAAGAGGATATTTGCTTTCTTTTTGAAAATGTATGCGTTTTAATTTGTCCGCTATCACAGCAGTCGAATGCCCAGGCGCTAGAGTGGGCCCCTGGGGAACCGATAACACACTTTTCTCTGCACCCAGCATTGAGCGGGGTGACAAGAGGCACATTAGAGGCTGTTTGCGGGGTGGTCCAGCGGTAGCGAGGCTCGAGCCCCTCCTCTTTCTGCCTGGCTGTTCAGGAGGACTTCTGAGGTGCCGGATCCAGGGCGATCTTGGGCCGGGGTCCTTGGCGCTTCGGGAGGGGGGTAACGTCTCACCGAGCGGGAACGTCCTCTATCCTGCCGATCCTTCGGGGGCCGAGGTTCAGGAGTGGCTGAAGCAGTTTTGGCGGACTGCTGAGTCGGCGCAGGCTTGGGGCGACCAGCAGCAGCAGAAAAGCTGGAGCGTTTCGGGAGGAAGTGTCGCATTGCCTGAGATGACTTCTGAGCCTCCGTAAATCGCTCTGCAAAGCCCTCCACAGCCGGCCCGAACAGGCTGATGGCTGAGACTGGAGCATCGAGGAAGGGGACCTTATCCACCTCCTTCATCTCTGTCAGTGTGAGCCACAGATGGCGTTCCAACACCACCAGGCTGGACATTGACCGCCCGACTTTTTGAGTCTTTGACTCAAAGTCAAAGACTCAAAAACAAGGTCAATTATTTATCAGGTATATAATATAGCCCTAACATAATATATTATCAAAACAAACTATTTAAACTGATAGAATAGAATAGAATAGAATACAAACTGAAGCAAAATTTAAGCTGAGATCTGTAAGTTAAATATAAAAAAAAAATGTGAACACATGAATTCTTCTATAGCTGTCTAAACATCGTTATGAAGTAGTTTGTACAATACTCTTGTGTGTGACTGTACATGTTTGAGTTTTGTTACCGTTCTTTGCCCATCCTCCACTATTTCCAGCACTTAATCAAGCCACTCTTTAATACATGAGGACGTTTTATTTCACATTATTGCGTTTGCGTTCTCTCTCGTGTTGAGCGTACTGCAAACATGGAAGTATTCAGTTTCTACAGCGACTCATTTGGTGCATATCGTTCTCTTTCTATGAAACCTGTTCTCTGTTGTGACATCAGCTCTATAGCGGTTTGCCCGAGCATTGCTATTCTTTCCTTTTTACTGGCGGCATTCAATCAAATGGCTTCCCAATTCATTTTTGTGTGCGTGAGGCACATTATTTCTTCTGCGCGGCCACGGTGGAAGAAGAACGCGGTCGTGCGCGTGCTCTGCTTAGAGGGAACACTGCGTGGGAGCCCTGTATTTAAGGTAGCCCGTCGGGCAGGGCAGTGATACATTTTGGTAGCCCGACTGGAAAACACAATAGCCCCGGGACGTCGGGCTAGCGATTTTGCGAGCCCTGACCTCTATTTATGTAGCCTGCTGATTTTTATTCATAGTATTCAGCTGCAACTAAATATTTTGCAAAAAGAGACACAAAATAAATGCGTTTTTAAACACATTGGAATCGAAACCAAGAATTGAAAAAATCTGAATCGGATTCAGAATCTATAAAATTCAAATGATACCTAACCCTACTTCCACCTCTACACCCTTCAGCACAAACTCATGCAGGAAGCGCATTTCTGTGTTTCTCAGATGCATGTGTTGCGCTCTCTGCAGAGCTCTGATCCTGGAGATCATTCGTTCATGCGTTACATTCTCACCCTGAGTCAGTAAGACGGGGAATTCCTCAGCTCTCATCTCCTGGTCCTCTCTGAAATCTATCCAGCCCAGTCTGGCTGGATTACATCTCCTGTAACTCCATTTCAAATACAAATCATAAGTGTGTTTCTCTTTGAGAAGGTGAATTATTGATGTTTGAGCTGCAATCCCTGGAGAGAGCGAATGAGTTTTAGAAGAAGAGGAGAGTGTAGCTTTTCTCTCTTCACACATATACTTAATCTACATTTAATGCAAACTGAAGTAGAAATCCTCTGTGTATGTGTGTGGTCTCAGCCTGTAGTGTCAGGCAGTGCTATTTTAGTAGTATTTATATACTTTTAAAATATTTCAAAATAATTTATTTAATACAATAACTTTTTTATTATTATTTTAGCTCGTTTTAGTCTTTTTGTTATGTGCTTTTCTAATTTTTTAAAATTATTATTAGTTTTTTATTTCTGTTTAGCTTTAATCAGTTTTTATTTTTAGGTTTAATTTTAGGACTTCCAACTACCAATTACTTGCCAAGGATACAAAAGAAGTTAAGGTTAGGTTTTTGTCTAATTTGTAAATTTTATTTCAGCTTTATTTTAATTTAAACAAAAGCTTTTTAATAGTTTCGTTAACAATAACAACACTAGCATCAGGTCCATGTCAGAACGTGTGTACCAGACAAAACCCCAGCCCAAAATAATTGTACTGTTTAACGAATATTTATTTTGAACCAGTTCTTTGAAATGATTTGGTTCAAGTGATTCACAGAAGCATTTGCATGTTGCTTTACTCTAAATGAGATTGTAAAATGGTGAGGTGCATGACAATTTGGAAACACTGCTAATATAATAGTTATGTATGTAATAAAATTATAATAAACAGCAGTGTGTTACTAAAATTGAGTTTTACTACAAAGATGAAACATACATTGCAGCAAAGGGACCTCTGGAAACATTTTAAATAAATCAATAATTTTTTTTTTTAAGTCTGTTGTTTTTTTTATGATGGTTTACAGTATGTCCAGATCAGTAACTAAGCGATTCACTGAAATGAATTGCATTTCCTGATACAACCTAATACACTCATACATCAGCACTGAAATCCTCCTGAATGTGTGGTTTCCCTGCTTAGAAATTAGCATCTCTGCGCTAGCTCTTCTGAACACAGGCGCCACTGAAGGACAATGCTTCACATTTGATAATTGAAAGTTTCATGAAAGCTTGTGAGTCGCAGAAAGAGAGTTGACATTTTCAGAGTGCATGTGACTCAACGGTTATATGCAGTCTTTCAGAGTTCGCCTTTCAAATGACACCTTCATGTGAGTTTGTGTGTATAATTCAAAGTTCTCTCAGTCATGGAGAACCTATAAATATCAGTGTGAATTCAGTTATTAGTTTAAATTGGTAATACAGTCCTTAAAAGTTATGCTTGCTTCTCTAATTATGCTCATATATATTCTAATTATGCTCATATATTATGCTAATTATTCTTAGTATTCTAGAAATTGCTCTTTGTAAATTGCAATTTGCAATTTAATGTTTCTCTAGGAATCCCAAATGGCGAGAAAGCCATTGATTGAATCATGGCAATTCATTGGTCAAGACTCAAAAGATGTGGGGTTTCTGAGAGTGGTTGATCATACAGCTGTCATGATGTTTGTCCTGATGTGTGTTTCGTGCGTGATCTCACCTGTATGAATGTGTTTGCCCTTCTACAGATGTTTTAAAAACATATTGACAAGTTTGACAGAAACACAAGCAGCTTTTACCCGTGTGAGGGAAGCATCTTCTCTAACATTTAGCTGCTGATAGCGGACATTTCTCCTTTATTTCTACTAAAGAAAGTCCAGAGACCCCAGAAGAGTTTCACTTCTCCTTAAAGAGTGATAAGTGCTCTGTCTGCCTCTTCAGCTTTCCTTTCAGGAGCAGGAGAAGTGTGTGTGTGTGTGAGTAAGAAGAGGTCCTTAACCTCCCATCAGATAGAGGCAGAGAGGCATTTCAGCAGTCCAGCGACAGACACTTTAGAAAAGACTTGCAGCGCTACACTGATTTCACCAGCTCAATGTGCATTACTGGCGTGTGACGCATTTCTGATCTTCTCACAACCTCTCTGCTGTTGTGTGTATGTGCTTGTGAAGGACAGTATACAACATGCTTAAACTCCATCAGCATGTTTTGAGGTCTTCCAATGTTTGCTTGCACGCAGATGTTCGAGTAAGAATCACATTAATTCCTACAGCAGATTGATGGTGTAGACTAGAATGGGCTGGTATGATGATATAATAAAGATAGATATATGATGTGTTATGATAATGAGCTAGAATAGTGAATAGCACACAGAGGGATAATTGCTGGTACGCGAGCAATAGGGAAAACTGCATACTGACGTATATTTTGATGTAATAACCTCAGTCAAACAGCCAGTTAAGAGCCATAAATACTGTTAAAGTGTGAGAATTAACTTGCGCTAGTCTGCGGATACGTGTGTGACCGCTGCACATAGGCGCTTCAGATCAAATCCTCAGCGGTCTAACAGCTCTAGTCAATGTCAAAATGACTAAGATGGCCAATCAAATCAAAGTAGGCGGGGTTTACCATTCACAGATGCTGAGCACGAAGCGTCAGTTTAACATTGAAAGAGAGCGAGGTAAGATGAAGTGTTGTACGATAGAAATGTTAAATGACCGACAGCTATATCCAGTGATGCAAAGTACTCAATTTAGTTTTTCTCAAATATGGCCATTTTGAGAGTGAGAGAGAGAGATGTGAGAATTGTCTGCGTCTGTGTCTCTCTCAAACAATGAAGCTGAGTTTAGTTACTTAAACAGCGATTTTACCCCCTCGTTGCTGAGAAATATAATGTAGCGATTCAGTATCGATTAATTAAAGTCGCGTGGCAGCACTGACAAGAAGTTTATGAGCTTCTGAATGTTACTTTTTGCACAGTGATCTCTGTGAGAGAGTAGAACATTGGCCTTGTCTCTCTCTCTCTCTCTCTCTCTCTCTCTCACACACACACACACACACACACACACACACACACACACACAGTGGTGTTCAGTAAGGTCACACTGTATATCTGTTATTCAAGAAACTTTTGAGAAGTTTAAAAAACGATTTATGAAAAAATCTTAAGAAACTATTTACATGAAAATCCAATATGTTTTTTTTATTGTATCATTTAAAAATGTTTATGTACTGTATAAATACAGAATGCATATTGGCACAGTGGTTAACCAGAGAAAATTAAAAATGGCACGTCATGCAGAAAAGGTTGCCGACCCCTGGTGTAGACTATTGTTTTTGTACGGTATGATATGATCTGGTGTATATATTTTCACCATATGAACTACCATAGACTAGAATGGATTGGTCTGATCTGATATGAACAGGTACTGTATAGACTGGACTAGGCTGGTCTGATAAATTATGGATTGACTGGTCTGGTCTAATACATATATGATGTGATATTTATTTATTTATTTATTTATTTAGTCATTTAGCAGACGCTTTTATCCAAAGCGACTTACAAATGAGGACATAAGAAGCAATCAAAACCAACAAAAGAGCAACAACGTGCAAGTGCTATTACTATTAAGTCTTGGTTAGCCTAACGCAGTACAGATAATTATTATTATTATTGTTATTTTTAATAAAAAGACATAGATAAAATACAATTAGAATAGATAGTGCTAGAGTTAGAGGGTCAAGTAAAGATGAAACAGATGAGTTTTTAGCCGTTTCTTGAAGATGGGTAAGGATTCGGCTGCTCGGATCGAGTTGGGCAGGTCATTCCACCAGATGGGAACAGTTAATGAAAAAGTCCTTGAAAGTGTTTTTCTGTGTCTTTGGGATGGTACAATAATTCGTTGTTCACTTGAAGAACGCAAGCTTCTAGAGGGCACATAAGAGGGCATATCTATGCATGAACAGCTTGTAACACTCCAGAGAGAAAGGAAAACTTGAATCGCATCATATGACCCATTTAAACGTTACTTTTTTTCCCCTTTCTTGATAATTTTATTTTAATTTTTTTTTTTTACAGTGTTTTACAAAATATTTGAAAACTTTTGCAAGGTTAGTTCAGTTCATGATAGTTACTTACTTTACTTTACTTTTGTCATTTAGCAGACGCTTTTGTCCAAAGCGACTTACAAATAAGAAAAAGTAACTAAAACTAAAAAGTTACAACTCTATAAATACTATCTACCCACATATTTAAGAAAATAAAGAAATAAAATAAAATTAACACATGCATATAACAACAACATTTCAATAATAAACATATCAATGAAAAAATTAAATAAAAAGCTACTACTATCCCTTGCCGGTGTCCCTGCCCGGTGGAGTCGCACGGTAGAGTCGATGGTCTTTACACTCTTTGGTCTTCACACTAAGAGGGCTTCACACGACGACTGCCGCGACCGCTGCCGCGGTATAATAACCATTATTATACCAAACCAACAAATGATCATTTCAATTCAGCTGGACCCACTTTCCTGTTTATCAACTACAAATGGCCAAGCAAGTGCACACACTGACAAGATACACGATACAGTACGAGACCAAACGCGATTTCAGCAACTCTCATCCTAGTAAACAAAATAAGCGTTTCCTAGCAACGGCAAATGCGCTAAACACTGAGACAAGTAAATACACTTACGAGCTGATTTTAAACTTCCGCTGATAGACTGCTTCTCTTAAAGACCACTTCATTACACTGCCTTCTGCTGGCGCTTGAACCCACTTTCCTGTTTATCAACTACAAATGGCCAAGCAAGTGCACACACTGACAAGATACACGATACAGTACGAGACCAAACGCGATTTCAGCAACTCTCATCCTAGTAAACAAAATAAGCGTTTCCTAG
The DNA here is from genome assembly GCF_936440315.1 of Barbus barbus. Classification (NCBI taxonomy): domain Eukaryota; kingdom Metazoa; phylum Chordata; class Actinopteri; order Cypriniformes; family Cyprinidae; genus Barbus; species Barbus barbus. The sequence continues at coordinate 17,262,502 of NC_136725.1, forward strand.
CAACGGCAAATGCGCTAAACACTGAGACAAGTAAATACACTTACGAGCTGATTTTAAACTTCCGCTGATAGACTGCTTCTCTTAAAGACCACTTCATTACACTGCCTTCTGCTGGCGCTTGAACCCACTTTCCTGTTTATCAACTACAAATGGCCAAGCAAGTGCACACACTGACAAGATACACGATACAGTACGAGACCAAACGCGATTTCAGCAACTCTCATCCTAGTAAACAAAATAAGCGTTTCCTAGCAACGGCAAATGCGCTAAACACTGAGACAAGTAAATACACTTACGAGCTGATTTTAAACTTCCGCTGATAGACTGCTTCTCTTAAAGACCACTTCATTACACTGCCTTCTGCTGGCGCTTGAACCCACTTTCCTGTTTATCAACTACAAATGGCCAAGCAAGTGCACACACTGACAAGATACACGATACAGTACGAGACCAAACGCGATTTCAGCAACTCTCATCCTAGTAAACAGATATGATTTGAATTACAGTACACTAATCTGTATTGGTATAGTTATGGTATGGTCTTGACTGATTTGGTCTAATAGGGTCTGGTCTGATATGTAATATTATATGAACTACAATAGATTAGACTGGACTGATGTGTTATAATGTATGATATGATCTGGAGTGGCCTGGTATGGCACTACAGACTAGACTTGTCTGGTATGATAAATTATGGACTGTCTGAACTGGTTTGGTATATAGTTTGCTGTATGAACTACAATAGACTAGACTGTTATGATATGGCATGGGATGGTCTGGTCTGGACTGGACTTGTCTAGTTTAATATATGTGATATGAATTACAGTAGACTAGTCTAGACTGAGTGTGATCTAGGTGTGATCTGGTCTGATATGTGATGTGATATGTAATAGACTAGACTGGTATGGCAGGGTATGATGTGGAGTAAGGTATGATATGGTCTGGTTTGGTTTGGTCTGATATATGATGTGTGTAATATATGTAATAGGCTGGTATGGGAGGGTATGATGTGGAGTTTTTATGGACATGTTTCATATTTTAATGTCTGTAAACAAAGAAATTAAAACTTAAATATTAGTAGTGAAATTTTACAATTGTACTATAAAATAAAATGGATTTTTTTTAAATGATTAATTTCTGCCATATTAAACTTTTAATTAAGATTAAGCTTAAAGTAATGTCAATTGTTTTTTGATCTCAAATATTTTGGTGGGTCGTGAAATAGATTATACTTGTCTAGGTGGGGGTCATGGAATGGAAAAGTTTGGGAACCCCTGGACTAGACTGATATAGCAGAGTATGATATGATCTGGTCTGACATATGATGTTTGTGATGTGCAATAGCATAGACTGGTATAGTAAGGTCTGATACAGTCTGGTCTAATGTGGTCTGGTCTGATATGAATGTGTGATATGTAATAGACTGGACTGGTATAGTAGGGTATGATATGGTCTGGTCTGGTGTTTTCTGATCTGGTTTGCTCCGAGGGCAGCAGGCTCAGGTTTGCTTGCTGCCATTAACCCATATTTTCAGAGAAATGTCTGTTCTCATTTTGTCCATGGTCAGAGTGTTTAACCCTGCGTTGCTCCAAGTGGAAGCACTGTATTGTACAGTAGGTCCATTTGAATGTGTTCTGGTTGGCTGTCGGGCTCATGTGGGAGGTGCAGGCTTGACTCCTGCTGCTATGATATTTTAATACCTCTCTATTAAAGACACGCCATGACCCCTGTATGTGTGTGTGTTTCTAGCCACCGGCCTCATACTGGGGTCCCCCGCTGTGCTGGACAGTCTGTCTCTTACACTCAGACAACTCCTCATGTTACCTAGCGACCATATCCAGGAGGCAGGCAGTGCACGGACACATGGACCGCTTTGTCTCCGCCTGAGACTGACTCGGTCTCTCTCTCTCTCTCCCTCTCTTTCTCATGTGTGAGTCATGAAGGGCAAATTACTCTGGACTCTGGTGTCTATGCAGGATTCTGTGTGTTTTCTTTTAAGAATCTGCCTGTGTCATACAAAGGTTTCTTGTCATGCATTTGTCCTGTTGAGCAATACTCCACAGAAACTTTTAGTTATGACGGAAGTACATTTGTCATGAGGAACATGTTTGTTATAAAAAGGTGCTGCTTGACATATTATTGTCTTATTGATCTGGTCTTATTAATGTTTTGCTTGGATAATAATTAAATGTAATTAGGGCTGAAACGATTCCTTGAGTAACTCTAATACAAAAAAATCATTGAGGCAAATTATGTGCTTCAAAGAATCGTTTAGTCCATTTACTAGGGGTGCACTTAATTTTCGGCCGCCGAAAATATGTGCCGCGCCGCCCAGCAGTGTTCAGGTTTTACTCTCATCACTGAGAGTGATGCTCGCGGTGATTTCAGCGTCTGCCTCTAAATGAGGACATACACACAAACAACATCTCCAGAATTGCTCTGAAGGAGTCACTTCATGAGCGTTTCACCGTTTCATTTGAGTAAAACTAGGGTCATATCACATTCACACAGAAATGTAAAGGTATTCACGGCAACCCTTCAAAATAAAAGTCCGGTTAAATTTGAAGACATTGCAGCAGAAATATATTTGTTCAGCAGAATGTACATAGGCTTACTAGTACTACTACTTCTAAAATTATGAAAACTTAATTTTTTAAGGAATGATCACACAACATTTCTTCCATGTTTTAATTTTAATAGTAAATCCCCTTTGTTTGCCAAAAAGTTTAATTTTCAATAATTTAAAGATAAATTAAATTGTTTCATGCCTTCATTTAATAACCAGGTACACAACACAGAATTTCTGAGGAAAAAGAGAACATTTCATAAGGCTATTTTAAGAATAAATAACAATAAAACATTAGGTGAGAGAAAATAAAACATAACTTTATAATTGTAATTTTCTTTAATCATAGCTATAATTATTATAACACCTAAAATATGTAGCGTGTACAAAGTGTTTGTTTCAGCCACTTGAAGGGTTGGGTACATTGTGTGCACATGATCAGGATGGTACCACCCCCACCGCATTTTGAGAAATGAAAAGCCCTGTTTGCAGGACTATACATTATTTGGATAATTAGTCAAAAACAACAACAGCCACAGTTATGTCTGATTCTGTTGCATAGAACTGAATAAAAATAGTGATATTTAATATTAATATATTTTCTATCCAATTTTCTTTCAATAAAAGTGTGGTTATTTTATTGGCTTGTTTTTCAAATTCGGTGTCATTAAAATTTTAATTAAAAAGTCTTACAAAATTACTTTATTTAATAAAAAAAAAAAGAAATTATTACAAAGCAGTTTCGGTTTTTGACCAAACACATCCATAATTCTCGGTTTCGGCCCAGAATTTTCATTTCAGTGCATCCCTGCCATTTACTGTAACTACATACAGAGCACTGTGCTTGCAACCACATGCTCCTTTAAAGGATTACACACACACATACACCAGTATGCAGAGAAACAATTAAGAGGGTTTATTCTCCAAATAACTTTAAATTCATGTTGCTGAAGAATGTCTTAATAAATGTTATGTGTATGGACTCTTGTTTTTGTTCCACATTAGCTTCCTGCCCACTAGTTTTTGCCTCTTACAAAAGCCACAACGCCTTCTAAGAAGACAGTAAAGACTTAAGTCATGCCTGAGCTGTGGTTAGGCTGGAACTTGAAAGTCATGTTTAGGTTTTATTATTTTTTATTACTATTATTTTGATTTATGTCTTAGTTTTAGGTTGTGCTATGTTGATCTTTTTTTTAAGTAATTTGAAATTTGTTTTTATATTTGTCTTTGGATTTTGAATGTAATATGGCAATTAAATGCACTAAATGGGTTTAGTTTTCAGAGTTATTAATATATGCAATTTCAGCAATAAAAATGTTAATTTTTCTAAAAGGGAAACAAATTGCTTGTTCATTTTAAGAGACCCGTCTTATTTTCTCTTGTATGTTTAGTATTGTTGTTTAATAAAGAAAAAGTCATTCTTATCCGATTAATCGATTACATTTTTGGTAGAATACTCGATTACTAAAATATTCGATCGCTACAGCCCTAAATGTAATCATACAAAGAGTTCAAATTACTTTACTATTGTTAGTATGTTTTTCTGGTCTTTTTTGTACTTTACACTTTGTATGTTCTTTGACTCACGAGTGCGTGTTGTTGTGTTTTTCAGGTGGAGGACGCCATGCTGATGTTTGACAAAACTACAAACAGACATAGAGGTAAGACCATTAGATCTCTCTTTAAGTAATTATGCTATATATAGGGTGTAACTGTACACAAATAGGTTTACACATATAGGTTTTAATGTCACGGTTAGAAATAGTTTAAATTTTCTTAGTGATAAAAATCTATCTCAGCTTATGCTTAAAACTATAGGGAGCCCTTTTACATTATAAGGTTACAATTAGGTCTAAAAACTTAACCCAAACTTAAATTTAATTACTATTTATTGTTAAATAGAAGATCAACACCAGGGCTTGACACTAAGCATTCTCATGCGGTTGTCCTTTGGACAAGTAAGTTTGACATTTACCTGTCCGTGTATAATAGTTACTTGCCCAGAGAGAAAAAGAGAATGTTTTAAATTGAGTTATAAATATAATTGTTTTTTGTAGTTATACAAAACATAGTATAGTGTTTGTAGAGTATATGTAGTAGATTTTGCTTTAATCTGCAGTTACAAATTAATAAATAATGTTTTGATAATGTTTTGATACATAAAACATTGAATACTGATATTGAAATTATAAAAAAAAAAAAAAAATACTGTAAATGTGAAATTAAAACCGCCAGTAGGTGCATCAAGTCACTGTTAATAAGCAAGTCATTGCAATTGAAACGAATCATTTAAACGGTTGATTCATTCAGAAAGGAAACGCCGTCATGTTGCTCAGAGATGCAAAACAGTGCTGTGGCTGTGTTTGGAATTATTTCTGTTGGCGAAATAGAGCAAAAACAGGAAATATGGTGTCTAAAACGTAAGTCTCTTAATATTAACTTGTTTATTGAACTGTTGTATAAAATCACATTTGTAATCATGCTGATTTTTAAAGCAAAAAAAAAAAATAGCGCTCAATCTTCGTGTGATGTTGTTTAACTATATGAAATTCTATAAATATATACATTTTCTGCCCCCATACCTTGAATTTTCTAATCATTCTTCATGCATTTTAATACTGAGTCATGCACGTGTTAAATACACGTGTGCTAGTCTAACCTACGTTACTCTTTACGTAATGTATGCGTACATTCTGTAGGTGTGTTTTGTTTGATTCTTGCAATATACTCGATAATGTCAAATTGCACATCGTTAAAACAATGATTACGATATTATCGCAAACGGTGAGGTTATATCACAAATAAAGGCAGTTATTATTGTTTTTGCTATTGACATTTTCGATACAGTTACCTGTCCGATTAGGCAAGTCAATTTACTGGACAAGCGGACAAGCGTTAATGTCGAGCCCTGATATTTAAGTAAAGTAAAGTAAAACAACTGTTTTCTATTTGAATATATTTTAAAATGTAATTTATTCCTGTGATGGCAAAGCTGAATTTTCAGCTGTCATTACTCCAGTCTTTGTCACATTTTGTCATTTTCTTTATTCATTAATGTATTACTAAGCAGAAGAGAAAAAACTCATTTTCACTCATGGTATGTCAATGTCAGCCAAAAATGTTTAAGTTGACGAATCCGTGAACAAAAACATTACTTGTTTGCCTTACATGTTTTTTTGAAGTTCTTCTTCTTTTTAAGATTATAAATTTGTAATAATTGTGAATGTGATATTTACTTGAGAGAGTGTACAGTACAGAACATTTAAGAGAGGGAAAAAGAGAGAGCGATTAAAAAGAGAGTAAATGTGTGTGATTTTTAGATTGCAAGAGTCCATATCCCTCACACGCACACACGTTCTTTCACACTACTGTCTCCTTTCTCTCTCGTGTCCTTCTTGCCCTCCAGGTGACTGTTAAACTGCTGTTAAAAGACGCTCTTTGTCCGCCTCCATTATTTCTCCCCCTCTTTTCCTCTCTCTCTCTTACACTCACTCTCTCCTTTCACTAAAGAGACTGCAGCAGAATTTCTCTGGCATTTTCAGGCTGAAATGAGGATGATTGTGTTGGAAATTGAGCTCCAAAGCTCCATCAGTCCTGCTGCCCCAGTGCATTGTGGGAACGTGCATTGGCTCTCCTGTGGGCGCATGGATCAGGGATGTTATTCAGACATTGAAGGGGTTTTGTGGCAGGATTTCATGCTGTTAATTACAGATGTAATGGTGTGATTTTCATCAGGGCTCTGCTGGTTGCTTTTGTGAGCCGTTTGTGTGCCGTTACAGTGAATACCCAAAGGCCATACAGCCCTCGCTCTGCCAGAACACACACTGTGTTTGCAATAACATGCCATCATACAAACTAACTTTATAGCAAGTTATTTTTACAATTGTATATGATATCGGTCACATTGTTTATGTAAGGTTGTTGCGTTTTTCTTAAGAATACAGTCAGGGTTTTGGTTTAATGTTCAAGCGAAAAACACTTTCAGCTACACTTTTCAGTCATATTGAAACTTGTGACTATGTGTGAAGAGATGTACGTTTCCTGTGGAATTCAGACAGCTGTTAATAACAAAACATCTTTAAGTAATGAAAAGTCTTATGTTTTTGAATACATATTCTGAGATGTCTGATTAAATGTATGAATATATGTAGATACTTTAGATATACAGGTGGATAGATAGATGATAGATATATAGACAGATTATAGTTGAGTGGATAGATATACAGGTGGATAGCTGGATGGATAGAAATATAGACAAGATTATAGTTGGATGGATGGATGGATAGACTAATGAATGATATACAGATAGATGGTAGATAAATGGACAGATTTATGAATGGATGGATAGATAAACCATAGATGGATGGATAGATAGTTGGGTGAATTGATAGATGGATAGGTACAGTAGATGGATAGATTGTTGTGGAAAAAAAAGAGAGAAAATGGCCAACACATGAAATTTATTCTAACCAAAATCATTTGAATGCATATCACGTAATTATTATTTCCAAACTGTTAAGTAAGGAGTTCCCAGGAGGACTTGAAGGCTGCATCTCTCTCTGGTCCTCTGTTTACTGCAGTAATTCACATATTTCAGTATGGCATCTAAAACACTTGTGTAATCCAAACCCTCATTTCCCTGTCAAACACCCTGCTTGCGTCTGACACAAGGTGCTTTTGACGGGATGTTGGCGAGAGGTGGTTTAGTCTAGGTTTTTATTTCGACTCCGCGTGTAGGAGGACAGTTTTAAAGCGGTGCTGATGGAGAAAGCTCAGTTCCCGTCATTCTGCATTAAATGTTACACACATTAACATTTTCTTTTGCATCACTACCACATTTGTTCATCTGTCTCAAGCACATTTTTCTCAAAGAATACATTTTTTCTCATCGCAATAAAAGACGCAGTAGCGCAGTCACACCTGTAATTCCCATGGCAGAAGTTCTGCTGCTTTTGCTCACCCAATTTCCCTGAATATAAAAGTCTGCCGGGATGATGAAAGCCGGTGTAACGTCACGAATGCTGATGGTCCTGCTCAACAGACTTCCGAACGAGCGTCTGATTACAGCTGGAACTTTGTGATTTTCAAATGATGTAAGTAAAAGTAACAGCGTCTCAGTTTGATCAACAGAGAGCATGAATTATGACTTTTATTGTTGAGCAGCATAGAGAAAAGAAAGGGAGCGAGAGAGGAGCAGGTGTTGGGCTGAGTTAGGAATATTTGGCCATGGACGAGGTTTTGTTTTGTGTGTTTCCTGGATGCTCCAGAGAACCGGATTGTTCCTGGAAGACGAACAGAAGGTGGTATTGTATGCGTCTGTAATCTCCTTACCTGGATCGGCGTTCCCTGGACTCAACACAGTCCCCAACCTCTCTCTGTGTGTGTGTGTGTGTGTGTGTGTGTGTGTGTGTCTGTCTGTTTGAGTCTGATAACTTTGTGGCATATTACAGTATTCATTTGTGCATGAGTGCTTTGTTAGTTGTCATTGATATTCTGTTTTTATTCAGACTGATTGTAGAGAACAAGATGGTCAGATCCACAATCAAGAGCAGGACGTTGACAGCTCTGTTATTCATCAGAAACCATCTCTCTTTTCTTTCTTCATCTTTAAATTCTTCAAATAAAACATTCATCGAACATTCATCAAACTACACATTCCTGTTAAAAGTGCAGCTTTTAAATAAAATGTAAAAAATGAAGTAAAATCACGTCAGCCTATTCTCCACCTTTAATGTAATATAAAGATCATACTATCAATGCTACCAAATTGAATTCAAGTTGAATGAAGTTAACCATGTTCATTAAAAAATACTTTATCTAAATTATTATTACTCCAATAAATATTACCATATATTTTGCAAATGATTTTTAAATAAGCACAAACATTTTAAATGATCAAATATCATCTTTTTTTGAAAAAGCAATAGAACAGTTAAATGTTACATAATTGATGTATTGCTTTTCCAAAAGGAAAAAAAAAAGAAAACAATCGTTGATAATATTATTTAAAAAATGTATAAAAAATATAATGTATGTGTGTTTTCACAGCTCAAACTATATATAGATATGTGCTTGTGTGAGTGAAACTGAGTGAAGCCTGCTTTTCTCTCTTCTGTTTCAGGGTCTATATATACCCTGAAACAGAAGAGAGAAAACCAGGCGTCAGTCAACTTTGCGTCAGCATGAAGAATGTTTTGTATTTCTAACCAGTTCCTGTGGGGTTCCAGTTACAATTGTACTGGTGTTGGAGAGATCTGACAGGAAGAGAGGCAGACGGGCTGTGTCGGGGAGCCCGTCATCTCCCCTGGAAATGAAAATACTGCCTCTCAATTGTCATCGTATGCGGCCTTTGACCTTTTAATCTCCTAGAGCTAATGTATGTGCTGTAAATATACAGACTTGTGGGAGGGAATCAGGGACCTTAACACAGGTTAAACTCTCTCAGATTGAGGCCAGCGTTGAGGAATGCTGAGTCCACAGTGTGTTTATCAAATATATCCTTGTGCAAACATATTACATTCCCGGTTTATTCTGAATGTGTGTGCTATATCTTCTAATAGCTTACTGACCTGTCCAATATGCCCTATCAAATCCCTGTCCGCAAAAATCCTGATATGCCATCAGAAAGATTTATTTTCTGTGTACTTCGGAGGAAATACATTATATTAACAGACACAAATGCAGTGTTGATATACACGTATGCGACCTGGGTTACATGAGTATAAGTATAAGCTAGTGTATTTTGAGATGTTTTTAACACATTCAAGAAATCTGCTTCCATTTTCTTGGTGAATTTCATATTGAGCAGCCTGGAATGTTTGCTCAAGAGGAAAAGATTCCTCTTCCTGCTCTGTTATTTTTCAACAAGAGCTGGACTTGTATTTGGAAAAGTCAGTGGCTCTTAGATCACAGATTGTCCTCTGAAAGGTTTTGTCCAACACTCTCTCTGTACTAAAGTGGACGGCCTCAGCATTGGGAGGGACAGCGGTCGTGACATCGTCCAGGTCTACACAGCTGGCCAATTATAAATAGTGTTTGTCTGTTTTGAGTGCAAACCTATTGTCCGTCTGTTGATCAAGGAGTCTGTAAATATTAGGCAGTGGAAATGTGCATTTAGCCTGCAGGGAACTGTTTTCTTATTAAACAAGTGCTGGCAGCATTTCACGGCATATCTTATAAATTTCTAATGCAGTGAGCATCACTAACAGCTGTTTCCCTCCAGTAGCCAAGAGAGAGAATCTACACACCTCCTGTCAGCATCTGATACCTTGTACTTTAAGTCAGGCCAAAGTATCACACAAATAGTAGTCACTATTTAGCAGTTTTAAAGCTTGTCATCATTTGGTTAATGGTAGTTTAATGTGCGTGTATTGAACAAAATGTCAAATAAGGTAAGTGTTAGCTGCATTAAATAAATATATCCGTGTTAAGTATATATTTAGTTTTACTTTTATATTCGACAGCCCTATTTTAAAGACTTTTGATTTTCTCATGTTTGTCCAGTCGAAAATTCTCTTTTATTTAATCTGTCACAGAACAATAAATGAATGTTTAACACACATCTCAATCCCACAAGAGGAGCTGTAAATCTTGAGTATTTCTGAGAGAGCTGGATCGCTGAGGTCTTCAGTGAGAGACACGTCAGATGAATGTGAATCAGGAGGATTGGACAGCACTCATCAGCTCATCTGGACTTGAACTCTGACAGACAATTTCGATCAGATCCAAACATCAGGAGCTTGGCTCACTCTATCGAGTAAAGCTCTGCCATGCTGCTCTGAGCTGTCAGACGATTGCTAACTAACAGACTTTGTCGCTTAGTTAGATTTAACGTTTCAATTATAACAGTCTTGATTTGCCAAGGAATCTAATTCTTGATTCATAATTGCGTCTTCAAACTAAGGCAACTCGTACGACTCTTTTGAAAGAGTTAACTCTCTCTTGTTGATAACAGTAATATTTTGTGAAGATGAGCTGAGCTGACAGGCTGTCAATCATTCTTACATTTTATCTCTTATCGGCGCAGTGATTGCTGTTGGCATGGTGATGGTAACGCGTCTCTTATTGAGCTGAACGTGAATCTGGTTTCTCCTGCGCGATTGCTTCTGTCGCACGCTTGTCAGGGGTTTAAATTAGATTGACGGGCTCACGGGCCTTATATATGTGTGTGGAGTCTCTGGGATCCCCTTTGGTGTCATTTACATTTTGACGAGGACACTCTCCACTAGTCTGTTTTTCATGTAAGAGTGATTCAGAGAAAATCAATCATATTTCGCAAAGCAAAATTGAGTCACAGCCACTATTAAGTGCAGCGGCGGAGAGGCGGAGACTCTCATGAATATTGCATTAGGTTCTTGCTCAGGTGAGGAAGATCAGGCAGTTTGTCTTATAAGCTGATCTCAGAGCAGCAGGGCATGTTTTACCATGTGTTCCGGAGTCAGTGTATTCGTCCACCCGTCTCTCTATGAGCGTTCCCACCCGCCGTCTCTCTCATTGTGGCAGGAATCACAGCAGATTACAGAGACTCTTTGATTTGCGTGTGTGATGTGAGAATAGAGAGGAAGAGGTCTTTGAAAGTGGGGAGGTCTCAGTTGCTGGGCTGTTCACTGCTGTCAGAGTTGAAGGAACAGATTTATATATATCTGCACTACCTTAACACACAAGCGCACACACAATATTCCCTTTTTCTCTCTCTGTAACATTTTTCCCCCAAAGCGCTCCAGCCCTCGTATCTTCTAGAGGAGTGTTCCCAAGAGACTCTCTTTCCTCATCCCGGTTTCATCTTTTATTTCTGTAAATGTCACATCTCTTCTCTGTCCCTTTACAAAACCAATTTTTGTCTTTGCTGCTCTGCTCCTTTGTTCTCATTTCTCTCTCCATCCATCCATTCCTTTGCAACTCTCCATCCATCTCTCCTTTGTGTGTGCAGATGTAGAATGACTCATTTCTCATGTGCATAGTGAAAAACATAGCACCTGAAAACAATAGACATAAACACAAGCACTCAATTACTAGCACTCTTTATATATCGTTCTCTCCATCTCGCTATATATTCTCTCTACATTGTATCAGCATTCTCTGTACAGTATCTATCATAATATTCTCTATCATTCTCCTTTGCAGATACATTAGTTCAAATGGAAACTAAATTCATCCTTTTTGTTATTGGTGATGCATTAATTTTTTGTTGCATTAACTAAAAATTGGCAGTCGATTTCTTGCTCCCAGCATGCTTTGTTTGTTTGGATTGTTCGAATAAATGGTAAAATTAAGTGTTATTTTATTTTTGGGGTTATGTTGTCTCATAGAGTAAAGTTTGTGCTTAGCTTGAGGATACAAGGGTACATGATGAATTTTGCTGTGCATGAGCATTTACAGTGTACCAAAAATTGGTACATTGATCAGTCTGGTATGTTTGATCTTCCCATACATTACATAAAGTAATGCACAGTTGCTAGTTAGTATTTAACATTTGCGGAGTCACGCAAATATTTGAGTCTACATGGTTTGGTGAATTGGTTTCAGCCAGCTCTTGCTACTTTTGTGTGTTATATGCTTAGCCTGAGAATTCTGTCTGTGTAACATAAACACACTCTCAACACATACCTCTCTCTTTTTTTGTTTTTGCTGCTCTGCTCCTTTGTTCTCATTTCTCTCTCCATCCATCCATTCCTTTGCAACTCATTTTCTCTCCTTTGTGTGTGCAGATGTAGAATGACTCATTTCTCATGTGCATAGTGAAAAACGTAGCACCTGAAAACAATAGACATAAACACAAGCACTCAATTACTAGCACTCTTTATAGATCGTTCTCTCCATCTCGCTATATATATTATTCTCTCTACATTGTACCAGCATTCTCTGTACAGGATCTATCATAATATTCTCTATCATTCTCCTTCTGTAGAGTATATGTCTGTCTGTCGTTTTATCATTCTATCATTTTCTCTTTCTATATATTGTTCTCTTATTTTATATTCTTTAATTCTGTGTACAGTACCTATCATATTCTCTTATAATATCTATATATCATACTCTTTCTGTAGAGTATCTCTGTCTGTCTGTCTATCTATCTGTTGTTGTATCATTCTATCATTTTATATTTCTATATAGTTCTGTCATTCTCTATATTTATCTGTACTGTATGTATCATTCTGTCATACTCTCTATTCTGTGATTTAAAAAATATATATTTTTTTGTTTTATTTGTTATTTATTCTATATAACATAGTCATTCTCTAAAGAGTATCCATCATTGTCTTTTTCATTCTTTCTTTCTCTCTATTCTTTCTATTTATTGTATTATTGTTCTCCAAGTTTTACAACACTTTCAAACAAGGATTTACATTTACCCTCATAGTTTGCTTTGATTTTCTAGTTTAAAATGTGCAATTATGTGATATTACCCTGGCATGTAATTGCTGTCAAAGTTTCAGTCTTTTCATAGGAGAAGTGTAAACATCCGACTGTTTGTGTGTGTTGTCATATGAGAGTGCTTCATGTAGCAGTTATTTAATCCAGATCTACTCAACAGGAAGCCTCTGGTCCTACTGTTCAATAGACCAATGAAAAGCTGTGAAACTCTCCACAAGTACCTGAGACTGTCTTTCATTCGCGTTTCCTTTCTCTCACATGCTTGTGCATTCTCTCTCTTTTTTTTCTCTAGTAGACCATTTCCTCTTTCCCTCTCTCCTTCTCTCTCTCTCTAAGCTCTTGGGGCAGGCCAGAGTCCTTTCAGTCTTCAGATTTCATTTCAGGTCTTTTATCTCTAGAGGACAAAGCAGCCCACTGGCCCTTATCAGAGACACACTCACATATAATGTACAGACACAGACACACAGACAGACACACACACACACACACACACACAGACACACACACACAGACAGACACACAGACACAGACACACACACACACACACACACACACACACACACACACAGACACACACAGACACAGACACACACACACACACAGACACACACACAGACACAGACACACACACACACACACACACACACACAGACACACACACACACACACACTCTCACTCTCTCTCTCTCTCTCTTGATGGAGTGAAGGATGAAGACCTGCTTCTCCATCCTCCTCTTCAACAGATCTGTCACACACAAACACACACATCTACAGCCATGGGCAGGTTCTGCTTACCTGTAGGAGATCTGATACTTTTAGTCTTCAGTGATTTATGTCAGAGTTTTTTTCTTAGTGTAAAGGAATCATATTTTATGCTTAATCCTTTAATTTTTTTGTAAGGCCACTTACACAGTTGATAAAGGGTTCTCCTGCTAAAAGAGCCATAATTTAACTTTTTCAGGAACATTTTTCTTTCTCTATGACCCTTAGAATAAAAAGCTGTTTTTGTTACTGTACCTTTAAGAGCTTTGAAAACGACCCATTATGATTGCCTAACCTGGATTAGCATTTACTTACAAATCAGATGTGATCACAGTTTTTTTTTTTTTTTATAATCTGCAAATGCTGTTTTAATGTCATAACCATTTTTGAAGCATTTTTTGCAGCTTTGTTTCTGTAAATGGTCTTTGTGAACTGTGGAGGAAGCTTTGTGTGAATTTAGAGTAAGTTATGATCAATATACACATACATGGAATGGGAAATTAACCTATTTTTGCACTAATTGAATTTCAAATAAAACAGAAATATTTAGGACATCGACATGCTGTTCGTGGCAAACAAATGGAAAGACGCTATGTGGAGGTTTTTGAAAATGATTGAGCAGCAAACACACACACATTCCACCTATAAGACCAATATGTGCTTTTATGAATATCTGCCCTTACAACATAAATCACCATTAACATCTGAACGTGTGTGTGCGCACGCGCGCCTTGTTCTGTCACACCAGCGACGTCTCATTACACACAGAGAGATTTTTCTATGCTGTGTGAATGTCATGGAGAGATGGATGCAGATCTCCAATACAGTTTCTATTTTTACACGGAGGGATTGGTCTGATAAGACGTCAATTGTGGGGCTCTCTGCGCCAAAAGCTATCTTGCTGAGGCTGATAAAGATGTCCAGACCCAAGAGTGACAACAGCATGTGGGTGGCATGGTAACAGGGTGTGTGTTTATATGTGTGTGTCTGAGAAAGTCAGCAGGTCAGGCTAATGAAAAGCCTCGTTAACAGGAGAGGAGATGATTAGGGCTTTTACACACAAACCCATCTGAAACAAAAGAGGTGGAGACAGAGTTTTACGAGTATCAGGATGATTTCACAGGGCTGAAGTTAATGGTGTGACGTTACTGCAATCCATTCACAGTTATTGCCTCTGTAGTCTCATATTAAGTATAGTTTTTACTGTTAAGAGTATTTAACTCATCTATTTCATAATGTGAATCTCTCTTTGGACTAATAGCAAGCTTTTTTAATTGCATTTCTTATGAAATTATGTTTTGCTTTGCGTTTACCAAGTTTCAAATAAAATGAGATGAATTAGTTAATTTGTCAAGTATTTAATGCAATAGTAGGCATTACCATATTGTTTAATTTTCAAACAATTTTTGTTGAATTTCCAGGAAAAACACACTTTTGTTTAAATGTTTTGGGGCAAAAGGTTTTGAAAAAGCTCTGTTGAAATAGAAATATTTTGTAACATCATACAAGTCTTTACTGTCACTTTTGATTTAATGCAACCTTGCTGAATAAAATATTTCTTTAAAAAGTATATAATAATTATTCTTTAATTATATCTTGATATACACTATAATTTCTGATCCCAAAAAAGTACTGATATATAAGACAGATAGACACTCAAAAAATGATTTGCTCAGTTTAAAATGAGGTATTGCAACACAGTTCTTGAACATGTTATCACAATTTAATTTCATTGCAGATACATTAGTTCAAATGGAAACTAAATTCATCCTTTTTGTTATTGGTGATGCATTAATTTTTTGTTGCATTAACTAAAAATGGGCAGTCGATTTCTTGTTCCCAGCATGCTTTGTTTGTTTGGATTGTTCGAATAAATGGTAAAATTAAGTGTTATTTTATTTTTGGGGTTATGTTGTCTCATAGAGTAAAGTTTGTGCTTAGCTTGAGGATACAAGGGTACATGATGAATTTTGCTGTGCATGAGCATTTACAGTGTACCAAAAATTGGTACATTGATCAGTCTGGTATGTTTGATCTTCCCATACATTGCATAAAGTAATGCACAGTTGCTAGTTAGTATTTAACATTTACGGAGTCACGCAAATATTTGAGTCTACATGGTTTGGTGAATTGATTTCAGCCAGCTCTTGCTACTTTTGTGTGTTATATGCTTAGCCTGAGAATTCTGTCTGTGTAACATAAACACACTCTCAACACATACCTCTCTCTCTCTCAGTCTCACCTCTTCAAAATTCCCTGTTTCTCTCACTAATTACACATTCAGAATTAATTAGCAGAAATGTCCCTCTTGAGTGCTAATTTTTGAACCTGAGAGGCAGCATGCAGCTCTGGACTTGTTCAGCATTTTCACCTGGCTGTAATTTAGCTCAAAGTGCATCAAAGTGTGTGTTTGTGTGAGAGAGAGAGGATCTCAGGACAGGATCCCTGCAGGATTGTCTGTTTGTCTCTGAAGATTCCAACCCTTTATTTGTCAATTTGTTTGTGTTTTTTTATCTCAGCAGCCCAGAAGCCTAAATACCGTAAAGCGTGTGGAGATGTCTTAATCTGCAGAATTCTGCATCGACCAAACATCAGAATAACTCACATCTTAAAATAATAGTTTTTGCCGTGTCAGTACCGACTTACAGGTTTGTGATTACAAACAGGCTGGGCAAAAAAAATACAATAAAGAGTCTTAAAATACTTTCAAGTTAGTCAATTTTTTTAAATCAGATTAATATTTATATTAAACAAAGATGTGTTAAATGGTTAAAAAATGACAGTAAATACATGGAAAATGTTGCAAAACTCTTTTGAACATATTCTATTCTTCTATCAAAGAATCCTGAAAAATGTGTATCATACAAATATTAAGCATAACAAATATTTTAACATTGATAATATTAATAAATATTTTTTGAAGCACCAAAGCAGCATATTAGAGAAAAAATTATGAAAAAAGGCTTGAAAATTTAGCTTTGCCATCACAGGAATAAATAACATTTTAAAATATACTAAAATAGAAAACAATTACTTTAACTGTAACTTTTGCTGTTTTTCATCAAAAATGCTCTTCAGTGAGCATAAAAAAAAGAAATCTTTTGAACAGTGGTATATATCATGATTATTAATCATTATATTATTACAACAGTTATTAACAAAAAAAGAAAAACGCTCACTGTTTCTAATTTATGTCTTTGCTTCTGATTGTTAATTGTGTTGAAGCTGCATTTACCTCATTAAGAACACTTGAATGCTACACGCCAATGCTATAATTCTGTTCATATTTACATTAAGTTAGACTAGACAACTTGAACAAAGGAGTGTTTATTTGTTTTTACTGTGTCTTTAACACAGTTTGAGAAACATGGGCCTGTTGAATCTGCAATGGCGGTGTGGAATGGACCAGTGAGAGATTTATTTATTTATTCCGGTCTTCTCTTCCAGTGAAGAAAAGAGTGTGATCCCTGACAGCGCTGGCATTTAAAGCCCACACACACACCGGCACTGAAGACACTCGAGTGATCTCACATTTCCATCTCTCACACCGCTGATCTCTCACTGTCAGTAATGTGCTTCATAAGAGACTGCAGGAAACTCTGACTGAACATGAATATCTCGCTCGGCCTCTCGTACGTCATGGAGCTTTCGTTACTTCTGATGATTATGAGAAAACATCGCATTGTTTGGCCCTTGTGTTGTTTACACATGAAACGCATCCTGTGTGTAACTCGGAGGCCATAATGCATGTATACGTGTGATGTGCTGACTAATCTCGCTGTGCGAGAGGCAGATCGGTTTAAATGAAGAAAATAGACTTTATGTAAGAGAGACGGAGCTTTGCGGTGGAGTTAATTCCTCCTGGCCGCATCCCAGACGCTCTGCTGCGCGGCACGCTAGAGCACCTCCCAATTCCAGGCCTCTGCATTTTGATTAATCCAACGAATTATACCAATTACACTCCACCGGGGATCCGAAAAAACTCAGTGAGCTGTGAATTCAAACAACCAGTGGCGTCCCATCGGTTTCCTAGGCTGGCTCCGCTCAGCTCTGGTCATCCGAAATGGAATTAATTTGGGTTTTCTTGCTCTAATCATTGGTATTGTTTAGGACGAGACAGACTCATGTAAACTAAAGACTGTTAAATACTAACAAACACGAGTGCCAGCGCCAATATTCTTCATTACAGATGAACTGATCCATTGTGTGCCTTTTAAAAGCAACGGCGCACACACACACAGAGTGTAGTCTGAGTGCCCACCAAAAGCCTAATTAAGTTTAATCAATGCTACTTTATGTTGAGCTTGCATGCGATTCACTTTAAATGTTCAGCGCCATCTGATTCATCTGGAGGGCTGCTCCTGCTCAGTGCTTTTCAAAAGCACCATTGAAATTCTAATGCAATTACAGAAAGACTGAATGCACAGATGGAGTATTCTGCTCTTGCTTAGTTTTTTCTCTCTTATTTTCTCCACTTCCCTCTTTTTATTCTCATCTCTTCTCCACTTGACTCAATCTCTTTTTTTCTTATCTAGTCTTAGTCTAGTCTTACTGTCTTTTCTCCACTGTCGTATCCTCCTATTCCCTTCTTTTTGTCTTTGACTTAATTTTCTTTTCTTCTGTTCTTATTGCCTCCTGTTTTCATCTCTCTTCTCCCCTCTTCTCATTGTCTCGTCTCCTCTCACTCTCATTCTCCACTCTCTCTTCTTTTTTTCCACTCCTCTCTTCTTATTCTCATCGCTTCTCCCCTTGTCTCATTCTATTGTCTCCAATCTTCTTAATTTCTCCTCACCTCTCTTCCTCTATCCTCTTGTTCTCATCTTCTCTCTTCTCCCCTCATTCTCTCATTTGATTTCTTCTCAGGTAAGTCTCCAATTCTCTCCTCTCATTAACATTCTTTGTTATGCTTTCTTCTCTCTTCTGCACTTCACAGCCTCTAAAATATCCTCAACTATCCCCAAACGGTCTGTTTCTCTAATCCGGAGTCAATCCTCTTTCTGTTCATCATCTCTCTTCTATTCAAGCGTTAATTTATTACATATTGTGTTCTATTTAAATCAGCCTCTCATCTCAGATGAATAAACATGTTGGATATCTGTAGCTGCCGGCGACCTTCATTCAAAAGAGACTCCAGCCCAAAAGAACCTCATCAGAACTGTGAATGTGCAGTTGGCGAGGAGCCCAGCCATTCCACGGTCCTTTAATGATGCCCATCTTCGTCTTTGTGCTGTAGAGGAATGGCAATGTCAGATGGGGAATCTGTGGGGTCTGGCACATGTGCGGCAGGGGGTTGTGCTCTCAGGAGAGTCAATCTTGTAGAATTGGAGTTGGAAATCAAAGGCACATCATGCAGCAAGGGAAATGGCATTTTCATAAACATATGTTTGACTGTGAGTTAGTCTAAAAGCAGACTCGCATACTAGGGATGGGCGATATGGCCTAAAACATTTATCACGATAATTTCAGGTATTTATTGCGATAACGATACAAATGACGACATATACTGGCACACGTTTACCACGTTGCTGATGACTGAAAGCCTGTGTATGGCTATACTGCTGTGATCTGTTTCAGGCTTTCCATATCATAACATTTTAGAAATTAATTAATTGTAATATCTCAGAAATGGCATATTTAACGAGAACATCACGTAGATTTAGACTGCTTTGCTGTTTGGGTCAGAAATGCACAGGCGGACTGAAGGAAAAATCGCCAAAACTATTTTAAATGTCATATAATGTTCATTGTTAATATTATTATCTTATCTAAACTTTTTATGTGTTTCAAACAAACTTATGTCGCCATCTGCGTTGCATTCATGCAGAGAGCAAGATTTTGCGTGTTCACGCGCATGCTGAGTGAGACGCTCAAGAGATGTGGGCTACATCATTCTTATTTGTCTATATTTTTCTTCATTACAAATCTTGTTTGGTTTTATTTTGTATCATTGCATGTTAAAAATAATTCACTGTTATGCAGATGCAAAACGCTAGACTGCGAATAAGATTAGCTACAGTTTCACATTTTATAAATATTTGAACAATATATTCAGCATATTTAACAACCTGTTTTGTATCTTTATTTAATGCATAAGCGATTTATTAAAACAAGTTTATGAGGCTATGCTCTAGAGTCTAGACTATTATTCATATGCAAGTGTTTGTGCGGAAAAGAATGCGCATGCATGACAGTGAGGTGCTCGCGCGGATCACTTGCATTTTTTCCTGATAATGAAACAACTTAAAATAATAATAATTAAAAAAAGAAAACTTAAAATTGGGGCTCGTCACATACATGATAAATATTTCTCAGGGCTCTACGCTTACTTTTCTTTTTAGGAGCGCTTGTGCTTCTAATTTAAAATATTTAGGAGCACGATCAAAAATTTAGCAGCACCTTCAAATCAATAATCAACAATTCTGATCAAAAATGAACATTCCCATTACGAGGTGATATTTGACTCAAAGTGATTTACAGGGAATTTTGTTTTTACCTTTTGTAATGGCATTTTTCTAACTTTATTAAAAGTATGGCATCTTTTATGTCAAATTCAAATGGGACGTGTTTCCACTCTTTGTAACCACCATTTTTCTGTACACTTTGCATATTACGGTAGTTTGCTCCTCATCTGATTTTCTGTAACCAAACCAGTTGCAAATTGTGGAGGTAGCTCCTCGCGTAACAACAAGCTCCTCCTCATGGTGCGTTCACACCAGACGCGAATGAAGCGTTAAGTGCGAGTGATTTACATGTTAAGTCAATGCAAAGACGCGAATAGACATCCTGCCGCGCAATTCGTGCGAATGACGCAGCGCGAATTGAGTGTTTAGAGCGAAATTCTATACATATGCTCTCTGTGGGAGTCATACATGTGCGCCTGGCAGAAGCCCCGCCCATGACGCGAATTCGCGTCTGTTGTGCAGTGAATTTCACGCGCGAATGAAGCGAGTAAACCCAAAATGTTCACGCGTCCAACTACGCGCGAATAGCGCGATTTATTCGCGCAAGTCGCGTCCGGTGTGAACGCACTGTCAGCCTCACGTCCGCCTTCCGCCATGCTTGTTTTCACTCCGCACGTGAACAGTGAATCGGGCGCGCACAAAACTACGTCATCAACTAGACTTATCGTTATTATCGTGAGGAGACAAATTTTTATCGTGAGGAGAATTTTCAACGGTATATCGCAAACGATAAGATGTCGCCCATCCCTATCGCATACTCACAGAACATCACTTTCTACCTTACATTCACATTTAAACATTTGCTTTTAGCCTCCATTTATTAAACAGATAGATCTCTAAACTGTTAGTAAATCTACAATATACAATAACAGAGCTGCTACTGAGGTATAATTTCTGCTACTTCCCCTAATTTTTTCATTTCCTTTCTTTTTTTTCTCTCTCGCTCATGCTCTTGGGAAGGAGACTCGCTCAAATGAGAGGTAGGGCCGTGTGTGTCTGGAAGTAGGACACAGCAATAGATGGCCTGTGCTGTTAGCTGACCTACATTGAGACACAGACAAAATAGTTTCCCAGCATTCTTTGAGGCACGTCACCTGCAGAACATACACGCATTTGCATTTTGCATTTATGGCCCTGACAGATGCTTTTTTTTACCAGACCAATTCAAAGCCTATACACACACACACACACAATGCAGTGTATGTAAAGTGTGTGTGAATGCATGTATGTATGTATGTATGTGTGTGTATATATATATATGTGTGTGTGTGTGTGTGTGTATACGCACACTTTGTATACGCTGGATTTTATTTTAATTTAGAATAAGGAATATTTGTTTTGCATTTGGTGTAAATATGCTTCACTACAGCTATTAAACAATGCTAGAATATTAAATATGAATACTAGACCTCTTTAAAATAATCAGGCTCAGACCTATTCAAGTGGGCCAAAAAGTGATAAAAAGTGAAAAAAGAACCAATTTTTGGTTTGAAAGTGGGCTTAGATGTCTTTTTGGTCCACTTTAGTCTTCGCTCTTATTTTTTCCCTTGAATCTTGAATACTTTTTAAATCAAACTATATGTTTGGAGGCAAATATCAGTTAATTGTATTAGATTCATTGTGTTTTCAAAAAAATTACATTAATCTTATTTTTTTTAAATCTACTCTCAGCCTTGGGCTACATCCATTCATATATACTAGTGATATATCTGTAAATTGCATACGGTATTGCAAGGTGGTCTGGTTAAACCCTTAAGCCTTCATTTGCACAGAGCACTAAAGGAAGACCTTTGAAAGTGTTTCTAATATGCTCATTCTGTCATCTGCATGGACAGAATAAGTGTCTCATTTCCTTTAGTGTGTGTCATTATTTTCTTCATACAGTTATGTTATACCTGTAACGGGCCAAGTTATTTGCCATTAGAATGTGAAAATAAAGTAAACGCTGCACATTGTAAAGCAAACTGAACTCAGGCCACTTTTTAAGATCCAAGTTTATTCACTTAAAAATTCATTTGCAGCACTCATTTATGTCACACTTTCAGACCCCTGAAACTTTTGTGTTAAAATACAAAAAACATGGAAGGAAAAGCGGTCACTTTCAACTGTGTAGTTTTCAGTGAGAGAATCTAGAACATGCTGATTCAAACTGACAGTATGGAAAGCCAAGATGAACTGAAGCAATAATTAAATTTATAGGGAATTTGCAAGTAGGTGGCCACACACAAGCACACATTTCCTGAAAGCAAGGCATTCAGTAAAACTGGTAAAGGAGCAAGATTTTACCTTTTTGTCTCCCACCACCTTAGATGCACACAAACACGCATCTGTGTACACACAAAATACAGTAGTTAATCCCAAGAAAGACATTTCATATTAATTTTGAACAACATACTGAAACACTGCTCAAAACAAGCATCGGTGTGAAACAGGACAATGTCTTGTTTGTGGGTGTGGGGGGTTTGTGTGTATGTGTTGAGTAAACGTCTCTGGAAGCCGTTATTTATCTACGTTCTGATCTGAATTGATGCAGCTATCCTCTTTTAATGGCTTGGATTCACTGGAGGGTTTTCAGGTGAAAAAACACCCAAGGCTTTCTCTCTCTCTGTCTCTCTCTCTCCTTTTAATTGGCTGTAGGGGCCACAGGTCTGATGTTGATGAAGTCAATGGAGCCGACGGCCAAAAGCACAGTTAATACTCTCAGGCTGTGAGGGGTTAGAGCAGCTCATTGCAGAGGATTCCTCGGAAAACATCGCAGGGATTTATTTGAGCCCCATTGCTTTGATTTGTGCTTTTGTTTTTATTAATGAAACAGTCGTTACATGCCAGAGTAACAACACTGATAAATCATCTGACTCTCTCTCTTTCTCGTAGTAATTGGTCTCTTTTGACATCCTCAGACAAAACACTCGTACGTCAGCGTTTTGTTCTGAATGGAGCTGTCTGCCGCCACGTTATTAATTTATATCTGCTGCCGTTTTCTGCTCCTCCTCAGAAGATGCTCACTCTGTTTTTGTCTTAGTTATTTCCTCCAGTGTTGTGACTGCCTGTCTTCTGAATTAGATTGTCAGAGAGGGTCATGGGTGTTATTTAGCAGCACATGTCAATCTGATACACGTGTAGGTCATGTACCTCCAGATCGGCAAGTGACCACCGCTGCTCGCTATTTCTGAACGTAGGACAGGACTGGGACCAGGCTCTCTCTGATTAGTTGTATAGCAGGCTGTTTGTGTGAAAAGGTCTCAAGGTTCATCAAGACATCGTGTATTTAAAAGTGCATGGTAATTGCGCCTATTGTTACATTCAGATTTATATCACTTTTTAAAGTGAGTTAAAAGACTGCAAAGATAATCTTTAAAAATACTATAAAATGTAGTCTTTAGCAAGTCTCAAAAATACACATTTTGCATACTCAAACTTATATCACACAAGCATGAATTGTGAATATCAGCACAGATGTTATTTGGTCTATAGGCATAAGACAGTCATTGTTCCTTGGTGAATCAGTTGAGAAACTGATTTAG
Organism: Barbus barbus; assembly: GCF_936440315.1. Lineage (NCBI taxonomy): Eukaryota > Metazoa > Chordata > Actinopteri > Cypriniformes > Cyprinidae > Barbus > Barbus barbus. Next base: position 17,286,189 of record NC_136725.1, read on the forward strand.
TGATTCATTCATGAAGATAATCACTTGTTTTGTTCCTGAATGAGTCACTGATTGAAATCTGAGAAGTAAATATTTGAGCTAAGTTGAGTTGATTCATTAATATTCATAAAACCGTATAGGCGGAAAGTTCCTAAATAACCTACTTATGGTGAGATTTTGAAGTGTGCCTCCAATGCAAAGTAAATAATTATTCAAAGGAAGTGCCTACCCAAATTGTATAATTTAGGCATTCACTTGTTTAGTTCCTGAATGTGTCTGTGTTTCAGTGATTTATTCCTAAAGACATACAGTAAGTAGTCATTCATTTGTTCCTAAATAAATCAGTGTTTGGGAACAAATAGTTTACGTGACTGATTCAGTGATTCGCTTATAAAGAACAGTCACTTATTTGGTTCATGAATAAGAAATTAGTCTTTTTGAGTGAATTGCATGAATAAATTACTTAATGGCCACGTACACTGCAGCTAAATTCGGTTGTCAGTTCACCTTTTACTCCTTAATTGAGTTCTGTACACACATAATTCACTAAAATACGGGAGTGACAACCGCATTCGACAACCGCATTAACTCCCGAAAAATACAGGTAGTGACAACGTGTATACGGAACTGAATGTTAATGTTAATGACGTATTTGAATGTGCATCAGTGTCTTCGTCTGTGTGTGTGATGCAAGAAAATACCAGTGAAAAAATTCTTAACTTAGCACAGGGCTACCTGCGCTCATGAGCCCTGCGGTAAAGTGTCAGTGTTGTCAGATCTTCATAGAAAAAAAGAACGACAAGCACAAAAAACACTAAAACACCCAAATGCTTTGTTTTATAACACTAAAAAAAAAAAAAAAAAAAATTATCTCATATCCACAACAGACCACTTAATTAACTTCATAACTTTATGAGATAAGACCAAACAAAATGCCTAAAAGTGCTTGTAAATATAAGGACATGGCAACACTGCAAGACAGCGCTCTCTGAAGCAGCTTCCCGAGCATAAACACAATGCTGCATGTCTATCAGTAGTAGTTTAGTTAAAATCGATGGACAAAAAGAGTCTTTAGTCAAAAAATGGCACAAACTTTTATTCACTCCCCAAGATGACAGAATGTTACTATGATTACAAATGCAGGAACTCCCACATTTAAATGAGGTTGTCACTCCTGAAACTTGCAGTGTGTACCTGGCCAATGACTCACTGATAGACACAGTTACTTGTCGCCACCTACTGGCATAACAATGTAACCATCAGAAAGAGTCACTGCACAAACAGAAAAGTGGACCAATCATATTCAAGGACTGGAACTAAAGATTGAATACTTGATAAGTTGTGATGCCTAAATTCACTCTTGGCATTTAAATTAATTGTTTATTAATTAACAGTTTTTAATAAACATCAGTCTGTCATTTTGCATATGGTTCTTGATCAGAAGGAGCTGCAAAGTGGACCAGACATTAAGTCTGGCTTTGTAAGACTATGCTTACAGCATCTCAAATGTCCTCCTGCATTAGTGTGTGTGTGGTTCGAAACGAAACCCAACACCAGTTCTGCTCTGTCCTCAGTGCTGTTGACCCCTCAGTCCTGCAGTATGACCTCCATGATTCCTGCTGCGCTCACCCCCCCAGGGCCTCTTCAGCACAGCAGATGGCTAAAGCACCAGCCATCCACGGTTATTAAGACCAACAGCGTCCCTGCGGCTCTGAGGACAATCAACACCTCTCTCTCTCTTTCTCTTCACAACTTTCTCTTCACCTTAGACAATCTGCTTTGACTCCAGCACTCTGTGTCCGCTGGCGCAGGTGGTAAGAGGTGTTAGCAGCCGATTTCAGAGCGCCGCTCCACTAAAACGCATCTCTCACTTGCTATCCGAGAGCAATCAGCCCACGTTAGTCTTCCCCTCTCGGGTTACCAGGTTTCCTCTTCGCCACACAGCGCTAAATCCATTAAAATGCGAAATCAATGAGACATTAAGTGATCTTTGCATAAAAGCAGATTGTGCTGGCGGCGGTTAGATGTATTTAAAGTAGAGCACATCAGAGAGAAAGTTCCAGAAGACCATAATTTGCTCGCATAAGATGAGGCAGAGAGAAAGCGGCAGCAGTTAAAGTTCATGCGCTGTCAGACTCCATTTGAAAACGTCGACTCTGTCTCTCTCCCTCATCTGGGGATTTTTAAATTGAGCTTAATGCTAAACAGCCCCCCAAGAACATTTACAGAAACACACAAGTTGGCCAGTGTGCTCATTAAGATACGAAAAAGCTGACATCTGTTAAAGCACATCAGAGTGACGCTCAAAAACACACACTCGACATGGCTAATAGTAAGAGTTTAGTGTAAGTATAGTCAGATGGTGGAGAGAAATCTAATAAACACTGCTATGGAGGTATGGAGATCCATTACACACACAGGACGATCTGTCTTATATTACACTGCATAGGGAGAAATCATTAGCATCCTGTTGGAAACATGTGGTGGGCCGTGTCCTCTGTCCTGTAATGAGAGCTACTTAAACCAAAATGACCACAGTCATAGATGAAGTTATAGTTCATGTAAATAACAAATATAATACGCAAATATAATAAAATAAAAATAATACACCAAAAATTTATATCAGGTAAATGCTACAAATGAATTTAGGCATTACAACATTACAATGTACAGTATAAAAATGTGTATTCATTTTGAGATTTGTTACAGATTATATTTGACAGTGTTATTAAATTATTAGCATTTACAAACTAATTGAGCGTTAGATGGCAAAGGTATTCTAAATGTAAGATTAGGAGAAAAGTCAGTGTTATGTTTCTTAACTAAAACTACCCACGCACACTCACTGAAAACATACAGTACAAATAAACATTGTAACCGCAATAACAGCAAAGACATCATTGGAAAATGCTTGTAGACTTTGGGGTCACAATTTCCATCCCAATGTGAGAATAATTTTACAAACTCGTTTTAGTTTAGGGATGTCCTGTTTACTTGCTCTACACTCTTACTAATATTTGGTGTTGAAAGCATGTTTGTTCTCTCAGCAGAGCAATGAAAACCGACCTGTGCACCTTACTCTTAGAAATAAAGCCAGCCAATCAGATTTGAGTTTTTGTGCACAAAATGCATCAGACGATGCAAATCTGAGACTAGCGTCTGCATGTTTGATAACAGAGAGGCTTGTCTGGTTTCGTCCCGTAGCAGGATGAGTTTGCATCATCATTAAGTAAAACAGAGACATCAGCCTCAATTCTTTTCCAGATTCTCTCACATCTGTCTGAGCGAATGAAGCTCTGGGAGCCGCCACACCAGGGAAAGGAGCGAACGCCACATTCAGCTGAGATGAGCATATGTTTCTTCTCTAAAGTGTTGGCTCTTCAGGGTGTGCTGAGACTTGGACGGCTCTCTGCAGTGTGTGTGTGTGTGTGTGTGATCGTGTGCGAAAGCGAGTGGGTGTTTTGTTAACACAGAGGTCAGACTGTCCCAGAGCAATAGACTCAATTATCACAGCACTGCCCCCTTCAGACTTCTAATGGAATCGCAGGATGCCATGAAGCCCGGGAGCTTGTCCAGATTTAGCAGCGCCTGGGTGTTGTGGTCACACTGTGACGTAAGAGTTCTCTAGAGAGCGCAGGTATATGTGTTTCTCTCCGTCTGAAATCTGCAGTGACAAATGGCTCCTGATGGCTGATTTGTCGGCGGTCTTTTCTTCTTCGTTTTCAAGATCACCCTCCAGGCACCAAACACACACACACTTCTGCTCTCAATATTAGCAAACTGACAAAAGCTGCTTCTACAAGAACAGAGAAAGAACAGAGAGAGAGATGTTCAGACCAAAAGCAATTTGGAGATTTGAAATGACATGAGCGAAAGTTCAACTTTATGCAAATGAGCAATGACGTGTGTGATCCGTTTCCTTTAAAGCTGCATACTGCAGTGCAACCAACAGCATGACTCCAGGCAATTCTATAATTGGCTAACCTCTTTGCATATGACATGGACTATAAGTGATCATCAACCACTATATAACAGTTCTGTGTTATGAGTGTGTCTTCTGTTTTTGAGCAGTGTGTGTTTGTGTCATGGCGTCTCTTATCTCCTCATATCACTGGAGCATCCACATGCTGCTACAGTCTGCTGTGCTTGACCTTTGACCTCATGCTTTTATTCTGACGCACAGCTGACCGCTGGAGGAGAGAATAGCCCTGCGTAGATCTTTCATCTTTTAAAAGGTGGAGATAAGAATTAGGGTCAGGACAAAATACAGCACTGCCTTTGAAAAATGACTCTAGTAGTTTTCTTGTGTGGAAGGCAAGAGATTTGCGGCTGTTTCCTTCTGTATGTGCAGGACATACAAAACAGCTCTGTTTCTCAGGAAGAAAAAAACATTTTATTGCTCAGAGCATTTGATGTAGTGCTCAGTTACGTTTCATTTCATGAATTTTAGGAAAAGCATTGAAACAATTTTGAACTAGCCTATATATTTATGTATCTAAAGCAATTCGATTTTTTTTTAAATAAAGTCTTTATTATTTAACTTTTATTTATCATTTTTATGTACAGTCATTTGTGTTTTTTCAGTCAGTTTAGAAATAGCATGTTTCATAACTCGTAACAGTGGTGTAGGTGTGAGTGTACAGTATGAAGAAAGCACATGACTCAAAGGTCTGACTGATCTGTGCTAGACTACACAAATACACAAACACCAGCCATTAGCAGCATCTGAACACACTTTATGCAGTCTCATTCAATCAATCCTCTGCTTTTCTGTGAGTCTTTGTAGCACACAGCTCTTGTGAAATGATCAGAATGGTGTTTGTGTGTGCTATGCGACTGAAAGAGCATCCTGTCTTTATAAACAAACAGTGAGTAAAGTGTTTGTCTTCCTCTCTGGTTGTTTTCCTTTGTGTTCTCACTGTTGGCCTCCTCTTAACACTCAGGAATAGAAAATCATTTCCCTTCGTGAGTGGCAGATTCGGCGGCAGAGAAAAGCGTTTCTCTTTCTCTCATTATAATAAAAGCACAGCCAAATCCTTGTTAAGCCTGGATGAGCTGAAAGGGTTAAACTTCTTATTTCATAAATATGAAAAAAAGAAGACAATCCCACGGTCAGAGACGGATTCAGGGATCTCCGGCCCTGCATTTACATTAAAACGGGAGCTTGTTATACGGTGAAATTTCAATGAAGGCACCGCAGAACGCATTTAATGAAATTCAGATTTGGCTCTATGAATCTCATTAACAGTCTTTGTGCTTTTCTGCTGTCCGATTTCCCCCTCGTCTGCCCGGTCGTGAGAGAGATTTCATCAGCGCCCGGCTTTCAAAAAGACAATGTCCGTTCAGATCTGAACTCCCCACACTCTCTCCTCTGACGGAGGCCGAAATCTGTCGGAGTTTAAGTTCAAAAGGCACACGACTGACTCTTCCTCTGTTTCTGTCTCTCTTTCCGCAGGCTTCGGCTTCGTAACGTTCGAGAATGAAGACATTGTAGAGAAAGTCTGTGAAATTCATTTTCACGAAATCAATAATAAAATGGTAAGTGCTTTGCCCGTTTTCAATTTCTGAAGGTGATTGAGGTATTAATATTTTATTTCCCATTTAGCAAAATCCTAACAGTATGCTGTTGTAAGCGCTGTGAGTGTGTGTAAACAGTGTAAAGTGTTGGGCAGTGGCCAGAAAGCGTGAAATTGTGTGTGTGCATGTGTGTGTGAAAACATTTTGATCAGTCAACAAGAGTCAGAAACTTTCCCCTCTTGAATCATGACTGATGGGGCTAAAAAGAGAGAGAGGGGGAGAGAGAGAGAGAGGTAACTGGCACACGTTGAGTTCATTAAATCAGGATTATCACCCCACTGGCCACCCAGTATTGGGCAGAACCAGCAGATGGGCCACCAATGTTGGCTTTCAGCTTGCAAATAAATGTTTTTCCTTGAAATTAGATGGAAAATACCTAGCCTTGGCCTCATACAGGCCACCCGTATGACTCGATATGCAACATCTGATGTGCGTTCCATAGTCACTGGATTTGTCAGGTTCAAATTTCAAAGAGATTGTGTAAATATCCAGTATTTTTATATACTTTATAAAGAGTTTTACTTTTTCCCACATTAAATATCGCATAAAATGTTGATGGCCATAATATTGCAGATAGTCCTTGCTATGTGAAGCCATTTGAGAACTTTTGTAAACAATTTAATGATTTATTATTATATAAATGATCTATTATCAAACTCAAAATGAAATATTAAATATGAATAAATTAAGCTCTAAAATAAATGAAACTATAAATATTAAATGTTTAACTCATAAAGACGTTTACAAAAGTATGGTATAAAATATTTCTACCTTAAGTCAGTGCTGTTTGTCCAGAAAATGTGTATCAATTTCCACAAATATATAAAAAAGCAGCACAACTGCCTTTTGAACATTGATAATAATAAATATTTCTTGAAGCAAATCAGCACATTAGAATGATTTCTGAAGGATCATATGACACCGAAGACTGGAGTAATGACCGTTAAAAATGTTTCTTTGCCATCACAGAATAAGTTTCATAGTACATCATCACAGTATTACTGTTTTTACTATATTTTTGACCAAATAAATGCTGAGCATAAGCATGAAAAAATCTTATTGACCCCAAACGTTTGAAAAGTAGTGCATAATTAAATAGTAATTTTTTTTTTTTTTTTATAGAATAGTTTGTACAAATATATGCCTGACTGAGCAGCAGCATGAGTTGATGGGAGGATGTTTTGCATGTAGAGAAACGGCCCCTGGCTCTGTGCCGCCCCTGCTGGGCTCTCTTCTGTGGTTGACAGGAGTGTTGTGGTGGAAAGGATCGGTTTGGCTGGGGTCTCCTCGGAGGATCTCTCTCACACTGATACTCATCCCTGCACGCTCTCCATGCGTATACCCTGGGCTCACGGGACGGCTGTGGGGTAGCACAGAATATCAAACCCCTCAAGATCTTCTTCCGTCACAGACAGGTTGTTCCTGAGCCCAGAGACAGATCCGTGAGCGCAGAGCCATGCGATCGATTTTTCTCTGATAGTCCATCATGTGGTTCTATTGTTCAGAGGGCAGCACGACCTCTCATTTCTGTCCTGAGTGTCTCTCCTGCAGTCCGTTCACTGTGACTGTATAAGAACACCCTTAATCTAAGGTAAATAAGTCTAATGGTAGAATAGGCTGTTTGTTTATTGGAAATGACGAGTCCTGATTGCTGTTGATTATAAGTGTGTGCCGAGTTAATTTTGCCTGCAGCTTTAAATGTGCAAGCTCTTTAAAGCAGGACTCATTCTGATTGGCTGTCAATGCTTTAGTAGTTCATCAGCTGGAGAATAATTTGTTCTGAAAGTTATTCCAGTGATATCCGTATTCTCATAAAATTAGAGTGAATATTAAAACTTCTTAGTTATCATCCCTTTGCGTGAGTGGGCCATTAGGGGCGGGTAAATCTGAAATCTGATTTTGCAATAATAGACCGCCACACATTAAACTGGTAAACTTACTAAAAAAGGTACTCTTTGGTTTCAGTGGATCAGCAGAACCAGTAGTGTCTGTAAATGGACTCGTACTGGTTTAAGGGAAGTGCTTGTAGATTTTATTATCCAATGTGTAGTTTTTGATTTTTTTTATAGTGGAAAATGAGGCGCGAGTTTTATCTGACTTGTCTATTTTGTTCAAGCAGCTGCTGACCAATTATAGCACAGAGAGGAGGCGATTTGAGTTCTTTGAGGACAAATGCTTTCTTTTTCCTCACTCTGTTCTTTTCACAAATGTATTTTGAAATATTCTGTATGAATTTGTGATTCTGAGGCATTGTGTGTCTGATTCTTGATTCTTGACAGGTGGATTCATTTTGTTTTGTTTTTGTAGTGATAATATTAATTCAAAACCAGAAATTCAACCGTTTTAGAGGGCTAAATCATTGACTGAAATGGTGAAATTTAATTAGTGCTTCTCTAGTGGTGCGTTTTGAGCTACAAGAATTAAATATAGACCTTGAGTGCTTCACCCTCAATTACAGCCACCATTTCAATGTTTATAATTCAGCAACAAACTGGAGTAGAAACAATAATAAAATTAAAAAGTTGTGAAATTGTGAAATTGAAATGTTTTTATACAGTTTTTATTTGAGTGTTGATAGTAAAATAATTGAAAATTTATTAATTTATTAATAAAAAAAAAAAAAATAATCAGTTTGGTTCATCACTTTTTTTTTTTTTAGCACCCACACTGAATACATCCCAAACCATGTTGAAAATGAATTGAGATCCTGAACAGTTTGGATGATTATTTTGAATTGTCATCTTTCTTTCCCTTTCTTTCTCAAACTTTCTTTAAGTTTGAGAAACCCTTTTGAGACAGCAGCAGTGTGTCTGTGTGTGAGCAGATAATGGCCCATGATGTTTATCTCCTAGATGATGTCTGGCTAGATGAGTGTTTGCCGTCCAGAATTAGACCTGTTGAAATGGACCCAAAACACCCGTCTACGAGCACATCAGTACATCTCTCAGCTTTTGAATTAAAGGAGTTCGTCTGAAAATGTGCATTCTGTGCTTGATAAATGGATTATTTAAATTACATGGAAAAGAGCAGCATGAACCATTAATATCTCCTTTTGTGTTCGTTATTTGTTAAACATGTCAATCATAACACCTTTTAACACCTCCTTCTGTAGTAATTATAATACATTTACATGTTATAATATCTCCCACACTGCATCCTCAGGGCTCAGAGTGTGAACCAAATCTTTTTAGATTTCATTAATTTAGAATGAATATTAAATATCCATCACCAGCCAAATCCAGAAATATCTCATGTATTCAGAGCAGCGCTGATGGCACAGCAAGTTGAACTTCAGCAGAACCGTGTGTGTGTGTGTGTGAGTGTGTGTGTGTGTGTCTCCAGCTGTGCCGAGCAGCATCTGCGTGAGTCTCGGTGGGAGATGATCTGCCTTGTGTGTGTGTGTGTGTGTGTTGAGAAGGGCCGAGCAGCACACACACACAAAGACTCACACACAGATGGACGGGCCCTGGGCAGGCAGACGAGTCGATCAACGCAGAGGACAGATTCAGCCAAGTGCAAATGCATCGTGCTCTTACCGTAGAGGCGCTGTCAGCGCGCACACACTCACACTCCTGTAAGCATGCAGATGTGCTTGGTAAATAGGATCCTCTGCCTGCTAGGCCTGTCAGGAGGAAAGTCTTTCCTCGTCTGACCCGGTTATGCTCATATCACCAGAGAGAGCGAACGTCTGTGTGTTTGTTTGGGTTTGATGTTTTCTGCTTGTGTGTTTGTTTATTTCTCCTCTTTGCTAGAGACATGTTGTCTTCCCTCTCGTAGCTCTCTGGAGGAATATTCCTCTGTCTCTCAGGCAGGGACTGCTGTCTGCTGTCCGCTCATGTGCTCAGCTCTTGAGGTTAAAATGTCAATCAGAGCGGGAACGTGAGGATGAGGGGAGGGGTGCGGATGAGATCACAGGGTGGAATCAGAAAAACAGAGACTTTGTTTATTTTTGCATTAGATTAGTTGTCTAAAAATGCTTTGGATACACAAACGTATCGCTGTTTGTTATGCCAATAATGTGCACAAAACTCAAACTGACAGAGCTTGAGATATGACTCAAGCTCTGTTCATATATTTCACATATTTGGGCATCATATTTACGGTCCAGTGACTCCTCCAAACAATGGCTGGGCGAAGTTCAGGATACCTGTCAAGAACATGAACAAGAAAAGCCATATTTCATCCAAAAACCAAAAGAAAAAAATTATGCATTTTATTTAGCATATACAAAATGAAGCTATATTGCTGCCTTGTTTGAAATCTTATGTTGGCCTAGGCAATCATAGAGTGAAGTGTGACAAGGTCAGTGGGAAAAAAAGCATTGATAAAAGAGAGTTCAATCTACTCAAACTTGGACTCTTAGGGGCCTATGGTTTCAGCGTTTCTCAAGCTGTTAAAAGTATTAGGAATTAAATTTGTTAGACATGTTTTTTTAATTAATTTTATCAAACCATTAAAATGGAATACAGAAAAATGAAAATGGAACACACAGGATTTGGGAAACAAAGTCTAGGGCTCTAGACTTTGCATGGGCTATTTACATTTATCACATTGCAAATTTAGTGAAATGCTAAAACCAACAACAATTTTATCACTTAGCTCTTCTCTTTCTGTCTGCTTCCATGTGTCTGTCTGTTCACAGGTAGAATGTAAGAAGGCCCAACCAAAGGAGGTGATGTTTCCTCCAGGCACGAGGGGGAGGGCGAGAAGTCTTCCGTACACCATGGATGCCTTCATGCTGGGCATGGGCATGTTGAGTGAGTCTCACATGAACACACACACACACACACTGATGCAAGATGATGACTTGTGATTGGCTGCTAGACCAGAGACAGGTCTGTCTGTGAGCGTGTCTGGTCAGCTCAGCTCAGCTACTGTGGGATCCTTCAGACCTGACGAGCAGCTAAACGTCTGTATTAATGGCTCAAATGAAGAGGAAAATTAGACTAATGTTCAGTGCAGCCATCTGCCTGGCCTCTGCCCTCGCTAATGACAATGCCACTAAATGAGAAGAACTCATCAGCTACAGGAGACAAACCTGCTGCCAAGATCAGTGCTGATAATCATTCATAACACTTACAGATATATAACAATATTAATATTGATTTTATAATATATAGATTTCAGATAACTTTAATATTAATACAAAATTTGTAACTCTAAGGATTAAGATTTTTCTCTTTCTACATGTTTGCTATGTCACACCATAGGACACAGTCCAATTTTTATTTGTCAACTACCCATATATAAAAGATCAACATTTAGTATTTAAAATATTATTAAATTACATAATATAATTTAATTTTTATTTTTAATATGTAAACTGAAATAAGGAGAAACACACATTCCTTATCTTATACTCAACTTTTAACAAGGCGTGAACTTTCTAGAAGTTCTCATGGATTACTGCTGTGGAGGAGGGTGAAGAGAGGAGGAATGGGAGAGAGAGAGAGAACGAGAGCATGAAGCACTCATGTGAAAATATTAACTCTGGTCTTATCTAAATGAAACTGGAGTGAACAGGACGACCAGACAGAACTTAGTACAATTTGCATATGAAAAAAAAAAGCTGCAGATCAGGGCTCATTATTTAAGGAACGGTAAGTTTCTTATACGCCAAATCTCATTAAAGCTGCTGCATTCACGCTTTTGTTTACCGCAGCTAATCGTGTCATTTATCTTTATAGTCGGGCGCTGCGTGTATGTTTGCTGAGATAAATACACATTTGAGCTTCTGCCTGCTTCAGCTGCCGCAGATGTATAATTGATTTTAAAGTGAATCTGAGCTGTTGAGCCATAAAATAGGTATATTAGCCTGAACATTAATAATGCAAATCAGTGCCTGATATAGCAGCTGCCAGGAGAGGGACCCTGCCTTTTTACCTACAATGCACTGAGATACGGACAGGTTAGCTCAGCTCATCTCCTGCCTTTCATCCGGTTTCATTTTTTTCCTCTTCTAGTTTTCATTTTGTCTCCTCTGTTCTCGTCCTTTGTCTCATCTAATCACTTTTACTAGAGACTCATCTAATTTTTCTCATGTCTTCTCTTATATTCTCATAATTTCTCATCAGTAAGCTATTTTGTTTCTTTCTTATTGTTTCTCTATTTTTTTCTTGGCTTGCCTCTTTTCTTCTGGTCTTGGTCTTGTCTCTTCTCATCTTTTCAATTCAAGTCTCATCCTTTCTCTTTCGGTCTTTACAATCTGTTTTCTTCTGTTCTCTTCTCAACTTGTTTCATTTCTTCTCTTCTTGTCTCAACTTTGTTCTAATATTTTCTCTTCCTGCCTATTCTCATTTCTTCTCTTTTGTTTTCTTGTCTTATCTCTTAAATAAGTTCTCATTTAGCCTTTTTATCTTTTCCCTTCAGTTCTTGTCACATCTTATCTCGTTCTGCTTTTTCTTTCTCGTCTCATTTCTTCTGCTTTATTTTGTTCTCATCTCTTCATCTTCTTTTTGTTCTCATTTTTCTCTTTATTCCATCTTGCCTCATCTCATTTTTTTCTCATTTAATCTCATCTTTTTTTCTGGTCTTGTCATCTATTCTCTCATCTTGTCTCATATCTTTTCTGTTCTCTTTTCATCTCTCATCTTTTGTCTTTTGGTCTCTTCAAATCTTTTCTTGTCTATTTTTGTTTGTCTCATCATACCTCATTTTGTCTCTTCTCAACTGATTTCTTCACATGATTCTCATCTCAGTTTTCTCTTCTCTTTAAGAATACAACATCTTTTTTTAGGCACACCACATAACAAACACACATACTAAAGCATACTAAAGAGATGTTGTGGTGAGCTCCTGGAGTCGTGTATTTCCTGAGTGTGTGAGCACATCCTCCCTGGAAGAACCCTTTTTTTAGCTGTGTATTCTGTGAGAGCTGTCAAAAGTGTTTTCATTGCCGTCAACTGATATTGAGTGACTCGTGACATGTTTGGGAAATCATAATGCACATATGCCAGCGAAGGTGTATTTGGAGTGATTTCTGAAATCTGTGAGTCGTGATTTATTACAGAGCAGTGGTGACTGTCGTTTCACATTCTTGTTTTGGGAAAAACATGACATTAATACAGCATGTAAATTTCAAAGAGAAAACGTGTGAAAATAAGGCCAAGAATAGCACACATCAGAATCAGTCTCTCTCTCTCTCTTTTTCTCGGCAGAGCAGCATCAGAGAAAAACAGATGACAGTGAAATTTCCTGAAGTTGCCACTTCATTTAAAGTGCTCATGTGCTTGAAAACATACTGTTTTGATATTCATCCTCCCTTTCAAGTGCTGCTGCTCTTGTGACAGCGTTACATACAGTATACACAGCCTCATCCAGACATGTCTAATTACTAGTTCCTGAATGACCAAGGTTGAAGGGTTAAGGGAAAAGGGAAAGGGAAGTGTATGAATTTGTGCTCTGCATTTAACCCATCCAAGTTTACACAGAAGTGAACATACACCCGGAGCAGTGGGCAGCCAGTGGGCAGTTGGGGGTTTGGTGCCTTGCTCAATGGTCTCACCTCAGTCGTGGTATTGAGGGTGGAGAGAGTGTTGGTTATTCACTCCCCCCACCTACAATCCCTGCCGGACCTGAGACTCAAACCCATGACCTTCGGGTTACAAGTCCGACTCGCTATCCATTAAGCTGCGACTGATGTTGTTTCTGTCTATATGTGTGTTTGTAGGTTATCCAAACATTGTGGCAACGTACGGTCGTGGATACACAGGATTTTCTCCTAGCTACAGTTACCAGTTTCCAGGTGGGTCTGTCTGTCTGTCTATCTATCTGTCTGTCTTTCTGTCTGTCTCATTATGAAACTGCAAACTGTCATGAAATTCAGCATCATTTCGGGAGCTTGTTACATGCACACGTGTGAAGCGAGTGTATGGCAATGTGAGTGAATGGTGTGTGTGTGTGTGTGTTTGTTAGAGGCGTGAAGGTGAGCACATTTCTCTGCTGCTGGTGGCAGATATTAGTGTTGATATGAGTGTCCTGTGGATGGCCACCTGCCTGTGATATCATGAGCAGAGCTAATGGGTTTTTCTTTAGTGGGTGTGATGGATGTTTTGATGGACGCTGGTCTTTCCCCAACATGTTGTAGTGTGCATTTGTAGTTTCAGTGTAGTTTTTCAAACATTTTTTCTCTGTTTTAATTAAAGAAAAAAATAATTAGCTATTTTTGTCTGTTTTTGTAACAACACACATTAAAATTACTGAGACATGTATGGGTTTTCTCTTGTTCACAGAGCTTAGTAGTTCTTCTAACATTTCTATTCAGAATAGTCATGTTATATTTGACAGGGTTGACTCATAAAAAGAAATACACACACACACACAAGAACACACAAACTGACTGTCCCATTCACATAAACTCACACATTCTCTGTGTGCTCTGATCTGTGGTGAGCCTCAAATTCCTCATTCCAAATTCCTCATTTTTATGTGACGGCACCTGACACCGATATACCATAAAATCAAACTACAGCAACATCTGTCTCTCTCTTGCTGTTTCTTTAGTACTGAAACTAGAAATGAACCCTGAAACAGGACAGCAGTGTAAAATGCTTGCACACACACACACACACAACTTAAAGCCAGTAATTCTCTCTCACACAAGTCTGAATTCGTGTGAGCTCATGAATGAGCCACTGACAAACCCAGTGATCTCTCCGTCTCGGTTGTCATTATGGAAATCAGCCATCTGTAAGGAGACTTTGGGAGAGCCGTTGTGCACCTATTCTTTTTTTGATGCTGTCTTTGAATCATCTCGACTGCGCGTTGAATTTTGAATCTAGGGTTTGTGTTCCTTGCTTTCCCATACTAATGCACATCTTTTGGCTATTTTTGTTGTTGTTTTGCAGTAGTTTTAAAATGCTTCCTGATTTTGCATGGCATGTAAAAAGAAAGAGAATGAAGTAAAGATATAGTGTAGTACTATACCAAAATGTAATTCATACGCTGTGTGTGTGTGTGTATATATTCTAGGGAATTGTGTGCTTCTAATTTTATAGCAACAGTTTGGACAGGAGCCTTTTCTATTCTAACATGACAGTGCCTCTGTGTATAAGACACGGTTCTAAAAGACATGATTGATTCAGTCAGTGTGGAAGAACTTGACTGGTCTGCAGAAAACCAAGTCCTGATCCCAGCTGAACACCTCTGGTGTGACTTTATATGCAGACCTTGAGCCAAAAACTCATCACCAAACACCAATGACTTGTACATAAGGGTACTGTCATTTTAGACACGTCCAAAACTGTTGCAACAGAGATGGAAATACATTTTGTTTCCACAGTTTTGTTAGTTCTTTTTTCTGTTCTAAAGAAGGGGGTGTCCCAACACCTTTGTCCTTATAGCGTCTATACAAGTCATTGGTGTTTGGTGATGAGTTCTAGGCTCTAGCGTTTGCAGGTGACTTTTTTGCTGAGTTCTTTTACACGTTCTCATCATAAATTTCATCATAAAAGCTCTTCAGATCTTCTCAAGTAACCCACAGATTTTTATACCAAGCTATGCTGCAGTAGTCAATGTATTTCCTAGCTGTCTGGAGTTGTTTTTTTTTAAATGCCTAAAGATGTTTCTTAAGTGTTTGCTGAAAGCCATTAAAATGCAAAACAAATTAGAAGTGTTTACTTGGGTAATAATGAGGTGGCCTTGCTAATTGATACTAAGTGCTTCTAGCTAACAAGACAGGCTGCTCGTTTAAAGGGTGGAGTCCTTCCTGCTAACACCCAGAGCTCCTCGAGTCCACAGTGGATCAACACTGACACCTGTTACCAAGAAACCCTAGAATATTTCATAGAATTTTTTTGTCATTTCACATAAATGTTTTTTCATGGAAAGTAGTCTTAGCTATACTTTACACATTTAAAATATTTGCCTAAGGTCGGCAGAAATCATCATCCTGGAAATATTTCCATTAGAAACAGGCCAAGCGCTTCGGCTCTTTTGTGCCTGGGCAGGGAATGATTTATTTTCGACAACAAAGTTCGGCCTGCTTGATCGCGTTCCGGCACAAAGGCCTGTTGAAAGATGCGGAGAGATGGTTTTGTTTTATGATTAGATGAGCGATAGGAAATGCGTGTCACCTCCGTGACATCTGCTTCAGAGCGGTGCAACTATACTTCTCTCCATTACACACACACTTACACACATGATTCATGGCCCATATGTTTCCAAAACAGAAAGATCGGTGAGATGAGATCATACTCTTGTTGGAGTTGCGCAGTCACGGCTGTCCTCCTGCCCATAAAATCGTCTCTCATTATGGTGTGGGGCGAAAATCATGGCTGGCTGGTGACTTTTGAAGGTTTTGTGATGTCCAGGGATCTTTCTGGAGATTTGTACTCCCTCCTTCATCGTTAAGTTTAATGGTGTATGAAAGGGCTAAAAAAAGATTGAGCCCTTTAATCTGCCTGGCAAAATGACTTTTTGTCCCCTAATCAAACGTCAGAAGACTCTCACAATGGGAATCCAGCACAGTTAATGGTTTCATTTTGGCCAAAACCTCTCTTGTATGAAAACTGATCTTAGTTTAGACACCTGTGCACAAAAACCCTTTCATTATGGCTCTTCTGAGCCTTTATACTGTCGTGTAGGAAGCAAAGAAGTGTTTATATGTATGCGTGTTGTGTTCTTCATATAGACGCCACCTGTGCCAAAGGCTCCTGAGATTCCACCTTTGATATCGCATGAAAAGCTTTCGCAAAACTACAAACAGCGCATCATTTTTTTCATATGGACAGAAACAATGGGTCACTCACTGCACAGATGAAAAGAGAGCCAAGGCTGCTGCCTTTCCCAGCTCTTATTATGGCAGCTTTCATTGTTTTTATTTTCCTTTCAAAGTGGGCAATGAAGGAAAGATGAAGGCACAGATTTAGTCATTTCACAGCTCCGTGTTGCTTGATAGGACACGAACCGTGCGTGTGTGGGCTCACATCAGATGTATTTATAGCCTAATTTCAGGACATGTGGCTCTTTTCAGCAGCTGTTTCCTAAAGAAGGGTAGCTCTAACATAGTCAGACCGAAAGAACATTTTCTTTCTGTGTAGCATCCGTTACACTGCTTAATTGTAAGAAATAGATTTGTTATTTTTTCTGTAAGAACAGTCTGTGTTCTGTGTGAAACTGTCATCCGCAGCAGTCAGTGTTCTTCAGGTCTCGTGTAGGATTCAAAATTCCTTCTTTCTCTTCTTCTTCCTCCTGTCAATGTCCCTCTACCCTCGTGTGGTAGACCCCTTCTGCGCTTCCTCAGGGTCCATTTGTGCGGTATTTACGGTGCCCAGGGGGCTCTGGAGGAAGCAATGTGTCCTTGTGCCCTCTCAGCAGGGTTTTTCTCTCCCATCAGCCCATTCGCTGGAGCAGATTCAAATAACGCCATAAAACTGAATGCTAAATGTTGGCGTTATCTCGTCTGTAATGAAAAGCCCATGAAATTGATTTAATGCTGCAGCGCCTCTCTCAAGCAGCCTCTCACGGCGGAAACACAAAACAATGAGCCTGCGAGATCTAATAATTAACCCACCTAATCCGGCAAACTTAATCTCTCGCAAGAACTTTGTTCTAGCGTTAACTTTGACGAAGGGAGAGAGGCCACTGGGGGACAGAAGATGCTGTGCAGAGAAAGAGACGAGGGGGAGAAAGCAGCACAAATTACTTGTGACACTTTGGTGAAGGACACTTGTGGTCGGCAACAGCGAGCAGAGTGAAAGAGAGGCAGGGACGCGTGACCTCCATTAGCATTAGCATACTGATTTGTGTTTTGTGAAGAGATTTAATGAGCTGAGGAAAGAAACAGGAAATGACATGTGTAATTTAAACCACAGAGGTTTGGTATTATCTATAACCATCCTTAATCTGGAACGGTTTTATTTTTGCTACTTCTATGGCTTTTTTTTTTCTTTCTTTTCCATATGTATCCATGTGACAGTTTTCCTTTTGATTTGATTTTTTTAATTTGATTTTCGTTTATTTGTCACTTTTTATTGAGGTTAGGCATATGTCAACTATTTTTTATTTTTTATTGACTGGCCAAATGGCAAATTTTCTCTTACTTTTATAAATTTTTATAAAAGTTATTTTTCCATTTTTTTTGTTTTGTTTTCAGTAGCCATATGACCACTTTTCTCCTAATTTTAATCTTTGTTTTTATGTAATTTGTTATTTTTAAAAATGTTTAATGTCATTTTTTTCATATCTTTTATTTTTGATAGTTAATTTTTATTTCATTTTCCTTTTATTCTTCACTTTTATTGAGTGGCCATATGGCAGACATTTTTTTTTTCACCTCATCACCCCAATCTAACCTACAAACATTGAGTTACCAGTCTTAAATCTTTACCTACTAAGCCAATTTACCTTCTGAGTTGTGGGTTACAGTCTGGTGTAATGGCATGCTGTAGATGGGCGTTAGACCCCCTTGTAAGTCTTTACTGCTCTGATGAGCAGCTGTCAGACGCAGATACATGCCTTCGTTAAAGTGCCAGGACTATAATTACATTTGTTATGAAATAATAGAGCCGTAGATACTCTGGCCTGGTGGGTTTTTAGTTGGCTTCTACAATCATGATGATTATGTTTGATTACATTGTTTGAACAATGAACTCGTGAGTGTTGTTAAATATGTAGATTCTTCAGCGGTCTCTGTTTACCACAAACAAATTGCATGCTGTGAAACACAATGCCATTCAACAGAGTTTGCCTGGTTGTTCAGTATTTAGTAGAAATCCGCAACGGCTGATTAATTTTTTCTCATAAACTTCCAAGAAGCACATTAAGATGAGCTGTATGGACACACACCCACACACACACAGTCATTATTACCTGCCATTATGGACCTTAAAGAGAACCGCATGTCCTCTGATGCTTCTCAGTGAGATAATAGGCACTCAGTTGCAAGCAATTAATCCCACAATCCTCTGCTCTCAGCTCTGCTCTGTCCGCTCACGCTCCATGTCCACTATACAAATGATCACACTGATGGATTGACCTCTGATGCATCTAAGTCAACTTTACTAACACTTGAGGGAAGACAGCCGCTGTGTTAAATCCTCTAGTGGTGTTTGGGCAAACAAGTACATTTGTCCTCCCAGTAGAGTAATCGTTTTTATAAATACCCATAATTCTGTGTTATTGTGAAAGCCGTCTAAAGTGAGTGCAAATTAACTTTAATATGTTGCATTTTTCTGAACTGGTGTGTGAAAGAAAAAGCTGATGGTCCCTCCATGAGCAACGTGTTCCTGTGCTGTCTGTAATTAAAATGTTGCCAGGAAAGAGAGCGAGAGAGAGGTTGTAGATCAGTCCTGCTAGCACCACTTTAAACGAGTAACTATATTTGAGTTCTTATGATTTATACGTAATTATTTGAACGATGATGTAGCATCTCTCCTGTGTGTGTTGCATTAGTGTGAATAGAGATGTTCTGCTGCGTTCATGTGGCTGTAAATTTGATTTAGATGAAGAGCACTAGTAAATCATTTTCTTCTCTCGTCAGGTTTCCCAGCGACGGCGTACGGACCCGTGGCGGCAGCAGCAGTGGCGGCAGCACGAGGCTCAGGTAGGGCGACCCAGGGAAGAAGCGGCTACATGGCGTACCCACAGAACGCAGGGCCAGGTAAACACTCTTTACCGCCTGTGTTCTGAGTGGCCACTGTTCCTGCCCCGCCGAAAAACACACACACACACACACACTCACCTTCACTAGTGTCCTGTTTCACATTATTCACTCATCATGTGCCCTAATCTGTCATTTCATCGCTTCCATTGCATCCTTGTTGAACAAGTTAAATCTCTCTGTTATGACTAGCTACAGACTGTTCTCTGCTTAGCAACCTTCCCAGGTTAATGCCAATCAGTAAAGGGCACTCACGAGACCAGATCCAATCTTGAACCTGAACTTTACTGTGGCCTGGGAAGTGTTTGTTTTAGTGCCATGCCCTCTGATGTGAATGACTCTGTAGCGCTATATACAGGAGTATATTCATCTCAGGTGATCTAGAATCCTTACCACTCTCTGTCAAGAGTTTGAATTGATACAGGTTTAAGAGTAATCAAGCATATAGTCAACATGTAGAGATGCACAATGTTCAGAATTTAATTGAATATGGCTTTTTCAATTGAGCTAGCAGACAGGGTGCAGAATTCAGAGAGATTCAAATAACTAATTTTAACTAGAAAAGCTTCAAATGCTGGCTTAACAAAGCCTTGTTTGAAAGTTTTGTCAAATGTTTAAAAAGCTCCATGTTTTAGGATGAATTGATAACTAGAAATGTGAAATGTCCGCTATAGAAATTTCTATTTGGTTTATATATTTCATCATATTTTAATTTGAATTTCTTTGCAATTTGAATCCTTTTTTACCGTCATTACATTTCAACTTTCTGTGGCTCATTGCCAATTCAGTTTAATTCAAATTCACACTCATTAACGGAAAGGGAGTAAATCCTGAATTTGTCCCAGCCCTGTTTTCAAGATAAGTGTGTTGCTGTGACTTCCACATGAAAAGCATTATGGGAAGTGTCCATAGTTTAAATAGTTAAAGCTGCTTCTGAAACGTGCCACAGCGTGGTTGGTATAAACACAAGTATTGATGATGAGCTCCGGTGGCCATAATGCGCCACAGACGTGCAGTGTAAATAAAGGGTTATCCAAGCTTTAATGCCAAGGAAAGTCCCTTATACAAGCATTGTGCCGTCAACGCTTGTGTAAGCGGCCACATGAGGTGTTTCTCTTTTCTTTTTTTTTTTGAGGTTGTAGTACATTAAATAATGATTATGTGACTTTTACGTTTGCCAGGTGACCTGTAAATGTAAAAAAGTCATTTCCATTGCAGTTTCTCGAAATATTCCTTTTTACGAATTACCTGAAAGACCACCTCTTGCGATCACAAAACCTTTTTTGTGATATATGGGAGTTTTTGCAAAACTGACGTATTTCCATCGGGCACATTTTTAATTCGCAATTGCAATTTATGCAATTTATAAAGACGCACATAGTATGTAATGATACGCTATGTAAATTGTCGGATAATCATTGGATGCACTTCTAAAGGTCAGATATGGTCAAAGCTGAATTTGTTGAATTTAAACATCACATTAAAACGCTTAAACTGCTTGCAACACTGTGCCAGGGTACCGCTGCAGCTACGCTCAATAGAGTTCAGAGCACTGGAGAATGTTAAATTAAGTCATGTCTCAACAGCAATGGTGCTCCAACAATAACATGAGAACTTTATACTACAGCTTACAGACTAAACATCTCAAAGACTTGATAACACACTGTAGTTGTTCCCTTTCAGTTGGAGTTTATTGGCCTAGTACGACTGCACTTAAGAGGAAATTGTCTTGGTGAATTGCTTTCACGAACGCACTCAAGCCCTCATCTAAATTCTGCAGTGCCCTTTTTACTGCCGTTTCCTGTTAAAGTGAGAGTTTCAGTGATTCAGGTGGAGGTCCGTCTCCCTGGACCTGACAGAGCGAAGGGAGAGACTGTTGGCTCTACTGGGGCCTCCTTCACGGGAGCCTCACAGCCTTCTGGAGGCACATCTCCCTGGTGCACTGCTGTGGCGGCATGTGTCTCCAACTGATGTGCCTCGTCCTTCCCTGCTTTGCTGAGACATCTCCCTCTGGATCTCTCTGTCCCTTTCAGAGCAAGCAGTGGTCTCTCAAAGGAGGATCACGGGATGCTTGTTTTTCCAGAGGTTGCCATATGCGAATCGATCTATTCTTGATCATTAAAGCAGAAAGGACTACGGTGTGTGTGTCTCTCTCTTTTAGTTCACCTCATCATGTGCAGCTTTTCTTTTCTCACTTTTCCATCCCCCCATATTCTATTTCCATCTCTCCTCCTGTCTTCATTTCCTCTTTCCCCAGTGAGTTGGTAGTTGTCGCAAGACACTAACAGATCAGTGGATGAGAAGTGATGAGTTTGCTCAGCAGATGGAGTGCATTGGAGGCAGTTTCCTGTGCCCTGGTGAATTGTGGGAGTGTGCAGTGTTGAGCTATGTTCTTTTGAATAAGCAGTCCTGTGTCAGTGCTTTTTTCAATGACCAGCAGTTGCTGCATTTAACCCCAGTGTCCTACCAAATCTGCTGGTCTTCATTTTTTTTCCACAGAACTGTTGGTACTTTGAAACAAAACGCAGCATGGGTTTGGGTCCGTTCGTGTTAATTAACACAAGCATGGTAGTACTACAAGGTTGTATTTGAGGAAGCAGATGAGATGTTGTGTTACGTTCTGCTCTGCTACAGTGGGCCGCCTGCCTGCTTGCCCGGGCATGAAGATGCTCCTGTTTGGCAAAATACCTCACATTATCTGAGATCATTATCCATTTCATCCCAACAAGCTCTGTGAGCCTTGAAAAGCATCTCTGTGGAGGGCTGTTTTGGCTTGTGTATATGAGGTGAGATTAAACTACAGGCCCAGGTTCCCACTGCATTAGCTCTTGCTGGACTGCATGTGATGTAAATCCCCTGGAAAATTGAATAAAAAATGCACCTGAAGATACAGCAGCAAGGCCCCCCTTCAACAGTCCCAGAATGGGTTGCTCTGCTGAGATCTGCAAAGCTGAAGTCACTGTTTCACGTTAAAGATCGAGTCTGTTCATATGGTTTGTATGAAGGAATCATTGGCACACTGATGCCCATTTAAAAACTCTAGACTATGAATTTATTAATAATTTTAAATAAAAATATATTTAAAAGTCTAATTGTATAATGTTTTTGTTTAATGTAAGAATTTTTTTTTAATTATTTTAAGAATATTTTTACATGCATTTAAATGTAATAAATATAAATTTAAAAAATCTTTATTAGTATATTGTACTCTGTCTGTGTAGTATATTTATTTTTCAAAATTATGTAACATTCTAAAACATAATCCGATGAAGCTGATCTCTAGATAACTCTCAACTTTCAGTTTGCTCAGCAAGAAGACTTTAGAAACTTTGTCACTTAAAAAAAAAAACATTAGGTGCATGATGGGTGTCTTCCTGCTGTGTGCATCTACAAATCATAATGCTCGGTGTCAAAAGCTTTGTAACTGAGCCGTTGCTAATTTAGATCTACCGTCCTGGATTTGTGAGGTTACTTTGTCATTCAACCGGAGAAAAGCTTTGAGAGAGACCTGAGAGCACGCCAGAAAATGCCCGAATAAATCATGTGTTAAAATTCATTAGCAAAGCCTTTCTGAGCACCAAAATGACAAGACATTAAATATGTATTATTTTTTAAATGTCGCCACTTATGGAAAAGGGGTTCTAGTGATGTTAATTAGCCAGCCGTTCGGGCAAAAAAGACTGTTTTAAATGGAAAGTGAAAGCTAAATCCAAGCACGGGTGTTTTTTCCCCCTTTCTAAATTGACTTGAGGTGGAAATGAAGAGGCTAATTACAGCTGCTCTGAAATTCAAAGCTAATTTGGCGGGCCAATATGACGGACTAACTGACAACCACCATGAAGTGGCTTGTTGGAATGGCCACCAGGGATTTGAGTGGGTGTTCTTTTTGTGTGTGTGTGTGTGTGTGTGTGTGTGTATATGTGTTAAGCCGGGCTCACACTGTGCGATTTTTAAAAGTCTTTTGCGATTGTTGCTTGTCACACTGTACGAACATGATCCCCATGTCAGACTGTAGGATCTCAGTTGTCTTAATGTCAGACTGTACGACAGTCAAGACGCGATAAAAACGGACGTACTCAAGAAGACTTTTCCGGAGTTTTACGTCATCAATACGTGACCCGCGTTCTCTCGCTATAATGGTAGCTAGCAAACAACAGCAACGTGTAGCGTTAGTTTTATTAATTACATGCCTTGATGTTAAAAAAAAAAAAAAAAAACGAAAAAGACGACGTGTGTGGAGCAAGTCATGGCTGGGCAAAAGAGGACTTTATGGACTTCCAGTTCTACAGAGCGAACTTGAGGTAATTTTGTTATTCGAGTTTAAACATCCTGCCCCTTAATAAATAAACTTTAAGTAAACTTTACTTTGTACATATATTGTTTTTACAAATAATGAATGGTTTGAAGTTGTCGCGCTAATTGCGTCATCAAGTTCAGTGCTCCTATTGGTTCTTGGTTTGACGGTCGTCGTAGGAGATGTCACACTGCAGGAAACTTGAGGAAAGTGTCTGAAATCTTCTGACACTGCCAGAATTTAATCGGAGGAAAAAAATGATCGCAACGGCCATTAATCGGCTGTCAGTGAACATGTCAAACCAGCGATCTAGACAACCGATTTTAGCCTAGGATTATAGGAATCTTTTAGGATTATAGGATTTTCAAAATTTGTCTCAGACGAACAAATCGTGGCCAAAATCGCAGTGTGAGCCGGGCTTTAGTGTGTGTGGATAATCACACACTTGTTCGCTGATGCACTCTTAACCAGCTCAGCCTCATAAGTGGCAGAGGAGAGAAACTGGCCTGTGTTTTATTGTGAATGTGATCGAAAGCTCTTAGACCGTTTGACGTGTGTGTGTTAGTGAGAGAGAGGCAGATTGAGGTCACTTCTGTGATCTGGTAAAGTGGAAGCAAGGGGAGCCGTTATCCACTCAGAGAGAGCCGCCCCGCTGCTGACTGCATGCAGAGATACGGAGGAAAACAAGTAGAACAGTGATGACTGGAGTTGTAACTTCATACGAGTCCTTTCTGTTATTCAGGAGAGACATGGTGAGAGTGAAAGAGAGGGGAGAGGGCTAATTATCGTCAGAAATGAGGCTCGGCGAACGATTCGCACTGCTGGGCCCGCTGATCTGGTCGCCACAGCAACACCGACCCACTCATTTGTTTTGCAGATGAGTAATTACATCCAATTAGACTACCAAGAGAGTGAAAAAAGAGAAACAAATGGAAGAAGGGGTCTTTTGTTTCGCGCTGATAGCTGGAATATTAATAATTGGGCTGAAGATACGATCGACAGTGATACTATAACTAGGAGCTGAGCTGAAGTCTTCAGCAGTTCACACCTGAGAGCCTCACCTGTACACAATCTCACACACTCACTCGCTCTCCTGTTTATAGTTGCTATGGAATCGAAGTTGTTGCTGTCAGGTGTTGAAGCCATTATGGGATTTCAATGCAAGGGCCCCATCAGGCCTCAGACTGCTGTACTGTCCGTGGAGTGCTGTTATATAGTGGTCAGGACTGATGCCCAGAATATTGCTGGTTTGATCAAGCCATTCAGTTACTTCAATAAGGTCATGGTGGCATTCTATTCATTTTGATGTCTTTAAATTCAGTATATTCATTTGTCTTTTTAAATTTCAGGTTTTAAATGTAGTATTTTTACATTTTATTAACAAATATTTATTTTATTACTTTTATTTATTTGTATTATTTAATCATTAATAATTAAGAATTTTAAAGGGTTAGTTCACCCAAAAATGAAAATTCTTCTAAAAAATTTGCTCCAAACCCATAAGACCTTCTTTCATCTTCAGAATACAAATGAATATATTTTTGATGAAATCTGAGCACTTTCTGACCCTGCATAGACAGCAACTCAACTACCATGTTTAAGGCAATAAAATAATCCATGTGACATCAGCGGTTCAACCATAATTTTATGAAGCTACGAGAATACTTTTTGTGTGAAAAGAAAACCAAAATAATTACTTTCAACAATTTCTTATCTTCCATCTCAGAATTCAATGCACATTCATGACAGCACTATTGACACATGCATGTGGTGCTCTTGATGCAGGAGCCAGTGTTCTGACGTAAACGTACGTTTTTGTTTTTTTTTTACAAGCAGAGGAAATTATCTTCAGACATGTTTACGAAGACTTCGACAGAGCGGATGACTTGCAATTTTTTGCCCAGCCTTCCTTTTTTGAATCACAATATAAAGACAATGAACTAAGAGAGATGGACGTTCTGTGTAAGAATGCCAGATCCTGCGCTAGCAGCACCACACACATGTTGTGATATTCTCGTGAACGTGCAGCGGAGACTGACACAGAAGAGAAGAAATTGTTGAATAAAGTCATAACTTGTTTTCTTGGCACCCAAAAAGTATTATTGTAGCTTCATAAAATTATAGTTGAACCACTAATGTCACATGGACTGACTATTTTAATGATGTCCTCGCTACCTTTCTGGGCCTTGAATGTGCCAGTTGCATTACTATCTATGTAGGATCAGAAAGCGCTCAGATTTCATAAAAATTATCTTAATTTGTGTTCCGAAGATAAATGAAAGTCTTGCAGGTTTGGAACGACATTTTTTTGGTGAACTATCTCTTTAATGCTTTTATTTAGTATTTATATTTAATTATTCACATGTGTAACTTTTTTGAATTATACACCATTTTTATATTATAATTGGTGTCATCTGTTACACATTAACATTACATTTTCATCAATTAATTTTCTGCAGTAAGAAAATTTGCAATATTAACTAAAAATAGTACAATTTAGGTGGAAAATGATAGCATATATGGCAAACATTGTTGACTGGTTTAACATTTTCTTGAAAATTTCTTGCAATTTCAGCAAAACCCGTTATACGTCATGTCAATTCTGCAAGAGTCAATGCAAGAGCCCTGTTTTCATCTAAAAGTTGATCAAACAAAACTGAATCTGGTCATGTGGCGCTAAAGCTTCAAAACTGATTTGATTTAAACCCACTCTTCAATTTGTTAATTTACCTAAAGACAAGAAAGACAGGTCTTTCTCTTTTGTTTTTTTTTCTTTCTTTTTTTCCTGCTGACTTTTTAAAAGTGGAACACACAGTTGTTACACATGCAGGGGTATTGCTGTTCTCATTAACTCATATGCCCAGACTGCTGTAACACAGATTTCCAGCTTTAGCATGCTGCCAGCTGAATTATCAAGCTCTGGTGATGTGTTGGAATATTGTGTTATTGATGAAGCGCTACAGCAGATGTCCATACAACTAAAACAGCATTCGATTGGTGTTCATTAGCAGACCGTTAATTTGCACACACATTCAGACTAAACACATTTTTGCAGCAGACACCCACATTGCCACAACCCCCCGAGGAGACGCTCGCTGCCTCTCCAACATGCTGCGAGAGAACGTGTTGTTTTAGAAAGATCAGAGGAAAGCTATTATTTCTCTAACTTTGATGTCAGAGCAGCGTTGTCCGATCCCTCTCTGTTTCTCACCTTTGCTCAAGTGAAAGTAAATCATTTGTATGCTCTGAAAGGAAAACGAGCACAGGAAGATAATCAGGCAGCGGCTCACTCCCAGATGGCTGCTTCTGCTGTCTTGCCATCTAACTGAAGAGCTCTTTTCAGCCTCATTTTATTCATATCCTTTTACACTGATGGCACTATCATTAGAGGCAATCTACCTGAACAATAAAGGTAATTTTCCCTGCCTTTATTAGATAAGACCTTCCCGACTGAGCGCCTTGTGCAGCTGAGGGCTAATTGTCCATGTCAGCATAAACAAAGCAGCTGTGTACATCCGTTGTGTGTGTGAATGTCGGCTTTGTGTACTGCCTCTCCCAGTATCCTGTAATCGGCAGTATTAGGCAGATGGAACAGGAAGCCGCCATTGTGGTGTCCTGGCAATCTGCGACTCGTGGAATGCATGCGGCACGGTTTCCGTGAAGACGCCGTGGGAGGGGGCGTTGCACATTCGCTAACCCATGCCATGCTCAGCCATTTAACAAATGAAGGAGTCTGTGTTGAGGTCGACTCTTGTTTGTTGTTAAAGATCTAATTAGAGAGTGGAGAAGAGGCAGCGGAAGCTTGTCTAATTAGCGAGGAGCAGAAAACCCACTTTAAAATTCAAGGACGACTGGCGATTAGAATGCACGTCGAAAAAATGGATTACGAAAAGAAACTGTTGTCTCTGGCATTTGTTTTGCTGTTGTGGTCTCTTTTTGTAGTTGAGATCGAGCGTGAAAGTCGGTTTAGTCCTGAGTAACAGTCCAGGGCGGAGAGAGAAAGATCCTAAAGACTCTGAACAGAAATGTCCAATTTCGCTAAAGAGCCAGGAAGCCTAGCGGTGACCTGGAACAACCTCAGTGTGTCCCACACAGAACTCTGTAGGAAATGCCACAGACTTCTGCAGAATTTGATTTGTGGGTCCTCACAAACTATGTTTAAAGGAATAGTTCAGAGAAAAATGTAAATGGTTGTCGTTTAAAACTTTTATGAAAAAAGATAATGTCAAGAGTGTTTTTACCCATAGAATGAAAGTCATTGAGGTTATAAACAACATTACACCCCAATGACCATCATTGTCTGGACAAAAAAACAAACATATTTTTCAAAATTGCTTAGAAGAATTTTGGGGGGGGGGGGCATTTTTGGAATGATGTGAGGGTGAGTAAATGATGACACTTTTCTTTTTGGGATGGACTGTTCCTTTAATATGTTTACGCTTTACAGCCGTTTCAGAGAAATCAGGGTCATATTCTTACATCTGCACATGTTTATATGCATGTTTTTATACAGTGTGTGTTCACGGAATCCTACACGTGAAGCTTGAGTTCAGACAGAGATGTAATTGGAATCATTACAGGAATACATTTCCTCAATACGATTCCTCAAGTCACGTATTACAGTAAGCAGGCGGTGTTGGAGTGGTGCCATTCCTCAAGCACTTGAGCATAATTTGACAGGTAGGCGTTTTGCCCACAAACCGCGGATGGTGTGGGAAAGTTGCGAAGCTGATGACAGAGAAACTACTTAGAGCTTCAGATTACTCTTGGCAGCTGTTGAGGGCATAATCAGCGCTGTGATGTTCTGCACGGCTCCAGGACGCTCCTGCAGGTCCCAGACCCCAATGAAAAGCAAACGTGTGGCAAGAGAGGCGCAAGATGAAAAGCCTGTGTGGTGGATCCCAGCTTTCTTTGATTGGATCATCTCTCTGTTTCTGAAAGGCCAATGAAGACTTTTAATGTCCTCTGTATATCAAACCTACACGTAGGATTGAAAATACCAGCTATAAATGTCAGCATTGCTGGAACCGTCAAATGACGTCCTCTGAGGCGTTCATAATCTGCTACTGCAAAGCGTCTTTATGTCTGTTAATGATGTCTAACGTCCTTTTTGATGTTTATTTGCCAATAAACATCAATGGAGCTCTATTGAACCATATTTTATTCATCATTGTATTCGCCGTATCTAACCTGTTCACTCTTAGGTTTCTCTTTTTGTGTTAGAGTTGTGTAACTACTAACAAATTGTGTATAAGTGTGTGTACATGGGCATCATTCACCCTCATATTGTTTCCTGTCACACACATCACTGCCTCAGTCACTTCATCTTTGTCATAAACACCTTTTTTCTCAATGACGGCGTCCTACCTACTCTGTGTATTTCCCAGCATTCCCCGATTACGGCTTTTATTCTGGGCCCGGTGACCAGCGGGGCACCCCCTGCTCCTTTGCTGACTATGCCACCCTGGGGCCCCATACGGGTCAGATGCTGCAAAGTGAGCACGTCACCTCTACCTGCAACTCACCCTCCCAGCACCACCCAAGCCCGGACCACTTTAAGAGCTCAGGTGTGTATGGCATATTTTGTCCTAGACATGTTTTGCTTCTAAAACTAAGTAAACATTAACTTAACTTAATGTAACTTTTTAGTTTTAGTTACTTTTTCTTATTTGTAAGTCGCTTTGGACAAAAGCGTCTGCTAAATGACATAAGTAAGTAAAGTAAGTAAAACTGGTTCCTTCTGATGTATTGGGAAATACTTCTTCATTTTTCCTCATTCCAAATGTACATGAGTATCCCAGCATTCGGGTACACACACTGCATGCTGTTGAGTTGTTCTCCTTTTTTTCATTTTTTTTTCAAACCCTACCATGTGTATCCACTCATGTACTGCATGTTAAAGTACAACGAAATCAGTCCTACCTATATGTAAATGTATACTATACATACTATATATTTCATTTTAATCTGTCATGAATGAGAGAAGTCACTTTGTTAACAGAAATGAAAATTTTGGACCGTATTTACATCTGCCCTTTGTGATCACCTGACAGATGTTAACACCAGATGTAAACTCATGCAACATCTGTTTACTCTTGTAATATAGGGTATCGATGATACACATTTGCGTGGCTGGTCTCACCAATGCGGCCAAATTCACCTGAGCTTGTATTTCCTGTCTCCCACATTGCATATGTATAAATGCAAGTCATTGGAATGAAAAGTTTAACATAACTGACTGTTTAGAAAACAGACTTAAAACAACCCTCCAGTCATGGTTTGAATCTGATGCACAACTGATGCACGTCAAGCCTCATTGTCTTGTCCCGATGAAAGAGGTTGTGAAGTCACGTGTTGTGCAGCCCATCTGCGGTAGTGTCCTAATCTCTGTGGTGCCACGGCTTGTGCCAGGCCAGGTGTTGTGGATCTTTGAGATTCGGCTCCTTCTGTCCTACTTCTTTTGCCTCATTTCATTTGGCAGCCAACATGAAAATGACTGTAGTTCTCTTGCTTTACACCAGTGATCACGTAGATGTGGGTTTGGACTCGAGCCTAACCTGTGCTCATTCTGAGGCTGCTAACTTTGGATTCCCAGTACAAAGGCTAAATCTAAATTCATTCTTGATTTGTATATCATTTAAATGAAAAAAAAAAGAAACAAATTTTCTTATAATTTTTCTAGTCTTTTCTGTGTCATTATAGTTGTGAACACCATTTCTGTTGACTTTAAGATCTCTGAAGTGCATTTAGACTAGAAATTGGAGATACTTGTGATTTGCTGCATTTTGTTATTAACTTTTAGTCTTATATTTTGGCTTTTATCAGCTAAACAAAAAAACCCCATCATTTTAGGTATATCTTTTGTGTTGACATTGGAAACAAAAACTCATCTTCTACATTGATGCTGCAATGTATGACCTTAATATTGCTTTACAGTATGTGTTTAGAGCGTTTTGAGAGATCTATTAAATACAGGCGTGCTACCTGATATGAAGGTCTGTCCCAATGTCTCCTATATGCTTGTTGCTGTGGCAACTTGGACACAGTCAATGCATTGTGGGTTTTTCAGGGGTCAATACTGATGCTGTTAGTGTGTAGCTTTGCTCAGCAAAAACACTTTATTATCCCGCCAAAGGATGCGCAGAGTGACATCGATTAAAACCCAATGCTGGGAGCCGGAGCGGGACAGATGAGTCACCTGTGTCTCAGAAACACACTGTGTAATCACTGGCCGGCAGGTTTAATTAGCATGGGTGCTGCTAAGCTACCAGTCAAAGCCAATAAATGTAAGTAATGTTTAGCTATTAAAGCTAATAGCAGTAACGGTTTAGCCCCAGGGTTTAATTTAGAGCATAAATCCTATTCCTGGCAAAGCGAGAGAAAGCACGGCACTCACCTTTACAGAATCCTGCAATTATATGGAATAAAGATTACAGTACACACTCAAAATGACTGTGAAAGCGAGGAAAGCCACTGCGCTCAGATAAGACACGGGAAGCATGTCCAGAGGCAGCCAGAGAGGCAGTTAATGCTGTCTGTCTAAATATTTATTTCTATATATACTTACATGTATAAATTCTTTATGAACTTTCTGTAGTCAGACCATCTTTGATAGTAAAATTCTGAATGTGAGGGGGTTTTAGTAAATAAGTAAGAGTAAGTATAATATAAAGGTCGATACAGTGTGTGACATCATTACCTCACTTTGTGCGTAATAAGCATTCTGTCCTCCATCTGGTTTATACCTGTGGTGAATGCAGTCACGGATGTTGGGGGTTTCTCCAGCTCTAGCTGTATTCTGTCCCTGTGAGGATGCAGTGACAGAATACATGCTCACTAGAAATCTCAGCTCTCAGCACAACAGGAAAGCCTGTTTCTCTCTGCCCTGTCCTTCGATCAGACTCGCTTAATGCACAAAGCAGCATGTGGCTGTGTGCAGTTTTGCATGGATGGTGTGGGCGTTTTTAATCTATATGCTGTCCACATGTGAAGGCCGTTCCTACAGGACAATTTTGTATGTAAAAACAGAAAGAGCTTAACAGACTTCAGGTGTCTTAAAAATACAGCAGCTAAAACCCCTTATACTTATATAGTTAACACATTCACTTTTAACTTTTTTTTTTTTTTACATATCTAATGAACATTATACAATACAGTACTATGCAAGTAACTTGTCATGCGTTAATGTTCAAAAGTTTGGGGTCAGTAAGTTTAAAAAAAAAAAAAAAAAATGTATATGTTTGAAAGAAGTCTGTGCTCACGAAGGCTGCATTTATTCAATCAAAAATACAGTAAAACGTCAATATTGTCAAATATTATTATAATTTAAAAGAACTGTTCTGTTCTAATTTATTATAAAATGTAATTTATTCCTGGGAAGGCAAAGTTTTCAGCAGCCATTTCTCTAGTCTTTAGTGTCACAGGATCTTTCAGAGATCTTTTTAAAATGCTGATCTGTTCCTCAATAAACAATTATTATTATTATCTCTGTTGAAAGCCATTGCTCTGCTTAATAATTTTGTGGATACTGATTCTTTGAATAGAAAGGTTAAAAGAACAGCATCTATATTATAAACCTTTTGTAACATTGTCACTACTTTCTCTTTCGATCAATTTATTATATCCTTGCTGAGTAAAATATAAATTGATCATTTATATTATCAATTATATAAATAAATAAAAATTGTACTGTCCCTAAACTTTTGAACAGTATTGTACATATTCTGTCCCATGTTACACTCTCTGATAGAAGCTATCTCTCTGCCACCTTAGTGGCCATGTTAGTGACTGAAATATGATTTATCAGAAATCTGATGTGTGTCTTGCACAGGTGCTAACCCTCCACGGCCTGGAGGTTTCCCCGGCGCAAACAGTCCTGGACCCGTGGCAGACTTGTACGGCCCCAGCAGTCAGGACTCAGCAGTGGGAAATTACATCAGTGCTGCCAGCCCTCAGCCGGGCTCCGGGTTCAATCACAGTATCGCAGTGAGTACAGCTCTCCTCAGTCATGCTGATGTGACCAAGAGATCCGAAAGTACAGAGTTGTCCATCATACTTTTTAATCATATTCAACCTCCAGCTGAGAAATCAGAGTCTGATTGGCTGTTCCTCCATTGTGACTCACTTTTTATGGCAAGGGCTTGACTGTCAGCGCAGCAATTTATAAACGCACAGTTGAAAAAAAGAAGAATATCAGAGGAATTAGTTCCATTCCACATGTTCAAAAATACCCCAATGAGTCACGAGTCTCCGTTAGACTGACACTTCATGTCTCGCTGATGTTTTGTTTGGGGAATAAAAGCATCACAAACAGTTTAGAGGCAGCAAAAGCTGCCGTGGTTGGAAATGAGCAAATTGTCAAAATCCCTGTAACTAGCAGATGCTCTTGACACCGTCCCCAAACAAAAGCCCCTGCGATGCACACAAACTTGCTTTAATTGGCTTTTGTCAGGGAGCGCACGGATTCTGTCTGCAGATGTCACAGACGTCAGGTGTCAGCACGGATCTCAATTTGAAGAAGAAAGCTTTTATAATGAGGTGCCAAATTGAAATTAAATTATTCACCCCTTTCCCACAAATAAGTTTCTTAACCAAATGAAGCACATATTTTGATTTATGCGAGTGTTTGCTGCAGATTTCCACTGCTTTATTGCTTAGAAGCCAGTTTTGATCTGCAGTTTATGAACGGTAAAGCATGTTAGAGAGAGAGTGCTGGTAGTCTAGTGGTTCAGTGAACGATGGAAGCTTCTGATAAATCGCCATAATAGTGGTCCATTAGACTTGTGTGGTATATTCAAAGTCTTCTGAAATCATACAGTGGTTATGTTGCATTTTGGTTTGAGGAAAAAAATTTACTCATTTTGATTGTTTCCCGCATGTCTCATAACCAAAATGGGCCAAGGTTAAATTTCAAAAAGAGTGAGGAAATGACAGAATTTCTTATTTTTGGCTCAGGACTAAACTTCTGAGCCAGTAATGAGGAGGAGTAATTTATGATCTCCCATCACAACAGGAGTGATGTCGCCTAGTGGATAAAGATCTTAGCTGGTAATTAAAAGGTTTGTTTCTGCACAGGCTGATCTGTTAACTCTCACCATTAGGCCCTTGAGTAAGACATTTACTTCAGAGACTGCTGCTGTAGTTTGTCACTTTTTGAATGAAAAAGCCCTTCTTTTAATGGCTAAATTGGTGAAGAACTGCTCATAAACAGCTGTTTACTGTGTATAAAGACAATTGACTAATGACAGGAATATTAACTGCTGGTTGGAAACTGAAGTGAGCAGAAATGTGGATCTTTTATACTTCATTTCTGCCTCCTGGCATCTAAATAAAACGTGTCACCGCATGAATTCATAACTTTATTCATCTGCATTAGTGTTTCTGAGTGAGTGCCGTTTTGTGCTGTGATTAATTCCAATTTTAGTGTGTGTTCGTTCAACTGGACTGATAGATGTGTGTGTGTAGTTCTTGAAGTCTCTGTGCCGAACATTAACATGGGAAATGATGCAGAACTAAAATGCTCGTCTCCATTTATTTTTCTGACACGTGTCACCAGTTCACCACCTACTGGAACACCCCCCACCCTCCCTCCCTCCCTCCCTCCCTCTCTCTCTCTCTCTCTCTCTCTCATAGTATCAACACACATCAACGACGACGAAATAAAGTCCTTCCACGCCATTCTTAAAATGAGGAAACCTGGCAGAAAAGCCTATATAAATTTAAGAAAGCATTTCCTTCCTGCCCTCTAAAGCAGCGGGTGTGAGACTGACTTTGATTTATTCGTATGGATTAGACAGATCCGCTCCTGCCATGCACACAATAGTCTGATGACAGGCCCGATAAGCGGCTGTGTTTCTCAGAAAGGCTTGTTGACAGGTTGCCGTTTTGCCCTCTAAATCAGCCGTGTGGGTTTGTAAATTCACAAACGCAGTCTGACAATGGGCAGGATTTATTTATTCAGGACTGATCAGCTCCACGGAAGAAGACTCGGGACAAATGCTTTTCTTGTATTTTCCTTATGTTTGGAGGCCTCCTAAGTTACTCTGATGCAGCTATACTTGTAGCAGAATAATTGAAATGGAAGAATCAAACATCTGAAGATACATGGAGATTTTCACATACTGAAGGCCAAATCTCCTTAAACCGATCTCCTGAATGAGAAAGGGTTCTATGACGTCACGTATGGTAGAAGCTCCTGTTAATCTGTGTTATGCCAACAAAGTCCATTTTAAATTCAAAATTGGAAAAGAAAATCTTCTAAATGACAGAAAATCACTGGTTGATATTTTTGAACAGTGGTTTTCTGCTTAGCCTAATTAAGAAACCTGCCAGGGACAAACCAGCATCCAAAACATCTGTTGCTGCCCAACTAGCCATGCTTTTCCTGAGGGTCTGCTGTCACTGGCAGTCAGAGAGTAGATTTCATTGGCACTTTTATCAGTATCATTTGTGAATAAAGTGGAATTCTTGATTCTGCACATGAGAGAAGACTCAATCTCTGACTCAAATTATTCTGTCTGAATCTGTTTTCATACAGCTTCAATAGTTGTGCTCAACATCTTACTCATGATCTGCTTTTAGGGTCCTTTGATTGCCACAGCATTTACAAATGGATACCACTGAAAGCTAATGGAGATACGGCACCATCTCATTGGAGGTATGCATGTTTTTCTCTAATTCTGATTCTCTTTTTCATGCGGCTCCATAATCTCAACAAGACTCCTTTGATTCACCAGAGTTCATTGGGAGGCCCTGGAAAAATGGAGTCTCTGATTGGTTCGTGTACAGTTGATGTCATAAAGACTTCAAGCACTACAGGTTCTGATTGGTGAATGGACAAGGGGGGTGGAACCAAACAGAGGACAAGAAAAATACGATCATCTCAGAAAACAAACATCACAACTGCTGTAACTGTAATCCAACCCTCCTGCAGGACTCCTTCCCATTTTTCTTTTCCACATGCTTATTTCTTTCTGTATGCTTTTTAAATGACTTCGGCTTTTAGAAAAACATACTTAGATGAGTGAATTATTCAGTTTTTTCCCCTCAATTTTGGTGCCAGTTAACTTTTTTTTTTTTTGCACATATGGACAGACACTGTGCTGAAAGACACCATGTCATTCATCTATTGGAAAAAAGAAAATAATCTTAGTAGCTGTTTTTAATTGTGAAGTCTCATTGTTGATCATAATGACCTATTTTTGGGCAATACAGAGGGAGAGGACTCCAATATTTTTATGGTCCTTTTTATATATATATATATATATATCTATCTGTGGTATTGTTGTCATTTAGAGAAAAAAAATGTATACTGTAACTTTTTTTTTTCCTCAATGAAAACGTGGTGATTTCAAATATAAGAGAAAGAAATGTAAATGTAAATATACTTCACTGCATATAATCAGTTCATATTTTTCTGATGGTGTTTCGAAAAAAAAAATCAGGGTGAAATTAAAGTAATTGACAGTATGATGTGAAAAAAGTAATACATCGATTTCTTAAATTGTTATATACACATGAGCTGAATCATTTTACAGGTGTAATACCAGCATACTCATGCACATGATAACATGAGCTGAAACTTTCCTCGTTCACCGTGGAGTTTCCAAAACACCACTCCCGTCCAAAGCACACTGTGTGTAGTGATCAACGAAAGGACATTTTCTTGTGTTCTGCACATTCTGACACTTTTATACTCCTGAGAAAAAAAGAAACTTACTATGTTGTCTGTTGATGTTAATGTTGTCTAATAGAGGACGTTCCTCTTGATTTTGGAACCTGTCGTGGACTTTACGTGAACGAAACGGTTTATTTCTCTTTTGGCTGAAGAAGGCAAACATTAATGAATCATACCTCAGTCCTGTGAGATTTAATTTATTCAGAGCAGATCAAGTGTACGGACTAAGGAGGAAGCTTTGCACTGTGTACAAAAAGAACAACGGTTTTCTCTTTGCACATGCTAGCTGTCACGAGTGACCTTACAGAGATTTGATGTATGAAAAATTGTTCAGTGAATGTTGCTTTTATTTTTCTGCCGCTGGCATCCAGAACGCAGGTCGAGAAGAAGCCAAACGAAAAGCACTCTATTACTGGTGCGCTCAAGATTTCATTTCAAGGACATAGCGAACCTTTTATCTGAAATATTGATGTATTTTAATATACAGCCAGTTGAAGACACTGAAAAAAAAATTGTTGACCTGAAACCCAGAGCTGCTGATTTCTTTCTTTCAAGTTGAAAAGCTGTTTTAGGTCAAACACGCGCATATATATATATATATATATATATATATATATATATATATAAATGCAGCTTTTTAATGTTAAATGATCTGATATGTATATTCTGATGTATATGTGTCTTTTTTTCCTGCTGAATATGTAAACTGTTTTGTTTGATGACTTTTGTTGTAGTCTGGTGGTCGGAGGCAAACGCACTAAACGTCGGAGCCTCAAAAAGATTTACAGATCCAGTCATGTAATAATATTTAAACAACTGAAAGCAACGGAGCGAGGAAAGAAAACTATTGTAATGTTCAAATGTAAAAGAAAAATGTAAAAATTAAACATTAAAAATTAAACCAAGATGTTTGTTCACTGATTTCTATTGTGATTCAGCATTTTATTATTATTATTATTATTGTTAATGTCTAATTTTTGAAATTCTTTTTTCCTTTTAGCCGTATCTTCATGTGTCATTTAACATTTTGAATGAACCAGCATCATCTTTTATCGCATCATCTCTTGAGTATTGTGCTGAACTACACAAACACTTGGAATTAAGTAATAAGCCACTCAAGGCTGTGTTATACTGTGTATACAGCCAGCTAAAGTAAATGCACAGTACACCTTATATATAACGATAAAGGCCCTAACATGTACATGAGAATGTGATCTCCATGTGTGCTGTCAGTGATGTGCTCAGTAGCTGGTGAACATATTTAGTGTCATAGCTGGTAGTATTTAGTGGATTTTAACAGGAGGTCTGTATTACCTGAAGAGCACGGTCTGTTAGCGTTCCCATTCATCTCACAGTCGCTCAGCTGGCACTGCACCCCTGACAACGCTGACTGGCTGATGGTACCACAAGAGTCTGCAAAGTCCCAAGATCTCCATTAGTGACTGTGATAGGAAAGACAACAAAAAGGAAAATATTTGAAGTCAATTTCATGCCAAAAAAAAAAGACAATCATACAATAGTGTTTGTAGGTTGCAAGCAACATGTACAGTATTGTTTTAAAATGTCTTTTCTCTTACACTCACCAAAGCTGCATTTATTCGATCAAAAATAGAGTAAAACACCAATATTGTGAAAGATTACAATTCAAAATAACTGCTTTCTATTGTATTTTTTTTAAATGTAATTTATTCATGTGATGTTTAAGCTGAATTTTCTGCATCATCACTCCAGTCTTCAGTCTCACACGATCCTTCAGAAATCACTGATTAGCTGCTCAAGAAATATTTCTTATCAATGTTGAAAACAGTTGTGCTGCTTGATACTTTTGTGGAAACCATTAACCTTTTTTAAGGATTTTTTTTTTCTTTAATAAATAAATCTGAAAGTTTGAGTGCCCCCTCCCCCCCTGTTTCAGACCTGAACTATAATTGGCCACATTTGTCCCATCAGGTCTGACTCATAAAAGGACGTCACCGGGCCTGTCCAGCTGTCTCAACTCACCGAGTGGCCTGTGTCTCTGTCATGCCGGCCTTGTCCTTGTCTCAATGAGATCTCTGTTTTTGTGCAGCAGATACCAGCAGGTCTTCCATCTACTAAAGACAGGATGTCATGTGGCTGAAAAATACCCCAAAACACTTCCCTGACGCTTGGATCTGTCAAGGTTTCCGAGCAGGCTGCAGATGTTCAGCCTTATTTCCTGATATAAACATGATGCTGATCAATAATTAGCCAGCAGACACACACTTTCATTAATGATGGCGCAAGTCACTGACCTTCTGTCTGTAAGTTGGTCCATGATTGTTTGCCTGTTACAAGTCGAAGTCATTGCAGACCTACAGTTTGAAAATTGTAAGGGCAATTGTTACTGGGTATCCAAATGAAATTGAATGGCATGCATCTATATCTATCAATCTATTCGGAAATAATGGCATAAAACAAACACAAAAACTACATGTATGGCAGCCATTCCATTCCAATGTCTGTTGTATTCCAACACATGCACACCTCATTCTGCTTAATCAAGTACTGATTAGGTGATCACCTCAACCAAATCTTATTTAATGAGAAAAAGTAAAACCTTCGCTATCCACTTGCAATAAGACTCTTGCAGCTGGAAGATGAAAACAGTGCAAGTAGTACCTCCAAAGTAAGGCTTGTGGGGGCAAGGCTGAAAAAAGCCCTTCATCCATGACGAGCAAATAAAGGCCAGGCTGAGGTTTGCAAAAGACCACAAGGATTGGACCTGCAGCTTTGCCCAACACCTGGTCATCTAATGGTTAGTTGGAGACTTGGAGAGGCCTACAAACGCTCGCACCCACTGAGAAATCTGGTGGAGGATCGGTGATGATGTGGAGGTGCTTCAGCAAGGCTGGACATTCGTCTTTGTGAAGGGCGCATGAATCAAGCCACGTACATGATTGTCCTGGAAGAACTGACAATGTTCCCTAACTCTGAAGATTGGTTTTTGCAGCAGGACAATGCTGTATGCCACACAGCCAGGTCAATCAAGGTGCGGATGAAGGACCACCAGATCAAAATTCAGTCATGGCCAGCCTGAAAACCTCTGGAATATGATCAAGAGGTAGAACGGTGGTCATAAGCCATCAAACAAAGCGGAGCTGCTTGAATTTTTGCACCAGGAGTAGCATAAAGTCACCCAACAGCAATGTGAACGACAAGAGTAAAATGCATGGAAGCTGTGATTGAAAATCAGGGTTATTGCCACAAATATTGATTTCTGGACTCTTTCTAAGTTAAAAAGTTAGTATTGGGCTGTTTAAAGGTGAATATGAACTTGTTTTCTTTGCATTATTTGATGTCTAAAAATACTGCATCTTTTTTGCTAAATAGATGCTCTAAATGACAATATGTTTATTGGGAATTTGGGAGAAATGTTGTCAGTAGTTTCTAGAATAAAACAAAAATGTTCATTTTATTCAGACACGTACATATGAATAATAAA
This sequence comes from Barbus barbus, assembly GCF_936440315.1. Taxonomy (NCBI): domain Eukaryota; kingdom Metazoa; phylum Chordata; class Actinopteri; order Cypriniformes; family Cyprinidae; genus Barbus; species Barbus barbus. The sequence goes on from NC_136725.1 coordinate 17,325,778, forward strand.
AAAAAAAAAAAAAAGAGTTTTTGCAGTGGTCTCAATTTTTCCAGAACTGTATATATATAAAATGCATGGAATATAACAAATCATGAAAGAACATGTACAACCCAGCCCATCAATTTTGACTCAATTGCCAATAAATGCCTCTACAAAGACTTCTTTATGAACATCATTCAAACCAGAACAGCAACAGAGATTCGCACAATGCCACACAGGTACACAGGGCTCCTATTACTGGACTACACAGCTTTAGCAGGGTGAGCACATGAAAATAAATATGCAGAAAGGAACTATTTTCCAACACAACAACACCAACACTTTCTAAAAAGCAGTTTCTGATAAGTTGAGTTTACAGCGTAAATTTAGGTCATTCTGACACCAGTCGCAATGCATATTTGGTACCCCACAGCACTGCAATGTTCTCCTTTATCTTCTTAAAATAAAATTAAAATCTGTAAAAAATAGAGTAACCCTCGGAACTCAAGAACATCCTTCCCGGCCTAAGATAAGTCATTTTTCTGTGAAATAAGATACGATTTTCTTTTTTTTTTCTTCACAAAAACACTTTAAAACATAAGTGGATATAAAGTGGACAAAAAGAAAGTAATACAATTACTTTCATAAAATAAATAAATAATAATGCATGATGAGCACGATTTCTTTTGTTCAGATGAGCCGTTCACATACGTGGACCCACATGCAAACTTTCTTTCTCAATTGGCTCATTTTGGCTTTCATGGGCTCTTTAATAACATTTTCTACCTCATGAATTTTGCTGAATATGAAATGAATATCTTCATAAATGGATATTAAGGCTTTAGCTGTGCTAAGCCGCTGTAGTATAATAGAAACTCACATTTTGCTTAAGCCGAAACAATAACTCCCGGCAAATAATCTGCCGAGGTATAAAAACTAATACCACACATATCTTTATTAGTTTCAAAAATATTTCCTCTGATCGATAGATAAAAATACATAGTTCTCATATATATGCTGTCAAATGCACCTTATTAAAGTTTCATCTTTTTAGAGTTCACCAAAATAGCTGAACGGTATTAACTACAGTAAGCCTATAGAATCATTCATTTAGACGAGATGACAGGTCAAATATATGATTCTGTCAGAGATAAAGATCATTCATGCTCTCTATTACTGGACGCTCTAATAATATCATTCAAACCCCAAAGGGGCTTGATGAGATTTAATCTCCAATATATGAGAAAACAAACAGCCTGCCTTCATTAAGAGCTAAATATTGTTTTGCTGTCATGTTTACCAATGCTTCCCATCTAGCTTTTCTTGAAATGACACCCAGTCAGCAAAAAATGCTAATTTGCTTTTCATTGATTGTGTTTGTAAGACGCAAAAATATGCCCGTAACCAAAAATCGAATGACTTTCGCATCACATAATGTAATTTATGGAGTATATACACCCCATATTCTGTGAAAAACAACTCCACGCGAATGAACTGCTGTTTTTAATCAATGCGTTAATAATCATGCCCAATACAGTTCATATACATCTAAGCCTTCTGTTCCAGTGCTCTATTTCTCTCTCCGAGCTCATGGTGAGATGGTCTCAGCAGGCCCGCGGTGCTGGGATTTGCATATGCAGGTGTCATGAGAGGGGTCTTCAGTCAGCTCAGTGTGGTCCTGCTCCTGTGGTTTGCTCTCAACGATACATATAAACTAGCAGGCTGCTAACCGCACATATGCGGCGGCGCTTCAAGCAGCGGTGGCCCGCCAGGAGCTCGTCTTTAGAGGCATGTCCGATTCTCTATGAATATTCATGATGCTCTTTACAGTCGGATCAGCTGCGGCTGCGGCGTGTTTACGAGCGGTAAAGGTGTGTGGGAGGCGAGCAGACCTCGTGGCAACTCGGCTCTCGTTAACAGTAATTAAGCATCAGTCTGAAGCTCAGGCTTAATTGGCAATTAACGATATGTTTGATAAGGGTGAGTGTGCCATGTCTATGTTTAGAATACATTAAGGTAAACAAGCACTCAGAGTGCATGGAGACACGTCCTCAAAACTCACGATACAAACAAACTCTACGAAACTAGATGGAAGCAGATTGCGAGTTTGCAGATTGATTTAGCATAGAGTAGTTTGATCAGAACTTGAACAGCTGCAAAGCATGCTGGGTATCGTATTTGTACGTTTAAGGATGTGAAATTGCATAGCTCTCAGATGACAAATTATTTGATATACAACATTAAGAAAAAGTTTGAAACAGAAAATCTCAATGTGTTACGTTTAGTTGTAATTATTTTTTTAATTAACTAGCATTTTCTGAGCAAAAATTGTTTTTTTTGTGTAGTGTAAGCTTAATTTCTACTTCAAAAACTTTAATTCTTTGTAAGTATTTGTGAAATTTACTAGCAATTTCTGAGCGAAAATAGCTTATACACCTTTTTTTTTCAGTGTACGCCTAACAACAACAAAAATAAAAATGAAATACTATGTGAAATGTGTGCAATGTGCAATGAATGATTAACATTTACTGTCTGACCATTTATCTCTGAAATAAATATGGCATTTTAGATCCAAGTGCTTGGAATATAAATCTAAAATCAAATATATTATTAATAAAAAAAATGTAATATGTATAAAATATAAATATTATATAATTAAATAATTTATATAAAAAAAACTAAAATAATATATTTTTGGTAGCCTGGTCAAATAATTATACAAGTTTTGAAAAACACTCCTTTTTTGTTTGTTTGCTTGTTTTCTAATATGTATTTTGCTTGCTTTTTTATATTGTTGCTGTATAATTTGCCCACCTTTTCACCTTAAATATCAAATGTCATAACTTTATCATCTGGTTTGATATGTTTGTATACGTACGCTGAAAACAAGCATATCAAATATAATATTTTAGATTCAAACTTATATTTTACGTATAAACATAACATCTGGCTGGAATGAAAGGTCAGGTCAACCTCATTGCATTACATAGGCCATGCATATTTTGTGAAATAGTGGGTCGTCCAGATGTTCCTCGCATACAGAATAGCAACAGTGTACACACAGCATACTACTATCTTTCAAAAATAGCTGTAAGTCATTCCGAACACCCAGCGATGAGATCATTTCCCTCCTCGTGCAGGCAGAGGTAAGTGTTGGAGTAGATCTGCTATGGAGGGGGCCGTCTCGCGGTGGGCTAATTGACATGACATATTGACAGGCACTCTTCTGCGTCTGGGGACTCCGGCGCCTGCACAGCCTTCCACATCTCTAATAATCACTGATTAAAAAGCAGTTAAGAGCCTGTGAAGACCAAAATGTGCATTAACCAAACGACCTTCTGGGAGGGAAAAACAGGCGCGCTGGCGGAGAGAAGTTCTCCGGGAAAATGTCTGCCCTCTCCCAAACCACGGCACGGTTATCAAGAGATGAGATGTTTCTAGAATGTGCTTGGCTAATATCCTTTTTTTGCCCAGATTCACATTATCTTTATTGAGTTTACACAGGTTTGTTTATGAGTGGTTTCATTGGCTAAGCAGCTGCGCCGTGCTGCCAAACGTTTGAAATAACCTTTGAGTTCTGGCTGATCTAATATAATTACATTTTTGCAGTTCATCCTTGACCCCATTCCAATGAAATAATTAAGGTCTCATAACGGTTTAATTTGAAAAAGTTATGCTCTCTCCAAAGCTTTTATGCTCACTGGAGCACGTGTTGTCAGATTGGTTAATATAACGGCTTCCGTTTAATCATCACAGAAAATCAGTGTTTGAGGACCTGTTTGGTCATTATTTTTGCAATCTGGTGCCAAATGACACTATAGCTTTAAAAGAATCAAAAGATCTGACTCATGTGCAAGACGATTTTCCTTAAATATTGATTCCGTATGTACAGTGTGTTCATAAAAATCCACTAAACCACTCAAACACAACATTCCCATCTTTCTTTCCTTCCATCTCTTTTTTACATTACATGATGCCATGCTGAACTTCCAAAGCGAGCTTCCAGCTCGTTCATTACTGTTATCAGCCTGAATGATTTCTCTCGTCCCAATCAATAGTTTCCTCAGAGCAAACGAGACTGAGGAACACACACGGGAAGCTGCGAGAGCATCAATCACGCCATCCCGACTGCAGAAAGTTCAAAGCAGCCCTGAAGCAGATGCGCTCCACTTTACTCTCCTGGATATATAAACGCTTCATAGGTTAGTTTAGCAAGCCTGATGCTTATTCTGCTGAGTGAAATTTTATTGAGACATCAAATAAGTCCTCAGTGGCATTACAATGTTAATTCCTGCTTATAAGGAATGAGTAAAACTACATATTTTCAATGTCCAGTATGTGTCAAGGAAACCCCTGTTCAGTCGCATTTCTTTGGGGGGGGGTCTGTTAACATAGCACACATTCTTGTGCCCAAAACAGCTGGATGAAAAAGCCTTAAAACATAACATTTACAGCACAAGATACCACAAAAAACATTGCTTTTCAAGGTTTTTTATATGCTATACAACCACCATTTTAGGTTCCCCAAAGAACCTTTTAGTTAATAGTTCTTAAAGGGGTCCTATTATGCTCTTTTACAAAGTCTTGATTTTGTTTTGAGGGTGTACTAGAACATGCTCTCATGCTTGGTGGTTAGAAAATTGTATTATTTTTCACATAATTTACATTATTACAATACCTTTCTCCACAGCCTGGCACAAACGGCTTGAATAGTTCCGGGTTTGATGAAGGCCCGCCTTCCAAAAAACTAAATGTGTTGTGATTGGTTAGCTGTCCCAGTGCAATGTGATTGGTGAACAGCTTAGACGGTATTTCAGTATTGCCCCGCCCCTTGCCAAAACAGCAAGTTCGTCAATATTGCCATATCAATTCAGACCCCCCGAGAATATTGAACAAGAGGATCGCGCAGAACCTTTGCACACACGGATATTGCAAGACATATTAAAGTGGTAACGTTATTGTTGTTGCTTTTTTTTTTTTTGCTAAATCACGTTTTAGAGAGGATGTCAACAACAGCTTATAAATAACTGCATTGACTATGTACAGATAAATGCAACGGTAATATGTATTATGTTTATTGTTCTTTAATTCTAACATTATAACATGAATTGCAGTGAAAACTTTACTTACTTTTGTCATTTAGCAGACGCTTTTGTCCAAAGCGACTTACAAATAAGAAAAAGTAACTAAAACTAAAAGTTACAACTCTATAAATACTATATACCCACATATTTGAGTTGATGGTCTTTACACTCTTTACTTTTTACTTTTGTCATTTAGCAGAATTATATAAATTTTATATAGTTGATTTATTTATACCACAGACTTATACTATTTGTGTCCTCATAAACTACACACACATATACACACACACACACACACACACACACAATTTCTCAATATTAAATACTATTATTAAATACTGCTATTTATGTAAATTATTATTTAATAACAATATTTAATAAACAACAACAGCCATAATAAGTTACTAGAAAATTCAGTCAAAAGTAGGCAGCACTCTGATATACAGCATTAAACTTCCATAAAATATAACGTGATGAGATTTTACCCTCAGCCAAAACTATTTGCTCTGGAACAAATAATGGATTAATGAGACCAAAGACTGCTCATATCCAAAGACTGCAAACTATATATCATGTTTAACCACTATAGAGACGGAGCCATCAGCCAATTCCAGAAGAGTCTGCCGAGGTAAGGCTGCTCTCAGCGGGTTCATGAGTGCTGAATGGCCGCTGACGTTCTCAAGCTCACATCTCCAAAAACAAAGCAAATTTTCAAATAGACATTATCTTTATTAAAAAACTGCATATTTGAAGTCTAAACAAATACATTCTCTAAAAAAAACTCTTTAAACTACATTCTGTGACACAAAAACAGTATTATTTTAAAAATTATAGTGGAAGTGGAATGATTCCAAACGGTGAAACGGTGGAAGGTTCGATATCACTAGAATCTCGGACTCCAATCAACCAATCAGATTCGAGGACCAGAAAGAACTGTTCTATAAATGCTGATAAAGACCCTTTACTTTCAAGAGCAACAACAAAATACTGCAGGCTGAATATAAGAACATGCAACAGTTTAACAGACAGATATTCAACAAAAGAACATGCTACTAAATATAAAACAACAGATTACATTTAATCATTTTCTTGAAATATCGAAGGTTTTAAATGTTTACAAAACTGCTGACAAACTGCAGCATATTAAAATTGTAAATATATATAAATATAAATATATGTATATATCTCATTAATTAGCAAGGTTGTGTTGTGCCCATTTCTACAGCTTTCCTTTCTGTTCTTCAGGTCTGTATAATCTCACACACACACACACACACACACACACACACATAGCGGCTCCCGTGCAGCTTTGTGTCCTCTATTCAACCTTCATACATAAACCACAGGAAAAGCATTGAGCTGGGGAATGCCGTGGGAGTGCTGATATCTGAAATCAGCCTTTAAAGGAGCTTATTTTAATTCTTTATTTGAGGGAAGAAAATAGCTGGGGAGTTCTGCATGTTTGAATATGCAGCATCAGCAAAGCACACTGCCGCCCGTTGCAGCCGCTCTCAAAGCCCCTTTTCATGCCTTAAAGGAGCAAATAAATAAAACCCTTGATAAAAATGATACAAGCTTTTTGTTGAAGCTGTCACATTAGCTACATGTGCCAAAAACAATCAGCATTTCAGATGTCCGGAATGAAATCCCTGCAGTGGACAGCTGACCAAGCCAGATCTATTCTGCCTCATTTCAAAAACACAGAATCTATCAAACCAGCCACAATGGCAGTGACAGCAATTTGCTAAGAAACATTTTGACAATGGGCTCCTTTTCCAGCAGCTTTCAGAGATGTACGCACAATTTAATACCCACAAACAATCTGCGCCGTGAATGGATCCACAGATATTTCTGGGGTTTTTTCTTCTTTTATTATTATTATTATTGCCTGCCTCATTATTGTTCCTGAGCGATGGAAAGGCAGTCAATGGCCCATATCACTCAAAATATATTATTAAACTGTGTCATCCTGTCCCGTGGTGCGAGTTTAATTAATTCCAGCCATGAAAAAAAGTATTCCCCTGTTTGGTCAGAGGTGATTATGAAAGTGCCGATTTAATTGTCTGAAGACAACAATCCTAGACTTGCATACATTAAATATGACAGCATACTTCCAAGCCGCAACTAAAAAGAACAACAAAACAAACAGGAATATTGTAGCTGTTGTAACAACAGCAAACTAATTACCAGTACCCTAAACACCCTACAGCAGAAACACACACATACACACACACACACACACACATATCCCGGGCTGACGCTTACAAGTCCGGGGTAAGTATACAGCACGCTGCTAACACTCCCACCACCTCTACTCCGTGTGTTTCTCTGCACAGACCGGCGCCGGGAAACCACGGACCCTGGGTGCACCAGCAGTGGAAGACGCGAGCCAGGCCCCGGGCGACGACCTCTCCGCCTCCGGTCTTCGAGATCTCCACCCGGAACTGCTTCGCTCCCCTCCGCAAGACAGAACGCGACACAAAATATCAGAAATGTGCAAAATAACAGAGGAAACAATACGAACATTGTGAGTGAGGAGTGCAGACAGGTTATTGAACAGTGCAGTTTTTGTTTTGCGTTAGGACTTGCGTTTACTGACCAAATAAACTCTTTTGGAGTCAAGCAAAACGTCACCGGGCCCACTCATCGTTTTAATCATACGCTAGATTTAATTATATCGAATGGAATTGATCTTACCGATATAGATATCGTACCTCAAAGTGATGATGTTACTGATCATTTCCTTGTATCGTGCATGCTGCGTATTACTGATATTAATTATATGGCTCCGCGTTATTGTCTGGGCAGAACTATTGTTCCAGCCACCAAAGACTGATTCACAAATAACCTGCCTGATTTATCTCAACTGCTCTGTGTACTCATAAATACACATGAACTAGACCAAATGACTAGCAACATGGGCACTATCTTCTCTAATACATTAGAAGCTGTTGCCCCCCTCAAATTTAAAAAGGTTAGAGAAAAACGTACTGTGCCATGGTACAACAGTTATACCCATTCTTTCAAGAAAGAAACTCGTAATCTTGAGCGCAAATGGAGAAAAACTAACTTTTTTAGAATTGCGAGGAAAAACAGTATGTCCAGCTATAGACAGGCTCTAAAAGCTGCCAGGGCAGAGCATATCCGCAAACTCATAGATAATAACCAAAACAACCCAAGGTTCTTATTTAGCACAGTGGCTAGATTAACAAATAAACACACGCCACCCGATCTAAATATTCCCCCACAGTTTAATAGTAATGACTTTATGAATTTCTTAACTGATAAAATAGATGACATCAGAAATACAATATCAAATGTAGATTCTACTGCGTCTAGTATTTCAGCTTCATTCATCGCACCCAAAGAAAAACTGCAGTGCTTTACAACTATAGGACAGGAAGAGCTAAATAAACTTATCAGTGCATCTAAACCAACAACGTTTATTAGATCCTGTACCCACTAAACTACTGAAAGAGTTGTTACCTGTAGCAGAAGAACCGCTTCTCAATATTAAAAACTCATCGTTATCTTTAGGTCACGTCCCAAAACCATTCAAGCTGGCGGTTATTAAGCCTCTTATTAAGAAACTACAACTAGATTCTAATGAACTGGCAAATTACAGACCCATTTCAAATCTTCTGTTTATGTCTAAAATTTTAGAAAAAGTTGTGTCTGCTCAATTGTGATCCTACTTGCAAAAAAATGATCTCTATGAGGAATTTCAGTCAGGTTTCAGGCCTCACCATTGCACAGAAACTGCACTTGTTAAAATTACAAATGACTTGCTTCTTGCTTCAGACCAAGGCTGCATCTCATTGCTAGTATTACTTGATCTTAGTGCTGCGTTCGACTCTATAGACCATGACATACTCATAGATCGATTACAAAACTATACTGGTATTCAAGGGCAGGCTTTAAGATGGTTTAGATCCTACCTGTCCGATCGCTACCACTTTGTTCATTTAAATGGGGAGTCATCTCAATTATCACCAGTAAAGTATAGAGTACCACAAGGATCTGTCCTAGGTCCTCTGCTATTTTCAATATACATGTTGCCGCTTGGTAATATTATTAGAAAATACGGGATTAGTTTTCATTGTTATGCTGATGATACTCAACTATATATCTCAACAAGACCAGATGAAACTTCTAAACTATCTACACTACTAGATTGTGTAAAAAATGTAAAAGATTGGATGACCAATAATTTCCTCCTATTAAATTCAGATAAAACAGATATTACTTATTGGACCACAAAAACAGTACACAGAATCTCTTGGATTACAATTTGCAACTAGACGGATGTACTGTTACATCCTTTAAAGTAAAAAATCTGGGTGTTATATTAGACAGCAACTTGTCCTTTGAAAATCATATTTCCCATGTTACAAAAACAGCATTCTTCCATCTTAGAAACACTGCCAAGCTTCGAAACATGCTACCTGTTTCTGATGCAGAAAAGCTAGTTCATGCATTCATGACCTCTAGACTGGACTATTGTAATGCACTGCTAGCTGGTTGTCCTGCATCTTCAATAAACAAGCTACAGATAGTCCAAAATGCAGCGGCTAGAGTTCTTACCAGGTCAAGGAAATATGATCATATTACCCCAATTTTACAGTCTCTGCACTGGCTACCTATTCAGTTCTGTATCATTTACAAAATATTATTACTTGCTTATAAGGCCCTAAATGGTTTAGCTCCTGCGTACCTAACTTGTCTTCTACCACGCTACAATCCAACCCGCTCCCTAAGGTCGCAAAACTCTGGACTTTTGCTAGTACCTAGGATAGCAAAGTCCACTAAAGGAGGTAGAGCTTTTTCACATTTGGCTCCCAAACTCTGGAATAGCCTTCCTGATAACGTTCGGTGTTCAGATACACTTTCTCTGTTTAAATCTAGATTAAAGACACGTCTCTTTAGCCAAGCATACACATAATGCATTTTATAATCTTGTACTGCAGTTATATTTGATCAAATGTACATTATTATTATTCTTTAGCTTGGGTTGAACAAATCATTTTTGCTTAGATGGAACAGCAGCTATGCTAATTATGTCTCTATTTGTTTCTCTGTTTCTGCCAGAAATTACTAGGAATTAACTAGGAATTACAGAAACTTCAATTTGGATCCAACCCTTAAATAATCTGAGATGACCGAATACCTGAGAAAAGATAATGCCAACCCCTCAGAGGATGCCAATGGTCAGACAACATACAGAATTACCAAATTTTGCCATAAGTTAAATATATTAAGGTTCTGCGATATATAAATATATTGTGGAAACTTAATTTCCTGTAGAGCTGCTTTGCAACGATTTGTATTGTAAAAAGCGCTATACAAATAAACTTGAACTTGAACACATACATATATATATATATATATATATATATATATATATATATATATATAAAGTATAACAATTCTTTTATATCTATAACTTTCAAAACATTTAAAAATGGGAAATCAGTGAATATGCTGGCAGGTAAACTTGTTACTTCCATTTATTACTTTTAACATTAATATCAACATTGACTTATAAAAATGTAATTTACTAAATTATTATATTAAGTGCTTTAATATGTCTCATATCTCTGCAGCACACATGGTGACAGATAGAAAGGTTAGGGATGAGCAGACAGTCAATGACATTATGACACACAGCAGCTGTGGAAAGAACAAGATTATATGGCTGCACTATATAAACCAGCCACTTTATGGGTTTATTCTCTCAGCTGTGAATGTTTAAAAACAGCTCAGTGTCACGTACAGCAGCATGTTTGTTAATGAAACACCTTCTTGAAAGAGCTAGACTAACACATTTCTACAGCCCATTGCTCTCTCGCTGTTCCCTGTGGGAAAACTAGGTCAAACCAGATTAAGGTGGTCAAGATGGGTTTGGAAAGCTGGTAGCTGGTGGTCTACTGTAGGTTTAAGATGGTCTACCAACTCAAAATAACCAGCTATAAAGCATCAGCAGCTTGTTTCAGTTGGATGTCCCAGCAAGGTTCACACTGCCCATCACATCACAGGATAAGCTTTTAATACTCCACCGCTGTCTGGTTCTAGACCCTGAATTAGTTGAATCTCTCTCATAGTCTTTAGGTTGGACCGATGCCCAGGTCTCTCTCGTTTTCAGCTAAATGTCCGGAGTGTCCCTCCCTGTGGAACCACCCTCATGCTTCAATAGACTGAAAAAGAGCATATTTTTCTAATCTCTGTCATCTGAATTTTGTCGTCTTCTCAAGTCTTCTGCTTCAAGAGAAGCCAGAGTGCTGGTTGTTATTCAAACTAATAATCTCCAAAACAAAATATGAGAAACAAAATATCTATTTTTGCTCTGTTAAGACACACTGTCTCTCTAAGACATCACCTTGAATCTAACGCATGCAACAGCACCAGTCATGTGATGTGCATGTATTGACTTGGTCTCCAAAATAATATTACATGAATAAACATTACAACAGTATTTATTGATTTTCCCATTTTTAAATTCAGTTTGGTTCATCTTTTACTTATGATAGTTAATGGTGTTTATTAACATCTCAACACCATTACAAATCATAAATGACATCCAAGTGTTTCATAATTTTATTATATTTCACGAATGAAGAAACTGTCAAGATTTTACAATACTTTCTTCTGATACAATACATTCTTCAGAATATAATTAGTACATAACATCAAATATATATTTTTCAATGAAAATATTTCACTATACAATTAAACACCAATTAAACTTACAAAGGAATCCATATGTAAAAAATAATTTTAATGTTTTCATATGGTTTGAACATTAACAACTTTTTTAATAAATTAAGAAAAAAATCACTATGGGCACATTTCAACAGAATCTGAGCTTAGAAGTATTTTTCAACTTTTTCTGTTTTAAAAACTAAATATTTTCAGAAAACATTCTATTAGACGTTCTGTGTGTGTTACAAAGACAAAAAAATAAATAAACCAAATATAACAAATAAATAGCAATTATTTTCAAGTAGCCTGATGACAGAAATCTTAATTGTTAGGTAAATTATCTTGAGTGTGTTTGCCCATTCATAACTGAAAAAGGGGAAAAAGTGTTGTGTCAGCTATGCGGTGACTTATCTTACTCTTCCCTTAAGATTAGTCCAGTTTCATTAGCTGTTATTCTGCAGGATCTCGTGTGATGCAAGGCAAACACTCATTCACAGTTTTTTTCTTCCTGGCCTTTATCCAAATTAGAGCATTTTTCTCACCTACATAATTAACAGTACAGTGTCCTATCTGCAGGCATGAATTGTGAAAATGATCTGTGGTTGTGTGGTCTGAACCGCAAACCCTGTGGCTCTGACGTTTTCCATCATCTCTGAAAGAAATCACATGAGTCAGCGAGGCAAGGAGAGAGAGGCCTTCAGATGCCGTTCCTTCATGTAATAACACCGAAAGAGATCCCGTCTTTTTGCTGGACCGGCGGCCAAGAAGTGTAAAATCTCTCACTCTGCTGAATGCGATCTTGTCAAAGGGGGCATTAAATATTGATCAGGTCAATAAGTCAGGATTCAGATGTTCTGCTGGGAGCCCGGCAGCCACAGTCAAACACTGGCAGAATTGTTATGGATCCCGACTGCGAGAGATGAAGGAAGTTCTGCTGCCCATCTGCTCTGAATATCACGTAGTGCTTCAAACACATGTGCCATTGTCTAAAGGGGAATAACTGTCATTTTGTTAAAATATCATTTGCAACTATTGCTGTTGATTTAACTGATTTTGTGTTCCTATATACTATCAGTCAAAAGTTTTTGAACAATAAGATTTGTAATTTTTAATTTATTTCTATGATCAAAGCTAAATTTTCAGCATCATCACTAGTCTTCGGTGTCACGTGATCCTTCAGAAATCATTCTAATATGTTGATTTGCTGTTCAAGGAACATTTATTATTATTATTATCAATATTTAAAACAGTTGAGTACATTTTTACAGGATTCTTTAATGAATAGAAATACCCAAAGAGCTTTTGTAACATTATACACTATATCCCATGCAAAAGCTTGGATTTATAGAAATTAATACTTTTATTTAGCAAGGATGCTTTAAATTGATCAAAAGTGATGATAAAAGACATTTATAATGTTACAAAAGATTTCTATTTCAGATAAATGCTGTTTTAATAATATTAATAATAATAATAAATGTTTTTGGAGCAGCAAATCAGAATATTAGAATGATTTCTGGAGGCTCATGTGACTGAGTAATGATGAGAAAAATTCAGCTTTGAAATCAGTCAAGAAATTACATATTAAGATATATTAAAATAGAGAACAGTTATTTTAAATAGTAATAATATTTCAAAATTTGACCGTTTTTGCTGTACTTTGGATCAAATAAATGCAGGCATGGTGAGCAGAAGAGACATTAAAAAAACATTAAAAATCGTACGTTCAAAAACGTTTGACTGGTAGTGTGTATTAAACTAACTCTATCTTAGGGCTGGGCGATAAACAATATTTTGTTAAATTTGTCGATAATGATGAGAAACTCCAGACATTTTTATTGGATATGAATTAACAAACAGCCTAATCACAGCAGAAATAAATGTGCCAACAGCCAGTCAGTGCATGTCGCTAATAAATCTGCCTGTTCTATGTCTCTCTGCGTGAATGAGTGGCACGGTTTCATCTGATACACAGAGTCACACACACAAGATGCTCACGCTGTTCAAACGTCTGCTCTCTCAATATATTGGGGCATGAACACAAGAACTTTAACTCCAGAGCTGTTCTAAGAGTTACAGCTAAATTATTCAATTTTAATTTTTATAAAAAAAAAAAAAATTGACAAATATATTTCTTAAACTACACAAAAAATATGATTTTTAGGAATATCATGCAACCAAGATATTTTTTCATTCCTGTTTTAATACAGTTCAGTTGTGCAGCATCTTATTTAAAAAAAAAATAATAATAATAAATAATGCTGTTTTGCGTTATAAATATTATATTTTCATGTGATTACATTTTAAAAGATTAAGTTGGTTAGACACAAATTGATAAATTGTATTAAACCATAAAAAAAAAAAAAAAAAAAAGTGGGGGGGGGGGGGGTTGATTTCACAGTAAAATGAAGTTACTCAGAGTTTAATTGTGAACAGACTAGTAATTTTTTACTTTCTAAATATCAATGCTGTACAATATTTTTGGCCATATCACCCAGCCCTCTCTATCTTATGAATAAATACTGTAAAAACTTGCAGGAGTTCAAGCTCTCCAAGAGGTAACACACCAGCACATCTTTTACATCTCAAACTAGTTTCATTTTAAACTTCCTGACAGTCTCCGTTGATTGAGAGGTTTTCCGTTGTTTTCCAGACAGCGCTTGATAGCCGAGGGCAGAGGGGCAGGACTCACGTCATCCATCATTTCCACAGCATCTCGCCTTCTTAGGGACATCTGTGCAATCAGTGGACCATCAGCCCCCGAGTCAGGCATGGCTGCCTCCGTCCAATCCCACAAATGGTCATCAAAACAGAACAACAGCACTGACAACCTCAGCCGGACAAAACAGGAAACAGGAAACAAGAAATGGGGATTTTTCTTACTCCTCATTGTCATTTTATTTATGCCACTGTCTCAAGCAGCAGGGCTCGTCTCATTCCCGTCAATCTGATGGTCTTATTTTCAAAAGGGATCGTCTTTCGGAGCCCAATTTGTCAAGGGTGAACTACATTCCTCTGTTGCTCTCAAAGTTTCTGACAGATGCATTTATGCCAGCTTAGACTTCTCCAGGGTGAATTAAGCTAACATCAAGTAAAAACTGCATGGGGAGCTGAATAAATTCAGAAATGTATCCAAATTTTCAAAAAAGAAAATGATCAGTTGCAATAAGATTCAGATTCTATTAGATACACACCCTCTTGACTGAATTCATTTTAGATTTTAATTCATTTTCAATTTATTTTGCCATATTTCATGTATAATGCAATTTTTGCTTCTAAATGAAAGAAATTCTCTCAGCTAATTCTGCATATTATGCAAGTACATTTTTAACTGGGTACATAATGTTAACTATAAAAGTTAACAACGGGGCTCAAACTTCAGTTCAATATATAATATATACAAATTAGCTGAAGTAAACTTCAAATGGGAAAATAAAATAAAATAGGAAAGTCTTTTTGAATGATTCATTAAAAGAACTGGTTCATAAGAGTCATTACTGTATACTTCTGATTCACCAAAAATAACCAAGATTCTTTTGGTTGTGAATCAGATAATAAAACGGATGCATTATATTCCATGGACAAATACCCCTTATATTCTTCTGTATAAATAAATGTAAAAATTTTAAAATACTCCCTTTCTTTTCTATTGCACATAAGTGTTTCATGATTTTCTAAAAATGAAAAAAGCATTTGTTAACTTGTTAGTGTTTGCTGTGATCGTGACTTTTGAACGTTAATTGGAATGTTTTCCAAAAAGATATGAAATCTGAAAATGGCATAGCAAGGTCAGCGCATTTGTAAAATAACAAGATGTTTGCCTAGCAGTTGTGTGTGAGAAAACAGCGACAAAACAACCTCCCACCTCTAATGAAAAGACCTGTCCACCTGAACACTCTCATGCTCTCAGCAGCACGTCCTGATTTCACTGTCCTTTCCACAAAAACCCTGCAGTCGCTTGGCTGTTTTTAGACAGAGACTCAGTGAACAGGATGTTAATGGATCATCAGAGATCTGACGGGGGCGCTGCCATCAGGGGGAGGAGGTGGAGAAACAGGGAGAGGGGCTGAACAGAAAGCCCTGCATTATTTATCCAAAGTTAAAATTAATAAGGTCAAATTCATCATTGTCTCCTTCTTCTGCTGCTTGAATTTTTAATGTTATTCATTGGCTGAAAAGAGCATTCACCAACCCTGTGTTAGATTATCCATCAGGAGTTGATCCCTCACAGAGCTGCAGGTCTGAAGAGGATTATGGGTAACTTATCCAGAGTTCATGCCAAAAACTCTCCCGCACAGAGCATCAGAGAAAAATGTAGTAGCTTGCACTGCTCTTTACTCACTTACTCTGCAACCAGGTACCTATTTTTCAGTTCGTCCATCCATCCACCCATGGAAGTGCATTTTCAGAAAGCTGAGGATGAATTACAATTTGCATATGCCCTATTGAAATTCTGACCAATAATAAGCATCACATCATTAAAACGTACAGTACAAAAATGTATTTATTTGTAGGATTTGCTATAAGATTGCATTTATTCATGTTATTTTACATTTATTAATGTGACTTTTAGTGAGAGTTGAATGATAGCAAAAATAATCGTCATAAAAATAGGCGAAATGAGCCGCACATAGTTTGACAACCAATGGTACCAATTCATGCATCCCTGGGCCAATTTTTGACATTGATATTGGCATACAGTACATCAGGGGTTTTCAACCTGTGGGGCGCGCCCCCCCAGGGGGGCGCCAGCACCTGTCAAGGGGGGCGCGAGCATCAATTAATTCAGAGACATTGCCTTGAAGATTTACGAATACGAGCTTTCAAATCTTCAGCCATCCGCTAGGGGGCAATCAGACTCCCGCTGTTAGGCGACAGTGAGAATGGTGTAAAATAATTTACGGTTAGTCATGTCAGAAATCCAACCATTGGCATGTTGTTATCTCAGAAACGGGCTCAGCCATCACACTGAATCAGGTAAGCTGGTTATATGTGTATGTTTCTTAATGCTACGCACTGGAAATGCAGCAGACAATATGTGAATGATGTTCGCGCACTTTGGGCTCGCGGGGGGGGGGGGGGGGGGGGGGGGGGGGTTGATGTTTGGGGGGGGGGGGAGTGGGGCGCGAGTCAAATTAGACAAGCTTGGGGGGGGCGCATGTCCTAAAAGGTTGAAAACCCCTGCAGTACATCATACTTCAAAGGTAATGTACTTTACGATTGCTGGCATGCTTTGCACATGCATACAGTTTAAGATTCAAACAGAATAGAGGAGGAGTGAGAGAGGAGGAGGAGGAGTCCTGATCTTTACTCCTCTCTGCCTGGCTGGTGGCAGCAGGTGTGCCTCTGTCTTGAGCTTATGGCATCAATTTAAATGACAGATAATTACTTTTGTGACAACGTACCAATGAGATTAGGCCCAGGCAAACAACATAACAGCAATTTGCTCTGCTCTGGAGAGCAATAACACCAATCATAATTAAGAACTATGGCCAAAATAGCAAGCTGCTGCATATCGTTGAATACAATTACGTTTCGCAAAAAAAAAAAAAAAAAAAAAAAAAAAAAAAAAAAAAAAAAAAGCGAGAGAGAGAGAGGAAGAGAAAAAGGCCAGTCTGCCGTGAGATGCCTCTCCTGGGTCTTTTTTTCAGAATGACATAAAATGATTAATTAACTCATTAATCCTCCTCTTTTTCTTAAATAGATGTTGTCAAAGACCTGTCAGCCTAATTTCGGAAAGCCACAGTCAGGAAGCTAGAAAGAGTTTTGCCGCAGTGTCCGTTTAGCTTTTCATGTCAAATCCAATCAAAGTCTCAATAAAGACTCACTCCTATTTGCGGTAACGTTCGGCCGTCATAACATTGAATCTTACAGCATTTTCTTGTTAGTGTCATCTAAACCCAAAGAAGCATCTAAATTCACCCACTTTAAAGTTTGTGGATATTATAATATTTGTTCTGGAGGGCTGCTGGAAGTGGAAGTGTATTTATCTGTCAATCTTTTATTTCGTCTTAAAAGACAATGACACCAAATGCATTTAACCTCTATAATGCAGTATATTTCTGAGTGACAGAACGTAGGGTGGGATCTGATTGGATTGTGACAAGTTTTCTTTTCAATAATATTATGGCCTAACATGTTCCAGAGGCACAGCATTCTGATAAATTCTACCCCCCCCAAAAAAAACTTTTGAATAACATGCACTAATAAATAATGCATAATATGATCAGGGAAATTAAATGGGTCAATTTCACAAAATCTTTAAGGTGGAGGTAAAATCATCAACTCCAGACTGAACGTGAATGAAATTGGCATGATTTTAGCAGTGATAGAGAAGCAGTACGTCTCTACCTGTGAGACAATCTGGGGTAAGTGTCCTTAATAGCGACAAATGACCCCTGTAATACACTGACCAGCAGACCGCCACAAAGCCGCTCTTCAGCGATCAGCCCACTGTCAGGAACGAAAGCATCTCCAGCAGAGCACCAAGAATGCAGCTCCAGCATTGATAATGTTAATAGCACACACCTTCAGCTCTGATCAAGGAGACACAGTGGGGCCAGCGGGCTCTCACATACAGCCCACTTGTGTCATCTCATCAGGAGAGTCTTCCATATAATTCATCATTAATATGATTCGCAGAAACGCATAATCTGCCTTTAGGAATGAACAGGATGTTGCTGAGAGAGAAGATCTGCCCTGCGGTGAAGTGAATCTTGGCTGCACCCGAAATCGTCCCCCAGGAGCGAACCACCTAGCTAACGAGAGCTTCGTTTCAGCAGCCAAATCAGAAACACGCAGCCTCTCCACTGAATCAGACCTAAAATATTACCCAGGAGGCTTTGTCTGTGCGTGAAGGGGACATTTAGCTGCAAATGCTCATCTTTGAAAATGCTGTTTGCCAGTTCAATAGAAAGAGGGAGAGAGAGCAGGACGAGGCCTTGGGTTTGCCTGTCAGTGGCAGCATGAATATTGTATCTTCTGGCATTTTCCTTTTGGGGCCTTAAGAGGAATGAACGGATGACAATGTCAGTCACCGCCTGCACAGTTTGAGATGTCACAGGGATTCTGATTTATTTATTCAGGTTTATGGGGGGCAGCGAAGAGTTACAGGGTGAATCTAATGGAAGCATGTCTGGGTCACCTCAAAATAAAAAATATATATAATATTTTAAAATATAATATATTATAATATTACATTTCAAATAACAATAATACAATGAATAATAACTATTATCATTATTATTATTAAATTCGGAATAAAGAACAGTTTAGAACGTTACAAAATTAGTATACAATAAAAATATAAAATGTATTATACAAATGTTAAAGCACTTACTGTTAGTCAACATTTTTCTTACACCTTGCAAAGTCTGCAAAAGTTAATTTTACCAAAATAAGAGGGATCATAAAAAAATGCATGTTATTGTTTATTTAATACTGACTTGAATAAGATATTTCACATAAAAGATGTTTACATATAGTCCACAAGAGAAAATAACAGTTGAATTTATAATAGTGTCCCCATTTAAAAGTTTACATACACTTGATTCTTAATGCTGTGTTGTTACCTGAATGATCCACAGCTGTGTTTTTTTGTTGTTGTTGTTTAGAGATAGTTGTTTAAGAGTCCCTTGTTTGTCCTGAACAGTTAAACTGCCTGCTGTTCTTCATAAAAATCCTCAGGTCTCACAAAGTCTTTGGTTTTCCAGCATTTTTGTTTAAACCCTTTCCAACAATGACTATGATTTTGAGATCCATCTTTCCACTGAGGACAACCGAGGGACTCATATGCAACTATTACAGAAGCTTCAAAAGCTCACTGATGCTCCAGAAGGAAAAACCATGCATTAAGAGCTGGGGGTGAAAACATTTGAACATGTGTTCATTTTTCTTGTTTTGCCTAAATATCATATTTATTTAGTACTGCCCTTCAGAAGGTACAGAAGATACTTACAAGTAGGGATGCACCGATACCGATATCGGGTCGATACTGAGCTCATGTACTCGTCGTACTCGTTAAAATGCCCTGATACTAAACGCCGATACCACGCATGTGATCAGTGCCATATTCAGACAAAGAAACACCAACAACAGAAAAACAGACAGCAGAATGTAGTTATTAGAGATTAAGGATGTCTAAAAATGTACATGCAATGAATATAATGTTAAACATTCGGTATTAATGCCTGTATAGCTGATGTGAGCAAGCTGATAAGCAAAACACAATGAGCGGATCCAGCGCGCGGCGGCGCAGATGCGCGAGCTTGTCGAGCGAATATCCCTTTCTCACAGATATCACTGGAAAGTTTTTACTTCGGTCGGAAATGTAAAAAAAGAGTAAGTAAAACAATGCACAAGTTACTTAACAGTAGGGAGAGAGAGATAGAGAGAGCGCGCGCGCACTTCTGTGGTGTGATCTTTGATGTTCGCTCAGCACACATCATTTGAATTAAAACTAAATCGTAAATATATGACAACATATAGGGGCATTCATTCACTTTAAACATCATTTATTTTTAACCTTAAGCATTGAACACGAGTGAAACACAAGTGAAACTATCAGCCTGTGTGAAATGCGCTATAGGCTGTTCTGTAATTGTCCCTTTCATCTGCTCCGGTACACATAAGTGCGCGCGCTGTGCGTTTTCCTTGCTTCATGCGTGTTTCTGCAATTATATGGCTTTGAAATCTAAATGTTTCAGATGAAAAAAAATATTAAAAAAATTCTATATCTGAAAATGATTGATTTATAACGAGTGGTTCCCTGCATAATTACAGCAAAAAGCGTGGTTACAACACTGAGCCGCTGCAATGGAGCAGCTCTAATGCTATTTAAGATGATGTACCATAGAGCAAATAAATAAATAAAAAATTAACAGTGAAAGTAACAAAAAATTGTAAATGGGCATAATTAAGTGTGAAAAATAACCGAAGGATATACAGTCAAACCAAAAATTATTCAGAGACCAGATATAATTATTTTTTTTTTACTAGTGGGTGCAGGACACTATAGTTAATTTAAGTAACTGAGGATAGCAAAATAAAGTAAACTGTGTCAAATACCCAAAAATTCTTCATACAGTGGACTACCAGTAAAATTGATACAAAAGTGAGACCAAAAATTATTCAGACCAAGTAATGGAAAAAAATTGAAATTCAGGCTTTCATGAACCTGGTTGACAGCATGCCCAGGAGACTACAGGCTGCCATTAAGGCTAAGGGTGGCCCGACAAAGTATTGATAGTTGTGTAAATATTGTCATACCAACAGCTGTCTGAATAATTTTGATTGATTGATAGAAAGGTATTATCAAGCTAAATTTGTTCTGACACGGTTTAACTTGGAGTTCTTGTAATATTTTATTAGCATTTTCTAAACTATAGCGAATAAAATGTGAGAAATGTTGAAGGTGTCTGAATAAATTTTGGTTTGACAGTATCTATTTGATAAATGAAGTTAATCAACTAACATTTTACATACTCATTTGTTTTCTTTACCCAATATTTAAAAAAACAATAAAAATATTGGTATCGGCAAGTACCAAAAATTAAAGTATCGTATCGGGCGAGTACTGGAAAAAGTGGTATCGGTGCATCCCTACTTACAAGTTTCCCAGAAGACAAAATAAGTTAAATTACCCCGACCTTCAAATTCAAGAGGATACTTACAAAAGGGTTCAAATACATGAAAATGCTGGAAAATCAAAGAATTTGTGGGACCTGAAGGATTTTTCTGAAGAACAGCAGGCAGTTTAACTATTCAGGACAAATAAGGGGCTCATGAACAACTATCACTAAACAAAAAAAAAACAATTGTAGATCATTCAGGTAACCGTATTAAGAATCAAGTGTATGTAAACTTTTTTTTATAAATTTTCTCTTGTGGACTACATGTAAACAAACATCTTTTATGTGAAATCTTATTCAGGTCAGTACTAAATAAACAATAACATGCATTTTGTATGATCCCTCTTATTTTGGTAAAATAACATTTTGCTGATTCTGCAAGGTGTATGTAAACTTTTGACTTCAACTGTAAATACTTTAAGTACTTTATCATTTACATAATGTTCCACATTACAGTAATAAATATTTTTATACTCTGTTACAGGCTACGATAAGGAGAATCTTGGTAAAATAATAAAATAAAATGAATGAAAAACCAATGAATAGTTAATAAAAATTGGCTTTATGTATTTAATTTTTTTTTATTCGCAAAATCCTTCAACTTCATGGGTTTATCAGCCTCACGCTTGAAATTCCTGCTTTTCTCCTCACACATTCAGAAGCTGTATCAAACATACGCACTCAAAGCTGAGAGACTTGTTCCTGTGGGCTTTTTGGAGACATAAGTAGAGGACAAAAGTAATTCCCTCTCATTTCCTCCATTTCTGCTCCTCCGACAGGGTGTATGACCATTGCATGTCTGCTCTCACAACTGTCCTGTTTTCACCTCTCCCGGTAAATGAACGTTCAGAAGCAAAGCTGGAAGAAAATCACAGACCAATCAGCGGTCACATCAGCTGTTGCCTCGAGGAGAACGGCTCTGTGAAAAGCATCTGTTCCTTTGAGAGCAGCTTGTCGTGGCCCTTCAGTAATGTGGGCCATACGCTCTGTGGTCCAGCTCCCCGAGGGTCTCCTTGCACAACAAAACGCTCACAGCCTCCCCCAGTGGCTGGCGAGAGAATCGCCAGCCATTCTCTCCGATTCCCTCTCAGCTCCAGGCTGTTATTCAACACTGACATTTCTCAACCAATCAATACCTCATCATTGGCAGCAACCGGCCCGATCCAACCCTCCAGAAATAGCTGGCGCTCAAAGTGCACAGATGTCACTCTGTTTGTGTGTGCGTGCACGCATCATCTCCTCCGATGCCATTATAGAAAGAGCATTTACATGTCAAATTGTTTATTAATTCATTTCATTATCAAATTCACCATAGCTATCAGAGACATTTATATCTCGATAAGATCTCTTCATGCATGAGAATGGAGACGTTCTCGGTTTGGCAATGCAAATCAGTCCAGCGAAAAGCATTAACACCCACAAACACAAAAGTGCACAAAAGCCTCAATATCAAACACTCAAATGTCACTCACAGTTCATAAGCTAATCAGCCCAGAACCCAGGGAGAAAAGGCGAGAAAGAGAGAGATAGATGCTCTTTCATTCATCCCAGACAAAGCCATTTAAAGAGAGAGAGATGGAGATGGAGTGATAGAGCTGAGGAGACTCCATAATGAAAATGAGCAGGATATAAGCCGGTAGATAAAACAAGTCATTCAAAGCCATTTCCTCTCCAATAAGCGCACACACACACACATGCAGATTTACAGTTACATCTCAAAGCTGTCCGTCAACTTGAGTGACAGGCGCTGCCTTATCGACAAGTCACAAAAACACTTTTAAAGCCCACCCCTCCCTCTCATCCAAATATGCCGCTGTCTTATTGTTTTTAAAGAAGATAACAATGTATTTCCTCAACACATTACTTTGCTTTATGGGTTTTTCTGCCTATTAGTGAATACTTTGTTTCATAGTAAATGGAAAAATACACATTTAGCTGGAAAAGACACAGACTTGCAGAATACACACTCTAATCTAAATACACACAACTGAAGTGAAATGAATTTTACAGTGGCCCCAAAAAGTATTTGGACTTATAAGCCACACTTAAAATGTATGAATTTCATTGCTTTAGATAGCAAAATATCAAACCCGGTTGCATTTGCATAAAAATATTAGTTTCTCAAAACTAACTTCACATCTCTTAGCCATTTTTCCAAAAGACTTTTAACTGGTGTTTTGGTGATTTTACACACCACAGGTGTAGTACACCACATTATGCACATGTTCTACTAACTTTTGTGAACCACAAAGTGTCAACACATTTCGTCTTCATTTTGAACAGTATATAGTTTCATCATTTTTACCTCAACAAAATAAGAGGCAGAGAACATAAACTCTTCATTCTAGTGGCGTCTCCAGGAGTGACAAAGAACAGTGCATTTCAATCAATTAAATTCCTGTCCAAACTCAACTAGAATAATTTACGGCACCATATCTGTTCCAGGAGCTGAGTGGAACACCTAATTACCTGCCTGGAAAAGTGTTTTTAAAATGAAATATTGAAGGCGCCTGATGGTGCACTAAGCAACATCCCTGACTCAAGTTTGCAATCCTGATTTACAGATTCATACACTCACCAGAGTCTGCTGGCCACAGCAATCAATTTAGAAACCAGTTAGCTTATTAATATTACTGTAAATAGTAAATAATGCTAATTTAATCATTTTGTTCCATCACTAGTGAAAAATCTAGTTTTAACCAGTAGGTACTTATAAGCTACCAAAGTCAATTTTTTACATTGCATTTTGAATATTTTGGGTATTATCACAGGGCTCACAAAATGGCTAGCCCGACATCCCGGGGCTATTGAATCTTCCAGTCAGGCTACCAAAATGTATCACCACCCTGCCCGATGGCTTATCTTAAATAGTAATATAAAACTCCTTCCTTGATTTGCTTGCTTGTAGGGGTGAACTGGATCATAGTTGATCATTTGCACGTTGCCAGTTTCAACATTCAAGTGTTTTAAACCATTGAAGCGCATGAAGAGGTGAGGCGTTTCATACAGCGCACAAATACAGAATTGATTCCTCTTTCACATCTCCTTGAGCTTATACGGACACATACACACAAAATCTCAAAATGCCAATCTTGGCAAGTATTCTTGTAAACACAAAGTCGGTTATGTCTTACGTGAATGCAGTGGAGAAAGAAATCGCATTTGTATTGTATTGGATCCGTGCAATCGGTCTTAAAGGGACAGTGGCCTGTAAATACCTGCTGCTGTCTGTCATTAATGGTAATCAAACAACAAAACACATTTTTAAAGATTAATCTACATTTAATTTATACAGTGAACACCAAGCAGTGTTTTTCTCAATTATTACATTTCTGTATCTGAAAACTAAAGTTAGACCTTATTTTTATTTGTGACTGTTCTATTTTATTCATCTATGTTTGAACTTTGTTTATTTGTTCTTATTTACTTAAAGTTAACTTGTCTTTAAACATGTTTGACCTCTAGCTGCTGTGATAAAGTAGTAGTGTTCTTTAAATAAGTGTCCTTTACATAAAAAGGAATAATTTCTCAAATCACCAAATAGCAAAAACAAAACAAAAAAAAAAAACCCTCAGTTCTTGAAATTAGTTAAATGTATCCAAATAATAATTATGCTTTTAATTAATTGATGAATCAAATGACAGACCAGTTACTTCATTAATAATTCACAAATAGGAGATACAGGGGATATATCTGTGAATTGTTAATGCTAAAATTAAATATGCACGTGTTGATACGTGAGTAACTGAATCTAAAAATGGAATATGAACACTGAGGAAGGTCCTGCATGACCAAAACGTCCGTTTATTTTAACATGCACGGAGCACGTTTTTGCACTTTATAAGAATAAAGAAGATTGCTAGAATCTTGGCATGTAATCCTCTCATTTGGACACAAATTAATTTCTCAAGAATCAAGTTTTTTTTGCTCTTTGGTGGATTCTATTATTGACTTGAAATCATGTTAAATGTGAATGGAACTTAGCCCAAGATCCTCCTTTTTTCTTTTTTGCATCCAAAAATGACCCAATCTGGAACTCAAAATCCGTAATACGATCTGAACAATGACTTGTTATTTGAAGGAAAAATACAAATCACAAAAGTTTTTGATGATGCTGACATGTCCGCAGTGAAGTTCAGCTGATGTCTCTTTTATTCGGGCTAGTTAAATCCGTTTTGGGCTACCAAAATCTAAAGAATGCCTGTCCGAAGGGCTACCAGGGATTTTGAAATTTTGCAAGCCTTGTATCCTTTTAAAAAACAGCACCTACAGTCACTGACTGTCTGATGTATACTGCACATAAAGCTGGTAAATAATAAATACACAAAAAATAAAATGACCTGCAACACAGTGTTTGACCAAACCAGAAGAGCTCTCCCCTCAGACATTCCTGTGATTTCAATGTCACATTAAAAATGACCAAGCACTACAAAATTTCACTGGCAGATAAAAATAGAGCATGACAGAAAATTAACAGTCCACTCACTCAAAGAGACGGATAACGATTATTTGAAGCGCAGCCTCTTTTAAAAAAGCTAAATATATGTAATCACAGCATTTGAAGCACACATCCTTAAATCGCAAAGCTACCACATTTCTCATCCTGACCTACAGTATCCTGGGTTAAACGCAAGTCTAACTGGCTCTTTGAAAGGGTAGGTTGATAAACACCATTTTTTAGTTGGCCCTTTCCAAACATTGACCCCATGCCCTTTGTATTTTTATCCACAAATCTAAACCACCAGGTGACAAGCAACCCATACTTAACTTTACACAAATCACACTGAGAAATACCGCTGCACCCATTTATGCCATGACTGGCAGGTCAGAAAGGTGATCCATCAGTGATTGCCACTCTCATTGACTGCCGAGGGCTTTGGCTGTCTCTGGGATTACAGGTTATAGAGCCTCTGCCTTTCCTATTTCAGATCTAGCACCTCTCATTGCCATGTTCATAACCCATCTCCTTGCTAAAGCCGTCTCTCTTATCAGCCGGATTGGCTTCCAGTTGATTGTTTGTGAACAATCACTGCTTCCATTATTATGGAGGTATTTCTGCGGGTCGCCCCGCTGAGACGAGGCATCCAGATGAGTGCTTCGGTGCCAAAACAGTACGACCTGTTATAAGAGGCAGAGGCAAGGTCATTGCTTTCAAATGACAACACACCAGATCTCCAATAGCTCTTTTGTTAGCTGCGCAGCGCGGAGGAAAATGGAGGGAAAATCTGTGGATTTCCCTCCGGGCGACCGGCAACAAAAAGAGCTCCCCTTATTTAACCTTTTGGCTTTGTAAGCGTACTCTCGATGGCCTCTTTTTAAGAAACAAGCTGGATGTTGACCATGAAATATATAAGATTAATCCTGAATAGGCTGTGTTAGGGTCATGACTACCAGACACCAATCAGACTCATTTATATATAGATGCTAAAGGCAGCCTTTCAATAGAAAAACTGACAGATATTCAGTCATTAAAACGGTTAAATATCAGTAGCCTTTCATTGAAAAAAGTATGAAAAAGATGGAGGTGGATTATGGATTATGCATAATAACAGGAACATTGCTCATAGCAGGCCTTGAAATATTATTTTTAAAAGTATTATCTAAGGTGGTGAAATGGTTTCGAAAGCACTGTGTTGGCTGTAGAAGTGATGCTTTAAAAGGGATACATTTAGAGACTCCTTTAAGAGGATTTTACCATCTGCAAGGCTCTACAATAAGGATGACCAGTGACCCAAAGGCCAGTGAGAGCGTTTCAGGTCAGTGCTGAAAGTTACACATTCACTGATCTTGTACATGCATCTATGTATCAGTAAGAATGTGCTGAAATCTACAAATGAATCAGTTTTACATTATATACAATATACAAGTGTTTTATGACTTTGTGAAGTTATTTTACAGCTATATAATTTCCAGCTTATTGCAAATATTATTTGTGGTAAAAAAAAAATTAAAAATTACCTTATTGCTGGGACCTTACCGATGTATCCTGATAACTATGGCAGATTGTATTACTTTTTGAAAGGAAGTTCTCATTCACAAATGTGACCCTGGACCACAAAATCAGTCAGAAGGGTCAATTTTCTGAAATTGAGATTTACACATCATCTGAAAGCGAGTAAATTTCTCCAAAAGAGAAAATCGCCTTTAAAGTTGTCCAAATTAAGTTCTTAGCAATGCATATTACTAATCAAAAATTAAATAGATATATTTACAGTAGGAAATTTACAAAATATCTTCACGGAACATGATCTTTACTTAATATCCTAATGATTTTTGGCATAAAAGAAAAATCTATAATTGTGACCCATACAATGTATTTTTGGCTATTGCTACAAATATACCCCAGTGATTTAAGACTGGTTTTGTGGTGCAGGGTCACAAATCTACACGCAATGAGCCTTACTCCTAAACACTTGAGTAATTTGCATTAAAAAAATGGACCTTCCTGATAAGTCTCCTCCAGATTCATTAACACTTTGTGAACCTCAGATTTGAGTAATGTTAATGTAAATGAAGTGTTATTAACATGCTGATGATTTACAAGTGGTACAGTTAAAAGGCAGGTGTACATTTTTTCATAACTACTAACATCTTGAAAATATGAAGAGTTAAGGTCTCTGCACACCGAGCCCGAAATTTTCGCACGTTAAAACAAATAAATACGACCTCACGTTGTGTCAATCACGTTTTCACACTGCCTCCGAAATTTTCGCCTGTTAAAAACAATTCGGATCAAATTTGATTTTCTGCATTTTCCGTGGCATGCATTTTGATAGAAAAGGAGGGGGAATACGAAAAAAACTGAAAAACGCATGCGAAAATTTCGGACTCCGTGTGCAATGACCTTTAGTAATCCATCAGAACAGCTTAATGAATGATTTACACAAATGAATTCTGCTTGTTTTATGAATGAGCCAATTTCCCGCAAAACGTTTGGTGTCTTACAATATTTGATTTTGTTTTCCACTCAATCACAGACAATTATTGTGATTTAATGAATTTAAATACCCCCAAGCACATAAAAACAAAAACTGTGGTTGTTGATCGCCTTTTGCTCAGATGGGCTCTTATTCCAAATCATTTGCAATAATATTTTAATAATCAAGTCAGGCTACACATGGTACTACTAAACTGCCTCCTATAAACTTTAAGGAGAGTTTTACTGGAACGGTTAACACACTAAAGCACAGCTTTCTGAGAAGTGGCCCTCTTTAAAGCACAACCAGTCCAACACCCTGACTCAACTCTAGTATACAGATTGTTGTTTATCCAGCCGAATCTCTGCAAATCCAAGATCTATTTTTCCAATCTCTTTTCCAAAGACGTGTCAAAAACATTTCTACTGTGAA
Source organism: Barbus barbus (assembly GCF_936440315.1). NCBI lineage: Eukaryota > Metazoa > Chordata > Actinopteri > Cypriniformes > Cyprinidae > Barbus > Barbus barbus. Next base: position 17,354,509 of record NC_136725.1, read on the forward strand.
ACAACAAGCTGGTGGAATTTTTCCAGTCTATATAACATGAAAAAGTCAATCAATATAAAAACCCATGTTCGCTTTCAGAATTTCGCACAATAATGTGTGTAATACATCAGCATGATCGAGCCTGCAATATCTGTAATAAATGCCACATCCAATCCATGTTGACATGGTGCTGTCGTCATTAACGTACTTCAGCTCTCTGCACACTTCAACATTCAGAGTAATGAAATAATGGCGGATGTTAGTGTGAGCTGCTCTGTTCCTACCCATTAGGGAGAGAGAGAGAGAGAGAGAGAGAGAGAGAGACCACAGACTGGTCATATCGAGACGAATGAGGCAGTTCATTGGAACATGCATCGACTCCGGCCCCACAATGCACTGCAACACGCCCGTGTCACTGAACAAACACTCTAGTGCCTCTGTTCCCCTGCCCATGTCACAGGTAATCTTGTTCTGTCTTAGTCATACTGGCCTGAGCACTGAAAGGCTTCATCACTCTCGCCTGGACCCGAGAAAAGCAGACAGGAAAGGTCAGCAGAAAGGGCGTGTAGGAAGGAGGGATACTGTCAGTTCTTCTCTGCAGTGAGGGCCTACAGGGGGAAAATACAAGGGAAAGATCAGGACAACTTCACCGACAGAACAGACTTCACAATCAGGAGGAAGGGAAGACCACTGCATAATACACCACAGCGATTTGTTAAACTACGGTAACACTTCACTATTTCCATCAGGAGAGCGTTTGATGTTACACGCATCGTTGATGAGAGCACCTGTTCTATGAGCAGATGCTGAAATGTGTAACTGTTAATCAAAGTCTCTGGCTGCATGAAGACACAGTGAAAACGCATTCACTTAATGCCTCCAGAAATTGCTCACCTTAGTATTAAAGCATCATTAAAACATAATACAATTTGGCATTCTTTTAAGACAAAGCAAAGAGAATTTAAGGAATAAGTTGATGGAATATGTAAATATGGTCTCTAAATGTAAATGTTTTGTATTAGCAAAGCCTCAAAGACTGAAAATGCAACATTAATTTGAAAATAGGGTAAACGCACCTATTAAGCTCATGTATCCACGAAGAACACTTCCATGTTTGAGCTCAGATTATGAAAAGAAAAAATAATTTATAAATATATAATTTAACAAGTATTATCATACTTAACCAATTGATGCGTTTATTCCTACATACCTCCTGTAATTTCAAGCCAATCAAATCATTGCACGCTGAGATTGAATCTCCATGTGTTCACACTGCCTAGCGGACATTTTGAAAGCTGTCTGAAAACTTTCACCAAAAGAAGAGCCCTTTAAATTTGCATTTTTTTTTAGATGTTTAAGCCTTTAAGTTAGCTGACTAGCTGTATAAGATTGTGTGCTACGCTAATATAGGGTATTACTTCGCGGACATTACAAGCTTGTACTTTTAAATCCATAATAATATACATTTACAGTTTATTGCTGGTCTGTGGTTTTATCCTGCTGTAATTTTTAAAGATTTCATATTATTGTACAACCCAAATTCCTGAAATGTTGGGACGGTTTTTAAATTTGAATAAAATGAAAACTAAAAGAATTTCGAATCACATGAGCCAATATTTTATTCACAATAGAACATAGATAATATAACAAATGTTTGAACTGAGAAATGTTACAATTGTATGCACAAAATTAACTAATTTCAAATTTGACGTCTGCTACAGGTCTCAAAATAGTTGGGACGGGGGCATGTTTACCATGGTATAGCATCTCTTCCTTTTTTGTGATTTTGTCCCCATTACAGCATATGGGTTTGCAACAACATGAGTGTTAGTAAATGTAGACAAAAACTGGGCTAACTGTCCCTTTAAGATGTTAAATTCTAGTCATTTAGGTCATTTTTGCTTTTAACTAAGAGCATTTCACAGCAGGAGATTGAGAGAATACGGGTCAGACATCTGGTGAAGATTCATTCAGATGAGACGCTCTCTGTCAGAGCCGCGGTGCAGCACATGTTCTTGACAGGGCTGAGACGTCATACTTGCGCAAGTAATGCAGGTTTGAGAGCAGACTATGAGCTGCCCCCATCCTTTCTGTCTCACCTCAATAACTTCTGGTCCCTTGTGCACTGTGACTAATAAACAGAGGCAAAAGCCATTGAAAAAAGAAACTGGTATCATAAAATTCACATTCTCCTGAAATGAACCAAAGTGTTTTCTGGAGAGCTAAAACTATAACATGTTCCAAAGAAACCTAACACTTCAACCAAAACCTTCATGGAAAACTGATATACTGAATATGACATTTACATATTTTAACCTACAGTCACACTGGCAGTAAGCACATAGCTCCACCTATTGGAAACATGCAGCCATGACACTGAAAGCTGGACAAAATGAAACCGCAAACAGAAAGTTTGACATCCACTATATTGCCAAAAGTATTGGGTCAACCCCTTCTAATGAACATGCTTGATTACTTTAGTAATTTCTATGAGTACAAATCTTAATGTTAAAGCATATAATGATATTCTAGGGAATTGTGTGCTTCTAATTTTATAGCAACAGTTTGGACAGGACCCTTTTCTATTCTAACATGACAGTGCCTCTGTGTACAAGACACGGTTCAACAAGACATGATTAATTCAGTCAGTGCGGAAGAACTTGACTGGTCTGCAGAAAGCCAAGTCCTGATCCCAGCTGAACACCTCTGGTGTGACTTTATATGCAGACCTTGAGCCAAAAACTCATCACCAAACACCAATGACTTGTATAGACTCTATAAGGACAAAGGTGTTGGGACGCACCCTTCTTTAGAACAGAAAAAGGCACTAACAAAACTGTGGCAACAAAATGCATTTCCATCTCTGTTGCAACAGTTTTGGACGTGTCTAAAATGACAGTACCCTTATGTACAAGTCATTGGTGTTTGGTGATGACAAAGATAACACAAGTAAACACATGCAGTTTTTGAATGAAGTTTATTATGAAAGGAAAACAAAATCCAAACCCACATGGCCCTAAACCTAATAACTGGTTGGGCCACCCTTAGCAGCAACAACTGCAATCAAGCGTTTGCAATAACTTGCAATGAGTCTGTTACAGCGCTGTGGAGGAATTTTGGCCCACTCATCTTGGCAGAATTGTTGTAATTCAGCCACATTGGAGGGTTTGAGAGCATGAACCGCCTTATTAAGGTCATGCCACAGCATCTCAATAGGATTCAGGTCAGGACTTTGACTAGGCCACTCCAAAGTCTTCATTTTGTTTTTCTTCAGCCATTCAGAGGTGGATTTGCTGGTGTGTTTTGGATCATTGTCCTGCTGCAGAAACCAAGTTCGCTTCAGCTAGAGGTCACGAACAGATGGCCAGACATTGTGCTTCAGGATTTTTTGATAGACAGCTGAATTCATGGTTCGATTTATCACAGCAAGTCTTCCAGGTCCTGAAGCAGCAAAACAGCCCCAGACCATCACACTACCACCACCATATTTTACGGTTGGTATGATGTTCTTTTTCTGAAATGCCGTGTTACTTTTACGCCAGATGTAATGGGACACACCTTCCAAAAAGTTCAACTTTTGTCTCGTCAGTCCACAGAGTATTTTCCCAAAAGTCTTGGGGATCATCAAGATGTTTTCTGGCAAAACTGAGACGAGCCTTTGTTCTTTTTGCTCAGCAGCGGTTTTCGTCTTGAAACTCTGCCATGCAGGCAATTTTTGCCCTGTATGTATGCATGTATATATAGATGCTAAAAAGCATCTGCTAAAACCCTACTTCCTGAATTATTAGACCATAGCGCATCAAACATAATTAATTCTGACACTAAAATGGTCTGGAAAGTAACCAAGATTGCAACATAAACTTCTAAGTCTCTTTCTTATGGTGGAGTCATGAACACTGACCTTAACTGAGGCAAGTGAGGCCTGCAGTTCTTTAGATGTTGTTGTGGGGTCTTTTGTGACCTCTTGGATGAGTCGTCGCTGCGTTCTTGGGGTCATTTTGGTCGGCTGGCCACTCCTGGGAAGGTTCACCACTGTTCCATGTTTTCTCCATTTGTGGATAATGGCTCTCACTGTGGTTCGCTGGAGTCCCAAAGCTTTAGAAATGGCTTTATAACCTTTTCCAGACTGATAGATCTCGATTACTTTTTTTCTCATTTGTTCCTGAATTTCTTTGGATCTCAACATGATGTGTAGCTTTTGATGATCTTTTGGTCTACTTCACTTTGTCAGGCAGGTCCTATTTAAGTGATTTCTTGATTGCGAACAGGTGTGGCAGTAATCAGGCCTGGGTGTGGCTAGAGAAACTGAACTCAGGTGTAATAAACCACAGTTATGTTTTAACAGGGGGGGTAACACTTTTTCACACAGGGCCATGTGGGTTTGGATTTTGTTTTCCCTTCATAATAAAAAACTTCATTTAAAAACTGCATGTTGTGTTTACTTGTGTTATCTTTGATTAATATTTAAATTTGTTTGATGATCTGAAACTAAAGTGTGACAAACATGCACAAAAAAAAAAAAATCAGGAAGGGGGCCAACACTTTTTCACACCACTGTATATGTGTATATATATATATATACACACTCACCTAAAGGATTATTAGGAACACCTGTTCAATTTCTCATTAATGCAATTATCTAATCAACCAATCACATGGCAGTTGCTTCAATGCATTTAGGGGTGTGGTCCTGGTCAAGACAATCTCCTGAACTCCAAACTGAATGTCAGAATGGGAAAGAAAGGTGATTTAAGCAATTTTGAGCGTGGCATGGTTGTTGGTGTCAGACGGGCCGGTCTGAGTATTTCACAATCTGCTCAGTTACTGGGATTTTCACGCACAACTATTTCTAGGGTTTACAAAGAATGGTGTGAAAAGGGAAAAACATCCAGTATGCGGCAGTCCTGTGGGCGAAAATGCCTTGTTGATGCTAGAGGTCAGAGGAGAATGGGACGACTGATTCAAGCTGATAGAAGAGCAACTTTGACTGAAATAACCACTCGTTACAACCGAGGTATGCAGCAAAGCATTTGTGAAGCCACAACAGGCACAACCTTGAGGCGGATGGGCTACAACAGCAGAAGACCCCACCGGGTACCACTCATCTCCACTACAAATAGGAAAAAGAGGCTACAATTTGCACAAGCTCACCAAAATTGGACGGTTGAAGACTGGAAAAATGTTGCCTGGTCTGATGAGTCTTGATTTCTGTTGAGACATTCAGATGGTAGAGTCAGAATTTGGCGTAAACAGAATGAGAACATGGATCCATCATGCCTTGTTACCACTGTGCAGGCTGCTGGTGGTGGTGTAATGGTGTGGGGGATGTTTTCTTGGCACACTTTAGGCCCCTTAGTGCCAATTGGGCATCGTTTAAATGCCACGGCCTACCTGAGCATTGTTTCTGACCATGTCCATCCCTTTATGACCACCATGTACCCATCCTCTGATGGCTACTTCCAGCAGGATAATGCACCATGTCACAAAGCTCGAATCATTTCAAATTGGTTTCTTGAACATGACAATGAGTTCACTGTACTAAAATGGCCCCCACAGTCACCAGATCTCAACCCAATAGAGCATCTTTGGGATGTGGTGGAACGGGAGCTTCGTGCCCTGGATGTGCATCCCACAAATCTCCATCAACTGCAAGATGCTATCCTATCAATATGGGCCAACATTTCTAAAGAATGCTTTCAGCACCTTGTTGAATCAATGCCACGTAGAATTAAGGCAGTTCTGAAGGCGAAAGGGGGTCAAACACAGTATTAGTATGGTGTTCCTAATAATCCTTTAGGTGAGTGTATATGTGTGTGTGTGTGTACTTTATTTTGCTAAAAAGCATCTGCTAAAAACCTACTTCCTGAATGATTAGACAATAACGCATCAAACATAATTAATTCTGACACTAAAATGGTCTGGAAAATAACCAAGATTGCAACGTAAACTTCTAAGCACCCGTCAGATTCTCTTGCATCACCCTCCAAAAATAGACCTGAGTCCATCTGTTCCAGCTCATTTCAGACCATTATATTTGATCTCTGAAAGAAGGTTCCAGCAGGGCATCTCAAATCTGCCGTCATCAGTGGGAATGCGTTTCAGTGGATACAGAAATAACACGAAGCGCAGGAGATATGCAGAGTAATTATGATGTCGGAATGAGCTTTTAAAGAGTAGATTAACATCAAATAGCACCTTGAAACAAACCTAGAGAGAAAATACTTGCTCATATTTCATAGGTTTCAGCAAATCAGCAGACACAACAGCTGAAATGGCCCCATATCATTTACAAATATAGCCTAGTGTTACCTTCAAAAATTGCACAAGAATAAAGGTGCTGGACTACTCAGAATTGCAGGGTCATCAGGATCACCATCAGTCTGAAGCAAAAGCAGAATGATGCTGGAAGAAGAAGAAAAAAAAAAAACAGCTTAATTTTAATATAATTATTGTTACAGTGCTTTATAGTTTCATCAAAAAATATACATTATTAAGAAGCAAAATTAAAATGGAATGAATAAGATATGAATAATGATCAAATCTATCTTCATGTATTTATTTGTATATACTTATTTTACTGGCAATATAACCATGAGGTAAAAGTATATGAATTGAGTAAATATGGTAGGCTTAAGGCTTAAGCCTGGCTGGAATTGCAATACTGTCATATTATATTTAGCAGTGGTCTCTGGTCTTAAAACAGTCCCCTGGTGTAATGCATTAATGTTAACAAAACAGTAGCTGCATAGAAGATGGCTCAAATAAAATAATATAAAACCTACTGCAATAACACAAAGTGCATATCTTAAAAACAGACAAAACGGCAAATCCATAGACTTTAGGCTACTTCGGCTCATAAAACAAGAAAAAGTCTCAAAAACACCTCATTTATATACGTCAAAAAAAAAAAGTCAGCGCTGGGTCTGGTGCCCAATTCTCTGATAGAAATAAGATCTCTATGCTTGCTCTATGTGCTTATTTTAATTGAATGTCGTCATATCCGGGCTCAGATATTACAGCGCCCTCTCCTGTTATGACAGATAAAGTGCTAAAAGTTGATAAGAGGGGATCATATTTAGCTTTTCATTGTGTGAAATACAAGAATAATGAAAAATATTTTTGTTTTTGTAATTTATTATAACTAAACATACCGGAAACCGCTGGGAATCCAGAGTGTTCGTTTAAATGTTACTAGTAGCACTTACTATTCTAAAACATTTACAGTAGTTTATTTTATGGTTCGCACTTCTTTTTAATCGTATAGCGTGTTTCTTCATTCTGACTTTGAGCAGTTTTGTCATCACAGGACTTCATTTGGCGTTCTTTGCGCGAGCCGAACTTTCAATCACAGAAGACCTTTTTCGGACACGTGTGTCAAGGAGCCTAGTAATAAAACTAAACTGACCCAGTGATATTTGGGGGGTTAAAGAATTAGTTCACTTTTAAAAAAACTTTTGCTGATAATTTACTCACCCCCATGTCATCCAAGATGTCCATGACTTTCTTTCTTCAGTCGAAAAGAAATTAAGGTTTTTGATGAAAACATTTCTCCATAAAATGGACTTCATTGGGACCCAAACGGTTCAAGGTCCAAATGACAGTTTCAGTGCAGCTTCAAAGGGCTTTAAACGATACCAGACGATGAATAAGGGTCTTATCTAGCGAAACGATCGGTCATTTCAAAAATAAATAAAAAAGTTTAAGTTTTATAAGCACAAATGCTCGCCTTGCTCTGTACTGTGATGCGCGTTCGCGACGTCACGTCATACGCAATGACGTTGAAAAGGTCACGGTTGACTTAAGCCTAGCTCCCCAATTGATAAATAAGTTATAATTTTTATGGTTGTAAAATATTTGTATAACTGTGTATGACTGTATACAAATTTAGTTATTTAAATTATTTTATTTTATTTGTAATTTATTTAGTTTTTTCTTTTTTCTTTTTTTTTTTTACTTTTTTAGTTATTTTATTTATTTTTTCATTGTATCCCCCATATGTTCACATGTCTTTATATTCTCATGTTCATGTTCTAATGTTTATCTGTTTATCTCTGATAGTGTCATAATAATAAAAAAAAAAAAAAAAAAAAAAACGCTCAACTCCTATTTTGCGCATGCGCAGCATTCTCTTAGTTAGTTTATGTGTGAAGCCATAGGTTGGTAAATATGGTCTATTATCAGGCTCCTCAATATTTCGCCACCAGGTGGTGCTACCATCATAGAAATCATGCATGAGCGTCAAGAGAGGTGATATGCACTTTATTTTACTTTTAATATTTATTTTATTCATTTATTTTCTTTAAAGGTAAAGGTTGCTTCAGAGGATTTGTCTATAATAGTCTTTAAGCGGCGTGGGAACCCGTCTGAAGACATAAACATAAATATCTCTAATACACTCTTTCTGTCATGACCCTGTATAATTAGCTTACTGACCACAGACCACAAGGTTAACATAAAACACCAAATTAGTACATTTCATTAATGCATTGTTAATAAAATGTTTTCTCCCGGGTCATTTAAAATAGTCCGAAAGTAAGAAACTATGCTGTTAAATAGGAGAATCACAGTATATTGTATTGTTTATGTTGTGTTACTACCAAACACAAATGTGTCACAGCTTTACCACCTTGATGATAAACTCTTGTAAACCATTGTTATGCTGTCAGCATACTGTAGATACGTGTGAGCAAGCACTCCCTGCAGGCATTTCATATTGAATAACATGCACAACTTTTAAGAGGCAGGCCTACGTGCTGCATGTACGGTGACTCCCTATATAGACAGATAATGGTTCAATCTTCCTCTCAAATGATAATTTCCACACACTTTCTTGAGTCAGTCCACACATAGACAATACGTGTTTGCGCTTGAGTCACAGGACTCTCACCTCGGCAGAGAGAGTGGGAAATGTGATGACTTAAGTTGGATGGAGGCTATTAAGCCTGAAGAATGGCACACATTAACACTCTCTGCAGGAGCGCGAGTCACCTCACTTTTTCCCACAGTAACACAATATGAATACAGTATAAAATTACTCTCATGGGTCTCTTTACTGAATGTCCTTATTTTTCTTCAATATCAGCAAAATTTCTTATTACCCATCTGACCCGACTGAAGCAGTATGGAAATGAATTCTTATTGTTATAGTAAGCTAATTTACCCTATTAAGATGTGTCTTAGAGTTTCTGATGATGATCATGTTATTAAGTGTTTCTAATAAGTAATACTGAATGTGTGTGTGTGTGTGTGTGTGTGTGTGTGTGTGTGTGTGTGTGTGTGTGTGTGTGTGAATTTATTATATACCAGTAAAACACATATACACATGCATATGGTGGAGGATATCAAATTCACTCAAATTCACAATTAATTACAACTAAATTATGTTTTTACAGTGAGCAGACAAATAGATTTAATTTCAGATTTATTTATTTTTTTCAAAAGGAAGAAGGAAATCCTTTTCTGAGTGAGTAACTTTTATAGGGGTGTGAAAATTCCTCTGGAAGTGCTGCAAACATGCATTAACATACCAGTGCAAAGCCAAGGTTAGTGGACAGAACTGTGCTCACTCATTACGTTAACAGTCCCTCAGGAAATAAATATCTATAACGCTTTCTACAGACCTCTAATAAGACTCAGGTAACAACCGTTCATTACAGAGTCTCAGGCCAGAGATTTACAAATCTCAGGAAAGTGCAGTTAGGAAGGTTCCCCTTACTTTGAAAACGGTTATTCCTTTAAGGGCGTCACAGGACGAGCAGTAAAGGCTTTGATTTATTCTTGGCGGCTGTTAATTGCTAGTGTCTTGTCATCTGTCAGAAGGGAGAGATTTGGACGGTCCGAGGTGCAGATTTCATGCTCTCTCTGGGAGGCCATAAATCTCTCAGGGGCCCCTCATAAATCACAGACTGCAGAGAGGAGTGCTGATCTCTTCCTGAGACTGATTATTCAATAAAAACGACTGTAAAAATATTTATTTTGAATTTCCATGGCTAACTTGTTGCTAATGCGTAAATTAAAAGTTGCACCTCAAACCAGAACAGAAATCAGAACAAGCAAAACTATGCTAATCAATTCATATCAAAAAATAAATCTTTGAAAGCCATTATAGCTAAAAACACAGTTAGCCATAATGGAAATACTCGCACAAAACACGGATTCAATATTTTTTTTTTTTTTTTGATAAATTGATTGTTTTATTTACAACTTTGATTTTTTTTTACAAATATTATTTGAGCATGTTTCACAAGAAAATACTATTTCAGTATTTCAGCTTCAAAATTTCACATTTAATGTTACTTGCTATTTCTTTGCAATTTCTGAGTGAAAACTGTTTCTACACCAAATCTTTTCAATGTATAATGTGTGTGCAAATATAAAAGTTTGTTTTATTTAATTTATTATCATTATACAATTTTGTTGCATTTAAAAACGTCTTTTATGTCTATTATTTCCAATCTGTATTTTATCTGGCAAATAAAAATATACATAAAAAATACAGATTCATCAAGACTTTTTTACTTATTTTTAAATGTAATCATAATCATATTGACATTTTATTTAGTATTTGCTCTCATAATTCTAGAGCACAATTTCCTGCATTTCCTTTCAGTTATTAACGATAAATTATGCTCACACTCAATATGATCCATGCAAAATTAACTTCTTTTCTCATGGTTGAAAAGACAAACAGTCTCAAAGTAACAGCACTCTCACTGTAAACTGTCCAACTGCGCAATTGTTTTAGGGTATGGTGTCAATCTGCCTAGACAGCCTCCATAAAAGAGAAGCAGAGGAAGAGGCCTGACCTCTCATTCTGTCTAAACTAACCCAGCACACAGGGCAGGCCAAATGCCCCAAAGTGATTCATTTATCAATTATCATTATTAAGACCAAATAATCACAAGAGAAAGCACATTTTTTGAGACATTACACAACAGACTGAGAGGATGACAGCTATCCTTGGTATGAAGAGCTGTCAGCAATGCTTTAGCACTGAACTATTGACTTACAGCAGCTGTTGTTCTTCAGATTAGAGAGCATGATGAAGCAGGACATGATCAGGCTGCGGGCAGTGAAAGGACAAAGATACATAGAGATACAGAACAGATTCCCCGTTGCACAACCTGAAACATGACCATCTTGCAATCTGTCAAAAACAAACCAAACAAAAGTATGTGCTCCCCTGTCAGTGCTAAACACAGTGTGTAGGGTGTGCTACTGACGCCATGTTATAATTGTCAAATACCTGCTCTCTTTTTGCGGGCTTTGAAGTCCGAGTGTCTTTCTGTTCTTATCCTAAGGTGCTGTTTGGGCTTGATTTATTGTTTGTTACAAAGACACTAAAATTATACGCCCACAAGGCCCAGCACCAACACAGTGCCGAGATCGCATTGCTGGAAATGATAATTGTATCTGTGGACAAATGTAAATAATGGATCGCAAGTCCGTCACACATGAGAGGAAATCCACAAAATACTAGTTATTTGATAAATGTACAATTTGTCATGAGCACTAACAGACAAATTTAGATTGAACTACCTGTGTGATTAATCACAAGACACAGCAGGAATCTACTATGAGACACTGCCCTTGAAGACTAGCACAAGTTCAGCCATTATCACCGACACAAAGTGCTGAAATCATTCTTAATCTTTTTTTAACCTTTTTAAAATTAAGTGTCATAAAATTGACAACAAATGCAATGTGCATTACATATAAAGTATTTTAACATGCATTTATTATATATATATATATATATATATACATATACATATACATATACATATACACACACACACACACACACACATGCATACACTATATTAGTCAAAAGTATGGAATAAGACACACACATATATATAATGCTGCATATATGAATTACAGTATATACATATAAACAATCATACACATAAAAAATGCATTAAAATAAACCAACTCTATTTATATAGTAAACATAAAAATTAAAATTTAATAATATAATTATATAATTTATATGATATTACCCCTGACATTACACATCCAATAAAAGCTTTGGGCCCAGGTGGTTAAAAAAAAGAAAAAAGAAAAGTGAAGAAGTCTATAATCATATGGTTCAAGAGATGCCAGTTATTGGTTTACATCTGTGCCTGTACTTTCTCTGTCCGGGCCAAAGATCCCAAAAGCTCATTCCTTATCTCTGATGATGGTAAATGATGTTGTGATGTAATGTTTTCATTTTTCCACAGCTTATGAGACATACAAATCTAACACATACTCAGAGTCTGTGTTTTTATTTGTCTGTTTCTGTTTTACTCACTATTCATGGCCTATATGTGGATCTCGCAGCAGAAGGCGTGTCTGGGGAGGGAGTAGCTGAATTTGCCTTGGGGAGCTCATAAACACCAGCATTTCTCATAGGTGACTGTACCATGTGACTCCAAAACGAGCTGCTTTAAAGAGCGGCCCGACCTGTTGAGAAACATCACAGTTAATCGCAGGTCGTGTGAGAAAGTGCCATCCAGACTCTCAGCACAGGAGATCGATGACACTGGAAACAGTCTACGGCTTCTCCATGGCGAGCAGAGGCAGCTTCACCAGCTCCGAGTTCTCCGAGGAGGAACCGGATGGGAGTCTTCAAGGGTCTGAGGAGCTGGACAGCAGCGACGGCAGCAGCTCGACGAGTTGTTACCCCAACAGCGCCCTAAGCGAGCCTGAAGATAGACAGAGCAAGAAACGCAGCAGGCCGGTGCGCTCCAAAGCACGAAGAGTGGCGGCCAATGTGAGAGAGAGGAAACGCATCATGGATTATAACCAGGCCTTCAACGCGCTCCGGGTGGCTCTGCATCATGACCTGAGCGGAAAGCGCCTGTCGAAGATCGCCACGCTCCAGAGGGCTATCAATCGGATCTCGGCTTTGTCAGTCTTCCTCACTAACAACCCACCAGCAAGTGTGGGGAAGTCCTGCAGCCACCTTGAGTGTCACGGTCAGCCAGGTAGCTTGTGGCAGGAGCCGTCGCCATCGCCTCCTGTGTGCCTTGAATCCCAGAGCTTCCTATCCTGGCACCAGCCGCTCAGCCATCATATACAAAACCCCTTGCACAGACTGTCCTCAGAGCAACACACTTTCAGCAGCCCTGCTTGTCCGCCGTCCCCTCATTACCCGTGTTTCTCTCCTGACGCCCAGGTTTACCCTTCTAGCGATATGGCAAGCTCATCCAGGTATGGACGGATAGGTGATGTTGGAGCATATCAGCCAGGAGTTTGGGGCTCTTGTGGCCAAAATCATATGGACAATTATGGGGAACCACTGCAGACGGCCCCTCTGTCCTGGCACATGGGGTACCTACAGGACGCTGGGCCTCAGCACTGTTATAACACACTGTGATACACACTCATGCACCAGGAATCCTGAGACTGAGAGAACTGAGAAAAATCACTGCCAACACCTGTAAACAAGTGCATTTCTGGTTACCGTTTGGTAACATTGTACATATTTTGAATGCGATTACAAATAGACTTTATTGCATTAAGATAAATTTATATGTAATGAGCAAATTATATGTGATTTGCAAAAGTATTGCATTAGTAAAAAGAGGACAATGAAAGTTTGTAAAAAAATTCTCAGATGTTTGCATTTCACCTTTGTAATAAAATATGCGAAATAGTAACATGCTGACTCGTCTTCATGCCAAAGCATTTAGAGAATATTTCTGTTTATGTAGGTAGCAATTAAGTGCATTATGTGTTTGTGTGCATGCAAACACAAAGTCTGTTTCCTTCTACTAATTTCTGAAAAATGGAGCTTTGATCTTGTGTGAACGGCTCATTCTTTTCATAACAGGTTGTAAAAATATCTGACATAGCAAAGGTTAGCAGGAATCCCATTCATGCTTTAGTCTCAATGAGTATATGTGCACATTAGAATGTTAGCATTTTTAGTAATCATTAAATCAATAATTTAAACTTCATTCAGAATGATTAACACCATATTGCATAAATGTAATGAATAATATTATTTTCAATCTTAAATTTCCTCGTGTTTTCACATTTAAATTTTATTCATTAAGCATATACTTTAATCTAAAGCAACTTGAAAAATGAGGAATATACAAATCGATTGTAAGCATGTAACATGAAAAGTGCTAAAATACAAAGCTTCCAAGCTTGCTAAGAGTTAGTGCAAGCTAAAACAGGGGGGAAAGTTGAAAAGCATAATTATTATTATTATTATTTTTTTAAATATTATTTTTTTATAATATAGAACATGCATCAATATAATTGCTAAAATAAATAAAAAATGCTAAATTGATAAAAACAAAGAAGTTTGTTGTCGCTAAAATAGAGGAAAAAATACAAATAAAGTATTTTTATATTATTATTTTTTTTATATTTCTAGCTATGTATCACTGCAACTTGTAATTGTATTATTATTTTTTGTAATATATTTTAAAACATTAAGTGTGATGTTTTATTTATTTATTTAATTCTGAGGCAGTCATGGATTGTCCATTTTTCTTGTTAAATAATAATTCAGTCAAGTTCTGATGGAAAAGTTGAGGGACTTGCTTGTTCGGGTGGATTTGTAAAGATCCTTTTACCAGTGAGGAATAATGGAGGTAAATGTTTGAATATAGTTTTTGAAATATGAGTGGGACCCTCAGGTGAGGGCCATCCTCAGAGTAGATCAATCTAAACACTGTTAATATTAGACCATTTAGCATGTGCTTGGGGACAGATTTATGACCTCACAGGAAGGAAGTGCAAGCACTACCCATAGAGAGAGAGAGAAAATCCCCCTTGGTCTCTTTCCTGCAGCCCCGTGGCGACTGATGGTGCGCGGGGGCTTTCACGGGGAGACCTGCAGGTGTGTCCAATCTGACTACACAAACAAGGATGAGGGTGAGAGATAGGAGGGGACGGATTGATTGTCTTCCTCTTATTTCATCCACAGACATGAATCATGGAAATCCCTGACTCACACCAAACGTGCTGACTGACGTTGACAGTGAATGTGTTGAGTGTTAGTGACAACATGTCTATCATCCTGCCTGTTATGGCAGCAGGCCAGTTAGGCTTCATCTGAACACATCAGCAGGTTTATGTGTTGTTTTCTGCGGTGAGCAAATCTTTCCCGTCAATCCGGACATTGCTCAATTGATCCAATGCATTTGTCATATCTGTCAGATGAAGATCTGTAGACAGTTTACCTCCTCAATAGGAAGCATTTGAACACTAGAGGGCAGCACATTATTTGTACAGACAAAGGCAAAATAGAATCTTTATTATTAGCCATGCAAACCCATTTTAGTGTGGAAACAAGTTGCTTACTAACCTTTTCTGTATAAGTTATGCATGCACTTTTAGAAATAATGCCTCAATAATGCCTCGGTTCCGAAAAAAAGATGAGAACAATTTTACAGCTCAAATGGTAGCTACACAACAGAATGAATGTAAGTGCTTTTAGAAAATAATATGCTTCACATTTCTACAAAATTACTTTTGCTGTGATCATCGTTTTAAAGCATCGTGGTTGAGTTTAACTTCTACTGAAGGAATGCCACATGCACATCTTACACTTTTAGCAGAACAATGGTTGAACGAGAAGGGTTAAAAATAAGATGGCTTAGTAAAACAATGTAAAGAAAAAGTGTTTTTTTTTATGAAAACAAATAAAAAAAAGAAAGAAAAGAAATTCACAATACAACCAGGAAGTATGGAGGCCCGCTTCTGCCATGGGATAAAAAATAAAAAAGGTCATTGCGACTTTTCCCTCATAATTTAGACTTTTTTTTTTTTTTTTGCCTCTACACAATTCTGAGGGAAAAGTCTGAATTGCAAGATATAAACCCAGAATTGCAAGAAATAAACTCACAATTCTGACTTTTTCCCCTGAATTCTGGTTTTACATCTTGAAATTCTGTTTTATTTTTTATTTTGCAAACCTAAATGTGACTTTTAATCTCACAGTTATAACATTTTACTTTTTTTTGCCATTGTGAGTATATACCTTGACTTTATCCCCCGGTTTCACAGACAAAGCTTAAGCCTAGTCCCAAACTAAGAAGTCTGAGCTGTTTCAACGGAAAGAAAATTACACTGATTGAACTTAAAAATATATCAATGTCTTTGTTTTGTCTCAAGATGGACACCAGTAGGCCTAATGTTTTTTTTCTAAGGCATGATTATAAAAATTACTTAAATGTCCGCACTGAACTATGGCCTAATCCTGGCTTAGTCTAAACCCTGTCTGTGAAACCAGGACTATATCTTGCATTTCTGACTTAACATCTCGCAATTTGCACAAAAAAAATTAAAAATAAATAAATCTTGAGATGAACTCTTTTTTATCCTATGGTGAAAACAAGCTTCCAAAGGGAAGAGAGAACGCAGTTCATTGTGATTTCATGTTGATTTAAGTGCTTTCTAGTGCAGCTCAGACAGATAAATGAGCTTATGAGCATTTGTAATGCAGAGATTTAAATGCAGTGAGTCATCCATGGCACAATAACACCTCTCACTAATAAACTTCTCCAACTTCAAACCCACACTGATCTGCCAGGCCAGGTTGGGCCGGGCCGCACCGCCCCCATGGTGTCTGCCATAGGTACTGTTGACAGGAGAATGAGCATGGGAGCACATGCCAAGACTCAGAGCACATGAGAGAGATAGAGACGGCAGATGACTCACCTGTAGCCTCTCTATTGCTTGCTAATGACGGAAGACACATTCACACGTACATACAAAGGCAGGCAGTTAAAGCATGAATGCAGAGGTTAGTGTTTATGACCGTTTTGATGGGGGTTCTGGCACTTTCATGGACACAGATTCGGTTTTGGACCAGAGTAGAGGCATGTAATTAGAACAATGCTCTGGGACAGTGTCCGTGATCTGCCGGTTTTGGCAAGTAGCGCGCTGTTCTTTTGGATATTCATGTCATATGCTGTGATCTGCCTCCTGACTATCATCCACATACGCCACCAGCAGGTGGTAACAGAACACCATCGCTGAAAGAGCCGCTTCCAAAACCAACTGCTGTATTGTATTTAACCCTGTACAGCAGCCTAGAAAAATCTAATGTTTTGACATAGAAATTTGCATATGTGTTTTCTGTTGAGTATCATAATTTGATACATCAGGTTTTTACAGCTCATACTGCATGATATACATGTTTGGTAGGAGAATATGGAGCTTGCATCTGAGGAGGAAAAAAAGCAGCTCTTCACAGGCTCAAACAGAGCAAATATATACAATTTGGTACAGTTGCTGATATTTATATGGCCAAAAAGTAAGATGAAATTCTGAGCTTGTAATGTAAATCAGTGAGATGTTCATTAAAGTATGCATATACAATACATGTCAGTTGTCACCCTGTATCTCCCAATAATGTCTTAGTAAGATGATATTTAAATGTTTAGTTTTATGATCAAGGCTTTCTTTTTTCATATATTGCAATGCAATACAATGAGAGATGTACAAATAAATGTTCATCAAAAGCCTAATGTATCATATTTGATCACTTTAACATGGTTTTGCTAAAAAAAATTGTCAACTTGATTATCCATATCTTAAAAAGTTGCTTCAGTCCAGTAAGTGCTCATCTTGAAATAATACCAACAATACTCCATTTATTCCTTAGTTTACTTAAAGTATCAGTAAAGATTTCATAGCAAAAAAGACATATGTACCATGGGGTTTCTAGAATTATACTAAAAAAAAAAAAAAAAAAAAAAAAAAAAGCATAAAACTGTTGTAACATGTTCTGGGTGGTGGCTTATGGTTGACATCATAAACATGGGACAATCATACATTTTTCAAAAATGTATAATTTTCATCAAAACCCATATTTCAATTTAAACTAAATTTAGGGGAAGTCGTGGCCTAATGGTTAGAGAGTCGGACTTGTAATCCAAAGGTTGTGGGTTCGAGTCTCGGGCTGGCAGGGATTGTAGGTGGGGGGAGTGAATGTCCAGTGCTCTCTCCACCCTCAATACCACGACTGAGGTGCCCTTGAGCAAGGCACCGAACCCCCAACTGCTCCCCGGGCGCCGCAGCATAAATGTATGTCACTTCACTTCACTAAATCATATTTGTATGATAGATTTTCAGAAATCAGGGAGTAGTAAATAAAACCTATCCAAAAAAGTTTCCAAGACTTTCACATAAGTTTCCAAGGCTTATGTGAAGGTCTTGGAAACTTTTTTGGATAGGTTTTATTTTAAAAAGCTGAACGTAGTACATAAAGGTTGTAGATTGGAAAAGTTGTGGTTGAAAACAATTTACATTTTACATTTCTGGCAGATGTGTTCATCCAAAGCAATTAGCTACAGGGACACTTCATTCTACTGCCAAAAATCTTTCTCCACTGCTTAAAAGCATGAAATTAATTTAAATGCATGGCTTAGATGACTGATTTAATAATTGTTTGAAAGGAGTGTCCATGAGCAAAGATGTCAGTATTGTATCCACCAAGCAGCTGCAATTGAGGTGTATTGGATTGCTACAGATAGCTTTCTCCTACAGATCTCCTAGAAAGAAATATAATAGACTCACCACAGTTAGACAAAATCAAGATTTCCCACAATCCCCTGAGCATTTATATAGTTGTTTATCTATCGTACTGAGTTAAATGTCAGCGGCTAACACAGCTTTGAGTGTCAGGCCAGGGAAGCGCAATAACTGATCTCTGCAGTGATTTCTGCTGTCTGCTCTGTTGAATTTGCTCACTGCAGGGATTATGAGAAATTCAGCCCCTCAAGTTCTGTCCACGTCAAGTGCTGTCTCTCGCTTCCTCTCTTTCATTATATTTCTCTTTCTTTCCGCATCTTGCCCTTTCCTCATCCTAAACTCTTAAATAAACTCTTCCAGTTTATCTCATCAGTTCAGTCTCAAACATCTCTTGGATTTGTACTTGAGGTTTCTATATAAACTGATTTTCATGCAGACGGATGCTTTGCGCATTTTGGTTCTGATAGAAAAATACCATTAAACCTCAGAACCGATTTGCATGAAAATCTATTTATACAAAGAAAACTGACTGCGTTTTATCAGAACTTGACCTTTTGACCCCTTTATACAGACTCTGCTGTGGAGAAAAACCTAAATAATCTGTATTTGGGTAGATCATAACATTACGATAGTGTTTTCCCCCATCTGAATTTCTGAGGGCTATTTGGTTTATGCTGAGGGTTATATGGGGGTTATTTGAATTTCAGACTATTTGGTAGAGCCACATTATGTGGAAAACAAAGATTCATTGTTGTTTTTGTAAATAAAATAGTTTCAAACATTAAGTTTCCTATTACAGAGACTGATGGCACAAATTACGGAAATTCACACATCAGGGGGCTTATAGTGCCAATGATGTGGTGTTCATTAAAAAAAGCTTGTAAAAACCGTAATCACCAACATAAATATGGCAGGCTACAAACTCCTCTTGAAATCCCCTCTTTATGCACCGCTGAATGAGTTTGACACGGAGAGAGAATGGACCTGTGGAGAGAGACTCTCATCAGCATGAGCATCAGCTAATGAATCAATCTCATGTTAACATGCATATCTCACTCATCAAATACATTAGTGCAAGCCTGGCACGTTCAAACAGCCAAATCCCAGCAGTTCAGTATTGTTATCACATAACCATTAATGGAAATGATCATTGTATGTGCGTTTAATACAGAAAACATCATACTTGCTGTCTGTATTAATCTTGTAGTCGTTTTACATTGAAAAAATGTATCCCTACCAGGTCAAATCATGCCCATTTTGAAAGCCGATTACAGATTTACTCAATCTAAACAACTAATAACTCTTTCAGATTGTGTTCTGGATAAGTTATGCGTCTCACATATATTGGTATGTTTTTACATTCAGGGTTTTTTTTGTTCACAAAATAAATTATTTTGCATCATCAAGTACCCTGTCAAACTTAAAAGCTTATTTGAGTTCCCTGAATGTCAAAGCACTAAACTTGAAACATACCTTTCCAGGAATAAACATTAAAGCATGTTATCTATCTGGATTAACCTTTACTAAACATGTTAAATGCCACAATAGGCACACACATACTGCCCTACAAAGCAAAAAGGCAGTAACTACGCCGAGTGCAGAACTGAGAAAAATGACTTTAAAGTTATCCTGTCATCCAGCCTAAGTAGTTGTAGGTAGATTATTGGACATGTGGTTGTTTTGTTACTTTATATTAGCTTATTCTTTGTACATATCAATCCTCATATTTAATTTGATATTTTACCCCTATTTTGCAGTTACTGTATTCTTGCTTTGTATTACTTACCAAAAACGTGGCACCATACCAAGGAAAAAGGCAGTAACTACAGATTCTCCAAAAACTATTTTGCCACAACTTGGGCTCTGGGTGTGTTAGATACACTGTATTTGAAATAATTGGAACCATTTGTTTTTCTGAACATGGATATACCAAACCCAAACTAATTTGACCATTTTAGGTCAATATTTTCCACCCGGAAGCTGTTCTGGTGCTGAAACGGCTGCTTATCAAAACTAAGCTGTATCAAGGCCCAAATGGGGACAATTTATTTTGAATAGGACCATATTATTATGTGTGAGTATTAGATTAATGCGTGTCTGGGGGTGTTTCTGTATCTGTAATGTAGTATCTGCTATACCTACAAATCACATTAATGTTAAAGCACTGCAAAACAACTTTTCTTTGGAGCAATATAGGCAAGTTAAACTCCAATTCAACAGAGCAAAACAAAATAATTTTGCCTAAGTGTTTCTAAGGCTTTTCAAACTCTTATGATGATAACTAAGATAAACAAGTTGATTATTTTATATGGTGCAGTATCTGTTTCAGTAGGTTTATAAACACAAAGTACTGAATGAAATGAATACATGGGACCGATATTTCAAATTAGTAAACATACATTTAATAATAGATCACATCAGCTGTGTGTGTTCACCATGGCAACAGTAACTTCACTGCGCAGCAACACGGTTATTTTTTGTCAGTTAAAACATAACAAGAATACAGTAATGGATGTTACTGTACTCATGCTTTGTTTCACTAGGGCTTTTTGCAGTTACTGTACAAACGACTACCATTTTTCTCCAAAACGACACACATTTGAGATAAGATGTTTTGTCACATAAGAAAGGATGCCTTGAATGTCATGAAAATGATAATAACTAATTTTTGACCAAAAATGCAGTTACTGCCTTTTTGCTTTGTAGGGCAGCATACATCTATGATAAAAAGAAGCACACTATTCTGCGGCTGGGTAGCAATACTGATGCCAAACTTCTCATCCAAACATGAATTAAATGAGTCTGTGGATGCTGTCAGAGTCTAATTACAGCTCAGACACATTCATTAACATCTCATCTCTGACTCAGGGGTTTGTATGGGCCTTTCTGGCTCATACAGCCCATCCCAGCAGGTCCTTTAAAACTAGTATTCACAGCAGGTCTTAGAAAAGGGTCATTCTCAGGAAATGAGATGAATATTTTTATCACTTCATTTGAAAAGGTTACTGATGAACTTTCATAGATTCTAATCTCTGTCTCAAGGCCAAGGCCGAAACCAACATAGACCCTGGAGGACTACCATTGGGGAATTAAAATCAATCATGACTATATTCAGAATCCCATGAATTATATCAGCGGGAGGATCATACGTCACACAAATGGTACAGTTTTCTGAGCATGTCCTTAAAACATTTAATAGCAGTATTCACAGCTCAAGTGCAACAGAATGAAAGAAACGGCAGCTCAGGCTGGTGCTCAGATTAATCAAATTCACTAAACCAATCAAGACATTTGTATGAGTCAGTAAAATTGAAAGTCAAAGACCAAATGAAATTGGAAGGAAAAACGGACTGATAAGATTACAGGTAAACTAAGTCAGTGTCAAAAAGATGGATCACCTCTGGACTTTTCAGAGATGAAAAACAACATTTGAGAAACTTTTTATTTGAGTTCCTTCCCACAGTGGCTTTAAAATTGAGAAAGTAATATTGTGAGACTAATTGAAAGAAAACTGAGAGACTAATACACAACACAAAACAATCTATAATCTATAATTTCTATATTTAATTTGCACTACAATATATTTCAAATAATATATAACTGACTTTTCCTTATGACATGGCCTGCTTTAATACTATTATTATTTATTAAAAAGTTTCATTGCTCAGTTCATCTCTATTCTGTGTTAAACGTGCTAAAAAGACTGAAACAGACAGACAGCTTTCCATAATTTCCTCCTGGAGATGTTTGTATCCATCATTAGATAAGTGTGCATATAACATCTGTTGGATGCTGAAGGCAGGGAGCCAAGACCTCTATTGTCCTTCCCCCTGCTTTCTGTTGATAATCCAAGAGTGACATATCAGTTACCTCATTTCTCCCTTACACGGCTAATGAAGCAGATGAGATGGCCTTTTAATTAGAGCCGGAGAGAAACGGTTGTATCATTAAGACAAGTTTGCCACCTTGAGGTATGATTAGCATTTCCACACTATTAACTCATTACATGGGTCCGTACATGAGCAAAATGTCTGTAGTTAAACACAGCGAGTCTCTTATTACAGATACCACTGATTTCTGACATTAGCTCACTAGATATTTGACTTTTTGATAGCTGTCATGAAAAAAAAAAAAAATAAATAAATAAATATATATATATATATATATATATTTATATATATATATACTTTTTTTTTTCCAAGACCGATTTCAGCATTTAATAAATTTAATACTGAAATCGTTCATCGAAAAAATAAAAATAAAAATGTATATATATATATATATATATATATATATATAATTTGTTTTCCATGAACGATTCCAGTATTTAATTTAGGAAAGGGAAAGGGAAGAGTGGCCAAGTATGGTGACCCATACTCTGAATTTGTGCTCTGCATTTAACCCATCCAAGTGTACACACAGTAGTGAACATACACCTGGAGCAGTGGGCAGCCTATGCTGCGGCACCCAGGGAACGCAGTATTTTACGCAATAATTTATTATTATATATATTAAATATTTTGTATGCATATATGTGTGTGTATATAAGATATATGTATAAGATACACACATATTATACATACAAAATATTTAATATATAATACATTTTATACTAAAATATACTGTAACGATATAAAGAAGCATGAAAAAAAAAACAGCAACTAAATCTGCATTTTATGTATGTTTATGTATTCGAGCACTGCATCATTCCTCTAGTACCTGTATTGATTCAAGAGTCTGATGCGCTTGGCATACGGAGCTCACTATGTTTTGGAATAAAGCTAAAATGTTCAATCAAAGGAAAAACAAAGCTTGTGTAGTTCCTGAAATACGCATTCTGCACTGATTAGAACTTTTATGGTCACAGCTTTTTCATGAATTTAGAAAAGTTGCTCTTTTAATGACAACATGCTCCCAGTAAACAACACAACATGTCTCATTCATTTATTCCGTTCTCAGAAGCCCTAATGAGCTGCTAGATGTGAAACTTTGTGGTTCTTTTGAGGGAAACAAAACAAACAGTTTCTGAAATACGAATGGTCATTCGATGTCCCTATACTACTGCTAACAGCTAAAGCAGTTTTTAGATTCTGAGAGGAGAGATATTGTTTGCCAAGCTGGCATACTGAGTCTTAAGTTGCAGAGAAAATGACTTACCGACTGCCCTATATTTTATGTGTGTTATTTGTTTGTTGCTTGCCCATACAAAACTCACCACTATGATGCTAGAGTGTTTAAATGTTTGTCACGGCATTGCCACATGGTTACTAGACATTTTAAAGTGGTTTGCAGATTGTTCAATGTTCTAAATGAAATTCTAACTGAAATCACAGATCATTTTTAACGAAGGCCAGTTTCCTTCTAGAGCCTGTCACAGAACATGGCTCATTAATAGAACATAAAATGTCTTGCTGATTTTTCATGCTGACACACTGAATGCCTAAATGTGTCTACATATGGCACAGAACCACATCTGAAATTTTGGCACATGCTAAATATGAAAAATCAAACACGGCACAAGATGCTTCATGCAGCATATACATTTATTCATTTAGCTGACGCTTTTATCCAAAGCGACTTACAATTGCTATATACGTCAGAGGTCGCACGCCTCTGGAGCAACTAGGGGTTAAGTGTCTTGCTCAGGGACACATTGGTGTCTCACAGTGGATTCGAACCCGGGTCTCTCACACCAAAGGCATGTGTCTTATCCACTGCGCTATCAACACCCCATATAACTACAAACAACCCCCCAAAAGCACACAGCTCACAAACAGTCACAGTAACAACTCATTATAAAGACAAAACAAAAAGTAGAGTTCTACTAACACTTCAAAAACACTCAGTATAGTGACTTCACAGACAAAACAAGATTATCAGCTGTTCAACAGGCTGTACACTTGCAATTTGTGATAAAGTTATAAATAATCAAAACAATAACATCACTGTCAAGGCTAGTAAATGGGTCTGAACAAACCACAGGCGATATAGTCTACTGCACACAAATATAGAAGGGAAGGAAACATCTGAGAGTGGATGGGGAAACAACATGAATAGACAGTAACGAACAGCAAAAAGATGAAAAGTGAGAAAGAAGAATGAACTGGACCAGAGTTGAGACTTATGGGCTTTTCACAATTGAAACTGTCAAACAAGGGTCATCTTAACTCTGAGTACAGGGTCCAAAACAATTGCCAAGCATCAAATTAAAGTCAAAAACTGACTTTGGCGGGTTTTTGACAGTTGCTTGGTAACGTTATTAGAAATTGTAAAATGATACATGGATTAAATTGAATTGTAAGAATGACAGTGACATGCACAATTAAATCTAAAACATACAAATCATCTACTACAAATAAAATCTGTCATGATATGTGAGTCTTTTAACAGTTGAGTGGAAAACGTAAATTTGCCATTACACATACATACTGTACACATACTGAACATACATTATACACACCGAGACAGAACAGATCTCAATTTCTCACATTATAAATCAACAAAGCTGTCTACACTGCTACACTGTCTACAAGTTTGTGATGTTGCTTAAATGAAATTATGCAAATTATTAGACTTTTATTATTTGTCAGGCATCTCAGTGAATTTGTCAATTTGTGAAAGAAGATGTCAAAACTGGCATCCAGCATGAATGCTAATTACAGGAGTCCTCATTAGCATTATGACAGGGCCATTTGAATAGATAATCAGGGACTCAGATTCATGCAATGTTCAGCATACTGCAAATACACATCTTAATTGTTGCTGTCACAATGTGTGATAAGTCATTAGTCTGTGATTTTGTCCCTGAATTTTTAGCTCTCTCGGATGAATTTAGCCTTTTCACTTTTAATATTGTGTTTTTGTCACTGCAATATAAAAGCTGTTCTTTAGGAAAGGAAAGGGCATGAGACTATTATCACTCATAGCTGACAACTTTCATGACTCCCATCATTGTGTGGGACAGCGGCTGCAAACATCCCAGCAGCCCATTGTGATTGAATCATGCAGGACGACAAGAGAATAAGAAAGAAAAAGAATTACAGCATGTGTCACAATTGCTGGAAATGCTGTACAGTTATGACTGAGGAAATACAGTTTTAATAAACTCTACCTTCAGCCAATCAAATTTCCTTTAATAAAAAAGACAAGCGAGAAGGAAAATATTTATAGTTAGTTGCATGAAGGCATAAAATGAAAGCTGTGTTTGCATGCAAAGAGATTAGAGTGCTGAGGTGTTGCTGCCTGACAGCTGAAGAATGATGGGAGTTTGAATCTGATATACTAATACCCAGGTAAAATGTGGTTTGGTAGCGCTTGCATTGTTCTAAACGTTTAAAAAAAAATTAACCAAATACATAAAACTTTCCAAAGACTGCCTGAAATGCAAGTTACTTGATATTACAAGACCTATGACCTATGTACAGGGTTTAAAGGAGTAGTTCAGTCCATCAATTAATAAATTATCTTATGAAGTGAAAAGCTATGTTTGTGAGAAAAAAAAAAATCCATCCCGAAGGCATTTTTAATTTAAGACCTTAGCTTCTGGATAATATACAAATCCTCTTATCCATAAAAATGCTTTCACCAGTAAAAAAAAATAAAAATAATAATAATAATAATTTGAATCAGGAGAAGAAAAATCGATCAAACACTGTTTACAAGCAAAAACAGTTCTAAACAAATATGTTGGTGGATTTTAATGTGAAAGGGACAACAGGACATTTTACTTTTTTTTTTTACTTTTTCACTTATTATGGATTTATGGACATTTTAAGATTAAAACATTGAAAATGACGGATTTGTTTCAGCATGCAGAGGATCCATTGGTGAGTATATATATATATATATGTATATATATATTGTTTTTTTGTTTTTTACATATATATATATATATATATATATATATATATATATATATAGTTTTAGTCCATCAGAATTGATTGTCTTTGAGATATGTAATAATAAATAATTATTTTGTGATTATGATTATATATGTTCATATAATTAAATTTACTAAAATCAAAGACTCAAAAAAGTATGAAATAGCCTTAACAGGTAAATATAATCTCACTCCATGGATTTTTCTCTGTAATGGATGACAGTGGTCTCAACATCTGTCTGAATGCTGTATAATGTCAGAAACCAACGCTACAAGGTTGAATGTGGCTACTTCTTGGAGATAAGAGAGGCCATACGTTACCCACATAACGTATGGCCAAATGCACAAATCACACATGTAAATAATCTCTTCTTCTTGTCATAACATTGGATTTATGAGCCATAATCAATCAGTAGCTGCTATCAGAGGACCTGGGTTCCTCTTCTTTCATGGCTAAAATGGATTATGTGATCGATGGCTTCACTAAGATGAGAAAACTACAACAACAGAGCAGACGATACCACATCTTTTCTCCCGGGGGTTCAGATACGTGTCCAGCCAAATTGTAAACATACAGCAGAAATTATTCATTCTTTTTATTCTTGCTCTAAAACTAATAAAATTTGAACCAAAAAATAATGAAAATAGATAGTGTCTGCATAGCATAATTATGTTCATTTGCATATTAGTTTATTCTGTTTTTACTTGCATGCATTCTATTAACCATTGCTTCCATGTTCCAAGGAATTAATTTCTGTAATGCACTCTCTTAATTGAAGTGCACATAGTATCAGTAAATCAATATAACATTGACAAGAGTGTGCACGAGTCAGCGAGTTCATATGCCATTTCACTGGTGTCCATCTTCTACATTGTCCTCAATATGAGGCCATTAATCAGAGAGAACAGGTCTGTCAGATAGTTGTGTCATGTCTATGTCATTCAATCCTCTGATCCAAGGTCACAGTCGAAGCAGCCAAGAAGAATAAGTGCAGAATTGAAATGGCGATGCTTGAGGTCTGATTCACACTTGAGTATAATGACCGGCTTCGCTATCACTGACAAAATGACAACACATTTACTGTCATGTAAAAGGGATAGTTTAGCAAAAAATGAATGTGATTTCAGAAGGCAGGATTTCAGTGTATTTCATAAGCTGATTGCAACCCAGGCTCATTGGAAAAATGTGACATGGTGACATTTCTGATATTACGTTGTTTCGTACATGTTTTGCAGCACTTTCAAAAGTGAAATGTCTAGTGTTTAGTACACTCTTTTTTAGTACACATTTGTAGTATGTGGCAGTGGCAGTTAGGAGATTAAATGTCTGGTGAGTGGCACTAAAATGTTACTATTGAAAATAGTGTACCACCTACTAAACTCTACCGTGAACCTAACCGATAGTATTAACAAAAGCAAACATGAGATAAAAACACATTTGCTGAAGCAACCATGCCATTATATCTTGAATCTACGAGACTCTGACCTTTATTTAATCGTGACTCATGTTTTACCAGGTGAGCTACTGAGCAAGTTTACATCAGAAAAGCTATAAATATGGAGCTGGTTATGTGATGCAAACATGTACTGGTTTAAATAATGCACTATGGTTAAAGTGTTATGAGGTCAAGAACGACATGAAAATAAGTCTTTATTAATCAATCTTGTGTGAACAGGAATAAAAGTTGTTGGTGTTGTACTGCCAACATTCATTTTATTCATTTTATCTGGAAACTGCAATGAACTGTGCGTTTTTTTTAGCTTTACAAAAATGTACTGTGGGTAGGGGCACGTTTTTTCCCCCAATGTGCCTAGACTGGTTTATTCACAATACAACACACTCTTATTGCGTGACTAGATTAATGTTTTTTTGGGTGAACTACCCCTTAATCACATCTGAAATGTTTCCTCATTTTACACTCAGCATTTGTTGATTGCCCACAGTGCTGCATATATGGATCATTTCACAGCAGATTTTCCACAGCTTTGGCACAACGTTCATAACTTTTGAGTATTACACGTCAGTAATGACTTGCATAAGCAGCTCGGCAGCGGCCCATGGCACCCAGTGACATCACTGCCAATCATTTGTCTTTCACTAAAGTGAGACAGTACGAATGCCACACGCCTGGGGATCTCACGCCGTCAAACAAATGTCTCAATTAGAGAATGAAGCGCACTCATGCGCAGAGCTGTTCTCATGTCACTTCATTATTGAACTAAGCCAATTAAACTCAGAAAGGCAGGAGCAAACAATTACAATCTACCCAGCACAATTGTAAACCAGTCGTGCGTTCTCTCATTACTGTCTCAGCTCCCAAAAACACCCTGTGTCAGCCTTATCTGGGTTAAAGTCAAGACTGAGGCAATTTTATCATCAATGGCATCAAAAAGAATTATGGGCAAAAAATTATGGTGAAAACGTGCCTCTACCTACATTGTGCAAAACTCCAAAAACATACACTGAAGTTTTCAGCTAACACTAGTGGCAGTAAAACAACTTTTATAATCTTTTCACACAAATGATCTGATATGTTATGACCTCATAACACTTTTACCATATTGCATGATTTGTAAAATAATACATTTTATCATTTGAATCACAAAACTAGTGCCATGTACGGCTTTTCTGTTGAAGTAAACTTGCTCGGTAGCTCACCTGGTATGGCGGTGCATTGCAATGTTAAACACTCTGGTACAATTCCTATGAAAATGAGTCACAACACTAGATAAAAGAGCTAAAAAGCTTGCAGATGCAAACTGAGATGCAATGGTATAAGAAGAACATTGTTTTCGAATGGGATAGAGTATTAACCTTTAAGCACCAGTCATCGAACATTTCATTTCAGAATTGCCGCAATACGTACAACAACCTGTGTAATAATACATTACGATTACGTTAATCTGTCTTTAGGAAAACTGAAGACGCTTTTATTGTTGTTCACTGGATATTTTGAAAGTGCTGCAAAACATGCAAGAAGTAACAGTAAAATTTGCTTTTTCCAGTGAACTTATGCTGCTATTAAAACATATTTTAACCATGGAAAAAACATCCTTTTTGTTGAAGAATTCTCTGATGTAAAGAAATTGGTTGATTCTGTTTTGGGTCTCCATTACTTTGACATGCTCTCCCTGTCACGAATCCGGTTCGTGCTCTTTTGTCCGACTGCCACAAGAGGTCCATATTTTCACACATGAGACTGGTATGTAATCGTCACCAAGAATAACTGATGAACTGTCTGTACATTCAGACATCGTCTCATATAGAATTAATTATAGTTTAATTTCGATAAAAAACCTCAGACCACAGATTTTTTTCCTACATATTTTTGCATTAGATGCTTTATTTAATTTCCATCTGTAGGTTGTTACATGTTGTTCTGTTTTAGTTGTGTTTTGCCATGTCTTCTGTTGACCTAGTTTTCCTGATTAGCTAATTAGCTCCTCACCTGTTTCTGTTTCCCGATGATTACGTTTAGCATTTAAAGCCTGTGTTCTCCCACATTCCTTTGTCTGCTATTATTTTGGATTTATGTTTGGTTGTGCCCGTCTCAGTCAGTGGATAATTAAAGAACTCCTTTTGTACTCCTTCATCGACCTCTTTGTTTTATACACACCAGACAACCCTAACATAGGTACTCTTAGTCTAAAATAAATTCACCATTTCTGTTGGCCTGAAGATAGGAAAAATAAAGCATCAAAACAAAGACAAGGGGATAAAAAATTGAAACTGAAAATTTCCACTGTCTCTAGACAGAATCGTCTGGAAAACACTTGAGCCTTTTATCTCTCCAGCCAAGAGTTTGCCACCAGCACAATGAAGCTTACTGTTTTCATACCGCTAATCTCAAATGGAGGGCTTGATCGGGTGTTAAACACATTGTCAACAATGTATTTCATTTCGTTCCACAGAAAACAGCTTATGGATTTGGCACAGCATGAAGTCGAACAAATAAATGACAGGACATTCCATTTTTAGACGAGTATTCCTTTAAGAAATTCATATTCACAAAATTAGAAATGCTAATGAAAGTCCTCAAGTCATTTGAAAAAGGAAGCTGATGCCCACAGATATTAGAAATCACCTTGGCTCGGGGTGTTTTGTTTACTTGCTTGACTTTAAATCACATATTTTGTTTGTATGCCCATATTTCCCAGGAGCCCACATGAAATGTCAGGTTTGATTTTTTAAAAATGCCGCAGAGATAAAGGACTGCTTGCATTGGATTCAACTAGAAGTGGCCAAAGGCCTCAGCCTGCTCTATTGTACGTTCATTTGAATTCCAGGCCACTATTTTCAACAAGCCTCTGTGTGTGTGTGTGTTTGTGTATAGAAGAACCTAAGGCTTCTCCTCAGGAGCATGAAACGCAGTCTGAGCATGACTGCCATCCAGATGAGACAGAGACACATACAGCAGGACCCCTCAGCGCACAAAGAGGGACCTTTCTCATGCATAAGGCAGTCTGTCAAAAAAGCCAGTCCAAAACACAGATGATGAGCTCTACAATGCAACATAACCTGCACTTTGGCAGTCATTCTTTCACCTGAATTCATGAGGGCAAAGGTCAGCGCTCTCTCTTCTCTCCATTGGTTTGAGCTCCAGTGAACATCTCTGAATCGGCGAAGATAAATCCCTTTATCTCTTTCTAAGAATCTTTTGTCTGGCTGCAGGTTTAAACAGACACCTGACCCTAAATATAACAAAAACAATAGAAAACCACTAATAAAAAACTGAAATCTAAAACACAAGCAGATGATCAGACTACAATGCAATAAGCACAGTCTAATAACTGGCCATACACATATTTCATTAATGTATGATATGCATCACTCATTTGTTAGTTGTGTGCTTCTGAAACACTAAAAAGAGTCAACTCGTAAGAGCCATTTGACTGAGTAACATACTTCTGATTCACTAAAAACAATAGCTGCATGCATGAAATTCAAGGCATTAATGTTTTCCTACAAAACTACCACTGGCTCTGCACCCCTTTACCTAAATTCATTACTTCAGATTTATGTGCCCTCTAAAAGCTTGCATTCTGCAAGTGAACGTTGCTTTATTGTACCATCCCAAAGAGGCACAAAATCACTGTCACAGACTTTTAAATGAAATGTTCCCTCCTGGTGGAATGACTTGCCCAACTCAATCTGAGCAGCTGAGTCCTTATCTTCAAGAATCGGATAAAAACACATCTCTTCCATCTTTATTATTTTACCCTCTAACTCTAGCACTTTTCTATTCTAATTATATTCTTAAAAAAAAAATGTCCTTTTTATACTTGCACTCTATTAATTAACTGCTTTAAAAAAAACTAACACTTTTCTAATTCTATTTGTTTCCTCTTATTAATTATACAGTTAACAAAAGCAAAAAAGGCCTCTAACACTAGCTTGCTTTATTGTTTTCTATTGTTTTCTTTTTATTTATTATATAATTTAAAAAAAAAACAGCTGTAAAAACAGCTCGCTCAGAGAAGTCATTCAATGAGGAGTAAGATTTTACTGGCTATGCTGTGCATATTTGATTCACTAAAAAGAGTCAGTCGTTTGGGAATCACATTACACTGGTTGTATTGTAGGCTTGTGATTCACTAAAAAAGACAAGGCTCATAAGCTGTGTTTGAATTTGCATACTGACTAGTAGGTACTACATTTGGTTTGACATATAATTGTTAAAAAAAGTATGTTTTATATCATATGAATATGGGTAGAATGAATGAAATTCAGATGTACTACATCCATGTTGTTACAGTTTAGCACAGTCATGTGTTTGGGAATCGGACTACACCGGTTACGCATATGATTGTAAAAAGAACCAACTCATAAGAGTTGAAAGGAATCAAACTACATGTTGCACTGAATCGTGCAAGTCGCATTGTCACATTTTGTGAACAAATACAGCTTGTAGATTCAGTAGTACACTGCTGGTTGTGGAAAATCAGAGTATTTCACTATGGTGATTCCCAAACCAGTTCAAGCATTCTGCTTTTGAATGTGTTGGTACATTATGACAGCACTCTGATGAGTAATTTAGTGCTGTGATTTAATATCATTTTCTTCACTGCTGGTCTGTTCATTAGCATGGTTGGTGCTTCCAGACAGCAGACCCTCATTAAAGAATGAAAAGGTCAGAGAAAGAAACACCTCCACTTGGTTTATTCACACTTTTCTTTACTTCATTTGCAGACAGACTTCAGCACACAAAAAGAAGGTTCATTCTGACAAAACGCCAACATGGCAGGATTTACGCATAAAAACTGACACAAAAAGAAAAAGATTGAAAAGTACATTTAATAATAGTCCATGGAAATCTCTGGCCCAATAAAAGCTCCAGCCTAATAAAAGCTTTTTTCTCAGGGTCGCTGGGTGGAATAAAGCAACAGAAAATCATTAAATCTCTGTATTCCCATGTGTCACTTCAGGTCTTTGGACAAATTAGAGTAAATTTTGTTTAGTGTTTTTGAGATAAATGCAACAGTTCTAAAGTGGAGCTTTATCATTTAGAGCTTTTGCTTTTGTTGAAGCCAAGTGTTCACATTATTTAAACATATTTTTAATGTAATTGTGTTTAACAGCTGAATTGATGCTGTAAACTCACATCGTTTTTTACAGATATAATCAACAACTTTTAATGAATAGTTTTATATTGTTTCATCATTTTTAAACTTGATTATGTCCTTTGCAATCCTTCATGGGATTGTAGTTCTTTTCCTCACTTAAGCTGTCTGGTACCTTTGTCACTTTGTCCAATTCTCAAATACTTTTAGC
Organism: Barbus barbus; assembly: GCF_936440315.1. NCBI lineage: Eukaryota > Metazoa > Chordata > Actinopteri > Cypriniformes > Cyprinidae > Barbus > Barbus barbus. The sequence continues at coordinate 17,387,622 of NC_136725.1, forward strand.
ATTAAATAAAGATTTGTAAAGTGGTTATTCACATCATAGCTGACTGGTTTGGTCCGTGGTTTATAAGACTAAAGCACTCTATTGTGCATTTATGTAGACTGGAAGGCTTTATTGGCCAATCAGCATTCAGGATGGGAACTATCTGTATTATACAATAAAAAAAGAATTGTGTATGAATCAGTTCACTTTAATTATGACATCTGGAATAGGGTTAACACATGAATCAGCAAATTTGCCATGCTGAGTCAACAAGAAAAATTCATTATTTCTGATGTTTAAAATTCAAGCTTAATCGTTTTCAAACCAGAAGCCATGAGAAGTGCACAGAAAAAGATCTGCATATTTCTCGCATGTCTGAATACTAATTCTGTTTGACGGATTGTGAAAGTCACATTAGCTGCTGTTTTCCAAACAGCCCCAGAAAATACAACAGTCACAAGAAAAGAGAGTGTGACAGTCAGACAGGGAGGGAAAGACAGACAGTTAGGGTGTATATGGCTCTCATCAGAGAGATGTGCAGGGCAGATTGTGTCTGTGGTTTGTGCCTAGAGCCCTTAAATGTGCGGTCATCAAGAGATTTTAATCTGTTTTTCCCCATTGGACCAAGCTGCCAGGACCAAATGGAATCAATTGGTCGATTGGTCCCTGACCTTGAACATAAGTGCAATATAATTACTTGAAAACATCGCACACTGTTCTGCAGTCAGTGTTCCTGAGGGACAAACCTCAAAAACAGATTAACAAAGCGAGTGCATGGCACACAAGCCCCTAGTGGACATGAGTGACTCAGACAGATGACGGTTGCTGAAAATGACTCTAAATATCTCAGAAATTCAAGGACAGTTTTATGGAATGTACAAAATTTGGCATACTATAACAGTGATGAGCAAATATAAATATGTTGCGGACACAGATTCTTAGTTGTGATGTTACATAACTGCAAGGGATTCTTAACATGCTCAGTTATTTAAAAATGATCTAATACAGTTTATACAGTAGAGTTTATCTTCTTTTTGTTCTGAGGAATGATGGCGTCAAGAAAATTCATCTTAATGAGCTGTATACGAGTGTGCTTATGTCTCTCTCTTTCTTTTTAGAGGCTCTTTCTGAGTGTGTGTGTTTGTCTGTCTGTCCATGTGTATCTTTGCCAGATGAATGTGCTCCTCTCCTGTCTCAGCCTCTGTCCTGCTCAGTGGCAGCTCAGATAGTGCCAGATCTCTGGAGCCAAAGGAACTCTAGAACCCAAAAGTGAGCCACAGTCTCCCTCTCTGATGTACAGGGGCGGACTGGGGCCAAAAAGTGGCCCTGGACTTTTTGGCACAGAGCGGCCCACCAAACCCGGTCCGCAACACACCGCATCACACCATAAATGAGTGGCATATTCTTGACATTATAATTTGTCTTTCCTGGTGTATATGGCAAAAAGACTTGAAATATATAATGTTACAATTTAAAATAGCTGTCTTTTATGAGAATATAGTAAAATAATTTATTACTGATCAAAGCTGAATTTTCATCATCATTACTGCAGTCTTCAGTGTCACATGGTCCTTCAGAAATCAATATGCTCAATATGAAATCAATATGATATCTAATATGCTGATTTGCTGCTCAAGAAACATTTCTGATTATTATGAATGTTGAAAACTATTGTGTGGCTTCATAGTTTTTTGTGGAAAATGTGATACCATTCAGTCTTGTAAGATTAAAAAAATATAAATATATATTTTTCTTCAACAAGGTTGCATTAAATTGATTTTAAGTGACAGTAAATATATTTACACTTATTACAAAGTACTTATATTTCAAATAAATGCTGTTCTTTAACTGAGAACCATTAATACAATTATTGAATATTGGTATTTTATTATACCAATAATAGAAAACATTATTAAGAATTGATCACAAATAATAACTGATAATAATTAAGCAGCAAATTAGGCAGCATTAAAATGATTTCTGAAGGGACACTGAAGACTGGAGTAATGATGCTGACAATTCAGCTTTGATCACAGGAATAAATGATATTTTAAAATATCCTAAATAGAAAACCACAATTTTAAGTTTAATATTTCATAATATTATTGTTTTTACTGTATTTTTGATCTAATAAATGCAATATTCTTTCAAATAAATAAATAAAAAGCCTTAATAATTTCAAACTTTTAACCATATAAAATAATGCATGTGAATTAATTAGCAAATTATATTTTTATTAGGCCTATAATATAAATCACTTTCCAATGTACACTTGAAAGCAAAAGTCTTCAGATTTACAATGTTTTAGATTGAGAATGATTTTTATAGATCTTTAAACATTTTCTTAGACACGTGAAATCATGGAAGAAAGCCTATATAGAGATATTACATTAACTCTTATCTCATGTCTGCTGAAAACTGCTATATTAAGTAGGCTACATTGTGACGAATAACGTAAATGGAAGGATAGCCTATACGTACATTTACTACAATTCATTTTTATATATATATATGTATATCATATTGTACAGCGGCCTATATGGCCAGTCCGCCACTGCTGATGTATATTAGCCTACAGATCTCCATGCCAAATAACTAATGTCCAAATAAAAACCTAATGTATTCCCTGTTTGTCTGAGAACAGGGTTAGATATGATTTTGAAAACCTGTGATTAAATCACCATTAATCAAACTGTGTAATGCTGTAGAAAGAGACGTTTGAGAGCTTGAAGTGTTTGAGTGGAAGGAAAAATACAGAAAGAGAAGAAAAACATATTTTTGACACCATTATATTCTTATACAGAACTGAGAATCACCGTGTCCAAATACATTTTTTATTCATTAAAATCATGATTAATTAAGGGAAATACCACAAACTAAACACATTTCCATTTTACATTTATATTATAAAATATAATTTGGGGTTGGGGTGAAATATAACATGTTTTCAACAAGTTTTGGGAGATTCAAACTCGAATCATTTGCTACAGTGCAGGAAAAAAACAGCATAATACAAATTAATGTTTCAAATAATCTTGAACCATTATAATCTTATAGTTAATGGTCTTATTAGATATTAGTATAAAGTGTACTCAAGCAAGTTGGCTTTTTATAGTAGCCTAGCCTAATTTGGTGCTTGGTGGCAGAGAGTCTGGTTCAGAGCTCAGCGGCTGCTCAGTAACGAGCTCATCTAACGCATCGCTTCAGTCCGTGTTTTACACATTGCCAGAAAATAACAACGCCGATTTAATTCGGTGAATATTCTTCACGACTCTCTCATTTCTCCCCAACGACTTCAAAAGGACATGCAGCCACATAAAGTCGTCCAAGAACTGCAGACGATTTAGAAACAGTTAAAACATTCTTTTGTAGCCTAATCGACGGATAGAGTTAAGCAGCGGGGAAGAGCCGGAGAGGAAGCACCGGAGTCTCGTGTCGGAGATCCGAGCCCGTCAGAACCGCACCTGATCTCAGGAAACACACTAAAGGTACGCGAGTCTTGTTTTAGAAGCCTACATACTCTAATAATCTCTGATGTGTGTCTGAACGCAGCCTTATGCATAATTTACAGGCAAATATCTTACTATATTCATAAAAAAGTTCATTTTGTCTTAACCGTTAACGTTGTGTTTTGCTCATAAGAATAACGTCAGGTTAATTATCTCAAACGGGAGCAGCCTAATAAATGAACAAAACTCAATATAAGAGAGGTTTAAACTACAGTGAGGCTAATTTCTTGTCAAATGATTGACAGTTTGCGCTTGGAAAGTTCTATAGCTAGATGAATAAATGAATATTGGCTCGGTTTTGTGGGCATAACTCCTGCTTCTTTTTAATATTTAAGTGCATTTTAAATGATAGAGAATGCTACTTTTTTGAGCTAAAAGAAGACCTGTCATATAATGATATAAAAACAACATGTTTTGATGTTGATCATAAGATTCCCATCAAGAAGAGAAAGGTTTTTCAATCAGCATGTAAACGACTTCAGTTTCTATGTTAGGCTGCAAAATTGACTGAAGAAATGTAACACTAGTCTAGAAACAAGGAGAATCCTCTTGGCACAAAGACCGTTTTCCACGGATTCTACATGAGAAACTGTCAAACATTTCAGAGCAATGCCATATGTTGTTGGATGGAAATAAATCCTGATGGAAATCTGGGAAATATTAGGAGATAATGCTGTCAAAATGATTGATTCTCTTGAAGTTATTACATCCTTTATGAATTTAAAGGAATATTTTGGGTTTAATACAAGTTAAGCCCAATTGACAGCATTTGTGGCATAATATTGGTTTCCCTCAAAAAAATAAAAATAAAAAAGCAAGACACTTAAAATGGAAGTGAATGGGGCACATTTCTGGGAAATTCATGTTTACAATGTTATAAAACTAATTCATTTGCAGCTTTTAAATAGCAATTTTTACTCTTATTTTAGGGTTTGGTGTTTATGGCATTGTCATTCTAAATTGTTTACTTTAAAAAGAAAAAGTTTATAAGTGATTTTTACACTAAACTCAAGCTAAAAAATATGTATTGTTTACATCTTTTGGCTATTGCAACATTTAGTATTAGCACTTACATTAGAGTTAATATTTACAGTATGTTATTCACTTCCATTATAAGTGCCTCGCTGTAACACTGATATTCTTTCCTAAGTAGAAAATAATTTTTTCTGCTAATAAACAATGAGCTTGTATTGACCTTGGGGTTAAACTAATCAAACATCGGTAGAATCAGATTTCAGATCATGTCAGTTGCAAAGTTTATGGCTACTAATACTCTGGCAAAACAAATGATTTCCTCCGACACATTATTTTATAAGCTTTGCTATACACTGATGAATCTGCACATCTTCTCTCTGTCTGCAATATGAATGAGCTCTGTGATCTGTGACATGAAGTTCAGCAGGATGGACAGCTCTTCTCTCCCATGGGCAGAAATTTCTTCCAACCCATCACTCCAACGGACAGACAACTCGCATCCCATAAACCACCAGGCACGATGAAGAACAAGCCACACAGACAATTCAGCGATTCCTTCTGTAGATGTTTTCAAGAAACACTTTGTGTTTCTGCTATAGCAGGTTCTCTACAGTCTTCTTGTTTTTTCCAAACATGTTTAATAAATCAAAAGGAAAAATGATAATTTGACTCTAATCGATTCATCACAAACAGCTCATTAGCCCCAAAGGGCTGAAGCCCCTTCTGGGTCACAACAAGCCTTCTCAGCATCTACAGAAAAAGTGGTTCACTTATTTTTTATCATATTAACTGTTTAGATCTGAGTAAATGGCTAGAGTCTAAAGACAAACACTGGTTTATTTGATTGTCTGATTCATCCTAACAGGCGTTTCTATTTATTTTAGGTCCTGTGAACTCATGATGCTGTAGACACCAGCAGCTAAATCTCTAAAGGATGAAGATCAGGAATGCAATGTTGTATTCCTTTGCCCTGTATAGGTAAAAGAATTGTTTGGCATCCACTTGAATGATCTGAACGAGGATGGCCAAACCCTTCTACAGACTACCACACTTTTTAAGGCGGGCTCAGCTGCTTCTGTTTTTTCTGGGTGTGGCTTACATCATGGCAGGAAGCGTGTTACTGCTTCAGCGCACCAGTGTGCTAACATTTCAGAGAGAAACAGATACCGCGGCACTACCTTTACTACCAGCACCACCTAGATCCCTGGAGCTACCTGCTGCCAGGTGGTTGTACAGAAGGAATGTCATCCAAGTGATGGAGAACCAACCTCTTGATCAGACAGACAGCAGAAAGGACCAAAAGCATTTCATATCTCGTAATCTGGAGATCAGGCATTTGAGACGCCACTGGTTCCATGATAATGCTGAACAGAAAAACTCTTCTGAACATAATCTGTCACACAAGAAAGCCAGACATAAAGGTAATGTTTTATAAAATAACCATCTTAAATTGGAGATTTTTTACAGTTATGCTAAATTGTTTCTGAATCATTTTCAACAAGGGACCTACATCGGATGTTTTATAAACAATGAAACGGACCACGCACTCGGCAGGACCATTCTTTATGATTTCCGCAAAATGACCAGCGCCTTGTGTCAGGACACCTGCTCTGAGAGGTAACGTCTTAAAGAACGTACACAGAGTAAATGAAATAAAGCCTGTTCTTTTAGAAGAATGCGTTCAGTGTTTATCCACACAAGCAGGTGGCTGAAGTGACTGACCTGGAGTTCATCCAGAGAGTCACAGTCAGGAAGAGAAAGTGTGTTAAAAATACATAAATACTAAAGCCATCTCAAATACAGAAATGCCATTTTAAAATAATCAACTTGGAATATTCAAAGTAAAAAAAAAATTGTGTTCACTGCTCAAAATATTACTTGCTGCTTCCTTTAGGAAATGTCAACATTTATCCACCTTATTCTTCAACGCAGATGTATTTCTGATGAGATAAAGCAGAATAGAACATAACAAAGTAAAATAGAACAGAATATAATAGAATGGCATGTGCATGTCTATGTAAATTCCTTTAATAGTTCACCCAAAATTCATCATTTGAATTCATCATTTACTCCAAACCTGTATTCTTTCTTCTGCTGAACACACAAAAATAAGATATTTTGAAGAATGTGGATAACTGAACAGTTGAAGATTCCCTTTGACTTCCGTAGGAAGGACAAAAATACAATGGAAGTGAAAGGGGACCATCAGCTGTTCGGTTTAAAACATTTATCAGAAAGAAAGAAACTCATACAACTTGAGGGTAAATGAGGGCTTTTGAGAGTAAATGACAACTTGTTTTTTACTTTCGAGTGAACTGTGCCTTGAAGGCCGTGTCCTCTTTGCAGTGGGTTCCGGTATGCTGGGCTGGAGTATGGAGCGGAGTGTCACTGTGGAAATCGGGTCTGTGCCCGCCGGGCTCGGGGTGAGGACTGTAATATGGATTGCCGTGGAGAGAAGGAATCCCGCTGTGGAGGGATGGGACGCATGTCTGTTTACAGAGTTGAGGATCGACTTCCAGGACAGAGGAGATGTGAGTCACATTAAAACAGAAGTATTACGAACATGAGTGCGATTCTGCTTGAACAGGCCACACACACATGTGACATGTATAATGGGATTTTTTGTGAGTAATGGATTAGAGAAGAACTAATTTAAAGGCCAGAACTCAGGACTAAACTGAGCCTGGATGGAGTATCATTAGATAAGACAGAAAAGCGTGACCCAGGTAAAAAAATAAAATAAAATACAAACCTAAATACAAGCAAGTACATTTGTAGTACATTCTTATTTTTTGTGCAAAAAAATGGTAGAAGTTATACACTATAAATACATTAATTTAAAAGTACATTTGTACTTCAGTAGTACTTCATTGCAATTGCAAAAGTATACTAAATACCACTGATATTTAAATTGAAACAAAGTATACTATACTGCAAAAATATAGAGTATTTCTTAAAAGTGTGCTTTGAATGATTTAATGATTAGTTTAATGTTAGTATACTTTTATATAGTTATCCTAAGTTTAAATAGATTTTATTTAAAGTATATTAGTAATGTAATAGCTATAAGTATCCTATATAAATACACTAATTAGCACTAACACTTCAATTGATTGGAAGTAGTCAGATAAAGTACCAGAAGTGTTTTATAATTGTATTGCTTAGAAGTGTGCTATGATTGCTTTACATAAGATCTTAGTGGATTTTTATACTATCACTAAGTTCTATTTGGATTTTCATGAAAAATACAGTAGAAATGTATTAAATAAAACCCTGTACACTCTTAAAAATAAAGGTGCTTCGCAATGCCATAGAAGAACCTTTTTTGTCTAAATGGTTCCATAAAGAACCTTTAACATCTGAAGAACCTTTCTATTTCACAAAAGGTTCTTTGTGGTGAAAGAAGGTTTTTCAGATTATAAAAAGGTAAGAAAGAGATGGTTCTTCTATGGCATTGCTGTGAAGAACCTTATAAGCACCTTTATTTTTAAGAGTGTAGGTTACTGTGCTTAGGCTACTATAATAGCACATGATTGGATTATTCATATGTGTTTAGCTTAGATTCACAATTTAACAGAAAGTGTTTCTCAGACAGAACTGTGCACTACCACGGCTGTTACAAGAAGCCACAGAACTCTACGGCTGACTTCCTGATCCAGACTGGCCAGACACACACTCCTCAGCAGTGTATCGAGACCTGTACAGATCAGGTTCAGTTCACAAATGCTTGTATTCATCCAATGTGTTTTCTTTAGGGTGATCATTAGACTAGAAAAATAATGTGCATTATGAATAATACTTGTACTACTAGTTCTACTATTCAATACAAATATAATACAATTTAAATATTGATAAAATACTGTATATGATTATTATTATGTATTATCACTAATTACACAATGAATAATAAAATTAAAAATGTTATTAAAATAAATAATACATTATGATTATTTTGTTACTACTACTAATAAAAATCATTATTTTGGGGCCAATTAAGCATCAAAGGTCCACTGTATTTTTTTTGTCTAGAAGAACATTTGCCTGACCATGACTACTCATTACACATGATATCTTTTATTTCCATTCCTTCACCTGTAAATTGTGTGTGACCTTATCAGGATCTGCCATTGGCCCTTTTGAGAGGGCAGGACTGTTTCTGCAGCCATGTCCCATTTCTCTTCACAATCCAGATGAGTGAACATGAATACATGTGTGAGAGGAGCAACCAAACAAACCACACCTCTCCTTATGACCTTGACTACTACTGGGTGTACAGTACTCCTGTGCTAGGTAACCTACAGCATGTAACTCAAACTTTACGGCTAATGAACTAATGCTGCAACAGAAAAGATCTGTTCTTTCAGATGTAACGTGCAAAGAAAGGACATTTCTGCCCCAGAAGTCCAGCACTCTTGTGGCCCTGTCCAGCTTTCCAGGGGCAGGAAATACCTGGTTACGTCACCTGATTGAACTCGCCACTGGATTCTACACCGGCAGCTATTACTTTGATGGATCTCTATACAACAAAGGTGAAAGTCCACTAATAACACTTAAACACTCATCACTTTCAGCTGTGAGATTTATTATGAGTCTGCAGGAGTAAGAAAATGAACTCATCAGAAACACAAACACTTTTAGATCTTGCCCAAAAGATAGAGACTCAGCTCATATGTTTCTCTTCAGAAATAGTGGTTCTCTCACATCTCTGCAGGTTTTAAAGGAGAGAAAGATTACTGGCAGAGCGGGAGAGTCATCTGCGTCAAGACTCATGAAAGCGGCCAGCGAGAGATTGAAATGTTCGACTCGGCCATCCTGCTGATGCGGAACCCCTATCGTTCTCTAATGGCGGAGTTCAACCGCAAGTGTGCTGGACACTTGGGCTACGCGTCAGATGTTCACTGGAGGAGCAAAGGTGCTAATGATAGAAACACCATTAGTTTCAGCCTTACAGTATTCAAAGAGTTTAGAGCAATGGGTCTTAAAGGGGTCATATAATGCGATTTCAAGTTTTCCTTTCTCTTTGGAGTGTTACAAGCTGTTCGTGCATAGATGAGATCCCTAAAGTTGCAAAGACTAAAGTCTCAAACCCAAAGAGATATTCTTTATAAAAGTTAAGACTCGTCCACGCCCCCCTAAAACGGCTCATTCAAACACGCCCTCACATGTCTTCGTCACGATGTGGAAATATTTGCGTAATGACGCCCAAATGTTGCCGTGGTTTCAGTAACTGCAGTAGTGTTGATGCAGCTGTCTCAGGGAGACGCTGTGTATTTCTGTGCGAAAGCAAAAGCAGATGCATTTAGGAATCATTGGTTAAGATTTGTTTACAACACAACAGCACAACAATTTGTGCAATGCATTTTATGGACGACAGTTTCGTGAATCTAGTAGAGTACAAGGCTGGCTGTGCACGAAGGCTATTTCAAAAAAAAAAAAAAAGGTCAATTCCGACTTTGCTACGACAATCTGGTGCTTCTGAATCAGCGACTGTAAGTATGTTTTGTTATTAGTTCAAGTATTTGATATTGACTGTTCAAATGCGAAATGCATTTGCATTGTGTGTGTGTGTGAGGGGAACAGGGCCTAGCGGAGTGTACAGTCTGTCAGAAATCGTCTTAACCGCAGCTTGTGTACTGCAAATACATATGAGCATCATCAGACTGGGTCTGTCATGCGACTCTGTTCCCCTCTCGGGCTTGGCCTGATAAAACTAACTTGAAAGCTGAAGCTTGCGATTATGGTAAGGGGCGTTACATTTCCGATGCGTGCTTGTGGTGTTTGGCCAATTACAATGCACTGTGTCAGCTGGCCAATCAGAGCAGACTGCACTTGTTGGAAGGAGGGGCTTATTAGAAAACAAAAGAGGAACTACAATAATGTACAGTATTTGAAAAATAATGTGTTTTTTGGACATTAAAGCATGTCAACATATTCTGTTACACCAAATACACAAAATAATGATCTTTAAAATAGTATCATATGACTTCAGCAAACTAAGTAGGTAGATGATTTATGATAAGATAAAAAAGCATTACAATAAGCTAAAAGAATTTCTACCACTCAACAACTTTTTGTCTTTGAAAAAAACAAGACTGTAAAAACTTGTAAAACTGGGATAAATGAGGAAGCCTAGTTTGTGTTAATGTGTGGTTTCTAGACCTGGAAAAGGTCTTAAAACTCTGTAGGCATAGATGTAATATGTTATTGTTATAAAATACCAAAAATTGTGTGTGCGTGTGTGTGTGTGTGTGTGTGTATATATATATAATTTTTTTTTTTTTTTTTTTTTTTTTTTTCAAATGACTTTAAAAAGAACATGTAAATGTATTGGTTTAAAAGAATGGAATTAATATCCATTGGTTCTTGAAGAATAATATCTTCAATAATAGAATTGCAATCCTAAATGATGTAAACTAGTTTCTATTTATTAATCTTTAGGTTTTTATGCATTATTATTATTATTTAGCCATGTTAATATATAATCACAAAATTGTGCAATTTTTTTTTTTTTTAAATCGCAATTGCATTTTTTTAATCAGAAAAATCCCAATTCAGTTTTTCCCCCAAGCTAGGTTTAAGCTTGTGGGAGATGCTAGTTTAGTTTTAACAGTGCTGCTTTTTTTTTTGTTCTTCACAGAGTGGTCTGAGTTTGTGGACAGCTATTCATCCTGGTGGGTGTCTCATGCTCTGGCCTGGCTGCAGTTTGCCCACCGCCTGCTGGTGATACACTTTGAAAATCTACAGAAAGATCTAGTCCCTCAGTTAAAGACCATCACCACTTTCCTGAACACCAGCATTCCTGAGGAAAGACATCTGTGCACAGAGAGCAACAGAGACGGCCATTTTAAACGCTCTGGATCACGTAGCTTAAACTTTGACCCCTTCACCCCCGAAATGAGAGCTCGTATAGATGAATACATCCACACAGTAGATAAAGCTCTCAAAGGCAGACACCTCGACGGCCTACCACAGGAGTACATGCCCAGGTGAGGATTCATGAACACAGCTGCTGCCCTCTGCTGGAGGGAGGACACAGAAACACAAAGTGCCTGAGTAAAAACTGTCGTTTTATTTGTGCTTTATGTTTGTGGTTGTGCTGTCACCAGTTTGATGGCGTTGTGAAGACTGTGTCTAGTTAGTATGTTTTATCATTAAACCGATCAATTCTCATAGTATCGTTTCAGTGTATTTTTATATTATCCTCAAACAGATTACACTATCCTAAGACATTTCAGGTGCCTTTATACTTAAAATCCAAAGTGTATTTATTTGAAACTGTGTTTCTGATGTGCATTTGGGATCTCTGTAAAAGCATCTTCAGTGGACACAGATGCATTCATTCCAGAGAGAAAGATGCATCAGGGAAAAATATTCCCTCGTGAACAAAGACGAGACATCTTGCTCTTGTTTGATGAACAGTTTGTGTCCTTCGGTTATTTTATTACTACAATGAATCAAAAGCATATATCTGAAAGGTTACGGCACTTGCATGAGCTTATTTAGAGAACTTCAAATGGACAGATAAGACGACCAAAGAAGAGCAACCCTGGCTTTGCCTGAGACCAATACATAAGTGCTGGAGATTTATTTGTACACAAAACCACAGTCATAAAAAGAGAAAATACAATTTTCAGCAGGAGTTTGACTGGATAAATGTATCTGCTGATGTACTACTTTCTTTTGTCTCCAAAGTGGCAATTAGGAAGACTCAAATGTTTAATTTTGCAGGCTACTAAAGGATGGTAGCATGCTGTGATGTTTCAAAATTTTTACATAATTAGTTGATACATTAGTCCTTTAGATTTGAGTGCTTCAAAAAGTATAATTAGTGCTTAATGTCACTGCAGCCTGAAAGAAAAATGCTGTTCCTGCAGAATTACTCGGTGAATGACAGGTTTTCTCGCATCGCAGGCAGTAACCACTAGTTACGCTTACAGGGAAGCCTAAAATACTGTTCAGAGGACTGGCATGCTTTTTTCTTTGTAAACATGTCAGATGTTATGTTGCAAACTTGCTATTTTGATTAAGCTATAGAAATGTAATAATCCATTAAATAGAATAATAATTACCATAATTATTCAAAAATCTTTATGAAACGTTGTACATTTAAAATGTAACTCACACATTGGAAAACTGAAAATCACAAACAGAATGATTAAATGTGCAACCCATTTTAAAAACAGATTAGAAAGCAACTTTAATGGCACTGACGAACTAATGGAACATCTTATTTTAGCTTCTGGATCCGAGTCATACAGAGAAAAACAACTCCATGAAAAGGAAATTAAATGGTCAGAATGAACCTGAGGTTCATTGAGTTGAATTACTTTGTCTTTGCTCTCTATTAGCAGCTCAACAGTTCAATACATAAGAGAACAGCAGTCATTTAAACTCTAGCAGACTCAATAATTAATTAAATTATTTCAAAATATATTATATTATATTCAACCTGTGAATAAAATGTAATATATTTGTGATTTAACGTTCTAGGAAAAACAAACAAACAAATCAGAATATAAGTCAATGTAAATGGTCCAAAGCTACTTTGAAAGGCACTCAGTCAATAAGGTGTTTTTTTGCAGCCAGATGGTGTAGTTATGACATCTACCAGCAGGGGCTAACTGAGTCAAACCTTGAGCCCTTGAGATTTGCATATTAAAGTTGCATATGATAAACAAAAGTTACACTGGAGCTTTTTCTGGTTTTCAGTGCAAACAAATGACTTCAGAGGATTCCGCCATTAAAATACGAGCACGTTCCTCGACTCTGTCCTGCGGGGTGCTTATATGAATCTGAGAGACTGATTTAAATAACTTTGTCATACGGCTGCTCTGTTTGGTCTCTGCCAAACACATCCAAGACACACTAACGCGTCAAGCAGTCCATCCATCTGTTAAATATTGTGTGACGGTAAACCTGCTAGAACAATCCATCACCATGTGACACAATTCAATGATTTGATAATGTCCTGCTGTAGTTTCCCCTTGCAGAGCAGCAGTGGGGTCCAGGACTACAGAAACAGATCTGTGAAGTTCAAATTGTTGTAAACAAAGGAACAGTGGCAAAGATTGAGGGGGGTCGTCATAAAAATGAAGTAAAATGAGATTTGATTGCATCATGTGCAATGATTAATTTGCATCAGGATTCAAGATGTTTTTTACATGCAGTTATATATAGAATTCAACCTGCAAAGAAATGTAATTCAGGTCTGCTTCATCTTCTGTGCATTAAATATAAAAAAGATACACAGAAATAATCATGAACAAGGCATAATGCAAATGAATAAAAATCGGTAATATTGCTAACTACTAATGTTCTACGACAGTCTTCCAATTAACTTAAAATATTTATTTAGAATATTATGGTAAAGATTAAAGAATATATTTTTATTGTATTTACTGTTTTTAATCATCAATATTAAAATGCATTAGTAGCTAATTACATGTTTTGCTTAGATCACGTTTTGTTCATTCACATATTTATAAGTTAGCTACAGTAATTTAGCCAACATATTTGTGACCCTGGACCACAAAACCAGTCATTTATAGCAATAGCCAACAATACATTGTATGGGTCAAAATTATCTTTTAAAAATCATGTTTCATGAAGATATTTAGTAAATTTCCTACCGTAAACAAATCCAACTTTTATTTTTGATTAGTAATATGCATTGCTAAGGACTTAATTTGGACATTTTTGAGGGATTTTCTCAATATTTCGAATTTTTTGCACCCTTAGATTCAAGATTTTTAAATAGTTGTATCTCAGCCAAATATTGTCCTATCAAACCATACATCAATGGACCAATTGTGGACCAGGGTCACATTTTAATATAAAATCATTGATGTATGCAAATCATTTTTAATTATGTAAAAACGACATAAGCATCAGTCATTTGGTTGTTGGAAATGAAGATGGTAAGCACAATGCAACGTTATGATTCAGATGCTTTTAGTGTCTTTAAGTGAAAAGCAGCAAGATTCTGTGTCTCTTATCACTCCCCTCTGTCCTCCAGTATCCCATCCTTACAGGATCAATCAATCCTAATAAGGCTAATAAAGCTCCAGCACCTTTTAGTCTAATATAGTCTCCTCAGACAGAAGCAAACAACACATCTGTCCAAACAAGTGCGTCATAGCCTGCAACTGGCAGCGTTCAGATCTGCTGAAACAAACATCCCACAGCACGTGAATGAGAGGAACTGACATTCATTAACACAAGACTCCAACACTTTATACCGAGTAAGGCTTATAAACCTCTGAGGACTGTGATGAGAGCCTGAGAGGGGCTACGCTTGAAGTCACCTTGATCAAGGGCACTAGATGACATGAGGAAGTCTTCATTAAGATTCCCGTCAGCTCAATGTTTTATTCTGCTCTCGGCTAGACTGTCCTCAGAAACATATATGCTTTCACTCACTTTAAATACCACAAAAACATTGCTATTAAATAATACATAAATATATAAATAAACACATAATTTCATAAATGTGAAAAATAAATATTTAATAAATGTTAAAAAAAAATAAGTATATTAAACATTTTGGAAGCTAATCTGATTTAAATAACAATTATATAATTTGACAATGCTGTGATACGTCTCTTAATTTTCCATTGTCTTCCAATCATACGTTTCATATTTTATCTCAAGCATGCTCTTTACTCACACTTGTCTCCTTGGTAACCAAGTATACTAACATTTATGGAAATTACACCACAAATAACACAGAAATTACACACATCTTTCATGCACTGATAATGAAATGGCTTGTTTTTTGCACTCTTTGTTTAGATCATCATTGATGCCTCAGTCTGTGCTATTTGTGCTAGACATGAATGGTACCTCAAAACTTGAAAACACCATCAAAAATAATGATGGATTTTGTTTGTGTTTGTTAGGTTCACTTGAGCAAGTAAATAATTTTTCAGATAACAGATCAGATCTTATCAGAGGAAAGCTGCAGAGGGATGAGCTGCAGCGTTTGAGACAACGTAGCAGGTGAGGCGCGAGATTCATCCAATCCATATTAATGAATACTAATTTATTTATTTACAAATATAACAAACAGATGGTGGGGCACTGAAGTGCAACAGTATGTATTGAATAAACTTACATAAGAGATGGATGATTGAAAATGTTAATGGTGGTGCTTGCCTTTACTGTTGTTTTCACTTCTACTTCACTATAAGCAACTGGATTTTTATGGGCATCTTTAAAAACCTGTTTTTTGAAGAAACATCTACTAGTTTGATGTGGCTCATTCCTTCTCAGAGCCAATATCAAACAGCCATTTCATGCACCGAGAGACAGATTCAGTGGAGATAATTGTTTTTCGGTCCACTAAGGTCATCTGCTCAGATCAAAGGTGCCAAACGCATCTCAGATGAGAGCAGATGCAATCCAACTCAGAATCATTATTGACCTTCTGTATGTGACTTTTAGTCACAACTATTATTAAAGAGAGAGAGAGAGAGAGCATGCATTATTTATACTGTTCCAGTCACTCTGGCAGTAGTCATTTTACAACAAGAGAGAATCCATCACTATTGTTGCTTTTTATCATGTCTCCTGTAAGAATGTTATTGACGTCTGGAATATCGGTGAAGTAAACACAGTCCAGGAATCGAGCGTTGTGCTTCTCAAAGGCCTGGGGTTTATTAAACTGCACGATAGGTTCGTCCTGAACTCCCTTCGGAAATATATGTGACCTTTTCCACAATCTCTAAACAAACACCATTCCACCCAAAAATATAAGCATTTAATCAGGCAATTAATTCAGAAAATTTAAATTTACAAACCTGTAAAAAAAATGAATTCTCTGCATATATAATAAAATCATGTAACTGGAAATCCAAACATCCATGTGTCCCAAGTCACCTACACAATCTTTAGGTGCAGGTATTGGTTTCTCTGTGAGCATACAGATACTGTATAAGGAAATGAATATTCCTCTAATCTGCAGAAGATGTGACGGCAAGAAATGGTTGGAGACACATGAACAAAAAAGCCACCTACAAACCAGCTAAAGATTAAAGCAAGTCCTCCAACGGGTCTTATAAAAGGATCAAGGGCATCCCAAACATGGCTGAAAGATCCTGACACTAAGACACTGTAGAAGAATTGAGCACGCTAAGAGTCTAAGCTATTAAAAATGAGAAAAATGACTGTTTAAAGAGGCTGTTTATCAAGAGTTTATCTCATTCGCTATTTTTCTGAGGTGATATCAAATGCTTATCTTAACTCTGAGCAAGAAACGCAGATATATGGCAAAAATATATCATGTCCAAACTTTTACAAGCTAGACAAATCACATATCCAGTTTTGAAAAGTTGAGGAGAGATGGAGAGGTAACCAGCAGACGCCAGCTCTAAAGCTACACAAACTCTCAGAGCACAGCAGAACAAACCACCTAAATTCAATCTAAAATCCCAACACAGGGACCACACAAGTCATTAAAAGAGGAAACAGAAGGGTTTAGAAGACAAAACTGTGGGGGGAAAAATGAAAAGAACATCTGTCAGCTTGTAATTTAGACCAGAGCATGTGTCTCGCCTGCAACTGCGAGAGCTCAGTCATGCTTCAGTCATGTCAAGCTGCCTGCTCTGTTCTTCTGTCAGAAACCACCACAACGGCTGTTTGATCACCATGACAACCCCCCAATGAAAGCTGGGAAGCGCGCATGCAGCCCACCGTCAAACACAGCCATCGCAGGAAGGGAAGCCTGTATTAACACTTTGCTCATTAGAAAACACATCCAGTGCTGCTGCTATGACTGAGAATCAGAAGAAGGATTTTTGATAGGTTTATTAATGAGGACTCTTTCTCTCTAAATACAACTGGCAGATGTTTTGATGGCAAGTGAAAGGACAGGCCATTCTAAAGTCAGATGATTGCTTGAAACACTGATCCATACAGGTTATCACCTGTCTTTCTACCTGTCTAGACTTCAAATATGTGTTACTTATGGAGAAAGGCAGCAAAACAGTGCACAAATCCACTCTTTCATAGCAGAGAATAAAATAAAGCAGAATACTTTAAGACGACAATGCATTTGTGCTGGGATAGAGGAGAAAATTTAACTAAAAGTCTTTTAAACTAGAACCACTCAACAAAATAGTCGAATAAAGCATAAAAAAATTATGGTGACATAAGCTTGTCCACATACTTTGGACTTCTGGTAGAAATTGGATGCTGTTTGCTGCCCTAAACATTCATACTCCGACACCTGACCTGTCACATGATCATCCCAACCTGAAAATAATGTCTCTTTTAGCTAAGTCTGTGATCAAACCGCATATACATCACTCAAACCCTAAGGATAAGATATAGTATTGAAAAAAAGATGATATATATGTTCTGCCTGAAATGTTTAGGAAATATAAATGGTGATTCACATACAAAATTCTGAGTTTCCTAACATAAATGTTGTGTGAATATGTGTATCTATTCTATAAACAATCAAACATAATTTACCTTATAATTTAAAAAAAAGATTCATACAGGACAATAAAAGCCCTTTTCCATCACAAAATAAAAAAATTATAATAAAAAAGGTAATTGTGACTTTTTATCTTAAATGAACTTTTTTTCTGACAATTCTGGGAAGCCTTAGTATTTTTTTTCTTCTGATATTACCCGATAAAAAATTATGAATTGTGACTTTTCCCCACACAATTCTGAATTTACACCTCACAATATATTTATAATATGTACAAATTTTACAATTTTAGCTTTTTTACTCAGAATAACTTGCAAATATTACACAATTTTGTTTTTTGTTTTGCTATAGAATAAAAAAAAAGAGTTATTGTAACTCTCAATTTTGACAGAATTGTGGGTTTTTTGTATCTGTTTATATATGTGACCCTGGACCACAAAATAAAAAGTCATAAGGGCCAAATTCTTTTTATTTATACATAATCTGAAAGCTGAATAAATAAGCTTTTCATTGGTGTATGGTTTGTTAGGACAGTACAATATTTGATCGAGATAAAACTATTTAAAAATCTGGAATCTGAGGGTGCAAATAAATCAAAATATTGAGAAAATCGCCTTTAAAGTTGTCCAAATGAAGTGCTTAGCAATGCATATTACTAATCAAAAATTAAGTTTTGATATATTTACGGTAGGAAATTTACAAAATATCTTCATGGAACACGATCTTTACTTAATATCCTAATGATATTTGGCATAAAAGAAAAATCGATAATTTTGACCCATACAATGTATGGGTTAGTAATGCTATTGCAACAAATATACTCATGCTACTTAAGACTGGTTTCACACATTTAAAAAGTCAGAACTGTGAGATATAAAGTCTGAATTGTGAGAAAAATCACAATGACCTGTTTTTATTTATTTAGCCTATTTATTTTAAAATGTTTATTCCATGATGGAAATGGGCTTCCATATGTGAGAGACATCAAAGCATCACTGATTTCAGTTACCCAGATGAGCGTTGCTATGGGCAGTAGTAAATGTTGAATGGCATAATTGACCGATCAGAATCAAACCTAAAGCAGGTTTCTGAAATCACTCTGAATTAAGAACTCTTCATATTACAAGATCTTGTTCTCGTTATTCCAGACTAATTTTCAAATATGTGATCTTTTTGCTGAAATTTCTCATACACATTGCTCATGTACTCTTCAAAGAAAGTAAACACTGTATCGTTATATGCAAGTCTGATCAAAAACGTGGACAGAATAAAAAGTCATGTTCAGTCATGTCCATTTTTCCTCACATATTTGCTATATTTCCTCAAATAAAGGATATTATTGGCTGCGGTGTGTCACCTATGTGTGTTTGAAATCTGGAAACAGGACCAAACCAACACACTCACACACACACACACACACACACACATACACACACACACAAGCTTGTGTTCTCCATCTGCCGCCACTTCAATCAGCCTGTATAATAATAATTTCCTCTTTGAATTAGAGCCATTAAAATGCAGAAAACTGAAGTGAAGTTGTGCAGCAGTTATTCTGAGTGCATCAGTCTTCATCAGACAGACTGACAGGCCGCATAAATCAGCACAACTGCTGGGAACGAACAGCCTGCGAGATCCGGATCTAATCAATTCCTATTAGTTTAGCATTTCTCATGCAGCCAGGGGCCTCATGCAATACATAAACGGCTAAAATTTGAGCAATATGTTTGATGAAATGATGAGACAGTATGTGTGGCATCTGAACTGCAAGTGTCTGTGTGTGAAGGCTTGCTGCTGGCCATTCATCAGCAGTTTCAATTTTACAATTTAAATGTCTCATCCATGCAGAGATTCTGTTTTATCAAAGCATCCTTTAACATTAGTGTCACATTATCGACGATGGGCAACGAGGAACATGTTTTTCTTGCCAGGTTTCTTAGATTAGACATTATTCTACATTATATATTAATTACTGAAGACTGACGCGCTGCTGCCCCCTTCTGGACAGCGGGAGTGTGTGCAACAACAAATCAAAACAGGTCGGAGAGTTAAAAAAAAAATCACCATCACCTGCCAGAAAGCGCTGAGACTGCAGCCTGCGCGTATTAGCCAATCAGAACACTCGGAACTCACTGGAGGGCGGGGTTTTGATTGAAGAGATGGAAGTCTGGTGAAAGTAATATTTCATATTTCATCACTTAATATTAATACGCATAATTAGGCATACTTAACATAAGTGGTAATTAAGCATAATTTAATGTCATAAATATTTTTAATTGCTTTCATGTTAATTACTTAAGTAAAGTTATTTAACGTTATGAAATTTTTACCAACCCATTAATTTATTTTCTTTGTTGAAGTTTGGGCAGTACGACTTCAGAGAGGGTCATATTATTATTTACTTGATAAAACCATCAAATTAATTTTATAATACCATTTTAATACAAAAAATAAATAAACACAGCTGACCGTTTTTATGTAAGATACCCCTCAAGTTTAGGCCTATGTAATAAATATATCGAGCGGATTCAGGTTGACACGGTTTGCTGTAGAGATGTAGACAAGTTTAAATTAATTTACCCAATTAATAACTAAGATCACAGGCCAGTGATTCTACACGTGACTCATTGGAAAATCTTTATCTGATCTAAAAGAAATTGCTTAGTGCATTATGCATTTTTACGTTTTTCCACTAGATGTCCCCAGTGTTTCTTTTTAATAGAAGACCAACTCTCGAGTGCCCTGAACAAGCCATAAGAGAGTTAGTACCCACTGGATATTAGTTGGGCTCTACACTCACTGATTTCCCCTTGAACCATGAGTAATAACTTTAACAGGCCAAGCGAAAACTTTCTTTTCTATTTGTTATGTCCCATTCATAGACATAGCATACACAGTTTGAACTACTTCAGCAGTAACTGCATGGATTTTTCCTACGTTTTTCTTTTAACATCTGTGACTTTAAGTAAACACAGCACTACCATATGACAGCCAGACCACTGCACAGACTGCTTTACCACAGTTCTGTTGTGACATATTGATAACCATCAGGTTTCTAGAACACAATCAGCATGTCTTTTAAAGGTGATTGCTGCCTTCTTTCAGAGAGCCATATGCAGGTAGAGTTCCATAAACAGTGTGTCACACCTGTCCAGCAGATCCTTCTCAAATACCAGGGGCATCTGTGAGGAATCCTCCAGAAAACAGATTTAATGTACGCTAGATATTAGATTAAGAGATGATGGGTGTCTTTAATACTGATGTGTATTAAATGTCCCTCCACTAAACAGGAGAATGATTGGGCTGTAATTCCATATAAGTGCTGATCTGCTGTGTTAGTGCTGGTCAGAGGTTAGAGTTTGAAGAGCTGATTTCTCATCAGTATGAGTGGTCAAACAGAGCCTGTGGTCAGATAACTCACCTCTGCTGACCATCACAGCTGCAGCAGTTCTGCTGCCATGGCAACGCAAACTTCATAATAAAAATTCTGGAAAAGTGGAAGCATAAGCCAGCAGTCTTCAGGCTACAATAACCCATGTCTTGTATTCCTAGGACTCCAATACCTTTTCCATCATCTAACAAGATAAAGACATTCATAATTTATTAACACAGTTCAATGTCATTTTTAGCAAATCTCAAAATAAATATCCACTTTTCATTTAATGTTGTGATGCCTAAATTCGCTGTATTTTTTTGTATTTTTATTATTTTTAAAAATTACAATAACATTTTGAAATATTGGTCAACTATCTTTTTCGGAATAATCAAAATAACTATCAATAATAAAAAATAATGATCAGCTTATTGGTATTGACCAGAAATAATGCTTCAGTATATCACTATTTTTGTATATTTGTGGCTCTAAAAGCAATATTTTAAACAAATCTTTAGCAAATTTTTAAATAAATATTTTTGTAGTCTACATTATAATGCTGTGATGCCTAAATTCACTTGTAGCATTCTATTTTTTTACATTTATTTAGATAATTTATTTAAATTAATTTATTTCGATAATTTTATCGTCTTATAAGCCAGACTCCAGCATTATTATTTCTCTCTGATTTAACTTCGCATCTGTTTACATCAGTTCTGAAGCTAATTTAAAGAAATTTAAAAACATTGTTTTTTTTTTAACACTTAATTCTGATCTTAAGCAAATCTCAAAATAAATAGTTTTTTTTTCTTCTTACGGTTGCCTACATAATGTTGTGATGACTAAATTCGGCCATAATGTGATAATAATTACTGACTTACAAGTATTGGCCAGATTTTTTTTTAATATCGCCTACCTCATCATGCTTTTGCATTATGTGAGCTTCTGTTGCTCAACGCGAAGGTGCGAGTCAACACGATGATGGACTTCATCTCACAGACCATTGAACTCTCACATCTGTTCAGTGGACGGGACAAGTCTCGTGTCCGTCTGATGGGTTGCTCCATCTGTTTATGCGCTATAAAAGTTCTCCTCCTCGTGTTCTGGCTGTCAGACGTGCGCGCTCATGTCTAACACACAGCTGTATGAGTGTTTGTGTTCGAGCTCCAGCAGAAGAACAGGCATCGCTGAGCAGCCGAGTGACAGGAGACACGTGGCCTCGGAGCGGATCTTCTCCTCTGCCCTCCTCCAGCCAGCCATTATTATCATCAACATCACACTCTTTTGAAAGGAGAATTGTGACACTTTACACGTGCCGGCGTGAGACTGGTGTGGTAAAAAGGCTTGCCAACACTGTGCTGGAATGTCCAATCAAATTATGTAATGACAAGGTAAAAATATAAATCTGGCTATTTTTGACTAGTAGCCCAACAATTAAGGATGGCAAAATATTTGTGGTATGTGGAATGTTCCTCATATTAAGCAATCAAAAAAAAAAAAAAACAGTAGTCGTCACATGACAAGATTAATATATACTGTATACACTAACAGTCAAACGTTTTTTGATTTTTAGAATTCTTACTGTACAAAATATTCTCTTCTGCTCACCAAGCCTGCAGTTATTTGATCCAAAATACAGCAAAAGCAGTACTATTGTGAAATATTTTTACTATTTAAAATAACTGCTCTCTATTTGAATATATTTAAAAATGTAATTTATTCCTGTGATCAAAGCTAAACTTTAAGCATCATTACTCCAGTCTTCAGTGTCACATGATCCTTCGGAAATCATCCTAATATGCTGATTTGCTGTTCAAGAAATATTATTATTTATCAATATTTCAAAGTTGAGTCATTTTTTTTCAGGATTCTTTGACGAATAGAAAGATTCAAAGATCAGTGATTATCTGAAATAAAAAGCTTTGTGACATTATACACTATGACTATACCATTCAAAAATATAAAATTTTGGGAAATAAATTATAGAAATTAATACTTTTATTTAGCAAGGATGCTTTGAAAGCACTGCTTGGTGAGCAGAAGAGACTTCTTTAAATAAAAATCTTACTGTTCAAAAACTTTTGCCTGCAGTGTATGTATGTGTGTAAATCATTTTCATATTATACATAACATTGTGACAACTAAATAATAGAATTCAAAAATGAAATATTTTTGTCTATATATAAATATTTAAAAATAATATTTTATTCATTTATAATAAATTTGTAATAATTATTAAATAAATAATTTTATAATAAAAAAAGTTAGGAGTAAAAAAAATCAATTTTTTGGTAAAATTTGAGATACATGAGATGTAAAGTAAATAACAATAAAGCAAAAATTAAGTTTCTGCTTTAAATAACTTAATTTTAACACAGTTTAACACAAAAGTCTGATTGATTGGGAGTATGCTGAATTTTTACAGTGAGGCCTGTTCATCTGACATGTGGTAAGGATTTGGACACAGGTTAAAGAGTTTACTATGTCAACGTCCTCAAACTTGCAGATAAGACATGAAGAGTCTCTAATGCTGGGCTCTGTTTCTGAGCACATCTTCCTCCTGCTCGCCGATGTTTACTTTGGACTCCAGGATTCATGCACTGGGTTTGTTAATCTAAGAGAATGATTGTTTAGTTTGCATAAAAGATAATTCAGTTTTTCTTTCCTTGTTTTTCATGGGAGATCCCTCGAGGCTGAACTTCAGAAGGAAGGCCAGTAGATTTTGATAACGTACAAGCAGAGCATTTGTTTTACTCACCCTTGAATCAAAGTTTCCTTTGTGTGTGGGACCGGATCTGTTTCCCAGGCCTGCAGACTCAGGAGGGTCCTTTGAGTTCAAAACAACAAAGAGGCCTGCGTCTCCACTGACTTCCAAGAGCTAGAACAGAATCGCATTTCCTTGTGCACACAAATACAGGCGGATAGATGGGCAACAGCCTGAGTAAACACATCTCTGGATCTATAATTTAATATTGTACTCTGCCATGATGGTTATTTAGCTTTTTTTAAATCCAATTTTGTGTAATTTTCTGATCAGTTAAAGAAGTCAAGTAGGTTTTAAAGATCATCCTTGCATACTAGTAATGGCAGGTCAAGTTGAGGACTCTGCACAGTATACTATGCCTGTATGCTGCATTATTTGGCCATCTGGGTATTCTATACAAACAAATATGTGCATATTTGCACAGTATATGCATTGCATACTGCAAAAACGGCATAAATAGTATTGTAATTTGCAATTTTGGACATTCCCATGGTTTACAAGATCAGATAGAGAGGAAGTGTTTCTAACCGATCAGTAACTTACCCAGGTGAGGTCAGGTAACCTAAACATGGGTTTACACTCTTTCCCCGATGTCTAGGTAAATATAAACTAAAAACTCTTTAAAGGTCTTCGATAAGACATCTGAGTAATTTGTAGTGAAAGTTTTATTTTGCATGTTTAGAACAAACATACTGTACAAAAGCAGCAATAATACCATATCCAAGCACAATTTTTCATTGCTACCTGTTAAACACATTTTAAGGCAGCATTTGAAGGCTGAAGTTAAGCTCATTATCCAGAAGTATTTCAAAATACTTTTCCATCTTAAGACACCTCATTATAGCACAATTATATGGCAGCACTACATGTGTCCTTCACAGAGAAGAAGCCCTGTACTGCAACACGTCTGTAGTGTGATTTGTGAGGTGCTCACAGTGCTGTGTTCACGTCACGTTTACCAGAAAGTCATAATTATGAGTGGGAATCAACAATTAATCCAAAAATGTAAATTTTCTGAACATTTACTCACCCTCAGGCCACACAAGATGTATCTGAGTTTGTTTTAATTCAGCAGTACATCAATTAATGTCTTGTGAAGTGAAAAGCTTCATGTTTGTAAGGAACAAATACATTATTAAAATGTTTTAACTTTAAACTGTTGCTTGTGGACAAAATACGTAATCCCTAATACTCCGTAATCCATGATAACACTTCCTCCAGTGGAAAAGTCCATTCCCTGTTGTTCCCTTACATATCTTTGTAAACTGTGCTTGATCTATGCATCTTTCTCTCCTTATTTAGGTGATTTTTTTCACAGAAGGAAACTATATGTATTTAATATTAATGTTAAAAATGTTGATGGAATTGTTTTATACAAAACACATCTTTTCTCTTCACAAGATGTTAATTGATGGACTGGAGTCATGTTGATTACTTGTGTATTATTTTGATGTTTTTATCAGTTGTTTGGACTCTCATTCTGATGGCACCCATTCACTGCAAAGGATCCAATTTTTCGGTGGACTATTCCTTTAAGCCCAGAGTTTCCAAGTTGGGGACGTGTCAGATGCAATGGATGCAGCATCTGTATTGTCGGTGGATTGCCTGAAACAAATGATTATTTTTTCAGTTGCATGCCTAAATTGCAACAGTATTTTATAATTGTGATATAATATTTAACATATTTTAATTCAATTCACAGCACTTTATAAATGAAATAAAAACATAAAATAGCAAAAACACACTGATGCACATTCTGTATTCATCATGTTGTAGAAGAGTTTTCAATGCACTGACCAAATGACTTGAATGCACATAACATTGAAATTACGACTTCCCAAATCGTAAATATGAACTTCCCAGGAGGACTTGAACATGTCATATGTAGAATGATCCGAATCAGTCACTTATGAGGTTCCACTGTTGTTTTAAAAGGCAGCTGACTAGGCAGCTCACTTCAATAACCACAGAAGGTCTGAAGGGTTTAAATCTGAACATTCAGTACTTTGCATGATTTCACCTTCTCTCTGAGACTTGTTTAATAGGCTATGTGGTTGAGGCGTTTTGCGTTAACAGCAGCTAGCTGGCTAAAGCTCTCTGCTTTGTTCTCCAATCCTGAGGTTAACGATTTTCCGTCGTGGGAGGCGGGGGAGAGCAGCGGCGGAATTAGGATTCAGCTCCCATCTTCAGCGCCGAGCGGCTGTCTGCTGCCTACCCAGCAACCCTGGTGCTTTGTGACAAGGAGATGGATGATATCTGCAGCCTGGCCGGCCGCTCTACGGGTGAAGACACACACACACACACACGTCTGCAAGCACACAGGGTCGCGCACACACACACACACACACACACACACTTCCCAAAGCCAGCAAGGTTGTACGCACACACATGTAACTAATGCTGTGATGCTGCTGCTACAACCTTTAACATGTTACACAGAACAGCAATGCTGCATCCAGCTTTCTTTTATTGTTTTCTTCATTTGTGAAAATAATCATTTCATGTGTTAAAAGAGAAACAACAATTAATACAGTAATATAAACGATTTATTAGACAGTCTTAAACATTTACAGCATTTTAAAATACAAATATAGAAGAGATTAACAGACTAATGGGCAGCTGTGGTCAGAGCGTGTGAGTGTCTGTCATTGGACAGTGTGTGAAAGCAGAAGGTCAAAGGATCTGTCTCTTCTCCACTTCCTTTAATGCAGGAGTGTATTTGTGTGTCAGACTCACCTGCTGAAACTGCTACTGCAAACTTATACACATGTACTGCTTCATTTCTGCAGTACACACTGTGGGAAAATATTAAGGGTTTGAGATTGAGAAAAAAAAGAATAGAAAAATATTTATTTTTAATCGGTACATTCATCATGTTTTCCAGTAAAAATATAAACTTACTGCAAAAAACTGACAAGAAATAAATACTCACACACACACACACATATAAAATAAAACATTTAATTATATTGAAAATGGCCAACAACTTAAAGATAACTTTGCTGAAATGTCTGCTTTTAAGTAAATTGATCTTGTTTTGATTTTTTTAAAGGTAAAATAAGGCAAATATAAAAAAAAAAAAATTTTTTTGCTGTGCATTGAGCGTGTTTTGAATAATGGTATTATTTTATGGCATATCCTAATAAATAGTAAGAATGCGTTTAACAATATCAAGTTAATCTGCAAGTTACCTGCAAGCTGAAAATAACATCTGCACCTAAAAAGAAGAAAATGAATGCAATTAAAACCATTAATTATATCTGTAAATTATATTATAGTAATATATGAAATGATATTAATTAAATCTGTATTATTTTGGACACTCATTCACAACAGGGAATGTTTTGTTTATTTGGGGGGGGGTTGTGAAAGAGAGACAGTGATACAGACAAGTTTATATCTCTGCCAGAGCTCACTGTATGTTGAAGAACAAAAAGATGTCTGGGTTGTGTGTGTGTGAGTGTTTGAGGATTGCTGGGGTGCTCATGCAGCTTTTCGTGCAGGTAACGGGAGCACCTGCGGCCACCGCTAACTGCCATCCGATGGGTTAAAAGCTCTGACTGGAGGAAGACGCTCAGAGGAGACGCGGGGTCCACTGGAGTCCCATCGGCTGAGAGAAACCTGTGAGACAGAAGCTAATTATCCTCTAAAGCAAAAAGCCAGTTGTGGTTCAATAACTCCAGCACGCTGCCAGCCAGATACTGCGTTTCCTTGGCAACGCCTCCACAGCAGTACTGCAGGCATCACAGAGAAAGGCAGGCGGTCACAGGGTACACAGGGCAGGATGAATCGGGGAGGAAAGACTTTATGAGTGACGGGCCGTCCTCTAGACTGATGCAGGGCAATTACAGGCCATTACATTCGGCTGAGATTGATCTGCTTTCTTTACATTTGGGGTCCCAATAACGTACTGTATGTATAAAATAATGGCATTTTCAAAATTACTTTGGTTTTCTGTTCAAATTCTTGTAATATCTCTGTCTGACCTAATCAAACCCCCAGCAGACAGATTTTATCAAAGCTTTAATTGTTGGACCACAAAGTAGACACACGTTTTTGAAATATGATTGATATCAACTAAAGGGACACCTGACAAAAACACACACAATCATTCGTACCTCTGAAAACCATTGTGTGAATACCATCCAATCTTGATGTTTGATGTACGTTATCAAGTCTAGAATTAGTTTTCATCCAATTACTAAAAAGGAAGTACCAATCTGACACATCAAAGCACATTTTGAGATTTTGAGCTCTTCCTAGCTGAAGCTGGTTTAACCATCAAAACAACACAATCATAAAAAAGAAAAAAAGAAAAAAAAGCTGGCTCTAACAAATAAAGATTCTTTATCGGTATTGATGGTTTCATGAAGCACATTCATGAAAAACCTCCTTGAAACCTTTCCGTTCCCTTTGGAACCTTTATTTTTAAGAGTGTATGTTGGAAACCAGTATATAATGGAAAGTATCTTCTTCATACCAATAGCCAGTGAAAGTTAAAAGAAACACAAAGTGTGTGAAACAATGATTTTCCTAATAAAAAAGTTATATATTTATTTCATACCAAGTATAGTTCAAATCTATTAACATATTTACTGATGTATCGCTTGAGACTTACTGATATAAAAATGATAATTAAACTTTATTTAGAGAACTTGTGCAATGCAAACTGCTTAATATTAAGCTTAAAATATGTTTTAATGTCACTATTGATGAGGATTGTATGATCTTTGAATAATATCAGTCTTTAAATGCGAGATTTTTAAAGTGTAGCTGAAGTATACATGCACTAGTTCCACTTTAACACAATCAAATATGCTTCAGTATATCTTTAGCACTACTTCCGCAATATTAAAGTGCATTAAGCACAAAATTAAGTTGTTCCAATTTAGCAGAGTTTTAAATATACCAGTATAGTATAGTAAAAGTACAATTGCAGGGTAATTGTATGAAGTACATTAATAGGTAAATATATTTGTAGTATACTTATAGCATGAAATAAATGTAGTTCAAATACATTTCAGTATATTTATTTCTCACTAGGTTTAACAGTGGGTATGATGATTTCTTAATAGGCTCAATATGAGATGACTATAATAAAATGACTAATACATGGCCTCCAGTGGCTTATTGCTTTAATAAAAGGGTGACAACTAATAATGATGAAACAAGCTTTGATTAACACACAGTAATAATCGGAATGAACAAATTTTGTGGAAGTAATATGTGTAACGCAAGTAATATGACTTACAATGTGAAACATATTTGAGACTTGATCAGTTTTACTGAAATATTTTTGTTATAACCGATATGATAACTGGAACAGCATTTACAATAGAATCTCAAATTTCAAATTTTATATTTGAAATGTGAAATTCGGAATCAAAATGTAACGTACAGCACAGATTATCAATACCTGTTCAGTACTTTTGAGCACTAAACTAGAATTTGAGTATACTGGAAAATGAATGTTCGTCATCATTATGCTCATCAATATATTTTTCACTATGAACAAGTGCATTCTGTGTCAGTGGCAGCATCTGGATGTACAGAGACGTTCTGCACCTGTCATTTGAACCTGCAGTGAGCAGTGAGAAGGACCCACTGTTTCCTCTGACCTGCACTGATAACATGCACCACAACAATCCCAGACAACCAAAGGAAGAAAGATTCCTGTAATCCTGTAAATTCACCCGGCTCCTGCAGCTTCTCCTGCCTGAGCTCTCAGTGCTTAATCTACTTTCAGTACCTTTATCCCAGACAAATGTTAAGTTTATTTAAACCGCATGCGGTTAGCGAGAACACACACACTCACACACCATCAGCGGGCTCTTTTAATTCCTCAGTGGCCGGTCTTTATCTCCTGACATTTATCAAGGGAATCTTTCTTGCGGTCTATAACAAGGGCGACTCCGTGATTCTTGGGTGAACTAAACAATTCGATATCAGGTTAGGTATGTTTCATATTTCAAAATATTTTATTTACTGCTCTCTGTGTACATTGATATAGTACACATTTCATGTTATAAGTACAAGCATTTTTTATTCAATTTAAACTGCAAACAATTTCTTTGTCAACATTTCTGTCTTGTTGTCCATTAAAAATAAAACAAAATAATTTTACTTAAAAAGTTAATGTACTTTTCTTTTTAAGCACAAATCCAAGTCAATTAAGCAAGATTTATGCATAATTTATGAGAATTATAGGAATTATATATTTCATTATTCATAAAGTTATTTTATCAGTCCATGAATAGACTTTTCTCAGCAAAAAAGAAAAAGAAAAAAAAAACTTTTCTTTTAGCAAATCTGGCAGCCAGACAATTTATTAAACTATTAATAAATGTTTATAAAAATTAATAAAATATTAAACTATTTCACATTCATTCATTCAATGTTTGCATGTCTGGCTATCTTTCTGGATGCCCGTGTCCGTCTGAAAATGCTGGCCAGATTTATCAGCCAGAAAACAAACTATTTTTTGCTCTGATACACACAAATGAAACACAGTCTGATGTGCTGTCAGCCAAAAATGTAAATATGGAACCATGGCAATGAGGCTGAGACATAAGACCCCTGATGCTTGCTGGAGCATTCAGAAGTCGGGCCGTTTATTAAATAACAAAATCTTCGCTCCTGGCTGGATCCAAGTCTTTGTTCCTTTTCTCATCTAGCTGATGAAATGGTCCGTTTGTGTGTGTGAATGTGTGGGATGAGGGAGTATTTATGTGCTAGCTCAGATGAATAGTGTGAGCAGCAGCACACAAGATTTTATCTGTGCGTTGGCACTGCCAGCCTGTACCGAGTGTCAGACGAATCCTAATAAAACTGTCTGACCCCGCGTTGGGCACCAGGCTGGCGCTCGCCGGTCGTGGCTGACTGCTTGGTATGCACAGAGCATGGCAGAGCTTCAGCTGTTGCTGGGAGCTTTGTGGCACAGACCCAGCCTGATTAGTTGGCATCCACCATTGTTCAGAGTGAAACCAAGCAGGGGAAAAATATAATTAGAGAGAGAGACAGAGAGACAGAGAGAGAGAGCAATAGGGGGAAATCAATTGTTTTGAAACTACATTTCTAATGTGGGTAATTTAGCAAAATTAGGTTTTAACGTTAAACACTCCAGGGAGATAAAGAACAAAGCCAGGCGTTAGACTTAATGAGTTCACATCTTTAAAACAGGAATGAGCCCACAGCTTCGTGCCAACCGGACTCCCTAAAACTACCATCCGTCTGAAGTTCAATGTCATTTCTGCTCAAAAACAACATGACGACACATAAACATGGACGCCTTTAAACGCAATAAACTGCAAGCCGCGTTTTCTTCTAAGAAGTCTGGTGTTCAAGAGGTAATGAGGTCTATTCATAGAAATCGTTTTTGTGTAAATGAAGGTGTCGGCATATGTTGGTTCAATATGTCGCTCGTTTTTTTGCACAGACTTGTTTGGCTATGCATCAGACAGATTTTACGTTATTGGATTAAACAAAAAATTACATTACATCTGGTGGATACATGAGGATAAAGCCAAGCAGATTTGTTTCATAGTAGTGCAGGTGCTGGGATCTTCTACGAAGGGCGGCACTAGAAAAAATGGCTGTACGTTTTACCTTCATTTAAGAGATAATCTTTGGAAAAAATAAATAAAAAAAGATTACCAAATCTTAAAATCAAGAATGAATCAATTGTTAATCGCATACCAAAAGAAACTTGTGTGGGAATAACTGATAATCCTGGCCCTTCCTCCTGCTGCCGATGCGATAAAGGTCATTTATAGATGAGCTGCAGTGGCGACCAGACAGCCAGACAGAGCGATTAGCATGACGACCCTCTCCTGCACCCCTCACCCCAAAGAAAAAACACCTCAGCAGACATACAGGATCGAGTTTTATTTAAAAACCAGAAGAAACCATCATCATCATCATAGGCATGTGAACTTATTGAACATTCAATCTCTCAGACACGCCAGCGCCGCATTCTCTCTCTCGTCCACTGTTCTCTTATCTCTCACAGACATCCGTCCCACATCCGTCTCAGTCAGGACACGGCCAGGGGATTGAGTGCTTTTGCCCTCTGCCCAGGTCCCAAGAGCTTAACCTGTGATTTTCAGCACACAAAGCTCACAAGTTAGGGTCTCAGGGACCAGGAGGAGTGCAGCGGTGTCCGCACAGGTTAGTGACATACACACATACACACACACACACACACAAGTATTGCACGCTCACGTCTTCTTTCGTCCAGCATAACGAAGATTATTCCTAATAATGTTCGGCTTATGAAAATAAAATGTGCCTTATTCATTGCAGAGTTTAGAGTCACAGACGCGCAGCGCACAGGTATATCATGCACCAAATGACATGCACACAAAAGCAGACAAACCCCCCAAAAAAATATCAGGTGAGAGGAAACCAGGACGAGCGGTTGGATTTGAAGTTGTCCATCGAGGAAGCAGACATAGCCTTTGTTGGTCGAGAAAAGCCTCTAGTCAGATGGTCAGTCTCTCTGTCTGTCTTTCTCTTTGTCCTGTGTTTTTCATCCTCAGGATCTCTGATGAGCAGAACCGCTGGCCTCTGACTGCAGCTTCAGTCATGAACGTCTGTATGTGTACGTGTGTGTGTGTGTGTGTGTGTGTGTGTCTGTCTGTCTGTGTCTCGTCTCCCGCCATTGACTCCATTACACCGAAAAACTGTGTAGCGGCAATTGATCAGCCACGTTCAAGAGCCGGTAAACCGCCGTTTGGGCAAAATTAGCTAAAAATCAGCTTACACAGCTCCCCGCAAGACCACCCCACACCCACCCAGACAAGCAGCGCCTGCGATTCCCCCTCACTGCTTTTGAAATAAGTTGTCTTTTTTGTGACTTTATGAGTGAAGACGAGATCATGCAACCCCACAACACTAACTGCAAGCAAATCCAATCATGCACACGGGAGCCAAAACATGCATGTCATTTACACTGCAAATGCACATCTGATGCACACATACACACCTTGAAGACTCCTCCTCCCCCCACAAACAAGAAGCATCGTTCATCCTCAGGGACCAGACGGTGTGGACACTCCCGGAAATGAGAGCGGCCGCCACGTGCCTCACACACACACACACACACACACACACACACACACACACGCACGCACACACACCGTCTACCTTCAAACATGTGCCGACTTTGTTATCTTCAAGGGAAAAGAAAAAGAGAGAGAGAGTGAGAGAAAAAGAGGGAGGAAGGAAAAGCATCCTCAGACAGTTAGATGTCACCAGAAGAAGAAACTCGTGAGAACAGCATCATCTTCATCAGGACCACTGCACATGCTCTCGTCACTGTCACCCTCCTCACACTCGCCTGTCTGACACGAACCTTTACGCTGGCGACACACACTCACCCGCTCATCCGCCTCCAGTCTGGACACCTGTCCCGGGCATCTCTGTACCTGTACCTGGGCCGTCTGTGAGACCCGCTCTCACTCTCTCGGTGTGACTGAGTGCCAGCGAACGGCAGATTCTGCGGCGAGAGCGCTACACCCCCCCCCCCCCCCCCCCCCCCACCCGCCCTCCCCGTCTCTCTCCCTCCCTCCCTCCCTCTCAGCTCCACTTCCCCTCTGCACTGATCAATCCCTCACTTTCTCCGAAGGCTCAAAAAAATGCAGCCAGCCAGCAGCCAGAAATGGCGTCTCTCTCTCTCTCTCCGCAGCGCTCCGTGCAGCCACACGACAATCTGTCTGTCATAATATTGTGACAACATTTCCACAACTGATTGAGGAGGGTCATCCACCACCCCTCCGCCAAAGCTGCGGAAAAGTGTTTGACCGCCACAGTAAAGCAATTCGTAGTCATTTTTGTAAAATTACAGAATATCTATAGATCATCTTTAAAAATACAGAAATAAAATAAGGAGATGAAACAACATAAGGAAACAATGACAATTAAAGGAGAACAAGCTGACGAAACAAAGAAATGGGAGAAAAGGCCATTTAAACAAAACAAGGAGATGAAACATCAAAAATTGAATAATAAAAAGCTATTTAAACAAAACGAGGAGGAGAAACAGCAAAATAAAGAAAACAGTGAGAAGCAATAACAGAGAGAGAATTTTCATTTGTTTCTAGTTTGTTGTATCATTATACAACAAAAACCATAAAAAAAATGAAAATTTAAACAAGGAAAGAAACAACAAACAATAAAAAACAATGGCAAGTTGAAAAAAAAACAAGGATATGAAAAAAATAATGAAACCGTGGCAATTTAAACAAAGAGACGAATCAAAGAAACAAATTAAAATGTAAAAAAATGAGGAAAGAAACAACAAAGCAAATTAAAAGCAACTAAAAGAAAACATGGAGAAACATGTTGAAAATAACAGCCAATTAAACAAAATGGAGACCAAACTATTGTAATATGAACAAACTAAGCAGATCAACAAAAACAGCAATATAAACAAACGATAAGATGTTAAATAACTGAGTGAAAAACAATGCAAACAATCATAATCATGCAGCTGATTGTGAATCAAAAATAATAGGTCTCATGAGACATTAGCACAACAAATTTCTGCATAAACAGTTCGGTTTATTAGTTCATTTTCACATAAATTGGACTGAATTAATTGTTGTTTTCATGAATCAGGTCCAATGTATATATGCACATATACAGTATATAAAACATGCATTAGTGATAATATACACACTGCTAAAACTGATAAATATTAAACAAAAATAAAAGACAACATTTATACCCTGTGTGGTTCTCCAAGAACCAGACGCATCTTTATCTGTCTGGCAGTGGCCCTGAATGACCTCTGACCCCTCTGCTTGCATTGGGGGGTGTGTGAGAGTCGTGACCCCATCATAGAGGGGTGCTGGGTGCTGACTGCCCACCGCACACATCATTGATTATGAGCTTAATGCACAAACTCGCCACGTCTGTTCTACTGCAATGCAGAGCTCCAAACACACACACACACACACACACACACACACATAAAGCGAGAGAGCTCACAAACCCACATAGATTCAGTGTTTAAACTCATGCCGTCTTGGGCAGCGTCTGAACACAGGTTTGTCGATACAAGTGAGCAGCATACAGGTTCAAGCCTATCACACTGTAGGATGGAGAAGTGTGTGTGTGTGTGTGTGTGTGTGTGTGTGTGTGTGGGGAAGGTTGGTGGGATCAGCAGGGACCGAAAGGGAATGATGGTGATCAATCAACACACACACACACACACACACACACACACACACACACACACAGAGGCCATCAGCAGAGCGCTGTCACCACACAGTACCAGACAGCACACACACATACGCACAACAAGACAATGAACACTAAAACACCAGAAGGGAAAACACCATAAACCACTACACAAAGAGAAACACATTGAGTTTGACGTCCGTCTCTAATTAAACTGCGACTTTACAAGCCTTCAGACCCACTCAGAAATCTCTTATTTCTCATATCCTGGAACACAATTCTAGTCATATCAAAACACAATGACTCATTAACAATCACATACAAAAATGAGACCCTGAAGATGTGGATCTCTTTAATCACATCCAAACATTTTTTAACTATAACTTTTTACATTTTGTGAAGAAAACACGAGCTGAAGTCAAAAAACCAAACTGAAGTCTATATTTACATTTATCCAAAGCAACTTTGGTATACATATTATCAATCTTATTGCTTTTCCTGGGAATGAAACCTATGACCTTGCTAGTGCCATGATCTACAGTTTGAGCAACAGGAAGGCAGGAAGGTCCCTTTTTTGCCACACATCTATGGTTTTTCAAGCACTTTAATTGTCCACAAGTTGAAAATAGTATATCTGATTGCTTAGAAAAGGCACACAGCACCATTACCGTGGGAAGTAGGGGTGCTGAGGGTGCTGCAGCACCGTCTGGGGTGTAGCCCAAGAAAAAATGGGGGTACTGGGGGTGCGGTATAAAAATAAATAAATTAAAATTTTGTACTATGAATAAATGAATAAGACGGATATAGCCTGCATTGTACACAGTCTTTTTTTTTTTATTATTATAATTTTTTTAATGAAAACCACAAAAATAAAAGACAAACTTGCTTATATCAAATAAATAAATGAAACGTTTATTAACAAAAGTTGCACTTTTGGATCATAGTGTCTCGCATCACTCTTGTCACGTGTTGTCTTTGCGCACAAAATGTATTATCATAGCTTGATAATACATTTGTCACATGGACTATTTTAACAATGTCCTTACTACCTTCAATGGCCTTGAATGTTTCAGTTGCCTTGCTGTCTATGCAGGGTCAGAAAGCTTTCCTCAAAAATGTCTTAATTTGTGTACTGAACATAAACAAAGTTCTTACGGATTTGGAAATGACATGAGGTTGAGTAATTAATGACAGAAGTTTCATTTTTGGGTGAACTATCCCTTTAACATTAGCAGTTTGCTCAAATAGTAGTGATGCTACCTTATCAAACATCTAAACACTATTTATCAAATTCAGAATAATTTCATAGGTTTTAGTTCCATCAACATCTTAGAGAGACCATCTGAGTGCACAGGCACGCAGCGTTTAGGTCTGCTGAACGCAGGTCTTTAACTACTATAACATCTTGTCTGACTGGCTGGCGGCCCAGCACACAGGCCCCGCCCATCCAAATCGAACTCATTGATCTCTCATGCAGGGTCAGAGGTCAAATGCGTATCGACTGGAAAAAGTGTCATCAGCAGCAGCGTGGCCCTGACTCCAGACAGATCAATAGCACCTCTGTCTGCTACGCTTAGATTACTCTTATTCATCTGTCATAAATCTCAGCACCTCATCACCACGCTAACGTCTGGTGGCTCCTGAGGCAGCTGTGGCCCTGTTAAGGTCGACAGCGGTCTGGGACCAGTAGGTCATGTTCATCAGTGCTCCGCTCTCGTGTACAGGGTGCAAAAGGCTAGACGGCCAATCACAGACCTTGTAATAAGAATCAATAAGTAGGGTTTGGTCACACGTCTTGAAGAATCAGACAGAACTGGATGACAAAAGACATACTGTCTTAGTTAACCACACTACAGTGAATTTAAAGACAACTTTAACCAATTTATCTTCATTGTGTTTGATCAAAATGTTTTACCAAAACGCATTAAAATTGGACTTTTCTTTTCTTGCACACTTAACCTAGATAAGACTGAGAAATTAATACTAGCTAATAACAT
The DNA here is from genome assembly GCF_936440315.1 of Barbus barbus. Lineage (NCBI taxonomy): Eukaryota > Metazoa > Chordata > Actinopteri > Cypriniformes > Cyprinidae > Barbus > Barbus barbus. Next base: position 17,424,838 of record NC_136725.1, read on the forward strand.
CACAGCCTAAAAAAAATCATGATACAATCAAATTGATTAAGAAAATCAAATTCTGCCACTGATTTTTCCCCCACTGAAAATTACATAGTTAAATGGATCGCAAATGTCACTTCATGCTGTTTTAAGGCAATCTGTGAATTACATATTTCAATACCTGTTTGCAAACAAAGCAGTTAATTTTGTACACATTTGTTCACTTCAGAAGTGATTTGAGCATAAAGTTTTACGATTAGTGTGTTTGCACAGCAAAACACTGACAGTGATGAAAAAATGACTCATTATAGAAACCCAACAAAGCAAGAAAACCGTGTTTATACAAGATCTTCTGCAATAAATTGCCAGTTTCTCCTCATTCTTGACACCATAATGTAAACAGACATGCACTTTGAATAAATAAATAAATGCCTGTACATCAAAATAGGAGAAACAGAAATATAGGTGTAGTGATCCATCTGCGTTTGTTTTGTTTTTTCTGATAAAAGAACATTTTAACATTTTATTATTGAGCAGCGTAAGACAGCGTAATCAGTGCAAGACTGTTCATGTAAACAGTTTGCTTATGGATATTTGTCAAAACTTCAAATGAAAATGTCAAAACAATACTTTAGCGGTTGACTTGACTGAAGAAAACCCTTCAGGACACTGATGTTCTTTGCCTTTTTGTGGACCCACTGCTCACTGAAACAAAAGCTTCAGCTTTCTCCCGATCAAATTCACTAATTTATTTGTTTAGCCATCACATAAATCTAAGCACAGCTGTAACCAACGAGTTGCAGCTCGACTCAGCTGCCAGCTGGACTTGGTTTTGCTGAACCAGCACGATTTCAAGCCGGGTTTGCTCCGCTACATCTGGAAGAGTCATCCGAGAGCAGAGGTGAAGGCGGAAAAATCCCTCCTAAAATAAAAGCAGCTTGACTCCCTCTGTCAGTTTAAACAGGAAACGATGGAATACAAAATGACGGCCTTTGCCTTCGATTCAACATACTGTGGCTAGTTCACCCAAAAAAGAAAACTATTTACCCTCTCTCATGTCGATCCATCCTGATTGACTTTCTTTTGTCTGTGGAACACTAAATATCATTTTTTTTTAAGAAAATCCAGGCTACTTTTTTGAAAATAATGAAAATGAATGAGGACCAGGGCTGTCAAGTGGTTGATAGTCAAATGATAGCTTTGTTTGAAGAACAGACTGAAAGTAAAATCCTTAACAGCTGAAAATCTCAATATGTGTCCTACATCTTCTTGTGATTGTTCACTTGAGTCAGATCTTTTCAATGAATCAGCTAATCTAGTTCACAAAACTGTTTTGAATGATTCATTCACAAACCAGTTCTTAAATTCAACTGACTCAATGATCCAGTCACAACATTGAACATTTTAAGTAAATAACAGTCAGTTTATTACATATAGCACTAAAGACTCAGAATATAGCATCATATAGAGACACATTGACGAGTTTGATAATATTTTTTGAAGTTTGGCAGTCTCTGTCCTCATTCACTTTTGTTATATTAAAAGAGCATGACATGAGGGTGAGCACATGAGTTTTTATTTCTGTGTGAACTATCCCTTTAAGAGTTTTGACTGCTGTGTTCTATAAATTAAATCCTAAGAGCATAAACAGAATTCAGATGCAAGCTGCATGAAGGTTTGGCTGACAGAGAAAGACAGCTGACGCCCGGCTAAAGGGGACTGAAGTGGACTTAAGCCTTGGGTAGAGGAGTCGCGTCTTTTCAAGCTTTAGAGGGGCCGCGCTAAGCCCTTTCCAACCCTGTCGTCGTGAGAGAGGGAAATCAATGACGGAGACTCTTACGCTTGCCCATTGAATCCTCATTTATTTCACTGCTCATTTGTCTGTGCTTAATTGATAGCAGTTAAGTCCCTTTCACCATGTTGGCTGTGTTGCTGTGGGGCCTATGTGTGCTTACAGACGCTTTCAGGCCAGACTAAAATACTTCATGAACACTGGACCTCACAGACTGCAGGCATTCATGCTGGAGACCCACCAACACAAGACGCCGGGCAGACATATGAGGCTTTTAAGTGCATAGCTTCAACACACCACTGAAAAATTAGAACAAAAGCTTATAAACCTACATTTTGGAAGCATACTGCAGAAGAAAACCTTGAGTTTGAATGCCAAAGAAGTGCCTGCTGCCAGATACTCAACAATTGATTTAAAAGCACTACTTTTAGCTTGGTAACATTCCCAAACAAGGAATTCAAGGAGTTTTCAAATGAGAATACAGTTTTTACATTTTATCAGCTCTTGCTTTCCCTGGGAATCGAACCCATGACCTTGGCGTTGCTAGCACCATGCTCTACTATTGGAGCTACAGGAAAGCCCATTATACAGTATACTGTGAAGCATTCAAGAAGTAGTGAGCTAGCATTACAAATATCAACCCACATCAATTACTTCACCAACTCTCATGGGAAGTGACGTCAGTGCTGATTATTAGAAACAGCACTGGATCCAGAAGCTAACAACACTGGTGCTATATGCTACAGTTAAGAGATTCCATTTCACACTCTGTTTATGGCCTGGGGCTCTGAAAATCCCTTTAATCCTCAATCATTCAGGGGGAAAAATAAAACTTGGATGTCAAGGTCTTTAGCAGGGCCACAGAAATACATCTAGAAGCTGACAGACTGGGAAACCGATGACAGACAGATCATGGGAAATTATTTTTGGATGCTAACAACTGAAATATCATGTTATATATCACTCAAAGAACTAGAAATGAGAAAATATTTGTTCTCTTAATGTTGTTTGATTCATATGTGCAGGTTTACTGCTTTTTAGAGATGTTCAGAACAACACTTTCAAAATCAACTAGTTATTGTGCTGTCAGAACAATTCATGTCTAATTCTTCAAAGAGAAAGAATTAGACAGGCAACTTTTCAAAGAGGGTGTTTCAATTCAAGAGCTACAGCACAGCATGCTGTCAACACACTAATTAAAGCAGAGCTGCTAAAAATATCAAAGATAAAAAATATTAAAAAAAAAAAAAACAAAATTATAAACAGCCATCACAAACGTCTCAGGGGAAAACAGACTGATATGCAGCAGTGATGACAAAACATTAGACAATTTGACATCACACTCTGTCAGCTGAAAGGGATCCTGGGTGATTTCTGTGGTGGTTCCTGCTGTTGTTTTAGTGATGTGTATTATATTACTAAAAATATTCTGTCCAACAGCAGATATGCACAACACAGTAAATGACAATGAAACTGGCAGCCTGTCCATCCTGAAGGAACAGGAAACATTAATTATCTGTATTACTCAGACTCATCTGAGTGATACTGCACCGAAAGCCTACAAGCCTATATCTATCTCTTGACTTTATGTGTTTAAAAGTGGGAAAAGCAAGCATATTCTGTAATTAGGGAGCCAGTGGATGCCATTTTGAAGTCTTGCTAGATGAAATGAGTGTACTCCAAGGAAAGCTAGAAGGTTGTACAGTTAACTCCCATGGTGTCATTCGAAACCATACAACCTACTACCTCAGCCTGGATGCACACGTCCACACTGCCATTCCTCTGGACCTCCTGGAGCAAAAACAACTTCTGCCCCTCCAGAGAAGAACCTATTTTGCATCAGTGATTTGATGCATTTGCAAATTCTCAACAGATCATCTATTTACAGCAGCAGTTCTCAAACCTTGAAGGATTCCAAATGACCCATCATTTGATTGGCTCATTAAACAAATAAAATAGATAAGACATGATCATAATTGATAAAAAGCACCAACACTGAATTTATTGACTGCTTAATCAACCTGGATAATGATGTATGTGTTGTCTCATTTAGTAAAGTATGCAAATGCACAGAAATTTTTAGCAAACAAAGTCAAATTTATTTAAATGAAAAGGTAATTTGGGCACTACTAAACCTGGCAATTGTTATAAGGTAGCTGGTGGCTTATGGATTTTTTATGTTGTGGCCCACCACCACCTAAAAAAAGTTTGAGAACCACTGCTGTAGCGAGTTCAAAGAGTGCGTTGAGTTCACCACAGTGACAGAGACCCACAGAATCGAGCTTGGGTTGCAGATTACGCCACAAGATCGGATCTACGGGTTTGTGACAAGTGGTCAGAGCTTCATATGAAACCCAATCCCAGGTCATACTCATGTCTCCGAGTCTTTGTGGATGAGCTATCAGATTAGATACACCACAAAAACATTCCTCCCTACATGAACAAAAAGTCATGGAGTCACTGTAAATATAGAAAGGAGGAGAAAGACAAAAACATCCTCCACTGACCTGGTCGAGTTTCAGTGGAGATGTATCCAGATGTATCCATGTATGACTTCTGTGCTGTGAAGAGAAAGAAACCACAACATCAGGAAACACGTTCACAGTTAAAAGTCTATAGCAAGTTCATAGAGTAATGCAATTCAGTTTTGTGTGGAAAAATTAAATTAAATGCTATTCACAGTTAATTTTGCTTCCATAATATAACATATTGAGTCAAATAGGATATTAAATGAGAAAAAAGATACACAGGGACTTTATTTAATCCAGCAAGAATGGACTGGATGAAGAAAAGTGTTTCTACATGACAGGTGGTTGCAGGGGAAGAGCTGAAAAATAAGAGGGCTTGATGATGTCATCTGAAATGGAAAGTCGTTTCAGAGGCGGAGCAATTTATTATATTTTGATAAATGATTACAAAGGCAAACATTCTTCCTTAGAATAATGTGTAGTTGGTGTAAATCAAGTAGAATAAGACCAGGGCCATGTGTTATGAAAGTAAATAAGGATAGATACACCAATTGAACAAAAGTTCAACACAAAGGAACTTAAATAAATGGAAAAAAATGCTTCACTTGAATCAAATGGTAAATTATTATAAGGCTACACAAACACTCTAGCTGGGAAATACTGAAAAGTTTGGCGGAAACAGCTTGTTTGAACACATCCCTGCCAGAGAACACCATGCGTGACTGTCTGTGAGAACAAGGTGAGCTTAGACAAGAACACAACGGTTTTAAAAGAAACACACAAGCTGTCGATGCGGGAAAAGTGAGCATTTCACAAACAGCTGCTGTCCTCTCACTGTCCTCTCTGCTTGAAGATGTTCATCGGACGTAAATGTTCAACTCACGGTACAACTGAGCCATTTCAAAGTGGGTGGCGGTTTTTGCACCCACTCGTTCACAGAATCATGACTTGTTTTACTGTTTTGGAAACAGTATGAGCAAAGATTTTATGCCTACGAAAACAACCTGTGAGATTCAAAATGAACACAGGGGACTGACATATAAGTGCCACTAAAATACTTTAGCTAAATAGGAAAGTCTACGTAGTCCGCCATTTTCTCAGCAAGCAAAAGACAAGAGAGGGAAAAAAAAGAGAAAGAACTCTCACTAGCATCGCTTTCCAAGTTTCTCCTTTTCTGTTCTGGCACCTTCACCAGTGGGTCACATGATGCTGCTCGAGCCCAGAAGCGTTCAGCTGATGTTGAGTAGACATCTTTTGTCTAAAATACAACCCTTTCGCCGAGCATTCCACGAATAAAATGCCACCTTCCAGGGGGGCTGAAAAGGGGTGGCGTTGGGAGTCATGGCAACCTCTACCTGGCACGATGCCCATCGTAAGGACAACAGGACACAGAAATCAGCTGAATTCAAACAATGATGCTAAGTCACTCAGAAGAGAAGAGAAGAGGAAACATCATTTAACGATGCTTTTGGAGTAATTCACGAGCGAAGCTGTACTGGAATGCAGCGAAGAGCACACTCGCTTGCAGACGGTAGTTGAGAAAAAACGCCCCGTCGGACTACGTGTCCCCTGTTGCCTGTGCGTGTGAATGGAGTGACTCAATGAAGCTTTATTTCAAACACACAGACAAGAGATTCATCATCAATCCGTGAGTCATGATTGTAGTTTGTAGATTGTAGTGGGCTGATGAAGTTTCCCACTATAGGGCTTTATAAAGTGTGATAGCAGACAACGGGGCGCACATGTGGGCGTTTCCTGCATCTTGTTAAAGCTGAGCACATGAGATCACAAATGACCTCTGTATAGAATTTCTACAGCCTCAGAGTTAAAATGAGGTGAGAGTCAAACAACAAGAGGAAGTAACTACAGTTAACAGGGGAAATGTAACTATAATTTTACTACAGAATAAGATCAAGATAACTGGATTTGAATTAAATTAGGATTCCTGTATTTCAATTGAGGCAGGATGCAGAATTGCAATTCAATTTCAAATTTGAATTTAAAAGTTCAAAATTTTAATTATATAACTAATTTTTAGGTCACACTTTATTTAAGGTCCAATTCTTGCCATTCGCAAACCATTAACTACAACTTTTGCCTCAATAAACTACTAATTTTCTGCTTATTAATAGTTAGTAAGGTGGTTGTTAAGTTTAGGTATTGGATAGGATTAGGGATGTAGAATATGGTCATCCAGAATATGTGCTTTATAAGTACTGATAAACAGGCGATATGTTATTAATAGGCACGCTAATGAGCAACTAGTTAATAGTGAGAATTGGTCCTTATACTAAAGTGTTACCAATTTTTAACTAGAAATGCAAAGTTTGTCAAGACAACCAAAAAACATGGTTAGCTTGACAAAGTCTTGTTTTAAAAGTTTGAAGTTTATAGACCTTACAAACAGAAAGAAAAATAGAACAAATCAATCAATAGAACAACAGCTAGCCAGACGAACGATGGATGGATGGATGAATGGATGCCACTTTCATTACAATTCAACTTCCTGTTGGGTGTGGCTAATTCAATTCAAATTCACACTCATGAATTGAAATGGAGAAAATTCTTCAGTTCTGAATTTTGTACAATGTTGCTTGAGTTTCCAAAAGTAGTTGAGCACTTTTAATAAAAAAAAATTCACAAAAATTTTAATAAACCAACTAGCCTAATGTTTATTTTAAAGAAAGACAGGTTTTAAATTCTAAAACAATAGTGGCAAAAACTCTAAATACTGTAACTGATGGAGCAAAATGTGAAATGGTTTTTCCATCAATTGTTTGCAAATGCAACTTGGCTTGAGAATGCGTATGTAATGGAATGACATTCAGACATTTTGTGTGGCTTAAATGCCTGAATACTTTATGGGGCCACTTTAAGCTTCACCATAAACGTCAAGAACTCTAGATTAGAAACCGGACCTGCTGGAACTAATTCGGTTACAGGCCATGTCACGGCTCTTTTGAATCTTTTCTAGAACACACAAGCGTACTTAAGAGAAGCATCTCGCTGAACTGAACACAAAATATGTCATGACATCCTGATGATCTCTCTGTCCAGAGCAGCAATGCGACCAAGACAAAAATTCCCACACATAATTACACACGACCCAGAGTCGCCTACAGTCCCGCTCATAACACTAGATGTTTGGATTTGATCACCCTGAACTCATCCACCCTTGTTCCTGGATGGATGAATTTCCCAATATACTCTGACAGCAGACAAACAGTCAGCAGATCTGCATCAAACCACAAGAGATGATCTGTTCAAGTTGATGCATGTGAGTATATATTGGTGTGGCGCTGAGCACACAGGAAGAATGAACTGGGGAAAAGATTATATCTAAATCTTGTCCTCATCTGCAAATTGAATCTCAATTTATAGAATAAGCTAAAAGCAGAATGTAATTATTTTTTGTACATAAAATGAGTTGTTGCAGTTCAGGGTCACATATAAATTATAAGTGTATATTAATACACACACACACACACACACACACACACACACACACACACACACACACACACACATATATATATATATATATATATATATATATATATATATATACATATATATATATATATATATATATATATATATATATATATATATATATATATATATACGTATATATATATATATATATGTAAAATCTAGTGATGTACAATATATGGAGATGCATATCAGTACCACAGAATATTAATGTTCTTTTATCATTACTATGCTTCTGAATAGGCTGATTAGCCTTGCCAGAAGATAAATTCGGGGCTTTTTCTATGCCAGCTTTAAACAGTAATAAACAGTTGTTTTTACGTTTTTGTATTTTACACGATAATTTAACTGATTTTATTAATAAAAGCTGCTATTGCAATTGGTTATAAATAACACCATTGCATTATTTAAAGACAGTAAAGAGACTTCAAGGATAAAGGTAAACATGCTGAATCTTTTAAACGCAAAAAGAACTGTGAACCACTTTCAACAACACTGCCAATGCAAGCTTGATCTGTTAAACAAACCTCTGTACAGCGATCAATATGCACAGAACATCCGTGAGTCTGTGCTTCTTCCTCGTACTAACCTACAGAGAGAATCTGTGTCATAAACTATATAACACACTGGCTGGTCTGTTTGTGCATGTGTGTTTCCTGATGGTGCACAGCAGGCTGATATATGCCCTGAAGACGCAGGCCTGCGAGGATAAACTATTTTCACGTCACTCTGAACTTCCAGGACCAATAAATTCTTCTGGGTGTGAGACGCTCCCCTCATCCTGAGTCAGACAGACACACCATAGCACTCAAACACAGCCCCCATTCAACAGGGGAAGGAATTGAATTTATGCAGCGAAACGCGTGTTCTCCTCACATCATTTAGCCAGGCTGTGTCAGCTCCATGCATGATTGAAAAAAACACATGAGGAGGGCGTTTCTGACGCATGTCATTTAGACGCTGATTGTGGCAGTATAGTTATATATAGCATGGTACCAAAGGTTTTTTGTATTCATGTACCATGATATTTACATGATACTCTAAGTAACACTTAACAATATCATGTAAATATCATGGTACATGAATACAACAAATGTATTCATTGTTAGCATTAGTTTTTACAGCATTTATTAAGCCAGGATGTGAATTCATATATTTTTCTGTTAACACATTTAAAGTTTTAGTGTTCATTTGTTCATAAGCCAATAACTATTTTAATTTATACATAAAAAGATACATTTATTAGCATATTTAATTGACCTTAATTAAGATTAATAAATGCTGTACATGTATTGTTTATTGTTAGTTCATTATACCTAATGAATTAAATAATGCTTGAACTGGTACATCAAAGAATGACAAAAAACACAGTATTGCCATGATACATGCCCAAAATACCATGATGAAAATGAATGGTGACCACAGCTGCTCCTGGCCCCCATCTACTTTCATTATATGCAATTAAATGCAGCTCGGACATTCTGATAAATTTCTCCTTTTGTATTCTACAGAAAAAGGAAAGTCATACAGGTCTGGAATGACGGTAAAGTTTTGGATGAACTATATCTATAAACAGTTTTTCCAGACATCAGCGCCATCTCGACACCTCACAGAATGGCATTTCATATCCGGAGAAGCAGGACGTTGAGGTTAAAGTTCAACTGAGACCGGCAAAAAAAAAAAAAAACAGAGCAAAGAGAGGTTTTCCCGCAAGACAGATCGAACCACTGAAAACCAGACAGGGGGAAAATCAGACAGACGTCGCAGTAATGTGAAACAGTCGTAATGCGGTCCCTTCAGCGGGGCGAACCATCTGCATGCGCTGATCGCAGGGGTGAAGGAACCAGATGGCTATGGAAAATCAACACTGGGTGCTCTTCTTCTTAATGGCAATTATTCATCAAGTCTATAAACAATGTCAGTGAAGGTGAGGGAATAGTCTGACTTTAATCTTCCACATATGAGACGAGAAACCCGAACGGCGTTCATCTGCACTGCACACCCTTCCTCAAACCAATGACCTCCCCATATATACGAACAGAGTCATTACTGCCGAAAGTAAAATATCAAATATTATTTCTACATGCATTGTTAATCTCCATCGCAAATGTGCATCACTGCTTAAGAGTTCAAGAGGCAAATAGCTCATTTTAAAGACAAGAACAAGTGCAGCTGCTTTTTATCGCCATCATTATCAAGCTCCAAAAGCAGTCGCTGCATGTTAAAACAGATGTGTGCACATATAAGTTCTCTAAGAGCATGAGTTTTAAAATAAAGCATACCATAAAAAATTATTTGATCAATCTGTAAAGGATTGTTGGTGTATATTTTACAAGAAAATACTATTTCAGTCTTTTTACTTAAAAATGTCATGATTCCTTTGTAATTATTTGTCAAATCTCTTACAATTTATAAGTGAATACTAAATCCTACACCAATTTTTTTTCAATGTAATGTGATAAAACACCAGGGGAAATGCATATGCAAACAGATTTGTGTGAATGTAATGAAATGCATCTGCAGGCACAAAGGCTGATTAAACCAAACACGACAAACAGATCTGCTGCTCTCAATGCAGTTAGTAGTTTGCTTTAGACCCTCAGGAGATCGAGCCAACACAAAAAATAACAAAGTTGAAGGCACAAATAGGTTTTGTGCAGCGAGATTTGAGGTTTCCCTGCGCGGAGAAGCCAATGCCTTCTGCTTTCCCTTAAAAGCTTACAGAGTTTGCCAGGCAACGAGCCAAGAAAATGACTTTGTTTGACCCAATTGCCAATCAGTTCGGCTGGGTGGGTCCGTATTAAACGCCGACACCTTTTCTGTCAAGCTCATTGGCTGCAGCTGCCTCCGGTGGGCGGAGACAGGTTGAGAAACAAGGCTGTTGACGGGGAAAAGGAAAGCAGGGAGCTGGTGCAGAGCACACCGACAGCCAATGGGAGCAGAGCATTCTAACACATAGAAAAACAGTTCAAGTAAATTGATTAAACTAAAAGTCATTTCATGAATTTATTTATGGATATAAGCTTAAACTTGAATCAATAATCATAATATAATGTCTTTACATAGAGTAAGAAATCATAACAGTTGTCTGTTGCTAGGCAGCATTTATAACAATCAGACAGGTTATCCAATCACAACGCAAATTCTAATTTGCTGATTTGCAAAATGAAGAGATCACGCGAGACGCATTAAAAGTTTTCCCACTCCCCTCTGAATGACAATTCATCACCTTGAAATCTAAAAGTGAGATGCAAAGGCTACTCATTTTGAGACATCAGTGCACAAGGTACAGTAGAACTCAAAAATCAAATATAATAAATACTGATAGGGTTTGGCCGAGCTCTCTATTAAATTATGGTCAATAACAAAATCTTTGTCTCAGAGCTGTTCAGAAACCTTAAGAGGGCTTTTAATTAAATGACGTAATGCGTGAACAGTGCACATCGATTACCGAAACCCCACTAACCGCGAGCGACAAGCAGACATAGATCTTGTTTACCATCACAAACAATCAATCAATACATCGAGACTTCTGAATATTAAACTTGGGCAGAGTGAAAAGTATTCCATATGTGACAACGCAGGAGGCGATCAATAAAAATGGCATTAAAATTAAATAAGACTTGAGAAAGCAGCATATTAATTGACCAAGACTATTAAAATTAATTCAAATGACTTCAGGCTTAATTAGTCTTGCTTACTGTCAGGACCCCCAGGTAACGAACCAGGGGGGAAAACGAATCTCAGCATAGCTCATCAACTCTTCTGAAACTCACCGGACTGGACACAAATAGGATTTCATGTTCATTATAACTCCAGAGATGGAGATTTTTACACAAAGGAGGCTGTCAGGATGAATTGGCTAATCAGGCACGTCCTGAGAACAACTTTTCTTTAAGTATGAGAACTGTAAGGAATTTAATTATTCTGCTTCAGTTTCTGATTCCATTAATGGGTCCGTTTCTTAATTAACTCCACATTCTCTGACAAAATGTGCAAAAACTGTACTTTTAGCATGTCCCAGGAGCAGTATCCTAAAAAATGACACCAGTGTACCTTTCCTACCCAAGGATGGATATCAGTACCTTAACATACAAATAAGGACCATTTAGGGGTAGATTAGGCACAAAGTTGTACCTTTGAGAGTTTTTGCCCACTCTTCTGACTGTACTTGAAAAATTACGATATTGTACATAACATTTTTTCCTGACAAATATAAAAACAATAATGCATTTTACAATAATTATATTATCAAAGTCCTATTTTTATTTGCCAAATTTAATCTGCATTTTTTCACATTCTCAAAGAGCAACTTATAGATTCATAAACCTTAAAAGTCAACAGGAATTGCTATATTTTTGCATTTGCATTTGCAATATAGTGCATTTTAGAGTAAAACAGAATTGAATAGATAAAATAATTGCAATGCTTAAAAACCTATTTGGCTTTCGGTTAATATTATCCAATAGACTGCACATCCTAAGTGACATCAGCAGAAAAGGAACGATGTTTTAGAGAAATAACTAGTTATTAAGGCATACATTTAGAAAGTAAATAGGGTCGATTTTAATTTCATGTTGACTTTAACACACAACACACTGTAAAAGTTTTTGGTTCATTTCTGGATGGACGTAATGAAAGTATGTGAATAAATCAAGAAGCACTGTGACTGAATCAGTGAGTGAGTCATTAGAATGATTCAAAGCTTTAACTCATAATCAGCAGAATGGAAAACACATTCTGATTATATCAGTATGGTGTTTGTCCACATTGTTCAGAAGAATGCAATCGTTTATGAAGCAATAACAGAACAAAATGTCCTGAAAATCATTCCGTTCCAGCATTTTTTTTATTATTATTTCCATCCCTATAAATAATGCACTTGAATCTTCTGAACAAATGTGGCATTCTGTTCATGTTTGTTATCATGACATCATGACAAAATATTTTCTTGTGTCTTAATAAATGTTTCCAACTCCATAATGTGACAGCGTTGGGGAGTTAGGCGGTCATTTTAACCTGCCTTTCTGCTTCCTGTCTTTTCTGGGCGCGTTCCTTCTGATTTCTCTTTTGGTCTGGTTTTTGTTGTCTTAGAAAACACACTGCAGACATGGACATGAGATCTCAGACACTGCTCAAATGTGTTCAAGCTTTTAGAAAAAATGACACACTTAAAATACACATTTAAGGCTCATTTGAGGCAATCATCTACAATTACAGAGGCCGGCAAAAAGCTAGACTTCACAATCAAGTGGAATATATTAAATTCTATGCTTCTAAAATCACCATGAAAAGGATGTTTTATTGAGTCTTGCTCCCGGACATCTCTAACATCATCTCAGGCTTTCACAAACCGAGAGAATAAAGCTCTAGCTCTAGATGATCAGCTGCAGCCTGACAAACAAACTTAACTGGGTGAAATTTATACAATTATATGGACTGCAGTGCAATACAGACTCACACACGCACAGCCTGTCCTGTTCTTAAGCTCATTTCTCTGCAGCCATGAAAAAAAGCATTAAGCATGAAAATCACGGCATTTTCCTCTGCCTGATCCATTGCTGATTCAGCAGAACGCTGGAAGGGCACAGCAGGAATGATATGGAAAGGCGTAATTATCATTCACCCCTGCACCGTGCAGGAAATTGCTGAAGCAAAATTGTTTTGCATTTTTGTGCAACACACAAACCGCCACCTCTGACTGAACAAAGACAGTAAGACTAAGTGCTCATTTGCATACAAAGAGTAAACTAAGTTCTTTAATAAATAACAGAATTTGCAAACATGACACTCTAAATGGTATGATTATTGATTATTAGACTGACAGAGCATTGCCAATCATTGAATAGGCCCTATGAAGGTGAGAGAAGCTTGTGTATAGGAAATCAGGAATTCTTAGTGGCACTTTCACAATAAGTCAATGAGATGGTCAAACATACAAGCCAATCAGCATTACTTCTACATAACAATCTTTATTTAAAGTCGTTTATTGCCATTTTATGCACAAAAGGGTGTTGTTTCAAATCCACATTTTCTTCCAAAGAACACAGGAAATATTTTACAATATACAATAAAGCTGCTCTTTTCACAGTGCATGTAAATGGAGTATGTCAAGCTTCAAATATGTCAACAAAACACCATAAAAGTGACCCATAAGTCTTTTGAAGCCACAACAGCTTTGTGTGAGGAGACTGAAATGTTAAACTGTTATTCTGTGAATACATTCGAATATGGCATTTCAAGATACATTAATTTAGACAAACATGAAATACACTGTAAAAACATATTTTTCAAAAGTTGCAAGTGGAACCACTGATTATTGAAGTGTTTTACAAGAAAAATGTCATGCTTAAATGATATTTTTACTTACTAATGATAAGTTTACTAGTGAAAATTGTTTCATGAGATGATTCATGTTTCAGTGTGCATCTTTGTGCCGACCTATCATATGGCTTCAGGAGACTTTAGAATATAATGCAAGCTTCAGTACTACTTTTATGGTATTTTTTTCTCTCATATTTCTTAACTTGACAGCCCTCATGCCCAAATTCTGCTAAATATCTTCTTTTATGTTAAATTGAGGAAAGAAACAACATGAGATTTGACAGACGTTTTACATTTTGGGTGACCTATTCCTTGAAATTAAATGGCATAAAAATCAATTAGCATTCATCTTTTGTGAAACATATCTGCTTTAGTGTTTTTGTAGAACAACAAACTCTTCTAAGCATACAAAAAAGAAAAAAATAATGACCGAAAAAGTAATTAAGTAGTTCAATCAAGTCAAATCCTCATAATAGAGCACATCAATATGCTTGGAAATCAACTTGTGGCTGCCAACTCGAATTCAGCCCTGTGACAGACTCCTGATTCTGGGTAAAGCAAACAGGAAGCGACTGGGTCCAGATTATGGCTGCCTGGAGTTTCCACAGGGCCCCCTGCTGAGTTACATGTTCTCAGTTTCTTTTGTTTGCCGTTAACCCATTAAACCCCTCATGATAGGCCTTTGAGAAAAGTGTCACATACCCCGGGGGGCCATTTTGTTGAGAACAATGATCCTAAAGGAGTTACACACCATTGCAATAGTCCCCTTCCCAAAGGCTGAGACACTTATGCTCTAAAACAAAACAGAGGTAATCCATTCACGTGCGAGGAAGCTCTGGCTTCAGCATCAAAAACTTTGACAGATCAACACAGACAACCATTCACCTTAAGCAATAAATTGGAGCTGTCAAGAGCAAGCCCTTTAGTTTGTCAAATCAAATCTGGAGTTTGCTTTATCTGCATTTATATGAGCTTAGTTGTCGGCGCTTAATGCTGACTTTTTTTAGCCAAGGCAGCCAAAGGTAACCGCACAACTGTAAATCACAGCAGAGCTGCACCTGTGTGATGGATGATCCTGAGCTCAGACACCGGCGGGAAATGACTGTTAAAAATACAAACAGGTCAACAAAGCCACCGTGACACATGCATGGTGTATATTTATATATTTGGTTGTGTCGGATTAAAGAAAACAAGGTCTAAGCAAGTTAGAGCCTTATCTGATCTCTCTCCATATGAGGAAAATATGAAATATGTTCTGATTGGATTGCACCACTTAGAATTGAAATGAGAAAGACTTTTAAATTCTTCATAAATTCTCATTTAAACTGAACTTGAACTCAGGTAGCAAACAGAATCCAGAATTGCAAATTAAGTTTTAATGCAAGAAAGAATTAAAATCAAGTCAAGTCTGCTTTATTGTCAATTCTTCCACATGTACGGCACATACATACAGAGAATTGAAATTGCGTTACTCTCAGACCCTTGGTGCACACAGTTAACATTTAAGACACTGACAGTAGATGTTCAAATACAGATAAATACAGTTTAAACATATGTACATACAACTATACAGATATACAAATGAGGGCATTGTAGAAAAATAAAGAGAGAGATGGATAAAGTGGCATAAGGCACATGGCAGAATAGATAGTGCAAACCAGTTAAATAAAACAAAACTGTGCAGATATATGTGTAGTGCAAGAAGAGCTTATCAGTCTGTTAAAGTGACAGTAAAATAAACTGAACTGAAATAAACTGAAATTCATAGAGCTGTAGAAACCCGAAGTATGCCAAGACAAACTTTGTGTTTGAATGCTGGCTTGAAAAATTCTTTCAAAAGTTTTGAGGTTTGAAGGTTTACAGGTAGTACAGTTAAATAGAATGACAGATAGACCAAAAGAGAATAAACACAGAATGGACAATAGAAAGGACTGATATAATGAACGATGGAATAATAGGTAGATAGAAAGACCAACAGAACAATAGGTAGATAGAACTATAGAACAAATGACAGAACGATATATGGAACAACAGAACGAATAATAGGGAGACAGAATGATAGCTAAGAAAACAGAAAGCAATAGAACAAATGTTTGAACAACAGATAGAATGATAGAACAATAAACAGATAGACAGACAAACTGACAGAACAGTAGAATGATAGAACGATAGAATGATGGACAGAATGACATATAGATAGAATGAAAGACTGATAGATTCCAATTCAACTTCCTGTGATGTGTGGCCAATTCCAATGTATATCAATTGAAATACAGCCAATTCTTCAATTCTGAGTTTTACATAACCTTGCCGTGCGGACAGACAAATTGCTTAACGCTGGAAACTTGCCACGATTTGCCTGGTTCTAACACTCTAGCGGTGCTCGCTCAAACACTTGAGACAAACTCAGGCTCAACTCCAACAAGAGGAATACAGTTTCAAAGAGAACAAATAAAAATGTTAATATTTCAAAGGAAAAAAAAAACCCTTTCCACACTGATTTGTGTCAACAAACTTTCTCGACAGTGAAAACTAGAACGCAAACGGAATCATCAACTACAACAGCAGTCAAACAAACCTAACGCCTGTATGCCACAACTCAAGAGAGGCTTCTTAAACATTCCCAGAGTTCAAAGTGCAAGTCGAGCAGTACATCATTACTCAGCATCATGTGGAAGTGTTTGATCTCTCAGCTGCTGGAGAGCTCTCGAATCTGACCCACGATGCCCCAGTGCTGTCAGCAGGCAAACGCCCCGTCACGGCTCCTGCGTTCAGCTGCTTTTATGAAACATGAGGGACTTGGACCAAACACACAAAGATGAATGTCCTCACGTGGTTCTGCTAACAGAGCGCTCTCTGTCTTCACCTCAAATCCCTTTTGGCCCAAATTCCTGACTGCACGCCAAGATCCACCTCTCACACTGAAGAACGACGGAGAACCAGGAGGAACGGCTGAAGAAATCGGCTTCAGCATGAGACCGAACACTAGACGTGTCCTTGTATCTCTTCAGTCCCATGACAGACGGCTTATTCGGGAATTGTGTTTTCAAGTACTGCCATCGCTGATCACAACACATACAGCTAATGGACCTGCTGCCAGACATTTTATGCAAACATTTAACAACATGTTAGATTTTCTCATCTGTTTAAATATTGAAAATGTGATTGTAATTGAATATTGAACCATGCTTCTGACAATACCTCAACTCTCATTTAGGTTTTATGGTGCAATCAAACAGACGCTTAATTTCAGGGTTGAGATGGGTCAGCAAAACAGCTCGTCTGGCTTTTAAAAGGGTAGTTTAATCAAACATGAACATTTTGTCATCATTTACTCACCCTAGCGTAAGGCTTTCTTCCTATGTGGAACATAAAAGAAGATGTTCAGCAAAACGTCTGAGCTGCTCTTTTCCATACAATTAAAGTGACACTGTAGGATTGTAAAAGCTTGACAAAAGCAGTACTCTGCTATATTCCAAGCCGTCTGAAACCACATGATAGCGTAATGTGAGAAATAGACTGAAATTTAAGTCATTATTCAATAAAAAAATAATAGCAATAAAAGTCTTGCTGAACAGTCAATTCTCTTTTATTGCATGGAAGAGCAGCTTGGACATATTAGATATCTTTTTGTGTACTACAAAAAAACTTGAATGACATTAGGGTGTGTAAATGATGACTGAATTGTCATTTTTGGGTGAACAATCCCTTTAACAATCCAACAAATGGCTGTGATATTCTATCATTTCTATCTACATTGTAGATAATATAAATCATAAAAACAACAAATGACAGTCATGTCATCATAGTTCATAAACGTCATCATAGATTCTGACTAAAAAAATATTTATTTGTTTGGGGGACATATATAAATAATATGCTTCCAGATTAACCTTGCAAATGCATTTACAAAAGTTCAATTATTGCCAAAATTCTTGAAACGCAAACAGTCTGTATGTATAAACATGGAAAGCAGGCATGATTACAATGATGTGTCACCATTTGTCTGCTGCATTCTGTGCACACACACAAAATCTAGATAAAGCAAGCAATCTAATACAATTCAAACATCAGAGTACTTTAAACATCCTCAAAAATGTCTGAAAATGAAATACACACTATACAAAACCTGTGTGTAGATATACCTATTTATTTTATGTATTTTATATGTATACTGTATTTAGAATTCAACCATAAGATTTCAAGACCTAAAATAGATAAAAAAACATTTTTCTGTAAGACATGCATTACACAGTATTTATAGTACTGTATATGTAATAATACTTATAATTACTGTTAATAATAATAATAATAATTATTATTTTGATCTCACTGCAAAAACTTAATTCTTTCCAACATCAATGTGAGTCAAAGCAATCTGTTCATCAGATGTATTTTAAATGAGATATATAAAAAAAAATCCAGGTACCCCAATTTCAAATAGAGAGTAAATGAGACAGGGTTCTGATTATCTATATGTGTTAGGACTGCTGGTTAAATCTGGGCTGGTGTTAATCCTGATGCTGCTCTTTGAGCAGGTGAACTCAGCCTAAGACTTTCCCACGATCCCCCGGCAAATCCTCTGCTCTGAACCCTCGGTAGACCGCTGCCATCTGGCCCCTCTGTGTTCTCACTGGGAGGGCAGGCGTCAGCTGCACGGCCAAATTCAGCGTTCCACCACAACCCCCACAGAAAGACAAACAGCAAACCATCCACATACACCCCACATCCACCAACGTGAAATACACTCGCCTGTCTTTCCGCAGTACACAAACAAATGCTTCAGAAGTAACATTATAGAAAAAACAACTATTAAAACTAGATAGATCCAAACAGGTTTTAAAGACGGAAATAGATCACAAAACTTTCTTTCTTAATAATCAAATGAACCGCAATGAAATCGAATTACATAAATATGACCCCCACACAACAAAAGACCCCCGACTTCACAATATAAACCTTGACCTTTGGCCCTTTCTACGGCAATCCATCATCACAATATGAGGCAGACCCCCACCCCGTCCGGATCAGCCCGGGACAGAAATCCCACTCCGAATATCTTACTCCAAAATAAGATTTTGATTTGCGATCATGTGACAAAATCTCTTCCTCTCCGCTCCCACCCCTCCCTCCGTTTCTCGCGACTTCTAAGCTGCCATGCGCTATAGTTTGATTACAGTCGGGAAGAAAAAGTGCCTGGCCGATGAAGAGAGCGTCCCGGACTGGCCGCTCTTAAAATGCGTGACATTTCCTTGGTGGGAGCATGAGAACCGATTCTCCACAATAGCGAGGTCTCCATGCCCGGCCAGTAACCATGGAAGCAGATGCTGTCGCTCTCCCCTGCCCCTTACCTCCCAGCGGCCACGGGCTGCTCCACACTCAAAAGAGGGTCCGCCTCAATTTCTCTTCATCCCGACCGAACTTGCGTGCTCTTCAAAGGGAGCTATTCAGCAGGTCATTGGTCTAGACTTGTTTGCACGGTCCACAGAGCAGCCTTGATGTAACCCTTGCTCTCTGCCTGCCGTGGAACTGCAGACTGCGGGGAACGCTGGTGATGTGGATTTGAAAAGAAGCCTGTCCGATTTTGCCATTGTGCCTTTTCATTCATCGATCGAATGCATATCGAACCTTCTGTCGGTGCATGTGTGAAATGGTTAGCTTAGCCAGCATTTTTTTCCTTCTGGTCAAGACTCGACTGCTCCTTCCTCATTTCTGATTTCATTTAATGATCACTCATTTTCTACAGAGTTAAAATTATTTTTTTCCCCAATGTATTAGAAATCATTCTTCTTTTTTTAATGTGTTAAAAATCTTTTTTAATTGTATTTTTCTATCTTATTGTCTATACTACTACTTCTCCTCGGCTTTCACGTTAAGGTAAAAAGGCAATTAATAAAATGAGATAAGAATGACAAAAAATAAAATTGCTAAAGTAATGAGATTTAAAGTCCATATGAACATGTTGCCACAATATTCATCTGTAAATTTAACTGACATAAAAAAGAGGAAATTTTACATCCAGATTAACCTGACAGATAAATTTGAACTAATACTTCATTAACTAATGCCAAAATTAATGAATACATTTTTATACTAAATAGGAAAACTGTGTATTTAGGTAGTAGGTCTTAAATGATTCCTTTTTCAACTTTTCTCTGCTGTCCTTGACACACACACACACACACACACACACACACACACAGTGTAAATCTATTTAAAAAATAAACTACCATTCAATCCAATATTAAAAATCCTCGTTAATATGAAATGCAGCATGCAAAAGCTTAAAAATGAACAGAACAAATTACATTTTTTTATTTTGTATTTAAAATGTATTAATGTTTTCTTTTTTTCAGGTTTTTAACCACAGGATTTCAATATCCAAATCTAGAAACAAGAATGACATTTTAATTATTAATGACACTACATTGATTTTCACAAATTCTAATATTTTCTTAAACAAACAGCCTTTTCAAATAAAACATTTTAAACATAAAAAAAGATATTTTACTATATTTTCAATTTATCATATATTATTTAATAACATTATATAATCATTGATTATTTGAAGAAATAATATAATCAAATTATTTTAAGCTTTCTAAGATATATTTTGAAATAAATTTCAGCAGTAAAAGTCAGCAGTAAAATGCACTTTGAAAGATCCACGTATCTCTCTCTCTTCTTATTCAAATGATTTAGACACACAGAGACGAAAGACTCGCTGTCCATCTGACGCAGAGACGTGGAAGATGGACAAAACCACAGCAGAAAGTGAGCAAATTCAAAGGCAAAGGAAGGAAAGAGATCAGCCAAGTGAGAAGACAATGTCATTGTTGTCAGAATGCAGAAAATCAATGGCATAAAAGCAGAAAGGAAAAAAATGAGACCTGCTATAGGAAGAGACACTACGAATAAAGAGCAGGGCAATTTTACCGCAGCTCCCTCAGATAAGCAGACAGCAGAACTGCATGTTTTACATCAAATCTGCAGCTCAATGTTTCTGAAAGGTGATTTATAAGATAACTGAAATGGTTTTGCCTTGTAGACATACTGTGGATGTTATTACTAAGCATTGCAAACCTTTATAGTTTCTAAATGCAGTAACCCAATTATTTGATTCAGGTTTGCAAATATTGTTAACAGAACCGGCTACAAAAAAGGTTAGATTATATAGTATATATATATATAACAATTACAAATATGCATTTCAGACAGCTTAAATTTTACTTCACAGTAATTTATGTAACATTTGAACACATAATTTATAATACCATTTCAACATATAGTATAACAATATACTATTCTAATAAATTATACATAAATAATAGTAACAACAATTATGCTGATTATTAATTTTAAAGAGCAATTATAAATAGTATTTACAATGATAATATCAAATATTCTATGTTTAATGATTAAATCAGCTATGTATGCTCAACAGCAAGTTAATGCAAAAAAGAATCTGTGTGCATATTTAAGTAAATTGTAGGGAGGAAAATTATTTCTATTTGAAATATTATTGAATTATAATAACAAAAATATACAGCAAACCCTAAGGGATCTCATTATTTAAAATGTCACTCATACAGGCATTTAAAACACAATAAAAACACATTCTTTTCTGTTTTCTGAACAAGCCAGTCTAGGGCAAATCTGAAATAAATACCAGCATCATCTTAATGAATATTATAGATTTTTTTTATATGGACATCTATTTACTATTTTAAAATATTAAATCATTCACAGTATGGAAATGATGTTGCATACAGTGAAGGTCAAGCTTAAAATACAAAAAGCGAGATGTAAAGCTGAATTCTCCTGCTAGTTTGTGAGAAATAAATGGGGCGTTCAGGAAGACCACATGCAGAGATCCACCTGGGTGGGAAAGACAGCAGAAAACACACTCCGGCAGAGTTTAATATCTTCCAGAGAGCCACTGAACCCACATGAGCACACGCCGACACAACCACAACCATTCAGAGCAGAAACACATTCAAGTTGAACTCTGCAAAGAGTCTATTTGGCAGAAAAATTGCTGTGAATTAAACAAAATATACGATGAGAATTAAAAAATACAGCTAAATCCAGCAGCTTTTCTTACAATCAATCAGACCAAAATAATCCCCAGCCCGAATTCTGATCTACATCTTTATACGAGCTGTCATTCATCCATCACGTCTGTGCCGTAACAGGACAAAACTGATTAAATGGTGCGGCGAGAGGAGAGACAGACTGTCAAAGTGAGACATTTTAAATGGCGCCATAAACTGCTACGAACAGTGAGAGTCTATGCTTTTATGTTAGTTCACAATTTGGATTGTTAACTACCTGCTGAAATAATCAACCCTGACAAATAATAAACAACAGAGACCAGGGCTAGTCAAAATCTTTACTCCACTAAATATTTAAGTTAGATTTATTTTTGAAAGTCAAATTCAGTGTAGGCACACATCTTAAAGTCTCGACAACAACAACAAAAAAGAGCTATTAATTATTTCCTAAAATTAAAAAATAAATTCAACTGTAAAGAAATTATAAAACAATAATTTAATAAAATATTAACGTTAAATACAATATAAAATATTAAATTATATTAAAATGTTAAAATACAAAAATATCAAATGTATTTGGCCATTTATGTTGATATTTTTGCATTTTAATGTTCATTTTAATATAAAAATGCATTGGCCATAAATAAAGGATGCTTATGGCATCCATAAGAACAACTGAAAGGGCTGGAAAGGGGCAACACTGAGAGCCCCTCGGCATCTCCTTCACTTTATAAAGCTTTCTTCTTTGACATTTATAAGCCCTTCTACCCCCTACAGGTCAAACATACACTCACCTGCTTTCAGACGTTGCTGCAGCAGACTCATTGTTCTTTAATGCATTGTAAAATGACCCTATTGTTAACTTAACGGCACACACTAGCTAATTAACAGCTTTATTACCCATTACTGCTGTCAAGTTTTGCAAGTGTTTTAACCATCAAGCATTTTCTAATTAAAAGATTTACATGCAAATACACACATATTAGATTCCTCAATCATATTGACAGGAAAGTGCAAGCAAATCTAAAGCTGAGAAGATAAAGTCCCTCATTCCTGATCTCATATCAGCTTAACAGGAACAAAAGAGCAGCCCTATCATTACAGGACAAAGAGCTTTTAATTATGTGCAGAGCAGTAAATGCTCGTCTGTAAGACAGCGGGATGCTCAAGCTCCTGGAGTGTCCAAACACCCACATTTTAAGGACGAAGTAACGCTCTAGCACAAGTCTCTCCCTTGAGAAACACACACAGAAAAAGTGCTCATGTTATGACGTCTGCTTTTCTGACTCATTTAATGCTTTTTTTTTTTTTTAAAAACCCAAATATCACAGTGACGCAACCCAGATATCCTCTGCCAAAAGACACACATGATGTCACGGTGATATTTAAAGGGAAATTCCGGTGATTTCACTATATACAGGGTGTCTCAGGATATAGGTCAGACGTTTCTCTGTAGCCAAAAACAGTGAGCTAGGCGTTTGAGGTCACTTGCAGTCCTGACCTACAGAATAATGTCTGGTTCAGCCCTTAGCAAATCCAACGAGTCTGAGCATCGCTGAGAAATTACATACTTAAAAACAAAACCACAAATATATTACAAATGCTTCTTAATATTTTTTCAAGCCAAATGTGTTCGTTTAGTACAAAAAAAATGCTGATTATAAATGACTTATAACCAAAATGATAAGACCAAAATTTCTTGCATCACAAAATACATTAGTATTGTTGTTTTGCTAAAAATGACGGATTTTAAAAGAATGTAGTTTTTACAAATACAATCTAAATCTACAAAATATATAAAAATTAATTTTGTAATGACCAATATTGTTGCTTTAGCTAAAATATAAAAGCTATAAAAAGAAATTCAGATGATTTTCAAAATGTAAGAGATGCACAAAAGCTGTGGAGGAGACAACTGATGCACTAAACAGATCATCACGAGTTTAACAGACAGTTAACAGTGATAATGAGAACCATTAGAAAGGAAAAACCAAAGTAAAACAATAAATCCTGTAACTGTGCATGCATGTGAGAGGACTCTGATAAACACATAATCAGGAAATGAGGAAATGTAATGTGAGCCGATCGGAGGAAGATTTCTACCAGGAAAAATGTTATTATTCAGAAAGAAAAAAAAGCCTGAGGGAACATTATATATTCTGAAACACTTTTTGTGCCTAAGGCAGAAACAGAAGAACTGCCAATGAAATTAAATTAGTGTTTTCTATACCGGATATGTTTGGAATAGTATAAATAAATAGAATATTATAACAACAAAACATAATGAGTTAACAGTGAACCCCAAAACACATTTTATTTATTGTTATTTATTATTCCTTTATTGTAAATATTCTAAAATAAGTTTTATAAAAAAAAAATTAATTAGAGATCAAATATAATGATTATTTCATACATTATATAAAATATATACATAAAAAAATGCATTGTTTAAAATAAAAAGTCTCACCGTCAATAAAAACTAAATAAAATATGTAAATAAAAAAAGTAAAAATGTATTACTGTTTTTAGAAAATTATTTATTAACTCAATTAATAATTAATGATATAAAGATTTGTATAATTTAATTTTAATGTCCCACTGTCTCTCAGCATAAGGGAACAATTTAAAAAAGAAGCAACCAATTAATTAAGACCACAAGAGTGACGGCAGAATAATCTACAAACAAACAAAGCCTAAACATATGAATCCTGATCAGATCCCACAAACCATAAAAAAGAAACAAACAATATATTAAAAGAGGAGAATCGTGGTCTCTCTTTGACAATGCTAAGCTGTATGTGCGTGTGAGGGAGAGAAAGAGAGAATGTGTGTGTGTCAGGAATCTGAACGGGTCGGGGTGGTTGGTGTCTCCGGGCAGTGGAGAGGTCAGGACAAACACAAGCTGCTATTCATGGACAAATCAAGTTTATGTGAGAATCTGCCCCCCTCTCTCAGCCCTCATTACCATCTGAATGCTTCATAACATCAGCGCCTGAAAGTGCAAGATCCTGTCAGAGTGGAAGTCAACAGAGGGACCGAGAGTGAAAAAAAGAAACAAAAAATTCCTCTTTGTCTTGTGTCTCTTCATATAGAATAGAGCCCCCGAACCCCCCTCTCTTATACAACACCTCCGCCATATGTAAGCCTGACACACACGGGCCAACCCCAATGTCAAGCAGAGCGGCTTGGCAACCCAAACACACACGTGTGCACATATGAGCACACACACGCATCTGCAAACACACACCATTAATATTCCACCCAGGCTGTACCATCACAGATCTGGTGGGCTCATCCGGGTTACGAAACACACCTCATTTCCTGTGACGCCATGTCAACGTTCCTAGACCCGGAAACACGGGGATGTAGAGATAAATAAATAAAAAGAAAAAAAAGAAAAAGTGGTGGACCCATGGAGAGGAGGTCATCCAGAGCGGGACGGGGACAGAACGGAGCAGGATACTGAGAAAAAATAGGTGGTACTGAAAAATGAGATCCCTTCCACAGAGACGACAAGCTGCGCGAATGCAGTTACAATGAGAATTTACACCTGACACACACACACACACACAGCTCATACAACAGAATTCAAACACCAGAGCAAGGAATCAGAATTTAAGTATGTAAAAAAGCCTACAAAAAACATTTAGAAACTATGGTAACATTTTAGTATAGTGGCCAGATCTCACTATTAACTAGTTGCTTATTAGCATGCAAATTATTAACATATTGGCTGTTTATAAGTGCTTATAAAGCACATATTCTGCATGACCATTTTCTACATCCCTAATCCTACCCATTACCTAAACTTAACAACTAGTAGCAAATTAGTTTACTGAAGGAAAACCCTTAGTTAATGGTTTGTTAATAGTGAGAATTGGACCTTTAAATAAAGTGTGACCAAATCTATAATTAGTTTTATGTAAAAACAGTAGAATTTTATGATATCTCCTCATTTATGTGTAGCTAATTTACATTTTGCTTTGATTTAGTTTTCTGATTTACTGACCTAAGCCACATCATTTTCATAATTGACTGCCAAATGACTAAATGTAAATGTAATGTAAGAGGATAGCAACTATACAACAAACAACAAAGTTCTATTCTGTAAATCTGAGGTTTTCTTTTACTGACATATTCATATACATAAATAGTTCTGTCTGTTATACAGTGACAGTATAATAAATCTCAATATTTAATGCTGTATATTTACTCACTCTTTCTCAACATTGTCTTTGACTCCCTTTAACTAATTTTGATTCTCTCTAGAAAAATGCAGCCACACAAAGGACTTATTATGTTTATACAGTGAGAAGAAAATATACCAAGCTATCCATATAGTAAGGATGAATTCAGTTAAATTGAGGCAATTGTTTAAATTGAACTAACAGTCAAAAGTGTTCAGATTCACCTTGTGTGTGTGTGTGTGTGTGTGTGTGAGAGAGAGACAGAAGCAAGGAATAACTGATCTAGTCATATTATTACATAATATAATAGTAGCTCCATTCAGTTTGTTGCCTAGCTGAAATTGTCATGCTTATTGAATTAGATATTACAAGTTATTTTACCATATTTGCACAACCGTTTTTTTCTGGTCTTTTTCATTCAAATTAACAGATCGGAGAGAAGAGTGAAAAAATGTGTAACTTTAATATACACAAATCTGGAACTGCTTCCGAAGTATGCAGTTTAATAAAACACAAACAAAAAAACACCTTTGCAACTGACATACCAATCAGATTGAAGATTGTAACCATGCTGATTGTAAAATATATCTAATTACCTCGTTCTCTTTCTGAACAGTAACAAGGTAACTAAAAAATAATTCTATTTAGAATGTTTAGAATTATTTCATTTGAATTGAAATTCTGAAAGTAACCAGCAGACCAAACGAATCAACATGAGATACAATCAAGAATTCCAAAACACAAAGCATGTCTAATTGAATCACAGTAAAGGATCCCAAAGGCAGCTCTGTGGTCTAGGGAACATTAATAACATTTGTGGATTGAACCAAAGACGCCATTCCAAAAGAAAAAAAAGGCTTGATATTGTGTTTCTGTCCACATCAGTCTTCTGCTGACCTTGGTGTGGAACAGGTCCGACATTGCACACAAACGCAAAATAACATCATGACATCAGCTCTCGGTTATTCCAAAGATACACTCAAACCTCTGCTGCCCAAAAGCCCAGACTTATGCAACTGACACTCCAGACAGAGCCAATATGGACCCGATCTCAAATATACCCTGACCACCATTAAGGTCTGATCTTATTACAGCGTGGTCTGGGGATTTCAACCAACGTATCCCACCCCCCTCTTCCCCCCCAACACCAGGGCACAGAGTTCACCGCGCTCGGCTGCTGGCAGACGGCTCCGGTTCAGACTTCTGAATCCGTCAGCTGTGTTACGCTCGCCCTCTGCTCTGGCGAACCCCTCAAGAGCTTTCGGTCTCATGAGCGCACGCATATGTTTGCCTCTCCGGCCGGCCGTAAGTGAAACCAATCACGGAGGCTGTAAACAGAGACCCAAAGCCGCTCCCTGAAGGCCGGTCCCGGCCCAGATCGGGTTCCCGCTCACAGAGAAAAAGCCTTAGTGTATCGTCCTAGTGGAGAGCTTTTAACAGCAATCAAATTTTAAATCATAAAACCAGAAAACAATTAAAGAGAAAATGTTCAACTGGAACATTCACCAAATCCACAAATCTGACATGCAATTTAAAATGAATCAAAGGATATTTGGGCTGCACAATTAATCAAATAAATAATTAATATTAAGATTACAGATGGAATCATTAAAAGCGACAATTACAGCAGTGCATTTATGTCTATTTATGCCCTGTTACATAAAAATATTTGAGTATTATAAATAGCAGCTGAGTATTGCAAACAATCACAGTCTTGCAATGTAGATGGTTTAACATCCAATAACTAGAACATGGTAATTATAATAATAAAAAATGCATGTTCTATCAATTAATTTTTTTAATGAAAATAATCCGTTTTAATCATGATTAAAATAACAGAATTGTACAGCCTTAAATGACACAAATAACTTAATTTATTAAAATAATATAATATATAATAATACAATATATATTATTATATATAATAATACATGAGTTAAGCTTCAATGCCAAAACTAGAACATGGTCATTATAAGAAAAAACTGTTCTATTAATCAAAATAATAATCATGATTAAAAGAACCTATTTCTTCTAATAAATGACATGATTAAACTTGAAATTTATTAATATAATATACTATAATGTTTATATTTAATTCATTAAAAATTATGTCAATATAGTCAATTCAGTTTTTGTAAAACACCTGCACTTTTGAAAATGTGGGTGGGGCTATAATCTCCACGGTCCTGCTCTTGAGATGTCACATAAAGGTGGAAAAAAAATCAGAAAAGGAGACGGAGGGAGGCTGGTTAGCAGAGCGACAGCCTCATTTTCAACCTCCATCTATTCATTCCCTGCATTTCAATTATTTTAGATGTGTAATCCTTTCACTCTCAATAGCAAATGTAATCGTCCCCATGGCCACCGCACCAGACCGGTCAATATAAACCTAGACGACTCATTACTTCACGGGCTGCTGTCTACAGATGCTGGAGACTTCATGAGCACAATAGCAACACAAGCCCCTGCCGCTATTGAGTTTCCACTTCCCAGATCTCCCTTTATTGCCTCTAAACCTGCCTCTCAAGAGCGCTTTAGTCCAACACATACACACACAATGTACGGAACGCCAATGCATTCCCCTGTGTCTGCCCCAAAACTGGAGGACCCCTGTATTTTGAGGAATTTTATACTCAAATAAAAAATCTAAAATATACTTGACATTTTAAGGATGTTAAATAATTGTTGCATGCTCGTTTCACAACATAAAGTAGCTTTTGTAGTTAGAGAAGGTAAAAAAATAAAGAAAATTAAAGGTTAGATAGCCTAAGAACTAAATATACACAGTAGTTGTATAAATATAAAATGTAAAATGTATAAAAAATGTAAAAATAGAAATACAATAGCTTTGTGAATTGTATAAAAACATAAGTCACATTTCAGCAGAAAATCTAAAGAATAATAATAATAATAATAATTTGTATTGTGACATTAATTTAATGTAAATTAGGCAAACTTCTTATGCTACTACATAATTTTGTTTGCAATTCCCATCATTTGTGTGATTCTCATTATAGTAATTATGCATACCATTATAGTAATTATGCTTTTTTTTTTTTACAAAAGGAAATCTAATGGATCCATTTTTATTTAAATAAAATTACTAAAGATTTTATCTAAATCAAAATTAAGCAGTACAAATATTCAACAAATAAAATATGGCAGTATTATTTACATTATTGTAATGAGATTGTTGTTTATTTGGTGGTGAAATGTACTTAACTCTCACATAAATAATTTTAAGATTCTATTTAAATATACACAATAATTTATTTTAAATTAATTGTGGTCAAATGACCCAAATGCATTCTTGACAGGTTTCTTGAGTGTTCAACCCTAAAGTCTTGATGACAGGACAAGACAAGCTAGTGATCTTCTAATTGCATGCAAACAAAAGGAGAGTTTAACCCCTTGCTGAGCTGCCCTGGACAGCCTTTGTCTCACACTAAATATGTATGTTTGCCTTTTGTGTCTGAAATACTCCCCTCTCTTCAGACAGCAGTCAAAAGCCCTTGATGAACAGCAGCTCTCAATGCAGTCCCACCCCATCCCTTCAGGACATCAGAAAGCCAAGAATGAAAGACTGCTGGACATTTAACAAGTAAACAAGGACAAAACAAGGACTTTGAGTAGCCGTAAAAGCAAAGAGATGTGTTTCACCCCAAGAGCCCTGTCACTGTGCACCTGCCTTTGAATAGGAAATGATGTCACATGAGTTGTAGTGAACATTCACTAAACATGTTTCTTTTGTTCTGTAATATGCACACACTCTGAAAGGTCACTAAAAATACCCGTAAAAGTTTCAAACATCACACCTGCACAGACAGTTTGTCAAAATTGTTTGTAGAAAATGCATGTGAAATTTAACATACACAATAGTCCTCCACTGCTTTTCTAAATATCATTATTATCATTTATCATATTAACTTGTGGATTTTTTAAAGCCTGCATCTAAAACAAATACCTGCATGAATAAAATAATACAATAAAATACTTTTATTGTTAAAGCTTTCATTGTATATATAGCATACTAAAGTCAAATTTTGCCTTTCAATATGTTGAAAAAAAGTGACCTGTCAAAAGCAAGCTGAAGAGTGAAAAAAAAAAAAAAAACACTGCAGCAGGCTTTTTGAAGGATTATTATCACCAAAATCAGTCAAATTCTTTTATTTTCAGTTTTACAATCATCATAAATCCCTCCTGGAATAGGTATAAAACCTTAAAATGTACAAAAAACTGGTCTACATTTTTATAGAAGATTGAGTTAAATTAAATTTGACTAGAATAGGCAACTTTCAGGCCGTCTGCTGGGGATTTCAGAGCTTTTTTTGGTCTTCTTTCAGAGCGATCTGGCCCATTCAATGGTTCTGAATGAGAAACGGATCAGTGCAAATACACACAGTCTCCAGTTCAGACATGACATCATCTCTTTTATGGCTCTCCAGGACACGAATTGTGTGTGTGCGTGTGTGTGTGTGTGTGCGTGTGTGTGTAAGAGAGAGAGAGAGAGAAAGCTTCTTAGTGCCTTTTTTCAATAACAAAACCTGTGTGTGTGTGTGTTTCCCTCTATAAATCACATTAAACCAGGGATTTGAAACATTTACACTGACAACTGTAGTCAAACTAATAATTTGTGGAGGGTCAGAATCTGGCTAATCTAATGAACTAAAGCTTGAAGGAATGCAAGGAAGATTTATGTTTTATAAATTGACTTATTTTATTTTAGCTAAACAAAGAAATTTCTGGATTAAAAAACAATTATACTGCTTAACATTTAAAACAGTTCAGAACTGATAAAAATAAATAAATAATGGCTATTATATATTAAAGGTAGTTCTTAAAAACCCTGGTGATAGAACCAACCCTGGAGAAGCTGCCTAAAATTATTTTAATTTAATTAAGATAAAATTATTACTCATTAGAATGGAATAATAATCCAAATGTCAAGTAAAAACGTGATCAAATTATAATATGAGCAAAACGTATTAAAACAAATAATGTAAAAAGTTTTTCAATCCTGAACTTTCCAGTTATGATCTTTTCTAGCATGAGCTTCTGCAGAAACCTAATACCTAGAAAAACATCACCAGCACCGTCTGACCACACAGCACCTGGAAACTCACAGCTCATAAAGCTCTGTGGCAAACTGCGGTTTTCACTCTCCTCCCGGCAAATGACAGTGTGACAAATTTACAGCCTGCGAGGCAGTTAAACACATTCGGCACTCGGCGTTCTGCCTGTCAACCGAGAGCAAGTACGCATCCACCTTTTAGCCCGTTAGAACCGCAGCAGAGCAACGAGAACACACACTCTCAAAATAACAATGTTCCTTTCCTTCCTGTCAAAATCACTAAGTTAAGAGCAGCACTGCTCATTAGGGACTGAACCAATGTTCTCTCTGAGCTGCTCCAGCGCAGACCAGAACAAATGCAGACTCAAAAATCCTAAAACAATAGTGTTTCTACAGCCTAATTAAAGAAATGACAAATCTTGTGGAAACACTGGTAAATTCGAGAGACAAGGATGGCATCCTATAACAGTATAAGCAGTTCAAGTTCATAGCGGTTGCTAAAGTAAACATACGGAAGCCCACAAAGGTCATGCACTATTATATTTCTTTTTTGTTTTTCAGATCATCTCAACTGAGAAGTTGAAAACAGTTAAGCCTCTATACAGTATAACCAATTTGTATCTATCAAATACCATCATCCTGCCATAGTTAGCCTATATAAAAATATAGATATAAAAGACACAAACTGTGAGGAAAACTAACATTTCCTAGGGTGTGACATGATATAAAATAACTCAAATTTCTTTAACAACAATTGCCTAATTATTTTGCATGGAGCTTCAATTATGTCATGCTAGATGAGAAACTTTATGTCATATAATCATAATTTTTTCCTAAAACATTGTTCAAAAATAATGTGGTAACTACAGATGAGAATGCAGTAATTAGAAATTGTATGTGCAAATACAGAATGACAGAGAAAGTCTATATACAGTATATGTTAAATATTTATATTATATTATATTTTCCTAGGTTTTTTGTTACTGTACAGGTCTAATACAGTGTTTCAGAAGTGTTTCTTCTCAGGTGACTGATGTGTTTTCCCAATAGAAATAGGTTTTCCTCAGCATGAACCTCAAATTAGATGTAACATTGGTCTAAACTGAGGACTGGAGAGGAGATCAGAGAAGAGATCTTTGTGTTTTTTTTTTAAAAGCCTGGCCATCAACTTGATGTGCCCTGAAGAAACTTTAATATAGAACAGCAAAGAGCCAAAAATAAACCATCTGCCACAAAGACTTCAGAAGCCCTCATTAAGAAGGTGTGCAGATATGCTACTTCAGAGGATAGTGACCTACATACCTAAAATAGAGAACTAGATTCAGCGGTGGCCCCTCGCTCACTCGCTCTCCCTCTCTTTCTCTGTGCTCTGTTGACAACTAAACTGCAATATCCCACCTTCCACAAAAAATGGCCTGGAAACTGAAAGCTAAGCTAAAACTACTCGACTCCTTTGCCTTTTTGTCCTCCGCCTTCTTTTCATGCATTCCCTCTTTTCCATGCCTCTGGCCGTGCTTTGAAACAGCACTCTAGAAGAGAAAGCCGTGCGATAATGCCTGTCCAAACATCTCATTCCTGTGACACAAGGTCATCTGAGGGGGCAACAGAAAAAGGTGAAGCAAGGCTTCTCCTAAAGAAAAAGACATTTTACAAGACTCAGGCTCTGGAAGAACAGGTGAAGTGCCACAGCATCAGACAGACAGATTGTCTAAAAACCAAATCATGTGAATAAAGGCAAACATCAGACTGATAAAATCCTTTTGACATAATAAATGTAGTTGGACTAAGAAATGACTGCACCAACAAGCCAATTAGACTTAAAAATGCCTCAAATTATATAGCAGCAACTATTTACTACAAATACGTATTGTATATTACAACACAAGCAGTTCTGATCTATTGTCAAAGTTCCTGAATAAATTAACAAACTTGACACTAAACTTTGAGAAATAATAACTCAAATTGTTAATTTGAGCTAAATATTGCATATTAATTCAACCTCTCAATGAAGTCATAGCTTATAAAATTTAACAAAAGATCCTCAATACATGATTTAGACACAATATATATTTAAATAAAAATATATTTAATTTCTTTAAGGTTAATGCTACTCCCTTAAAAAGTATTCTGGAAAAAAAAAGAATAAGTTCAGATATTTCCTTAAATACTGCATGAAAGCTACACTGATTCAAAACCCGGCAGCCATGAGTATGTAACAGTGCGAGCAAGTATCTGTACTGTCCTTCTAACAGTTTACGCAAAGTTTCTCACTTTCTGCCAAGTTTAAAGCATGCTGTCGCGTCCCATAACTTCCGAAAACAATGCCAAAGGATTCACAAACATTCATAAACGGTCTTTATCAGATCGTAGTCCGTATTTGGTTTGAACATACACACACAGCACCGATGCCTCTGGCCGTGACCCTTTAGCCCAGCTGCAATTCAAAAGCACAAAGCTCCCTTTTCACAAAACCTGCAGTTCAACGCAAATGATAAACTGCCCGAGTTGTTTCTCACAGGAAACTGAGTTCTAGACGGTTTAGAGAAGCAGAGAGAAGTCAAACAAAACAACACAAAAAGAACAATGAGGACTGTACGATCCTTTGTGTCCATGCAACTTTAGCAAAAAAAAAAAAAAAGGCAGAGTACTCACGGAGAACACGAGCGCCTGGCCTTGTGAAGGAAAGAATCCTACTTATTCTGGTCCATTTCGTGTTTCGCCGCCACCATAAAAATCTCCCTCCTAGCCGGAGCTGTGGAGGCTGGCGAACCAACCCGAGGGCCCCCGGGAAAACAGCCCCGGCACTGGCTGCCTCTCGCTGCCTGTCAGGCTGGGAAACCGGCTTCTGTGTGGGGAGCAGCTGTTCCCCTCCACATCCTCCTCCTCCTCCCAACCGCAGCACTTCTGTACAACCACACAAAAGCGGACGGAACGCGGCTGCCTCCTCCCAGCAATCGCACAAGCGCAGACGAGCAGGGCTGAAAGGCTGAGGCTGGTGGTCAGAGAGGCAGGTATTTAGTTCGCACCGTTTTCTAGTTTGTGGAGTCGCTGCTTTTTCAAGAGTGGGAGGGGACAAGCCGAAAGCTTCTCGGCGAGGAAACGGCACATAATCCCTAACGGCAGAAACTTCCTACTCGCTGGCAATAAGCAGGACATCCCCCGTCTGACGGAGCAGGAATGTGAGGCCCGCTTTCAAAGAGGCCCAGTTACAAACGGGGCACAAAGTCACTTCAGCATGACCTGCGGGTCAGACATGGCAAGTGTGTGTAAGAGAGCCTGTGTGTGTGTGTGTGCTTAAGCAGGCGTAACCGCTAAACAGACGTGTCTAGAGAAAGTACAGCACTGCTGAAACAAGAGAAGCGAGACAATCATTTGAGATTTTTCACTTTTCATTAGTGTATTAATATCAACCTTCAAGAGAGTTTTGGATAATAAAAATTTGATTTACTCTTTTTGATAACATTTAAGAAAATAAAAACCACAAAATTGGTCTTATTTACTTTCTTAATACATTCTTTTCGTGAAAGTTTGTCATCCTAATCAATCGGCAGATCAACTTGCTCCACCTCTGAAACAACTTTCCTTTTCAGCTGACATCATCAAGCCCTCTTATTTTTTAACTCCGCCCCTTTAACCATCCATTAGAATAGCATACTACCATACTACTCCTACTATTGCTTACTCTTGCAAAGTGTTTAAATGTTCTTTATACAACACAGAATATTGTATCCCACAATACTCCATCCCAAAATGACGGATGCCAACTGCAAGTAATATCAGTTGTGATTTTAAACTCTTTCTTGATATTATTTTATTAACAGACTGTCAAAAAGGTAGGGCATTTTAACACCAAACTGGATTAGAAAGGCAAAAAATATATATACATCCAGCCTTTACTATTTGAGATACTGGAACACGGCATAGGTCTTCAACCCTGTTCCTGGGGACCCACTGTCCTGCAGAGTTTAGCTACAACCCTAATCAAACACACCTGAAACAGCTAATCAAACTCCTCAAGATTGCTTGAAAATAGGACAGTGGGTGCCCAGGAGCAGGGTTGAAGACCTCTGCTCTACTGTATTTAGATGAGGTCATGTTATTACATTGTACCATACCACTGTTTGAAATGTTTATAGAGGAATTATGCTTACTGTTTCATGAACTATTAAAAAAAAAAAAAGTAGGCTGTATGTAATATATACCGTGTTGTATTCAGTATGCTAGCATTTGATTCTGAACACAGCCACAGAGATCTTCCAAAAAACAATCAATTTTCCAATGGATAAAAGTTCTGCCCTACACTTTTTCCCGTTTAACAACACATTACGAAGTAAGATGGGCTGTCATTTCATGTTAACTATGTAAATAACAGAACTAGTAAAAATGTAACAGTAGAGGAAATGTGTTCAATGTTTTTTTTGTCACCTTCTCCAGAGGCTGTTAAGCTCCAGATATCAGCTGCTGCTCTGGCTGGGTCACTGGAGGAGAGGCGAGTGAAGAATGTGGAGAATACAAATCATGTTTAATGAGGCTGTGGGCCTTTTCAATCACATCACCATTTCAAGTGTCTGCAGCCAAAAAAAAAAGTTGTTCATGTCAGATTAATACTTAAATAGCAAATAATTCAAACTGGGATTTGAACTCATTTTTAAACATTTGGAGTAACTTAAAAGAGTGATGTAAATAAAGGAAATTTTAAAACCAAATATCATATTATAAACATTTTAAATCACTTTAAACTAGGGGTGTGCGATATGACGATTTTTGATCGTGGATGATAAAAATGTCTCCACGATCTGCTTTTTAAGAAATATGGTAGTATCGTGCTACAGCACACATAATCAAATACAGTTCTGGTCTCCGTCTCTATATACTGTACAACACGACATACAGCAGTAGAGTTACTCTGACAGGACACTGCACTTATTCGCGATCGCAAAAGTATATTATTTGCACACAAGCCTTGCTGGTTAAATGTTTAATTCGCGCGCTGGTCTGACGTCTATGGACGTGCGCTTTTTCTGAGCGCATACACCTGAAGCACGCGCACTAAAAAGCCTGTCTAACAGCGCCTGATTACTCAACTAACTTATTTTTTGCGCTAATACTGTCAAAACACACAAGGTTTACATACAGACTCAGTTGGTTATCTCTAAAATGAAAGTAAATAGTTAAGAGAGAAACGGATGCGTGCCTGTATATTAGACGCGTGCAGGTCTTAAAGGGACAGGACACTAAACATGCTGTCGACTGTCATTAAAGGGATAGTTCACCCTAAAATTTAATTTCTGTCATTATTTACTCACTCACATGTTGTCCCAAACCTCTATTAATTTCTTGTGCTGAACCCAAAAGAAGATATTTTGAAGAATGAGGGTAACCAAACAGTTGCTGGTCTACATTGACTTTGATGGCAGGAAAGAAAAATCCTATGGAAGTCACTGAGGACCAGCAACTGTTTGGTTTTCCACCTTCTTCAAAATAGCATTTATGTTCAGCAGAAGAAAGAAACTCAATCAGGTTTAAAACAACTTTTGAGTAAATGATGGTATAAAAATAAAACATTATGACAGAATTGACAGACAGATGACAGAATATTTATTTTTGGGGGAACTATTCATTTAACGTTAACAAAACAACAAAACGCAAAGAGAAAAATCACCCACTATTCTTGACTGAAAAACTTTAATACAGTTGCCTTAGGAATCAGTCTATGTAGTGTTTTATTTTTATATTTGTTCATTCAATTTCATTGAATGCTCTGCTAAATACACCTATTGTACCTGGAGATAAAGCACTGTTTGTTTTATTTGTATGTTATGTGTATTTGTAATGTGTATCTTTGTTCTTATTTTTTAATAAGAAAAATAAAATAATGACAAAGATTTTTTTATCTTCGCCCACTTTGGCCTAAATATCTGCCATGCATCTTTGTCTTTCTAGTTTGGCTGTAATGCTCAGACAACTTGTAAAACCAAAATAGTAAAACTAACATGACAAAGAATCGTGATAAAATCGTGAATCGTGATATTTCTAAAAAAAATTGTGATATGATATTTTTCCCATATCGCCCACCCCTACTTTAAACCTTTACCTATACACATGCTCAGCTTGGAGACTATTAAATTTTCTTATGGAGGAAAAAAAAGTCTGAGTCAACACAATCTAAAGCCAACAAACAAATGAGACTCCTTAAACCACAGCGTAATTTTAAATACAAAACCATATGTACCAAAATGAACATAAAACAGACCTAAATAAACTATATTTAAGGGCAAACTGTACATATTTTCAAGTTACACTTGTCTAAACTACAAGACTTAGGGATGCACCGAATGTTTGGCAACTGAAATTAGCTAAATGACCGAATAAATTGTACCGAACAATGATGTGACGCGATCAAATAGAGGTTTATTATAACATTCACACATAGTATTCAAATTGGGATTTGTAATATATTCTAATGTTTGGGAAGTCGTGGCCTAATGGTTAGAGAGTCGGACTCGTAATCGAAAGGTTGCGGGTTCGAGTCCCCAGCCGGCAGGGATTGTAGGTGGGGGGAGTGAATGTCCAGCGCCCTCTCCACCCTCAATACCACGACTGAGGTGCCCTTGAGCAAGGCACCGAACCCCCAACTGCTCCCCGGGCGCCGCAGCATAAATGGCTGCCCACTGCTCCGGGTGTGTGTTCACGGTGTGTGTGTGTGTGTGTGTGTGTTCACTACTCACTGCTGTGTGTGTGCACTTGGATGGGTTAAACGCAGAGCACCAATTTCGAGTATGGGTTACCATACTTGACAATTCGTCACGACTTTTTACTTAAAAGAAGTCTCTTCTGCTCAGCAAGGCTGCATTTATTTGTACAGTAAAAAATACATGCCTGATTCAAGAAGGGGGTCCCAAAAATGGCCAAAAAATATTAATTCAGTAACTTATTAATTTGAAGTTAAACTGTGCATTGTTGGTATAATGTCTCATAGAATGTTAAAAAATGTTCAGTGTAAATATTTTGAAATTGTTGTTTTGTAATTGATTTTTTTATTTGAAAGAACATTTTGGCTATTTAATTTATGCAATAGTGAAAAAAAAATGGCAAAATAGGCCTACATGGGAGAAAAATGTGAAAAACGTATTCAGTATTCGGCCTTCGGCCCAGTGTTTCATTTTGTTCGGCTTCGGCCAAGAATTTTCATTTCGGTGCATCCCTAACAAGACTATATACATTAATTTCAAACCCTCTGTAGAAAATTAAGAGCCAGATTTACTTTCTGCTGCGTTTGATTCAGACTGCAGTCTCCAG
Organism: Barbus barbus; assembly: GCF_936440315.1. Lineage (NCBI taxonomy): Eukaryota > Metazoa > Chordata > Actinopteri > Cypriniformes > Cyprinidae > Barbus > Barbus barbus. Next base: position 17,463,498 of record NC_136725.1, read on the forward strand.
GGCAGCAGTCTGCATATCATTCACTCGGGAGATGAAAGATTTGAAACCAACTCAAGGGGAAACTACCACTTCTGTTAAGCTGCCAAACAGGCATGGATATCAGTGATGCCAATATTCTCAAAATGGACAAATATATCTAAAAGTGTGTCTCTAAATTCTCCAGTGTCATTTGGTAAGGATCGATTGCCATTTGAAAAGAGAGGGATACAGAAAGAGAAAGAGAGATTGACGGCACGTCAGAGGTAACCCGTCCCAGGGTTGAAATGACCTAAGAGCTATTCATCCATCTCACGGCATATTTCCTGTAATCAGAGAATTATGGTGATTGAAAGCGATTGGTCAGGGTCAGCGCTAATGCACAATAAAACCAAATGCAGAGCTGGGAAACATGGGGACTGATCAAAAGGCTCCAACCGTGCAATCCCGTAACCAGGACAAAGATAGTGAAGAGAGATGGCCTTCCATCAGCGATGCTGCTCCGGCTCCTGAGGCAGAATCATTCACTTGGAGAGCCAATCGGCCTTAGAAAAGCTTTACGATGAGTCTAATTCATTATCGTATGATGTCACAGCAAGGCTGCTCACCTGTGATTGGTTGCAGAAAAGGCCCATTTGTCGAAATGGGCCACTGGGGGGACGTGATTGGCTGTAGGCTCCTGGTAACAGTGCGACCCGTGCGGAGACAGAGCCCAGCTTGTCTCTTATTTGTCGACTGATGGGAATCTTGTTCAGCCAGCTGCGTTTCCATGGAAGAGGCACCTTGAGAGGGTCCCGAAACCACCCCGAGCCCCCCTAACTCTCTCAACCTGACTGCCCCCGTCCCGTTATAACCACGCACCCCGCTGAGCTGCAGTGTTTGCGATAAAATCACAGTCTCTGACACCCAGACGCCAGCCGCTCGGAGAGAGCATCATTAAACGCGAAGGAAGGGATGGCTGGCAATTTCACCTCTTTTCTCTCTCTCTCACACTTTCGTGCTTTTATTATTTTTTTTATTTTTATTTTTTTAAATTCTGGAGGTGGCATGATTGAAAGAGGCAACCGTTGATTGATATTCAGTTCAGGAAGGGGGAAAAAAAATATCTCCATTGAATAGCTTTGAACAGAATGTCCTCTCTTGCCGAGTTCTCAGAGAACAGCCTCTGGCTGCCTCAAGGGACCGGGGATATTTTAGCAGCCAGTTACGCTCTGTATCCACTCCTGTTCCTGAATTTCGTCGGACAAGACAATTCCGGACAGTCTGAAATAAAATAATACTGTAAAAGAACATATACGGTAAATCAAACACAGTGTGCTGTGCCAGCCGGCCAATCACACGGGACTCAGTGCAGCAAAAAAGACAGAGCGGCCATATTTGTTCAGTTCTCATTTTAACTGCTGATTCAGAGTCAGATCATTCAGCAAATCTTATGGATTCTACCTAAGCAGAATTTTTAATGACAAAACACTGGATTTACAGAAATGGACCAAAATGAGACTATTGGGGGTTGTGCTGCACCTATGGCACTTCTCAAAATACAGCATGCTGAGAAAGACTGAGAGTTGATTAAATTCAAATTAAAGATGAAAACCAAGATCAATTGTTTAATTATTAATAAATAGAAGGCAGAAATGATTCCAAAAACTGGAATTGAGTTAGTATTTGTGAACCTCCGGTTCCACTGTCTCAAATTCAGTACGTTTTTGAATGGATCTTTTATTAAATGCCTGCAATACGGTCTTTGGTTGACACAAGCTCAAGATATTGTCACACTTTGGCATAAAATAAATCAGTAATACCCCACTAATAAGTGGATAAATGGGACTACAGAGGCTGTCACAAAAATTAAACGTCACCACGCCAAACAGGAAAACTATTCTACTTACAAGTCCACTTTTAAAGCCTTGTTGTATTCACATTCACGCTTTTACAAAGTATTCTATCTCAAACTTGTAGATAAAGATTAGTCAGAGGCTAAGCAGTGCTGATGAAATTGTGTGAACTTGTTGAAGTTTGTTTATAGCCTAGCTTTTGGCAATTGCATTTAGGCTACAAAGTTGCAATGATTATACCTTGATGAACAAAACGTTTAAGTATCATTCATTGTCTTGGTCAAAGAGCTTATTTTCTGTAATAATCTAAAGCCAATGGAAAATCCTATTAGTGGGAACCAGGGTGATGTGAACTACCAGGTCCCTGCAGCACTAGATTATTTTGTAATTTACTCAATTGTCATGTTGTTTCAAACCCATATGCTGTTATTATTTTCTGTAGAAAAAGAAAAGATGTTTTTAAATGATTTTTATGCAGCTCTACAACAACAGTTCATTATGACCAGCTCAAAATAGTACAGAAAACACCAGAAAACACCCTAAAAATAACTCAAAGTCTCATGATATCTCTGATATTACTGATTTAGTAATATCAGTAGCACAGAGGAAGATTTTCAGTTAATAAAGACTTTGGTGTCAGTCTGTTCATCAAACAAAGCTATTACATGACTTCAGAAAATGTAGTATGATAGACATACATGTAAATCCTACAAATGAAATTTGTATAGAAATGATCCTTTTGTGTTCCATAAAAATGGCAACATGCATGCCAGTTGTGTTAGAGTTAACTAAAACTAAATCTTATGTTACAGTTATCTAAGAATAAGTCCATTAAAAATAATTTTCGGTTTAATACTGAAACTAAGCTGAAATAATAAAATATTTTTTTTATAAATATTAAATGAAAAACTTACTTAAAAACTCACAATGTCAAAAAATGAGTTTTTGTTATCAGTATAAAATGAAAATTGTGTAAAAATGAGAATTGTTGCCTTGGTTGAAGAACTAAAACAGAACAAAATTAATTAAAGCTTTATAGAAATATTAAACAAACAAACAAAAAAGCTAATAAAAAGTTACAAAAGCACATAACAAAATGACTAAAAACTAAATATAACACTGATACAGGTGTAGAACAACATGACGGTGTGTAAACAATGGCAGAGTTTTCATTTTTGGGCAAACCTTTAAGCTTATAGCAATTTCTATTCAAATATAAAAAAACATCCATGCAGGGTTGGGAATCGAAAATCAATTCCAATTCCAGAATCGGGTACTTTCAATTCCACCTATCAATTTCTGTGTGCACATCTTTTTTTTAGGTGGTGAAAAGGGGCTGTTAAAATGTATTTTATCTTTGAATCATTCAGTCAAGAGATTCATTCAAAAACACTGATTCATCCAGTAATGAAACAAGTAAATCTTGAGTGAGTCATTGAATCATTCCATTCATAAATTCTATGAAATTTTGTGTAGTTGTCTAATGTTTTTTCTTCAGAATTCCTTAATTTAACCAGAATCGTGCAGCTCTACTTTGCACACAAAGCTCTTAATCAAGTCCAGTTTTTCATGTAGTCCACTGATTTTTGTTCATATTCAGCAGCAATGAAATGTCTTGCGAAATGAGACACAGAATGAATATGTTTGATATCTAAATGTTTGGCCTCGTTGTTTTAACCACACTGGAATCGAAACTGCATCGATGAGAATCGGAATTAATAAGCAGAATCGGAATTGGTGTTGAGCTAAACTTGAAATTATGTTTAAAGAAAAAAGAACAATAATAATATTCATCATTGTTAAATAAAGAAAAAAATCTATCAGATGAAATGAGTTTGATTTGAGATCAAAATGAATGGATACTATTGGTTGTGGGCACATAGAGCAACCTGGAAGAAACAAGGAAGCTGATTGGCCATTGAAACTTCACATGTTAAGTAAGCAGGTGTGCTTGTTTGATTATCAGTGTGCAGAGGGATCTCTGTTGGAAAAGGGAATGTGCTTCTCCAACCCAAGTTGGTGTTGATACTGGTTATAAAACCAAAGGAGAAAGATTGTTAAAGCATGCACGGATGTAGCCATTGAGTTAGGAGAAAACCACATGCTCAGTTTGTTCAGAGACAGCTGGGAAAAGCCACAATGTGTTCATCAACTTTGAGATGCTACTGGTACGATAAAGACTCCTTTGTTTTGTAACTACAGATTGTTTAAAAGACCAATTGTGAATGTCTTGCAAGTTGTTTGTTAAAGCTAGCGGGTTTAGCATCCAATATGCTAACTGTCCATGTGTAGTAAATGCATTTGATGTAGTGTTGCTGTTGAACCGCTATGTACTTTGTGAGTATTCTAGTAACATTGGTTGTAGTGTAAATGAGTTTAACATCCTTAAATGACCACATTACTGTGTGTAGTGACTCATATACTTATATATTCTCTCTGTAGGGGAGCGTGGGGCACAAAGTAACGCGGGGTTAATTGTAACACACATTTTTAAAATATTTCTACACATGCTAGCATGACCACATTTACAGTATTTACTAGTTACCATATCAACATTATATAGAGAAAAAAAGTGCACCAAAATTCAAAAGTCTTTTGAAGATATCGCTGAACATTTATTTTACCACAGTAAAATTATATTTCTGGCTTAAGTAAATTTTTCATCTCAGTTTTTATTACTAATTTAAAAAGACACATCTGCTATATTTTAATCTCCAATCTGTTATTTATCAGTTTAGTTTTTTTTTAATGCCTCATAGCCAGCAGAAGACACTAGCCGGTTTTAAATTAAAGTTGCGCAGATAAGTTGTAACACTGTTACAATCTGTCCTGCCGTGCTATTCTATGACATTAGCAATGTAATTTACACTATTTACTTTAATACATTTTAATGAGAAACGACGAGAAACAGGAGAATAAAGACGGACAATCATTGTTTAATATTCAGAAATGATTATTTCAAGACATGGAAAGCATTTTGGCTCATTTATATGGGCCGTCCCAGGTATGGTTGCAATGTGTTCAATGTCAAACTCAAAAATCAGATTACTTTTAATTATTAACCTTAACTGTCACCGTCCCGTATACGGGACGCCTAACTTTACTTCACTATATTACAATTACATTCTAATGTAAATATGACAAAATATATATCATTGGAAAGGTCTAAGTCTCTTAAATAGATATTTTACCATTTTTTGTTGTTAAAAATTATGTAGGAATAGTAATAGATTCATTTATGACGAGAGTGCACCAAGAGTTTGTGATAAACGTACATCGTAACAGGAGTTCTGACCTTTGTCACAAAAAGTCTTTATTTCCTTGCCTTTTTCCCTATCACGTTTTAGCAATCATCATATGTTATATACCGTTTGAAAGCTTAAAATCTCAAAAATTCATCCTGTGAAAACCATTTTGAAATCGGACATTGCGTTACCATAGAAATGGTACTTCAAAATATTTTAGCGGTCTCCTCCCCCTTAGCGGGCGTGTCATATTACAAAATGTATTACGGTCTTTTAGAATCAAAACCTTTTAGAATCTTGACAAAATACATATCGTTGGAAAGGTCTGAGTCTCAAGATGTATGTTATAGATGTAACATTGAGAGAGAAATTTATAGATTTGTGACAGAAATGCATCAACAAAAAATTAAATGGTGTTTGAATGGCACCCGGTGGCTGTTTTTGGTATAATGCCTAAACAAAATTGCATATGAACCTCAAATTTTTTTTTTATAGCAACTTCAAATTTGGAACACAACTTATGTACACGTGGCTTTAATTTTATAGCAATTTTTAACTATTTTTAAAATATGTATTTTTTATAAAATACAATAAAATATATTTGTTTTACAGTAAATTTAAACTTCTAACTTTTTAATACTTTAATTTTATGAAATGATTTCACCTCTGTAATGATCTGCTAATTGTCTTCTTTAAAAAGAGACCAACCTTAAGTTTGCATAGTGCACTTTTTCATGAATTTTCAAAAATGGGGATGACCGTTAAGTGGTTAAAAAACGCCATTAATTTATTTAATATAATAATTTTATTTTACTGACAAAATATTTTAGTTTATCTTGTATATTTTTTTTCATAAGAGCAGATAACATTTAGGGTGTCATATGGTCATGTTACAACGTGCCCCTCAGCTGTTACAATGTACCCCACCTACGGGGCATGTTGTCACATTTCACTTCCAATTTTTGAGGATAAATAAAGAAAAACGTATACACTATTTATGAAACAAAGCAACATTTGTACTAGACAAGTGTGAAATTACTGTGGATAAAAAAATTATACTCTGAACACAAGCTGGATTTACACAATTTGAGCGTCAAAAAGTGTTACTTTGTGCCCCGATCTCCCCTATAGGTTATTAAGCTAAGCATCTGAATTAAACTCTGAAAATAAGCAAAGGAAGATCAAGTTGTTGCTGAAAGATTTATAATAAATTGCTTCGATGATGAAGAATCAGATGTTTTGAGTTATTCCATGCACCCCCTCTGAAGTCGTTTGAAGCCTTTTTCAAGATTGGGCAGACATTGAGGCCGAGAAGAAACACTACATAACTTGACAATTGGAATTGATAAAATTCAAACAATGCCCAACTCTACATGCCATTCAGTAAAAATGATGACAAATGGCCTCACATTATTAAAAGATGCAGTGATTTAAAAAGGCCCCTTTTGCGACGTATTTGCTAATGTCTCTGTGGACCCACAGCAGATGCAGAGGGCAGCTGAGCCTTCGATTTTTGACTCGCACGGCCAACCGCGACCCCCGGCCCAACGTGTCAGGTGTCACCGAGCGTCTAGACAATCAGACAATGAAATATCTCCATGGAAACGGGCAGGCTGTTATCAGCAGAGTGTGACAGTCAACATTTGGGACAAGTCATGTTTAACAGATACACCGCCTGACCTTTTGAAGACAAACTAATAAAATAAAAAAGCCCCTCAAGCATCAGAAAGCAATGATTCATTGAAGTGAAAAAAACTAAATTACAAGGTAAGCAACAGTTCCGGTTGTCTGGACATGGTTAGATAATGAGACATAAGCAGATAAATCCCTTCACAGATTAAGATGGTCCCAGTAAAGCAGCTCTGCAGGAAATTCATATTGAGGAGTAATCCAAGGCTGAATGCACATATTCAGGATCAGGAGGGAACAAATGTAATAATTGAAGAATTAACTGTTGAACCCATATTGGTCGACCACTATTATGAATACTGGGGGAATATGGATACCCTGGAGTAATATATTCCTAAAAAGGCAATAAGCAAAACTTATAAAGTGGGAAAACATCAATTTATGAATTATTGTATGATTGCAATTCAGAAAAAAATGAAACTACGTTATTAAGAAACATTATTACATTATATAATGCTTCACATTAACCCCCGGGTTCACAGACAAGGCTTAATCATAGTCCTAGACTAAAATGTAAATCTTAGCTGTTTCAACTGAAATAAACTTGCACTGACTGACCTTAAAACATATCAGTGCCTTTGTTTTGTCTCAAGATGCACACCAGTAATGTAACCCTAATTGAACTATGGCCTAATCTGTCTGTGAAACCAGGCCTATATACAATACATGTACATTCATATTCATGTTTTTTTTTCATTCCACAAATGTGAGGAAAATTCGGGAGACTTTTTTTTTTACACAAATTTGTGCAAAATTAAACGCATTCATCCAATTCTGTTACCAGTATGAAAATAAATTCTCAAATATTTCAATAGGCTACGTTTATAAATAACAACAAACCAACATTTGGCCCCAAACTAACCATCTTCCTCTGAGTATCATATTAATCTTTTCCTGATTCTTCAAGTGTCATCAGCATCCAAACTTGAGATGATACATTATTTGTGTTATATATTCATTTTTGTGAATGTTATGATTGTTTCAGTTGGGATGCTAGTTTTAGCTGAAGCAAACAAACGAAACAAGTCACTCATTACCTTCTTAAAAATCTTCATGTAGCCTACGTCTCAGGGCAGGACTGTCCCTCATGTGGCCTTAATATTATCCAGAAAAGATAAATGACCGCTTTTTGTTGCAACAAAATAACAAGTCTGTGGCTTCAAATCACGTGCTGATTAGAGTTTCGCGCCAAACTGACTTCATGCGCAACGTCTATCTCGCACAGTAGAAATTATATGAGCACTGAATATTACTTAGCATTAATGTATTTTTTATTGTTATTGATTGTAGTTTTTACCCGAATAAAGCATTGTCAAATACAAAAAAAAATGAATATAACTTTCTTAACACATTTAGACTTCCCCTCAATCTTCGCTAATGCACACGTACAGTAATGAGGTTTTTAGGCTGGATCTGGGTAATAGATTACTGTAAGCAGTTAATCCACACATTTGAAGAAATCGTATTTACTGCCTTCAGTCATTCCATTCATTCCTTTCTGTTTAGCAAACAAGTCTTTGGTTAATCTCGTGATAAAGTGACTGCTATGCATCTCGCCATCAGTGACCTTATTTCTCTCTAAAGTGGGTCATTGGGTGCACAGCCCTGACAGATATCTAATACAATAAAACTGTTCCTAGAAAGCCTATTCCTGCTTGCAGTTTTCAAAGATGGCTTCTTAGAATTGCTCAAGTGTATTGCACCATGACCGGAAGACCTACGAAAAGATAAAAACTGCATCAAACAGGAATTTACAGCAGTGCAATTAGAGTGGGTGTGGTCAAACGTGAAGGCGTGGTCACGGCCATACGCCCCTCCCCAAGTCCTCCCCTTATGGATCAGTGCATTAAATCAGAGAGAATCATGCATTACAGTGGGTTTTGGTTTGTTTATTTGTGTCAGCTTCGTTTAATAGCCTTTAAAGTCATATGCGCTGAACAAGCTGCTCTGATCAAAAAAATAAAAAATAAACAAACATAATGGTGTAAGTATGTACAATGGTAATGCTGAGTGCATCCATTCAGAAATTTTCCACCAGTGTGAATGCTAAACTTTCAGTTCTAGTTGATGTTTGGCATCAAATCCCCCTTGAAGCAATGCAACGATGCAAGTTCACTCTGCAGATTGTACTATGAATGCACAGCGATGGACTGTGAAATATTCAGTATAGTACTGTTCTTATCAGTTAGCCTTTTTACTCAATATCTGGCTTTTTCTGTATCTACGAAACTTCTTATGGAAAACCAAACTCAGGAAGAGTCTAAAAAGGATTCAGAAGCAAACACACTCTGTTCACTTTGAGATACCCAAAGTAGCACAGCACAGTTTCATTCAATGCGAAGTTCAATAAAGATTAGGAACATTTAAAAAAATATGTATCTGGCCTAAAAGAGCCATAAATAAAACTTTATTCTCTCAATGTAATAAGCCACAGTATGTCCCATGGCTGCCAACCACAGCACTTAAAACTTGTTAAAGTCCCAGTCGTCAGGTCTGTAGACCCATCCGAGAGCCTCCAGCTTTTTGACTCACCGTCCTTAGAAAAAACAAAACAATGCAGTAACACTGTAACTGAGGGTGGCGTGGCAGGATTACCCGCTTCTTACGTGAAAAGGGACAATGAGGGAAAATAAAACAAAATATTAAAATGAATCCTCAACCTCATTTCACAAAGCTAAAGCTGCATGCGCCAATGTCTAAAGCACCAACATGATACCATTCTTTGATTTGAAGGGACAGTTCACTTAAATTCAGCCTCGTTTCTTTATCCTCAAGTAGTTTAGAGCCCATATGACTTTCTTCTTTCCAACCACAGCTATCCCTGGTCCTGGCAGCTTGAACATTCTGCTAGACATCTCCTTTTCATGTGCGTTTGGAACAACATGAGGTAAACAAATGACGACTAAACTTTTATTTTTATTTTTGAGTGAACTATCCGTCTAATGCTGCTGCTTCATCTCTGCTCAGTTCACACCATTCTTACTGTTGCATTAGCGTTAAAATATAACAGAATCCTCAATAATATTAATAATACCAATAAGGTAAAATCTCTAGCAGCAAAGAGAAAGGAAAGGTTGGTAGGTTTGGGAAAGCCCTGCTTTAAGGAAGGCATGTGTTAGTTGAGGGGAGATGAAGTCTGCGCAGCTCATCTGCCGTCTGCAGGGGTTCGACTGAGGGTGAGTGACATCATGACCCGGCCGTAACGCTCGCACAGCTCCAGCGTGGAGTATGAAGGTAGTTTGGGAGGGTCATGAAAGCTTTTGATCTCGGTTGAGCAATCGAGCAGCTTGGGCAGGAAGTCGGTCAACTTCTCCTGGAGATTAGCTGGAGAAGAAAAAGACAAGTTTGAGATGGAACATTTATCTATGTATTAGCTATTAACTGGAAAGTGGTCTACAAATAAGGTGGAAGTCAATTGCGAGAGTAGTGCAGCCACCGGAAAGTTCAGAGTACACACCTCACTCACAAAAACATGTAGTCTCTTAGAAAATATTTTCAGTGACAAAGAAAATAGTTCCAAAGAAAGCCACAGCAGAACCGTTGCAACACGGAACAGTATTTAATTCCTGAATAAATCCGTAAAGGACTTGTTTGAGTGATTCATAAAGAAATTGCATATTCTCTCAGTAGGTACTTCTTTTGAATAAGTAATTACTTTGTAAGCATTAAAAAAGAAAGTGCTGTATAGTATGAATGCACTGCATTCTTCATGCTGTCAATGTCATGTGACCTACTAGAGTCAGTTGCTGCTTTACTGCCATACACAAAATCCTCTCCCGTGGCCTCATGGGATAGTAAAGTGTCCATTTGAATGTGCACATTCAAATCTCGTGTAAGAAGTCATCTGGGTAGGTGGGTTGCCTACTCTTCTATGAATACTGTGAATTCTGACATCTTTCACATCTTTTTTGCCTACTATATAGTAAGGAAGTATGCGATTTCAGACGCAGCTAGTGACTTGCTTTAGCTACATTCATGCCATATCGTAATTACTGTGATTATGAGATACCAACTTGTAAAACACGTACACGTCCTCATAGAACTCGTAATTGCAACTTGTGAACTGGGAATTTTCTGAGCGTTACAACTTGTACCACCTGACCACGTCATATTCATTAGGTGCTATGTTCAGGCATTGATAGTGCCATAGTTCTGAGTCCAAGTGTGTGAACAGCTCCAAGTAGAATGTCGCATGTTATCATCTGGAAATTACAGTAATTATGACATGGCGTAAATGCAGAATGTGTTTCTTAATGAATCTATGGTTTTGAATGAATTATTTGAATGAATGATTCACTGACTTATTAACAAAAGGACTTGCCACCACCTACTGTCAATTTTAGTTTCACATTTAAAGAATATTTAAAAAAAAAATTTTCAATAAAAAATCTTATAGCATTAAGATTGCAAGTGCAGTGTAAATACATTTATCCCACCTTTGAGGTGCATTAAAGTCAAATAAATCTAAATGCCACTTCAGATGCAGTTTCCTTGTCAAATATGGCTTATTTCGATACTGGTTTAATTTGATTGGTAACAGCCCTATAATCTCTTATTACTCCAATTATATTTACTGATTAAATATAAAAATTTGACAAGCATATCAAGTTAGAAAAATTAGCTATTTTTGTACTAAGATTTAATACTGAATTAAAATTTGATTTCTAAATGAAGAATAGAATTGATCGTGACTGAGAATATAATTGAAATTCCCACCCCCAAGACTTACGCTCCATTTCCTGGCCCAGGTATGAGCACCATCGGTTCCTCATGTCTTCGACAGCCACCATGTCTTTCTCCTCCATCTCATCCACCAGCAGCAGTGGAATACACGCCACCACCAGCTCGTTCATGATGCTCAGACCAGCGTTCACTTCAGTCTCCTCTCCGGTCTCAAAGAGGGCAGCCGCGTGTTCGTTCAACTTCTGCGAGAGACACAAAAAAGAGCCCACAAAAATCAATACATAGAAACATCCTCTACATCCGGGACTCTTTTTATTGATGCAAAAAGCTGATGTTCTTTACTATGCGATTAAACACTCTCAAACTTCAAATGTGGCAGGTAAACTCTCTAACCCCTTTTGCCACTCGACTGGAATGAGCAACTATCTAGAATGCGAAAAAGCATTGCAGCACATTAGCTGTGTCAATGTTAGCAGTATTTTCAACTGAAGTGAGCAGAGGGTAAACAGCACAGCTTGAGATGAAGTCAAGTCCTCTGCAGCACTCGCAAAAGGTGAAACAAGGACAACGACGTGCTTCCCGCTAATGTGTTTACGCACTGAGCCCAGTACGTTTCCTATTCCAGGACTGATGATTATATTATGAAAACAATGGCCGTGTGGGGGTCACTGGGTACACAGATGGGGAGAATGGCAGTGAATTGCAAAGTCAAAGCAAATGTTTATTACAATTGATTTACAACAGCAACAAATAGAAGCTTCAACTTTCAGCTTTTAAAAGTGAATCCAAATGCCATAAGTATGAAAAACGCTCTCCCCGTAAGCAAAACTTTGACAGGAAATGAAAAAGGCATTTTGGACTTGACAGATAAAATGTTTATTCAAATTGTATTTGCAAAACCACTGCCCTTAATGCACTCTGTACTGAAATGCTAACCAGATTTGTTCCAGTCAAGGGTGTCAGAAACAATGTTTACAGGAAACCTTGTGCATTGGCACAAATAACACTGATCTTAGAGCTGTCAGGAGCACAGTTTGAGCTGGTCCTAGATCTGGGCTAAGAGGAGGTGGTTGATTCACTTACTAGCAGGCACTCTCTGCGGTAATGTGCGATCAGCTCCTCATTGTGGCCTCTGTACGGCCCTTTTGCCAGGAGCTCTTTGTTGTACTGATAGGCGTATATCAGGTACATCAATGATTCCACGTAACTTAAAATAAGTGAAAAGAGCATTTTAATTTAAATTACACATATGATACACTTGCAATCCTAATAAAATGAGGAAATTAGTAAAAGGTTACATGATAAAATGTTTCTTGACTGCGGCAACTTAAGAGTTGATAAAACAGAATATGCTGCCATCTAGTGGTGATGGCAAAGTCAAGAAATAAGACAAAAACTTCACCTTTTCTTTAAGAATAATTCCAGGCCGATCAACAGGAAAACTGTCGTGTCACGGAATCTCCTGTAATCCCGATGCCACATCTGTGCCAGAAGAAGTATCATAAGATTATTTAAAAAAAACAAAAGTACTATTAAAAATTAAGTAAAACATGCAAACTGCTTTCTTATCCTCAATTTCATCAACCCTGCTGTAACGCATTTTAGGAAATCTAGGTCACCGCAAGAAATACAATCTCTTGCAAAAGGTGGCAATATTAATTTTATATCTTTTGGACAGATTATCTAGGGAAAAAATTATATAAGATTTATGTATATTTTTCTTACATATTTCAGTTTTATTAACAATTATGAAAAAAATATATCCAGTGGAAGCTGTATTTTAATTGTGACAACAGGAAGATGTATTCATAAACTGCAATTGAAAAAAAAATTCAATATACTCATACTTATATTGCAACAAAACCCAAATAATTCAAATGGGGATTCGGCATCCTGTTTCCAATCTTTGAATTGTGAATGAAAAATCAGCTTCTGAACTTCTATTTCAAACAGCAGTCAAACCTGAGTAAGAAACACTTCGCTCACCTCGTATTCCTCCATGTTCACCTCATCAGGCTTAATGAGCTCCAGTTTAGCACGTGCCACCTTCATGATGCTCTTACACCTGCAGAGAAGAACAGGGCCGCCACATTAGAGCTCAGGCATGACTCATGAGATGCTCTCAGGAACGAGCTGCGTCCTCTGGCCATGAATCATACTTTATTACCCAAAACAAAATGGAAAGAGAGCGTCGCATCTGGGGCCGTGCACACATCAATCTAATTACCTCGCTCAAAATAGAGGAGAAAGAAATCAATTTGCTTATGAATATGGATCACGTTCCTCACCGGCGCGTGCAGTCTGCTCTGGAGACACACGAGACTGCGTAGCGAGACAAAAGCCTTTCGGGCACGCAGACAGGAAGCTGTTTGGTAACACAATGATCAGAAACAACAGCGACTGCTGTGACGAGCTGATAATCACTGTCTGTGTCAGCCTGGGAGGCTCGAGACGGAACAGCCTTTGGAAGAGGGTTCACTTCTAAAATTAATCAGTTATCAGTGAGGCGGTCCTGTCAAGCTACAGCATTGTGTGTGGCTAATGCTTGTCTTTGTCAAATATTTGTCAATTTGAGGCTCAACTAACTATAATACAATTGCCATTCATAAGTGCAGTTAAAGAGCATTTCAGAGTTAAACTTATAAGGAATAAGAAAGCTTGTTAAACATAGTGGTTCCAAGTATTATAAGACACTTAAAATAGATCTTTTACAAAAAATATCAATATACATGTTAAAAAAAAAAAGGTTCCCACAGCTTTTGACCACTGAATTTCATGATTTCTGAAGATGTTTTACTGTACTTTTTAAACACATTTTATAAAGACTGAAGAGCAATTTCTAGCTGATGAAATGTTTTAGAGTGGAGCACAACTAGAAAAAAAAACCTCAAGTCATTGAAAAATCTCAAGATTTTTTTAAAAAATGTGAATTAATTTATTTCCATTAATTTTACAGGCCTAGAAATATATATATATATATATTTTATTTTATTTTTTTTAATTACCTAATGTTTCCAGGCTTTCTATAATGGGAATCCTGTAAAATGAATGCAACTGAGCTCTTATATAATGATATTCATACAAGTGTCTTCAAATTATTAAAAATGTAAAAAAAAAAAAAAAAAAAGAAAACTGAAGTTCTGTGTTGTGTATAGAATCCTTACGATCTGATGTAGAATCAAGTAAAAACTTGTGATCAGAAAAAATTAAATTAAATATTGATCAAATAAATAGACACTACAAAGCACTTCTAGCACTTGCTTTTTAGAGAGATGCTTTGCAGTTTGTAGAAATAAAATAAAAATTCATACGAGTCGTACCTCTCATCAAAGCCAAGGTTTCTGTCAGCAAACTGCATGAGCAGAGTTCTCTCCACAATTTTTTTGGCCGCCTGGTTGTGAATGAAGTAAACAATGATGTGCTGCAGTCGGTAGTCCCTCTCGGGGGGCGTGTCCTCCTGCGCGAACCTCAGTAAACGAGTGTACTCTACTTTCATTGCCTGTTAGAGATAGAAAGAAGTCGAGAGACAGTGGGAAAGAAATAAAGAGTTAGAGATATGCAGAGATGGATGTGTTTATTTAGCAATGCACATGAGCAAGAAAATAAACTTTGCATCTACACAAGAAGATACAAAAAAGTAATGACTGATTTGGTGCATGTGGTTGTAATGTATGTGACTCAAACTTCTTTAGTTGTAGAAATAACAGCCTGCGCGCAGAGTGAAAATACACAGCTGGACAACAAGAGAAGACACAAATCTGAGGCCTATTGAAGTCTGCAAATGAAACAACTAAAGTTGAAATATATTTGTTTACAGGGCCAATGTACATTAACATGACCGTAAAGTGCCACAATTAGCTAAAAGGCTATTTTTCATCTGTAGACCCTTGATAAAATCTTAAAAATTCACCCTTTGTCCAATAGACAACAGACAATTCTCATTTACGACTTGCTGTCTTAAATGGAGTCGTCTTTAAAGTTTTATTTAACACTCAACATTGTTTGCTATGCTGTGTGAAGTACACAATACTGCACAGCCAAAGACACCCAAACCAATATTGGTTAAAAAAAATAAAGAAATAAAGAAACCTTTTATAACACACAGGAGCAATTACATTCAGCTGACAGTAGATGGTGACAAAGTAAACCAATACTAAAAAACTACTGCGGTACTACAAGATTGTCATTTTTAAACAGTTTCAATACCTGATCTGTACAGCACAGTGGGAATTATATATATGAAACATTACACAAATATATTTAATTTAATTACCAACACATTTCGTTTTTTTCACTTTAAACAGAACTGACAATAAATAAATAAAGACAAATAACTGACATTAAATTTTATATTGACAGCACTAATTTCATTTCATCACTGTTGAGACCAAAGAACTGGAGGCTGATATCGATCCAATCTTAGGTGTCAGCATAACCTACACACAGTAGATAATGAATAATCATAATCAATAAAGAACCCTATCAGCATAACAAAACAGGATGGAGAGGGTATTTCCATAGCCTGCAGTGTAAAAAGTGAGCTCACAGAGATGAGACGCTCGGGGAGGGGGTGTGATCAAAGAGCTAATGAGATGCACAGGGGGTGTGGCATGCAGCAGGTCATGTACCTTGAAGAACGCTGCTTCAGGCCCACACTTGTCATAAACACTCCTGGATTTGCCAATGGCCATTATGACACCCTGCATGTTTGGGGTCATCATTGCCTGCCCAAGGAGGGAAGGATATTACTACACCGGCCACGCCTCCAAAACTCTCATTGGCCAGTCCGCATGCCAATCACACCACAGCTCAGCCACCAGTGAACGAACTCAAGCAAACCCATTGAAGTATACGAATTGGCTTAGAACAGAAAAGCTAATTCCACGTCAAGCACTGAAGAGGATTAAACATTCAAAACAGGATCGTCATGCAGGTTAATGTGTCTTCTGCTTCTTTAAAAAAGTAATGAACACCATAGTGAGCTGTGTAGACGCTAAATTAAAGTGAAAATAAACAACACAATGATCTGAAGCTTGCGCTACATGCTTCATGAAGGAAAAGACAGGCAAAACAGGATGTTTCCTATTTTGTAACGTTTTACCGGGGGCAACGTTAGTAGTTTGGGAGTCCACTGGGAGTAACTTGCATATAATGTTAATCTGAAATGGGTTTGGCATGTCAGAGCAGGTTGTGAAAGGGATGCTGGGAGTTTTAGGGCTGCACGCTCATGACCGAACGTTTTTTGGGACTCTACCTCATCATCATAACCTCCCTCCTTCGACTGAATGACAAAGGTTCCTACATTAGGAATGGCCACCTCCACCACCCGCTGAGGTGCGGGCGGAGAGGAGGCAGAGTCGTCCTGCTCAGGGTCAAGGGGAGGACAGGGGTCAGAGGTCACCTCGCTGTCGGGATGTGATGACTGAGACTGAGAGACAGAAAGAGAGAAGAAAAAAAAGCTCTCCGAAAGAAAAAGTGGGCCAGAAGAACTGAGAGAGCATCTAATCCAGTGATAATCTTTTTTGTTTCTTTTTTATTTATTATTTTTACCACCATTATTAATCTCAATGAGTTTACATGGATACAAGCTGTCCTGGTTTTTTATTAACCATATTTGGTACTTTAAAGCTAAAGTGTGTTAAGTGTTATCTACCACTAGCATCACCAATTTCAACTGGGATAATGTTTCTGATTGGCTGAACAAACAAACCTTTTTGCTTTTTTAGGGAAATCAAACTACTGCTGCTCTCATTTGGACTTTTCTGAAATGAGACAAGCTCGATGACTGATGACAAATGCAACCTCTGAGACACATCTTATGAATGACTTAGTCTTTTTATATTAAACTGGGATAGGAGAAACTATGTGGGGAGTAAAATGTCTATGTGCTCTTTTAATTAAAATATATATTAATTATAATTATTGATGATGAACTACGAATGAATTGCCGAACACAACACAAAATTATGACAAATTACTGTTTTCTCTCTTTAAAACTGAATGTTTCACCTAAAGAAAAACAATAAAACATTTTCAGTAAAGTTTTAAATAATATTTTGATGAATTACAAATTAGTTGCCAAACACAACACATACAAATTACTGTACAACATACTATTTTGCTTTCATTCCTTAAACAGAATTTAATCTGTTTCACCAAAAAACACTATTAAATATAGGCTATTTAATTAAAATTTTAATGAACATTTTATTATAATTACTGATTAATTCCAAATTAGTTACAAAACTCTACACATACAAATTGTTTTACAAATTACTAATGTTTTCTCTCCTTAAACATAATTAAATGTCACCTACAAGAATATAAATATTTTTTAATTAACACTTTTAATTGTTGAAGAATTACATATGAATTGCCAAACACAATACACATAATTTTATAATTTCTTTTCTCCTTAAAAACTAAATGTATATGACCTACAAAAAATATATTACAAATTACTGACATTGAATTATATATATACACTGACATTTCATCAATATTAGTTCTACAATGTCATTTGCACCACGATCCTTCGTTACTTGATTAAGTCACTTTGTGCAAGAAATTATGATCCGCACTCACGAGAACAGTCTTCTTTTTCTGTTTAATTCAACAATCATCACCAATAGGGAAAGACACAAACGTTGTGAAAAATTGGTGATTTGAAAAGTGGGTGGAGGGATGTAATTGCTTTACACACTAAGGAAGGCTTGGTAGCCGAAATGCTTGTGTCTTTCCCTATTGGTGATGATTGTTGACTGAAAAAGAAGGCTGTTCTCGTGAGTGCGGATCATAATTTCTTGATCAATATTAGTTCTGAAATATCGGAGGCTGGTGTCAATGCAATCTTAATCGTCAGCAAAACCCACAGAACCTCATCAGCTAAAGCTGACACTTCTCTGTCTACAGTAATATAACGAATGAAGAACCTTATTTGCATAATAAGAAAATGAGTGCATAATTATTTTTTAAAAATTCCACACTATTCTAATGGATGAAGCAAAGCACAAATGCAACACAACATGAGATAAAGAGTAAATAAAGAGCTTTTTTCTTTTTTGGATATTTGAGTGATTAGAACCAAATACCCAAAGTCCAGTGTGTTTATAAGACGGATGGAAAAAGCATGAACAGTATGAGATGAAAACTAACACAAATTTCACATCCTACAAGAGAAATATACACAATTTAAACCTACTGGCATTTCTTCTCATTTGTAGACATGAGTCATTGTGGCCCTACATCCAACTACAGAACAGCAGAACTTTCTAAATATCTCCAGAACCGTCTGAAGGACTCAGATCTTGAATTTATGTATACTTACTGTGTTGAGCAGGGCTTCTGGACTCTTCTCATCATGCTCAGCTGCAGCTTTGCTGATGGCTCTCTCTGTGTCCTCCTGCAGGTGTTTGGAGTCTCCGGTGGGTGACTGCTGCTCCATGTACTCTGGGTCATGCTGAGGGGCTGCTGAGGGAGCAGAGTATGAGTTCAGGACAGTTGTTTCAGATGGTATGGCCACAGATTCAGACATGTGAAAGGCTCACCTGTGTTGTCTGGAGGGCAGGGTTCGGTGCTCATGGGCTGGGCGGCCACACTGGCAGCGGCCAGAGCCAGTTTCTCCTGCTGGAGTTTGCGTGCTTGTAGAGCATCCCACTCCTCCATCTCCCTCTCAAAGAGCTTGTTATCTGCCTCTACATATTCCTTCAGATCAGGAGGGAGCTTGTCCAAGCCGCTGAGCATCTGCCCTGTCTCTTTATCAAACTCCTCTGAGATACACGGAAGCATGGAGTCAGCATTTCACACACAATGAGAACGTATCTTACCTGTTATGTTTTTAAAATTAAGCTAAATATTATTTTGACACAGTTTGAAACCAATTCCTACACATTAAAGGACACTTTAATAAAATAAAAAAAAATGCTTCTTTGAAAACACGCTCAACAGGACAATTCTGTAGACACTTTGAGTATCATTTGAAAATAATGAATCAATTTATTAATTAAAAAATAAAAATGTAAATACATTTGCCAAATTGCCAAAGAAACATACACACCTTAAAGTTGTTCAAAATATTGTTAAATGAAACAACAAATTAT
This sequence comes from Barbus barbus, assembly GCF_936440315.1. Lineage (NCBI taxonomy): Eukaryota > Metazoa > Chordata > Actinopteri > Cypriniformes > Cyprinidae > Barbus > Barbus barbus. The sequence goes on from NC_136725.1 coordinate 17,483,025, forward strand.
TTTGCAAACTGACCAATAAAAACATACTTAAAATATTTAAAATCATATTTGTAAAACATTTTGTGCTTTAAATTGCATTAATATTTAATTTTTAAATTAATGTTGATTAATTAAATATACAGTTTCAAACATTTATTTTGCAATCTGAAAAGTAATTTATTTACATTTTCATTTTTAAATTAATAAATTGATCACCAATTCCATTTTATCTTTGAATAGGAAACTGAAGCCTTTAGATTTAACTACTCCGCTCATTAGCTGTTGACAACTCATAAGACTAATTAATGAGTACATGTGCATATGCAGATTAAGTTACCTTCAATAAGGAAGGGTTTTTTGTCATCGATGTACATGAGGCAGTACGCGCTGGCATTGCGATATCCACCGAACGAGTCTCGCACCAGCTCCTCCCAGGAAGACTTTGTCACCGAAATGTCATTGTATTTCATCCATCGTTGTTGATGTGGGTCGAAGATGTACGCCCAGTAGTGACCTGCGTTAGCCTGACCCTCGTGGACCAAAACGGCATGCAGCCGGTATGGCACCTGAAACGCATCATCATGAACAATATGAACTTGCTTTGGGGTCATTTCTAAAATGATCTGAAAAACCTTCTCACCTGCATCATGGACTTGTCAGAATACATAAGCTCAATGGTCCTGTGGATTCTAGATATACTGGCCTGCAGATCTGACACACCAGACAGAAACATGTAAATGTACAAAGCCCAAAGCAACAGGAAACAGAAATCAGGCTCTATCAGTGTAAGCATATGCTTGCATGCATGCGTGTTTGTACCCCTGGTGTCGTTCTCCACCTCGCTCCTCCAGCGGTGCAGACAGCCCTCCAGCACCTGCAGCTCCTCCTCTGTGATGTGTCGTGGGGCGGGGTGCATGGGTAGATCTGGCAGCACACGAGACTGAGTGAACGGTTTATGGATTGAAACTCTTTGCTGTTGTTGTTGCTGTTGGGCCTGTGGACCAGAGCCGGAGCCCTCAGGTGGGACAGATGCATCCGGCTGCTCTCCTGTGCTGTAGTCCATGCACAAAAACACCTTAATATCTCAAATGCATTAGCAAAAAAAAAAAAAAAAAAAAAGCAAAAAGCAATAGATCAGTTTTGAAACGGGTGAAAAAACTTGCCTTGCTGGAGGTGGCAGCAGTGCAGTCGTGCCACCAGGTGGTGCTGTTGTATCAATGTCCTCCACAGGCGATGTACACACAGGCTTGCTGGACGCAAACTCCATGGCGTACTGGAGAACATCGGCCAGAGGAAACCGCTTGGGCCCTGAGCCATAGCTCAGATACCTGTCACAGAGAGAAAAACGGATCACAGATGAGCAAAAGGGTTCGTTTTCTATAAACCGATAGCAGAAAAATATGAAACATTTAATCTGTCTCTATCCTGTTACTCATGAAAAATACAGACAACTCAGCATGGGACTTTCATATTTTCATTAATCTAAAAGCTCTTTCATGTTGAAAGCTGAGATTTTCCTGCTATGTAACTTAACAGCAAGTCTTCTCTAGATCAGGGCAGAGGCTAAATAGAGTGAACAAACCTCTCCAGTCGCTGCTGGAGAACAGTCAGGTGCTCCTTTAGTCTTCTGATCTCCTCTCGTTTTATCCGCGTGATGTCTCTGTTCCTGTCCATGTACCTGGAATCAATTGCAGACATGCAGTTTTACTGAAATCTCCATTGTATTTTGCATTGCGTACACAGAATTCTTAGTATTTGATAAAGGAATCAAGAAACAACTTGAAACAGACCAAAACCAAAAACGTTCAAGTCCCCTTTAAAGTACAGGTACAAGCAAAGACTTTTTCCTCTGTTCACAGAAAATGAGTTGGAGCTCTTAATTCTGGACTCTCAAAGCGCACCAGACAAGGTTAAACTATCAGAAAAATAAAATAATAAAATAAAAGCAAGAATGAAAAGGCCAATCAAAATTCAGCATGCTAATAAATAGAAGAACCCCCCCCCCCCCCCCACACACACACAACTATTACAATGACACATTGATGTTGGTTGGTTTACCACTGGGAATGATTCAAGACGATGTCAGATTTTTTCACATCTTACAAAATATTTAAAAACAGATTTATTATTATTATTATTTTTTTTTTTTAAACATTTACATACATATAAAAAACTAAAAATATCTAGAAATTAAAAAAATGAATAAAGATTAAAAAACAGACAGCACTAACCTGTCCATGTACAGCATGGGGGGAAACTCTAGCTTGTTGTGAATCTTCTCAGGTCGGCCTAAGGTTTGATTAAACTCAAACCTTGACAGTTCAAAGGTCAAAACCGGTGGGAGTTCTGTGAACCAGTGCTGGAAAGAAAAAAAAGAAAAAATAAATAACACACACACCAAAAATTAGCATATAAGAATACTAAAGCTGAATGTCTTTTTGCCCATGTTTCATCAATGAGTGAGAAAATAACTTTAAAGTCTTTAAATGAATTTAACTCATTTAATACAAATTTTCACACTCCATTTTCTCTGAATCTAGAATTTTCTAGACATTTACTAAAACCAGAAAAACTCCAGCATGTTCCAAGAAAAGCCCATCCATGTGACCCATCCCAGCTCCGCCTCCCATGCTGACAGCTGGAATGAACACTGGTGACCTGATCACATTCTAAACCCTGAGAAAGACACAGTGTGCTGGGCTTTCATTAACATCCCAGCCCGTTGGTGCCCAGAATAATGTACACCAGAGAATCTCCTTCTTTATTTGCACTCAGCTGAAGTAATTAGCAGTGATGACTGAAAAGCCATTATGTAACATCTCGGTCAGAGGTCACGTGTTTTCTTTTTCTTCACCTCAAAGATTGATTGGACAGCAAACAGAAGGAATATCTTAGAAAAAGGAACAGTTTAAGATGTCTGAGCATATTGTGGTGCTCTGGGATAGAAAAAAATGAGACAACCTCTCTACAAACCTCTTGCCCTGATTTGGCGGAGTTCTCGGCAGAATGCAAAGACTCAATCTCTCCCTCTATCATGGCTGCCTCTAAACACTCATGCAGATCTTTGAAGCCGTTCACCTGGAGAGGATACTGCCCAAACATCTCAGTGTTCTCAAATTTCTTTCCTGTAAAATCACACAAGGTCACATCACTGTCTTTAAATATGCTCCGCAATGTGCTCTGCATAATGACAATCTTACGAGTGTAATCTCTTTATTTAGCGGCCGGCCACCATATGGATATGGCACTGTGAATGTGTCATGCACAAGAAAAAATACCCAAACAAACATGCCAATTTGGTCTGCACACGCAGGAAATCTTAAGATTCTAACATCTTGACAAGGTAAAATGTTCACTGACTAAACTTGTCTGTATGTAACCGGCTATGATCAGTGCTGTCATGTTTAATAAGCCCAACGCCACTCACATATCAACAACCATTACATCGTTTTAGAACTTGGGTTCTCCACATCACATTAACGCAAGGTCACTTTTCATTAACTAGGAGAGAGGACTCATACAGGTGATGAATACTCACCTTCCAGGACGCCCACAGCCAGGAAACGTCCATAAAACAGGTCAACCATCGGGTTCTTTGGCTTCTCTCCCTCTCTGTGTAGAACAAGAGCAAACATGGAGTCACATGGTGCTGGAAATGTTCTGAACTAGAGGAGTCGGTGTCCTTTGGCTGTAGGAGTCACATGAGGACTGTCTTCAGCGGGTATTTAATGGTGCTAATTGAAGTCATACAGGTTAATGTACCACATTAATCATCATTAATGTCTGTTCCAGCTGAATTTGTGGTGCGGTCATACATCATTCTGACTGATATGACAGAGGAACACAGAAATACAGCGGAAAGCTTGTGAAAGCGTCATCAGATATTCTGGTGGGACGTATATGGTCTTACCTGTCCTCCTCTGCTTTTATCTGAAACGCATCTTCTAGCCAGTCCAAGAGTTTATGGGTGAACTCGCTCACATCCTGCTGTACAAACAAACACACACACCAATTCAAATCCTGAACAAATGTATTCTTGTTTTAACTGGTCTCAATTGGTCCTGGAAAAGAACAATTTTGCCCTTGTCTGTGCTCTCACTAAGTACAAATGTGGCACTAAAATGTGTCCAAAATAAAAGTGGTCACATGTACCATATTAATCAAAAGGTCGGGCTTATTTATGATGCTGAGAGTGTATAAAACAGATTGAGAAGTCAATAAGTACACCTATTTTTGCAGCATTTTGTTTTTCCCTGAAGCCCACTTATGAGTGTACTTTTTATATTGCACCAAAAAAGTCATAATTAAATTTTACCTCACAATTTCACCCATTCAGTGATTTTTGGAATTAAACACTCTTTTTGTTATTACTGTAAGATCTCTAAGACTTTAAGGTGTACTGTACCTTTAAAACTATATTCTGAATGTAAATGACAGAGACCTACCTGCTGAGATTCACTGGACTTAAAGGCATCCTTGAGGATCTCCACGGCCCTGGATGGGTCCACATACTTTCTCTTGGAACCCACCAACAAAGAGAAAAGGTGCCTCAGCTCCTGCATAAAAGGCAGGTTCCTGTGCTCCTATGGGAATGCAAATGGAGAACAAATTAAAACTTTAATAATAACACATGAAGTGTTCCTGCAGCTCAAACAGCAAGGCGTCGCACCAGCAACATCAAGGTCATGGGTATCAACTTAACATTGATATAGGGTGTGATGGCAAATAGTTGAGTGGATTTGGATGTTTAGAGTTGATTAGTTAGGTCTGTCAGCTTTCAAGTAAGGATATCTATGCCTTACAACAATCTCAATGTCATACAGGGGGCAGAAACCTACACCAGATCACATCATCTGGATTGTTTTCTTCAGAGGACACTTTTAATTGACAATAGATTAAAGTCTAGAAAATTAGAGCTTCTCCACTGACCCAGCAGATGAAAAGAACGAGCAATAAAGAGAGAGAAAAGGATGAATCCAGGGCTCTGTGGTCTTCTATCAGTGGATGAGGTTAAGCTCAGATTAGCGGCCATGTCTGCTGACCCTGTTCACAAGCTCGGGGGCCCCAGAGGAACATACTGAAGAAAGAAATCACACAGACAGCAGCTAGCCTGCTGAGCCGAACACAGAAGCTGACGTGACAGTTTAACAGCGAGAATACAGGGACCTTGAAAAAGCACTTCCTCTACTTCAGCTCCTCTGGTCACAGGCCAGTCAGTTAGGTGAAAATCAGTGCTTGCAACAGTACGATAATGTCATAGCATGTAACTGAAGCTTTCCAACCAGGTCAAGCAAGGTCACAGTTGCTGGTGAGAAATGGAAGCTCTTATGGCATGCGAGCTGGCTATCGGGCAGCAATCTCACCTTCAGATTGCAGGGCAAGTCCTGCATCCGTGCAGGGGGGGAATAATGCAACACCAGCCTCTGGAACTCCAGCAGGTTAAAAAGAGACTGAAATATATAGATAAAAAGATAAATATCAGTATTTGATAACAGTGTGCAACAACTCTAATGTCAACGCAACCTTGTTATGATAGGTTGGCTTGACAAAATAAAAAGACTGCATGTGTTTCCCGCAAACGCATTTGCCATTTTTCTCAGGCTTAGTTGAAGTGTCACTACAGTTTCATTGTGTGAATGACTGATGGATTGTTTTTGGTGACAGATTCGCACATTTAGTGTCTCCTCGTCCAGACCTATAAATTCACAGAGTTGCGAGCGCCAGAGCGGCTGCGCTTCTAACATGAGCGGGGGCTTCTTCAGGCGTCAGGTTACACACAGGAGGTAAACAGCATGTGACAGTACTCAACGATCATTACTCCGATATCAACATGGTTCATGTTCTGACATCATATAACAAACAATCAGGTCTTAGTAGGACCTGAAGTCACCTTCAAAGTTGTTTTAAAAAGCAGACATTCAAACACAAAAATGATTGCTATATTAATGGGCTAAGATGCTTGTAAATAGTAAATAACTTACAATTACGCTAATAAGCAATACTAAATATATATATATATATATATATATATATATATATATATATATATATATATATATATATATATATTTTATAGACACCCATATACATACAGTTCAAACTTCTGAGGTCGGTTCGATTCTTTTGTTTTTTTAGAAAAAAAAGGAATTTAAAAATATTTAAATATTGTTCTGATATTAATCATAGAAAATATTATTATAACATTACAACTTAAAATAACATTCTACATTTTAACTTATTCCTGTGATGCAAAGCCGAATTTTTATTCATCACTTCATTTAGTCTTCAGTGTTACATGATCCTTCAGAAATCATTCTAATATGCTGATTTGCTTAACATCTCTTTTTTTCCATTCATTGATGAACAGAAAGTTCAAGTTGAAATGGATTTTTTTTGTTAATGTAAATGTCATAATAGTCACTTTTGATCAATTTAATGTATCCTTTGTAAATCAAAGTTTTATTTTCTTTAAAATATACATATATATTTCTGACCCCAATCATTCGAGGGTTGTTTATTATATAGCTTCTTGGAATATTTCATTTACCCCAGTGCTCTAAACATGATCCAGCACCATCTGCACATATTTCATTTCATCTTCTCCTAATTAAATATACCGATGCAATTAACTGCACTGATACAGCAGTATCTCTGCGTTAATAACTGCAATACATGACCACTCGAGATGATTCAGACTGAATCGTCTGGAGTATTATGCAAGCAATAAAACACAATTAAAATTAATTCATTAAACTGTCATTTGTTGTTTTTCAGTTAATTAAATAAGCAAATGTGTTTCTAATTGTAAAGCTATCACAGCGGCTGACACTGACCTGTATAACTGCACTGAACCAGCAAGTGTTCCCCACGTTCTTCAGCCCTACGGGACAGTTGTCCTGCCGCTTCCTGTCGTGAGGGTTGGGTGAATCACTCCAAACTTCTGTGTGCGTGCGCTTCAGGCTCGCCTTGTTCTCGGCGATGCTGGCCTCCAGGACTCTGAAGCACAAAGACACCAAACTTTACTCCTGTCTGGTTACTCCACATATAAAACCGTTATAAAATAACTCATGTGGTACACTTTTTTGTACAAAAATCTACAGTAATACAAAATATTCAGCAGGCTAAAAGTTAAAAGCACAGTTAAAACGCCACCTGCTGATAGCCTGCTCTTCATCAGTGATGCCCGTCTCCCTGAAAGCCCTATTCGACTCCTCCAGACTGAGAGCGATGGCCCGCTGAAGGTCATCTTTATCATCTCCAGTGAGATCTATTACATCTGAAACAATCAAAGGAACATTGAAAGGGAACAAAAATGGATTACTAGCAAACGATGAGTGTGTGTTTTTATATTTATCTACCCATCTAACATATGTATACTTGTATATGATATTAAAATATACAAATATTTATAATTTTAGTGTATAATAAAATTTAATAATGATCAGTGTTGGGGAAAGTTACTTTTTAAAAGTAATGCATTACAATATTGCGTTACTCCCTAAAAAAGTAACTAATTACGTCGCTTAGTTACTTTTTACGGAAAGTAAAGTGATACATTACGTTTGCATTGCTTTTTAAATCGGTGCAGGGCTTGCTTGTTTGTTTTTAATATAAAAAGTTCTATTTTTAGCAAACATAAAAGCCATATCATACCAAAAGTGAAAGCAATAAACCTCACCCTGAAGGAAAAGTAAATTCACTGTCTGTACAGTAGACTGCAGAAGAAGAAAGTTCAACACACTTAAACAGTAAAAAAAAAGGAAGCACAAATGTTTTTCTAGAGTAATTTTTGCTTATTAGTATGGTGGATCATCGAAGGTCAGCAGAAAAGACATTGGTTAATAAAATGGGATTAAATACATAAAGGATATTTGTATTATTTAACATTTAATTATTGCAGGTTTGCATCATATTCTGAGTTGCATTTCACTGTTTTTATTCATTTTAAGGAATACTGAATCTTTTTTTTTTTTTGCCAGTGAGATGAATTAATGCATGTTCATATTTACTCTAGAACTACAGTAACATCTTACTCTTGATTCCTCTCAACATACAGACAGGAGAGCTGTCAATCAATAAATGGGGGAAAAAAGTAACGAGTTACTTATTTGAAAAAGTAACTCAGATATTTTCTTATTTTCGTAAATTAAAAAGTAATGCGTTACTTTACTAGTTACTTGAAAAAAGTAATCTGATTATGTAACTCGCGTTACTTGAAATGCATTACCCACAACACTGATAATGATTAAACTTAACAACATTGAATCTAAAAATACATTTAAAAAAAGAAACAACACTGATTTTTTCTGTTTATTACAGTACATTGTATAAAGTGCTATGCTATAGGCCTACAAATAAATTTGATTTGAATAAGTTTTCTCCACATATTAAATTGGGATAGGAAAAATACATTCAAAATATTACATGCTTCACAGTTAAATTATCTTTTATTTTACATAGCATTTACACAAAATTCACTAAGAAATATTTGTAAAAATTGAGGCAGATACTGGATTTTGAAAACTTTTGTCGAGAACATCAAAATGGTTAAATATCACCCAATTAAACGGCTGGTCAAGAGGTTATAACACACTATCACAGCAATGGAGAAAAACCTGAATATCACTTAAGCGCATGTTGAGAGCTCAAATAAAAACATGAGGCAACATGCCAAACTAACATTACCTCTGTCAGCATTTTCTCAGCAGTAGGACTAGAGATTGTTTCATCATCATTTGAAGCAAGCTGGGAGGAGTGGCAGGTTAGCTTTTTAAAGGTCTGGCTCTCTGAGATGATGTGCTTGTATTTATAAGAGCACTGCCAGAACTCCCACTGTTATGAGTTACATGATATCTCATTTCAGTATCTCTTTCCTTTTAGCAGGCCGTGTGGAATAAATATTAATTTTCTGGTTCGACACAGCAGTGCTAATTTACTGTTAATGAATTTTGAGTTAATGAATCAATCCTACTTTTGTAAATCCCACTCTTTAAATTCAGGCACAGATTGAAATCTAAAGAAATAATTTTTGCTGTCAGGAACAGAGCATTTACAGCTTTCATTTGCGTCATGGCATTTGATTGCACTGCATCACAGAACAGTGTAACCTTCCCCTGGATTCCGGCCAATCATTGTTCTGAGATTTAAATACGTACTTGTGTCAGCCTGGCTGCCCACACTGATGTATCTATCATTGGTAATTTGGGCCGTTTGGTAATAGGTGGCTTCATCTTGCTGTGGGACCTTGGCGTTCTTCTCGGTGAGAAAGGCCGCCGCCTCAGCTAGGTCACCATTACTGACCTGGACACAAATACAGATGTTCAAACACCTGTCATTACATGCACTATAAAACTACTTGTCTCGGAGCAAATAATATCAAATTCGCATCTACCAAATCTGTTGCAAATAAAGCATACGAGCCATACTATATGAGTTACTGAGTTTATGAAACCGATAGTTCACCTGCAGTGCCTGCTGTAACAGCTGAACATCTGTAGTTCCAGTAACTTCCCTCAGCTGGTTCAATAATGTCTGCTGGTGCTGTAAGAAAAAACACAGGAGAAACACATTTTTAAACAAACAGACAAAATCAAAACAAACTGATACTTTGCTGTGACTGTACATGCCGTCTATACTTCTCCATATTGAAGGATATTTTTTATATAATTTGTACATGTTTATTTTCTTTTTTACATTAAATTATCTAATGCTTGTGAATTTAATCAATAACACCACTAAATTAGAGACTAGTAACTAATAAATTAGTAATAAATCTCTGAAGAAAAATATAATTTTTTTTACACTGTACAGCATAATGTTGTGATGCTTAAATTTCATTTTTATTGCTTTTTTTTATTTTATTTACCAGTCGCAACATGAAAGTATTCAAGTTTATGATCTTTGTGTTATCAAGCCCTGGAAAATAAATATATCATCCATGAGCACAACTGTTTATTCTCAAATGCACCCACTTCTAAATGTCATATTTAAAAAAGGCAAACTGTATTGGTCATATTACATGTTTCTTCCTGTCTAAGTGGGTGTTTTCGGCAGAATATGCTGCCAAATGGATCAAACACTAAAAGTCCGGCTCTGCAAGACCAGGATCCAACTGGTTGCTGTCACCAACACCACTCAGGAGCAAACAAAACAACATCTCACACCTCTGGCTGGGAAAGACATTGTACTGGCTGCGATCAGGGACGGCATGAGTCAAACACAGACTGTGCCAGGCCAAAGAGGGAGGAGCGGTACTCCTCCCTAGACCAAAATGCAGTATGACTGATCTGTTTCTACTCATTTGGGCTCTACCGAATCTTTTACAAATGCTTTTCTGCTTGCCTCACGAGTCTGAGTTACATTACATAACAAGCTAATGTTGCTAACGGATGCTTCACTGACCTTGTAATGCATTGCATGCTTTACGTTCAAGATATGACATGAAACATGGTGTGTGCGGAGCGTGCACGTCCCAACCCTCTGAAGGTGGCACACCCCTCCCTGAGATGGGCAATGTAACACGCATTTCACAACAGTAACATGATAAAGCAACACAAGCTCATAGCCAAATCAGGGCTGCTGAAACTTACAGCCTGTTCACTTTCAGTTTATGCGAAATACATAGTTTTATATTCCCCACCACCTGCTCTAACTCATTCAGTTTCATGAAGATCACTTCTTCAGTTACTGCATAATACTCTGATAAATGATCTGCCTACTTAACTAAATAGATCATTATACTATTAAAAGCCAAAACAACCCCTCAATGAGCACTTAAGATGTATAATGTTAAACAACCACTACAAAAAACAGACGTGTTTACATACAGATTTACATACAATCTACAAAAACACAAACATAACACAAACTAACAAGAAAAGGCTATTTTTTTATAAACAAAAAAATATATACATCCCACAGCCAATTTACAAACATATGATATTTAAATGTAATCTTTAGGGATTAACTTTAAATCAAAGAACAAGAAAGCCTTAATGTTTACAAACAAATGAAATAACGCCACAAATGATTTATGAACTAATAAAACTGAAGAAAAATACTCAACAGTCTGTTTACAAACAGATGAAATTGAAATCAATATACCACAAACCAACCAGATGTAAAGTTTAAAAACAGACAGCGACACAAATATAGGTCTCATATCAGCAAGAAATGCCTAATGTTTACAAACAAAAGGGCAAAAGTATGAATCTATTTTACGAAGCAGCAGTGTTTGTGTCAGAACATAAACAAACCCGCTTACCAAACACAAACTCAACATGAGGTATCCTAACACTTCTGAACACTCAAACAGAGACTGTGTGGTGTATTTAATGAGATTTAAGAGAGTTTTGAAGGGGAAGTTTAGTAGCTTTAGCCCTGTTAGCACAAACGCGCCTGGTTAACGTTTAGTTTAGCGGGCTTATGCGGTTTTATGTATAGTTGTTTATTGTTTTAAACTGTTTTAGTGATTTAAAACTCATAACGTTACGTGTGTAAGCAGAAATAGTCCAGCAAATAAAAGCAAACACAGAAACGTGAGGCGCGGCTAATGTGAAGCTAACGCTAGGCCTCAGCAATCAAACTGAGCCACTGGAACTTTCAACGCGCCATAAACCTCCTTATGACTCCAACCGAACCGAGCCGAGACCGGCCGAACCGGGTCTGTGCGTTTTAGGACAGCGCGCGTTACCTTCTGAGAGTGCTGCTGCAGGACATTCTGCTCCACGGTCATGGCCGGTTCCGTTCCAGACGAAATGGACTCAGGTTCGAGAGTAAAAACGGAGCATACAGGAATTAGTGGAGTTTAAAATGGGGGAGTTTAAAAAAAGAAAAACCCTGTACTCATCCGCGCTGCAACAGTCGAACAGTACAAACATCTCTGACATCCATTAGCTGGGTCTGAACCACACGCGCCCGCGCCGACGTCACAGCGATGGAGTAAACACACCCTACACGCACAATATAAACAAAACACTACACACATAAAGCAATACAAACTCGATGGTCTTTACACGCAAATATATACTGTCACACTGTGTGGGGTAAATTTTCACAGTGGAAACCGTAAAATTATAAGTTGTTTTATGAAACGATTATGAAACACAAAATAATTCACGAAACTGTAACAGTAAATATACAAAACAAACCAAAAACATTGCCTTTGGCCAACAAGCATTAGGCTATAATTATTAAATGGTAGTGATTGTAATGCTTTTTAAACATTTACTAGGCCTACATGTGATATTTGTCCCAGCTAAACACTGCTGCATAAAAACAGGCCAATGTCAGCTGACTGTGAGTTCTGTAACATTCATGAAACGAAAGTGAAAGTTCTCACTCAGGAGAAACGGGGTGTTTCTGTTTAGGGAAATTGTGTGACCCTTCACAAGACTGACTATTAAAGCAATTAATACGGTGTTTAATTCAATAGAACATCTAAAACGGATGCATATTGGTTCTTAAATTAATATTAAATGTGTTAATGATAATTATGTGTGATGTGTTAATAATGTTTTTTTTAAAAGCACTGTCGATCACAAAAAGAGAAAAGTGTAATAGGCTACGTTATATAGGACAATATATTCTATGCATATATATATATACACACACACACACACACACACACACACATGCATATATATATTTAAGAAAAATATGTTATATTCATATATTAAATACATTTATCCTATATAATATAAATTATATTAATATAAATGTAAACATGTAAATACATGTAAATATTTTCAAAATATATACTGGATGTGTGTGTCTTTATATATAGGCTACAAAATAAATATACACAGTACACACACATATATTGTGTAAACAAAAACTTTTATTTTGGATGCGATTAATCGCAGCACTAATTTTTATTTAGTAGTATTTATGATTTTTAAAGTGCAAATATAGCCCTTCATAGACTGAATATTAAAGCAATTAATTAAATAAAGTGTGTGCTCTGTTTGATGTGTCTTAATATTAATTTCATATTGGTCGGAATGTGAAATAGCCATGCATTTATCAGTTTTTCTTCTGCAAAAGAGAAAAGTGTAATATATAATTATATATAATATATAAATATATTCTGTATATATTAGTATTAATTATTATTAAAGTGTAAGTATGACCCTTCACAGACTATTAATATTAATTAATTAGCGTGCAGTCTGACAAATCCTCTTAAAATGGATTCAAATAGGTCATTTTTAGAAATATTATATAGCCATGTGATTATTAATAACATGTCGAAATGATAGATAGATAGATAGATAGATAGATAGATAGATAGATAGACAGATAGATAGATAGATAGATAGATAGATAGATAGATAGATAGATAGATAGATAGATAGATAGATAGATAGATAGAACTCTATTTCCTGCCAGCAGGTGGCGCTCATGTACATGTTTTCAGTCAATGTAACGTTGCATAAGCTTTGACCCAGCTAGGCAGCAGAGTAAAGGCCAAGAAGACTCGAGAAGTCATTAATGAGAGGTTGGGATGTTTGTGCTTTTTAGACCTTGTTTGATGGAAGCTATGCACTTATCTTTAAGAACAAGAGAAGCACAAAGCACTGAATCTGTCACATAAATGAGAACAAGACCTAAACAGCAGTTTCTGCATCACCAGGTATCGTTTTACTAACACCTTAACTGAATGTCAATTTGTAGCCCTGTTCCTGATTTTTATTTATTTATTTTTGTATATGGAGTTTGGTCTCTCGTGGTCCTTATAGTGTGGGATATTTCACTGCATACAGTCTATGGTATCTACAGTAATAATCTGAGGAATATCAAAACTGTTTCCTGTACTGTAATTAAGCACAGCTCTCTCTTGGTTACATACGATTTTTATTTACAGGTCCGAGGTCACTAAAATGTAATCATAATGCAATTATGTGAGTTAAGTGAGCTCATGTCACAGCTGTAATCTGTAAGGTTAAATTAAAAATAACATTCATAGTAAGTACACTTGGCATGCTACTCACAAAGAAGTCATAGTGAAGACTTCATGTTTTTAATCAAACTAAATCAGATAAGTCTGACCTCCACCTCTGTATCAACTCTCAGCTCTCTTAACATGTCTATGAAGCCTAATTCAAGGTTTCGTGGGTCAGTCTGGGGAATTTCCTCAACTTTGAAAGTGGAAATTAATCTTCTGCAATATTTTGTAGAAATGCTTTGGTTACGGCGGTCACTCTCTGACCTTTGCGCTCAGAACCAAAAGTTCTAATCTCAATCTAGCCTCAGTGAGATTGCTTGACACTAAAGCACCCTTTCACATTTAAAAGTGATTTGTGGAAATGTTTGCACTGAAAGTCCATGACCCATGAAGTTGAATTTGAGCTGGTCATACATAACATCTTTAAAGAAAAATAAAAGTTTCTTAAAAATCTGAATAAAAATAAATACATCACAAAAAGAGAAAAATCTAATTTATATCTAAAATATGTTATATTATATCCTTATATTGTATATTTTCATATATTTTAATTGTACTAATTTGTTAAAATTATACAAAGTGGGGTTAATTATACATTGTATAATATATAATTTAAAAATGTGTTTTTCATGTTACAATTTTATTATTATTATTATTTAAAAAAAAAAGGTTTCTTCAATGTCTGCAGTCATAATAAGAGAAATATGTAATATATCTTTACTAATTAGTTTATTAAATATTTAATTGTTATAATTTGAATAAAAAAAATTTATTTGGTTAATTTATTAATATTATACAAAGCAGGGTCAAAAAATACTGAGACCACTATACTGTATAATAATGTATAATATATAATATTTTTCACAAAATGATATATAATAAATCATACTTCCTTTATTTATTAGTTTAAGTTTTAATTATTATAATTTGAATATATAATAACCACTTTCACATTAATATTTAATTTCCAATCTACTCTCAGACTTAATAATTGTTCTATTTATTAAAGTAAATTGAAAAATCTTCCATGAAAAGATAAAACTGAAAACTAAAACTTGATTGACTGAGCTTGCATGCATATTCAAGGTTTTCTCATATCATGAACAAAACCTTACATTATGAAAGGTCACAAGACACATCTGTCCCAGCACTGAACTTGAAGTACCAGTCCATGTATCATGCCATTAAGCCATGAAACGTTAACTCCAACATAAGTTAAGTGTGAATCAATTTTAAGCTCTTTTATGCTCTGTGGCACGAGGTCAACACACCACCAGTTGCCCGCGATCAACAACAGGGCTCAGTGAGCTCTCTTAATGAAAGAGAAGTTCTTCTGCCAGCTGTCACATTTCTGGTGGCCTTTGAAGAGGGGGCTGCTGGGAAATGGGAGGGAAGGAGGAAGGGGGTCACAGCTGCAGGGCAACTGCAGATCAACCACAGTGAGTGAGCTGAAGATGTCAGAGAGAGAGACAAAGGTCACAACCCCTG
This sequence comes from Barbus barbus, assembly GCF_936440315.1. Lineage (NCBI taxonomy): Eukaryota > Metazoa > Chordata > Actinopteri > Cypriniformes > Cyprinidae > Barbus > Barbus barbus. The sequence continues at coordinate 17,498,437 of NC_136725.1, forward strand.
AGGCTCTGGCACAGACTTCAAGAAGCTCACCTTCACCAGCATCCAGCACAGGGGAGAGAGTGAAACAATGGAAACAAAGAATATCTCCAGCACACAGCACTGATTAAAGAGGCCAGACCAAGACATGTGTTAGAGTGATTTTACCACAGTTAATGGCTATTTGTGTTCATACAGAAAAATGCCTTCAGATGGGGGAAAAACCTTAGATGGGGAAAAACTGCTATATTGCACAGCCTCTAGTGGCTTATTGCTCATTTAAAATAAAGTTGATTTCATTTACACAGGCTTTTCACAATGTACCTTGTTTCAAGCAGCTTCATGTTAAAAAAAAATATATATATATATAGTAATCGCAACAAACAATCCGGGTTGTGTTGCAGATAGATGGATAGACAGACAGACAGATAGATAGATATTGAACAACTAAATGAACAATTAAACAATACATAGATACATAGACAGACAGATAGCCATTGAACAACTAAATGAACAATTAAATAATACATAGACAGATAAATTGATAGATAGACAGACAGACATTGAACAACTAAAACAAATGATCAATACACAGACAGACAGACAGACAGACAGACAGACAGACAGGCATTGAACAACTAAATTAACAATCGAACAATACATAGATAGACAGTTAGATAGACAAACAGATAGACATTGAACAACTAAATGATCAATTGAACAATACATAGACAGACAGACAGACATATTGAACCACTAGATATTGAACAACTGGATGAGACAGACACAGACAGACAGACAGACAGAGCCTTGTCTCTTGAATGGCAAATTAACATTACACAATTATTTCCTTGTCAAAGACCAATTTTGTCAGGAAGCCGTGAGAATCGCTGCAGCAGATGTAATTAAGCACCTGTGAATGAGTGTTTTCTCCACCAGCAGCTGTGGATTCTGATGGATTCAGGTTAAACATTGACCCAAGAGGCCGTGCTGCGACGCAGGAAATGCACACAGCGGCTCCAAACCTCCATCTCAACCTGCTGAACCTTGCTGACCCGAGTACTTTGTCTTCCTGGAAGACCAAACCATTTCCTTTGTGTAGTGGGCTGTAGTTAAATTTGAAGTAGATTTCTGGGCCGCCTCCAAACCCCCCGTCCACCGGCACGGTCCAGGATATCAGAGGATGTGAGACAGACAAACGGCCGTTTGTGCGCTTTAAACGCTGACCTCGGCTCAGACGTGGGACTTGTGCATTTGTGCTCTCCTCTGTTTTGAAGCCAAAAGGAAACCAGGGGTTACTGGCAGTTCAAGCATGATAAGCATCTCTGGATGGAGAAGTTCACATGGAGGAAAGGTTATGTGAAGTTGAAAAAAAAGAAACCTCATTAGAGAATTAAGGAAGGGGAAAGGCGGCAGACAAAAGCCTCTCCTTCAAAAAGATCCTGGAAGTGGAAACATGCAGTGAAATGTAAAATCAATTTACAGCAGCCCCTAAATAAGTTTGACATATCCGTCACATTTAAAAATGGTAACAAAATATACAATTTTCCCTTTTCTGCATTTTTGCATGTATTATACAGTTCTATTGTTTTCTATTGTGCAATTTAAAACTTAAATTCATTCTGTGACTTGTTGATTTTTTTTAATCTTACAAATGCATGTATAGGACAAAGGGCAAATGTCATAATCCATATGCATGCAATGCGACAATTTTGGCTCAAAATATTTATTCTGACATTTGTTTTAAGTAACCCGAAAGGAAGTGCAAAATTGAGATCAATGCATTTCTCTCACAATGGTTGGCCAAGGCAATTTACAAAATAGAAGCCAACTACCTGTTTTCCCATAATTATGAAACAATGTTTTCCAAATCCTCCTTACCATCTCTTTCCTGCTATTGTTGAGAACTGGCAGTCATGCAAATACCAGTTTGGAAAGTCTTTTTATATATTGCGCTCACTTACACGGAGATGATTGTCACGATGAATGCAGGTGGTAAGTGTTGGTTAACCCCTTTCTCACACCCACTTGCTCTGCGATGCTCTGTGTATCTGAGCAGTAAAAAAAAAAAAAAAAAAATCATAATAAAAAGCTTGTTTTCGACTGGTCCACTCATGTTCATCTGTAAAACTGAAAAATGTCAAGGGTTAAAATTTTACCTCTGACCTCATTGTAAGGTTATTTATTAAAAAGGGCTGTAACTTTGCATATGTAAATATAGGCAACAGATGACAAACCTTCATTCAGTTCTGTGCATTTCAATATTTTATTACGCTATCAGTGCAAATAAACACCAAAGACAACATAAATCAAAAGGCTCCAGTCAACACAGGAGTATATGAAAACAAGTTTTTTTTAGTTAATCACAATGCAGAGCCACAACATTGCAGAGTGTCTCTAAATTAAAGCAATGTTGTTGTTTTTTTTTTTAATTTAGTGTTTTCTTTTTTACTGAGAACAAACAAAACCATTCAGGAAAATATACGCACATATTTCCGCAGGTTTGAAGAGGTCAAGGACTGCGTTTGCAGACGACTATGGTTTAAGTACCCATCTCTCCATGATAAAAACATCTATTTTAAGACTTGACATTTCCCCATAACACAGGGACTCCCCATGCGTGTGCATGCTACAGGCAGCAAAGAGCCTCGGACAGAGCAGTAGATGTGAACAAAGATTATCGTTAGCACAACATAGACATGCAGAAAAGTGTCGTCCTCCAGTACCCATATTTACATTATTACAATTTTCTTATGTACAATGCAAGACGTTAAAAACTTTTTTTTTTCATCTTGAACAATACAAAATAGTCATCTTGAAAACAATATTTACATAAATGTATCTAATCATTGTCAAAACATGAATAGTACAGAGAACGTGGAATAAATTCTGTATTTTTTTTGGATAATATTTAAGACTTGAGTGATGGGCCTTTTTCTGAAAAAAAAAAAAAAAAAAAAAAATTGAACTGAAAAGATGCAAATAAAGTGAACTTAAAAAACCAACAAACAAAAGAACCAGACTGAATTCCAATCCCTTCTCACAGTAGAGCGTCTGATTCAAACAGTATCCATAAATACCGCAATTACCCCTCATGGCTTTGGTGGACAAACTATATCATCTCTTTCAATATTCAATTCTCAAAATCGACACCGTAAATGCGTGAATGCTACATACAGGATTTTTAGATAAGATACAAAACAACAAATTATACGAAATTGTAAAAAGATGCATTTCATTGGCTAAAAATATGACACTCAGGTTATTTATTTTTTTAAACGTCATGCCATTATCTCCACATAAGAGCTATAGTTTCATTCCTGATGAAAAATAAAGCACTGTAAATCTGACTAAGCTACGATTATAGAACATTCCAGTAAATGTTGTTGCCTTGCGATCACATGTGAAAACCCTCTTGACCTCAGCTAGCTTTACAAGAAAGATACCTGATAGATTACACTGACGTTCCTTTAAATTCTCCTGTAAGAAAATAGACTTTATAACTGGACATTTCAATGCCACAAATCCAATATTGTGCTTAGACTGTACAATTTTCTTTGCCTCAATAAAATGAAAAGGGTCCTGATTTGGCTGTAGATAAATATAGTGTGAAATTAGCAGTAACATTTCTGGATTCATCAATAATACACATAATAGGATGTTCTTCATAAATGTTTTAGTTGTGGAAAAAGGAAAAGCTTTTCATGGTGGACATTTTACATTGTGCTGGACAAAGAAGTTAGCTTAGCATACAAAAAAAAAAACATTCCAATGTGTATACAAAATAATTATATCATGGAGAATCACCTTATGACATCAATAAAAATAACTAATAAACCAAATGGACAAATGAAATCATTTAAAGCAGTGGCAAAAAGTCAATGTTTTAAACTGAATTACCGTGTCCCATTGTTACATTTATTCAGTTTCTGATATTATAGACAAATCTCCATACACACAGTTCTTCAGCTTCTCTCAGTCTTTGGCAGTTCATATCTACCATTTTCCATCTCTTCTATCTAGCTGTGAGTCTGTCTGTGGACTGGAGAGTTTATCCTGTGCTCATAGTCAATACACGACTCCACTTTTGCACCCATGACGCAGTGGGCAGGCTGCACCTGATCCCGGATCTCAGGTCTGAGCTGACCTGGTTAAAGGGGGTGAGTCTGGAGTCTCTCCTCCCTGCTAAAAGTTTCTCCAGGAGACCCCTCGGGTTCTTTTTTAACAGGTTTAGGACTGGCTTTGGGAGAGCCCTTAGCCCAAACTAGCGACCTCCCAGTGGTATCAACAGGTGCAGGTGCTGTTTTTGGATTTGTATTAAGAGAATAGGGGTACCACGGTAAGTTCGACAACTCCTGAGGGAAACAAGACTGGGTTAAGTTCCCATTGGCTGCACAGTTTGCCTGAGGGATGAAGGGACTTGGGGTCCCTCTGGGTTGGGATAGCTCTTTCAGACAGTTTTCTGACAGGAGGAGTTGCTTAAGAACATTGAAGCCTTGGCTTTCTCTGGAGAGAGGCATTTTGCTCTTAGGACTCCCTACTAACTCTTCTTCTTTTGGTTTTGCCAGCCCTTTACCATTAACTTCAGGTGTCCCAGACACCAGATTGTCACTAGTGGCATCTTGAGATGGCTGACAGAGTTCATTACTTAGGTGCTCTGCTAGCTCAATGCACAGTTTTCTTTTCTTAGGAACGGGGCTCTGAAAATTCACTGGCTCCTCTTTTACGGAGTTCCCGAAGAGCCTGGTATGTGGGTTTGAATGGTAGGTAGCATTCTGCTGTTTCAAAAGCTGGCTGAGAAGTCCAAATTTAGCAGCTGTTTCTGTATGACATAGTTCAGATTTTATTGTGTCCCGTGCATCAGCAATAGGTGAGTGTTGTGATAATCGTCTCTGATGGTTCAGCCCATCATCGGAGCTATCTGATGAAATATTCTCCTCTACTGGCTCAGTTTTGATCTTAAGGTGCGGAGAAGGTCCGTTTGAGCTGTCACGGTTGACAGAGCTCCTCTGAGGACTCTCCAGCCCCCCTGAAGTCATTTCAAAGGCTCTGTGCCCACTGGTTCTTTCCTTCTGAGAAGTTGTTCCCAGCAGAAGCTGCAGTACTGTGCGCTTCTCGAGAAGGTTTTCTATCTGGGTTGATGCAGAGGGTAAACGCTCACATTTGTGAGCTGGGAGAGCAGGAGGGGAACCTCCATCTAGCATGGAGGCTCTGTTCCGCTTGTGTGGAACGACAAGTTGGTCCAAAAGTGCCTTCTGCTTGTCAAGCTCAAGTTCTGGACTTTGCCTTCTGCTTGTCGGCTTGTGAGGGGGTGAGGGTGACAAGTTGTTTTTACCATTCTGGGCCATGTTTTGTAGTAACTTGCTGGCACTGAAAGGAGGCTCCAGCGTCTTTTCCCTTGAGTGAGCTTTAGATTTACACAGATCTAAGGGGCTGGACTGGGCATGGGGTGAGGGAAAGGAGTACGAAGGGGAGATCGAGCTGAAGGTAGCTGTTTGCCGGTCCAGAGGACTCCATGTTCTGCTGTCCTCAGGTGTGCCAATCCGTTTAAGTGGGGCTGCAGTCAAGTTGCTAATTATTGCGTCAGGCCGCAAACTAGGATTATCTGAACTTTTGTTTACCTTCTCGTTATTTCTGCGGTCCAGCAGTAACTGCATTAGAGTGACCTCATCATGGGATTTCACGTCTGGGCTGGTATCCAGATCTGTGGCCTCACGGACCTTTGGCACAGAAGGTTCCGGCTTCCACTTGTTTATGAGAGACTCTGTGAGCTTATCCACAGAGGGGGTTAAGGAAGAGCAGGCCTCAGATTTTTGGCTAGGTGCTCTTCTTTTCATGGAGAGGTCGATGGGGGAACAGCTGGAGAAGCTCTCAGTATCACTGCTGTCTTTGGTCAGGCTGTTATCCTGGCTTGAGTACTCGCTATCAGACTGCAGGGAGGAGGCCCGGCTCGGGAGGATGCCATAGTCATCCTCCAGGTGTCCGTTCCTGGTGAGCTGCTGCTGGGAGTTGTGATTGTTCAGAAGTAGGAGCAACAGACTGCTGCAGTTTTGTGGCGGTCGACCATTTCTGTCGAAGGGCCGTCTCTCTTTGGGGGGTCTCATGGAGGGTGAGGAAAGGGAAGGGCTTTTTTTGCTGGAGTTTACCACTGGTGGGGGGAGTGTTCCATTTTGAACATTTAAGGAGCTTAGCATGTCTGGGGCAGTTGTTGGCTGCCCCATGCTGGGAGACCTCTTATCCTGTGTTTGTTGAGTAGCCATGGCTGCTAGCCTCTCACTGGCTGATCGACTGGTTAATTGTGCTTTTATGGCCTGCTCTCTAGAGTACTGCTGTAGATGAGCCTCGCTGGACAGCAACAAGGCCAGCTGACTGCAGGCGGCACTGGGCTTGGGTGAAGGGGCCGGACTGGACCTAGTCCATACCATGTTGGCAACAGCCTTGAGTCGCTCAGTGCAGGACATGGATTCAGAGCTAGTGGGCTGGGTAGAGCTTTGAGAAGAATGAGGAGAATCGGAGCTTCGGTTCTGGTTGCTCTGCCGACAGTAAGGCACGGTGTTATGGTTCTGTTGCTTGGTTTTCCTCATGAGGCTTTTTAGGCGGCCTGATGCTGTGCCGTAACTCTGGTAGGTTTCCTTATCAGCAGGAACACTTTCACTGCTATTCCTGTTGAGGGGTTTGTGGCTTTGAGAAATGTGCTGTGACAAGGCGACACTCTGCAGCCGAGAGCTGAAGGACTGGAGCAGAGAAGCCAGCAAGGTGCTCTCCCCCTGCTCAGAGCCATCCAGGCCTCCTTTGTAGTGCTCCTTTCTCTGTCCGTTCACTTCTGCTACAGTGCCTGTTTGTTTCTGGCTGTCATCTTCACTCCATGCTCCTGAGCGAAGCAGCCTGGCTTTTCTAAGGTGCTGTGAGGCCGCACTAGGTGGGCTACCCTTGTCTTGTGAGGGGGAGCCATGGTTAGGGAGCTGAAACGCCCTAGTCACCCTGTTGGCATTCTCTTCATTGTTTTGGACAGGTTCTGACCTCTGTGTAGCAGTGGCAGCAGGTCCAGTGGTGACCGGATGCATTAGCAAACCTTCCAGATATGTTAAAGCAGCAGAATCCTGGTGAGTTTCAGGGCCAGACTCCACCCCATGAGTCATGTTCAACAGTAGGATGCCCTGATGTGATGTTTTACAACTAATGAAAATGTCGAAAATGTCTTAGCAAGATCTGTGCCATAAATGATGAGAGCAGAGAACTCCAACCGTGCTTTGGATTTTGTTCCTTTTAAGTCAAAGAGTTTTACATACAAGACCAGTGGGCATTTGTAATGTCAAGCACGAAAACCCAGCTGGCATCGCTGTGTATGAGTAAATCCTATTGAGTAAATCCACACTGCTTTAAAATATGTTGTAAGCACAACCAAAGGAATGAGGAGGGTTCTCTGTCCTGATGAACCATAAGCTCTATATTTGGGAGACCCTCTGGGAGGAACCAAAGGCTCAGCGTTGCCTGTGTACTCTTCTGATCTCAGAAGTGGCCACACGGGAACCTACAGCACAAGAAAAGAAAACACTACATGAGTGACAGGCATCAACATCTCAGCATCATCAAAATAACCACTGTAACTTTCTTTGAAGTCTCTGTCAAAACCAATTATCACAGAAGAACTAATTAAATTCAAGCAAAAAAAAAAAAGAAAACTTCAGAGTGAACATAAAACTTGTGTTTGACAAACTCTTTATAGGAACTTCAGCAACTGTCAATCAAACTGCTCTGACACCCAACTTTTTAGGATGTTTGTTCTCATGTGTGAAGGTCTTTTTAAGTCCATTACTTGCTGAGCATTTCACTTTTCCCAAAATTCACTTGAAACATTTAAAAATACTCTTTCACATGTGTGCAAATACCAAGTTACATTATGACAGAAAAACATTAAGAACTATTGTTAAACTCAGTAAAGTAAGTTTTTTTCTTCTTTCTCAGATATTACAGTCTCCCTGGCATAACAGGATTAAATAAGTGAATACTCATTCAAAAACGTCTGTCAGCAACCTTTCACGCTCAGGCCAGTAGTGGCTTAGCAAGGCTGGCAGGTGTAGAGGGGCACACCTGTCAGACCGCTCCTCCACAGAGCCACGGCATCAGATGACATGACAGCACCGCTGACTGCTCGCGCGACGGGTCTGAACCCTGTCAGAACTACTTCCATAAACACTCCTGACTTCCCACTGTCAGGGCCACCACCACAAAGGTTAATTAATACAGGATTCTAGCTCCCCTAAAGCAGTGCTCAGCTGCCAGAGAACATCTTACCCTCCATGTCCTGCCCCTTCAGCAATGGGGTAACATGTTACAGCGGTTTGCTGAGGAGTTAAACTCAACCTTGAGCTGGGGATGCTGTTACAGCAATTCGACAGCATGGAATATCCTGAATGTGCCATAGTAACTTAAGATCATCAAGATGACGTGACAGGAAAATCCTGCGAGAATCAGCACAAGGTCACACGCATTTAAATTTGATGCAAACTGCATTAAGTTGCAAAGGTCGGGTGCAACAGGTTACGACTGCAAGGACAGCAAATAGGAAAACTAATTCATTAACTAATTCAGTCTCGGTTACAGGATCAGCCTGGGCCACTGACCTAAATTTAACAACAAAGAGGACAACCTGTTAGAACGGGGCCATCTGACGTCTCACGCTAATCTTAATGTGGCAGATTAAGATTAATTTCCCGCCAAAGGAGGTGCTGCTACCCTACAAATAAAAGTTAAAACTTGGGACAGGTGGAAAAAGAAGATAAACAGAGGCTGAAAAACTGGACCATAAGAACAATGAAGTAAACACATCATTAAAGTCAAATCAATACTGGGCTACAATCGGATTATGCTAGATTAGATCTCGCCCATGAAAACAAAAGGAAACCGTTAAAGGATAGTTCAGCTAAAAATGAAAATTCTGTCATCATTTACTCATCCTCATGTTGCTTTAAACCTATATGACTTACTTGTTGAAATCATTCAGTCGAAGGGTCTCATGTTATTTGGACCCCAATTTCAGGATTAAAACTAAGTAAGACTTTTATTTCCCAAGACCTTATTTTGAGAGGAAGCAGGCATACAAGGGACAGGAAATACAGGTCTAAGGTGCGATCTCACAGCATACCCTCTATTTGCCTTTCCCAAACATTACCCTTTAGCACAAGAAATACAAAATATGTTTCCTCTCTCCCCCGCTCTCTTTTCCCCTCAGTCTCTCTCCCTCCAGCGGACTGCAAGTGATTATCCATTATCTCTGACAATGTCAAACATTCACACCCAACAGCATTTTAAGTGATTTCACTAGCCAGTGGTGAAAGAAACAGCGGCAGACAGGAAGCTTTATCATGGCAGGGCGTCTTTCTTTGCTCACCCAGAGACCATGAGCAGGAAGGTCAAACCATCATCAGTGGCTGAGAGGCAATTTCCCTTGAGGAGCTGGCAAAAAAAAAAAAGGCCTTAACAGTGAATGCTGGACTTCTTGACGCAAATGTCAGGGATTTGATATCCAAAGCCAATCTGGCGATCCTCGCATGTGGGGTAGGAAATTAATTGGAATTCAACCCATCCCACAAAGTACCCTAACAAAAAAAAGGTTAATGAATGATCCCCATTATAAGAACCATAATCCATTTGCACCATTTCAAATGCATGATTAAAAATAGGGTGAGCCGCAGGAACTGTGCTGCGAGTCAAGGTCAAGTGTGTCTGAGTCTCAGTGCACGCAACAGCTGGAGTCCATGCAAAGCGCTCAGTGTTAATAAAAAGTGACAACCCAGTCCTTGCTGCGCGTATCGCTAATATCTGACACCAGACTGGCAGACGCTTCCCCGGCATAAAAGGTAAGCCAAGGTTAAAGAAATTTGAAAGGAAAGGGAGCCGTGTGAATGTGAATGTTATCGTAGGCACCTGGTATTCACTCAGATACGCCGGAGAGAGTTTGTAAATCCAATATGGCTGGAGAAAATTAAATAAGGGGAGCGACGTGCTACCTCAACAAACACGACTGTAACGTCCACAGTGAACTTTTGCTCTTTTGAAGTAAAACGTAGACCAAATAAACAGCCCCATGGAGCTCTGCAAAAACGAGTCTGCTATAAATTTAAAACCAAGTCAATCAGAACAAACAAACTGGCTAAGAAACAAAACAAAAATGCCCTTAGACAGTGATCTTATTAAAGAGAAACATGACCAGTTAGTAAACACTACAAATTAAACTTGCGGTTTCCTAAATTTTTGAAATCATAAAATTAAGCTCATTAAATTATGCTGCTCGGCTCACAACGAACTCCAGTACTTTCATATTTATAAACTTCAGTGTACGGCTAGAAATTACATTCAAAACAGAGATTCTAATAATTTTCTTAATCAAGTGCACTTAACCAGTGAAAAGACAAAGCACCTGGGTTCCTTCTCTTGGCACATCATTCCAGCTGGCAAAAATGTTGGCAGAAGTTGCTAACGAAATGCCAGAGTACAATTACAGCATCTCATTCACTCTCCACTCTTATCACTGGGGTTGTAGAGCACACACACTCTTGCTACTCACAGAAAACACTTTGACTCCACTTGCCAACTCCTCCATATCTACTCACACGCGGTCTCCTTAAATCACAACACAGGCAGTTCCAAATCGATCTTACCCTGCTCCTCACTCCTCCTACTACTACAACACCACCACCGATCCTGCTACACCTCTAAGCTTTAAATTGAATTGGCCATTCCCACAAGATAAACTGGAATTTGAATTGCAAATGATAGGAAGTGGAATTTACAGAATTGCAATTCAAAGAAATGTAACAGCTAATGGCATGAAATGAAGGAAATTATGTGTTCTTCCATTTCGATTGAGTTTTTTTGGAATGATTTTTGTTCTAATTCTACTATTCAAATTCAAATGTTAGTCCTAGTTCAAATTCAGATTTCAGTCCTAGTTCAAATTCAGATTGAATTTCTACTTCAAATTCAAGCTGGAATACTGTTCTGAATGGCATGCAACTGTAGTGCATTCAGGTTCATTCTTCAGCACTTCACAAGTGTTTAGCACAGATATGAATTCCCATGCTACAACAGTCTTAGTCCAAAAGGTCACCTAGACGGATGATTCAATTTAAAGCACACACAAATGCACAAACGATCCATTCCCCTCCAAGAAAACACCTTTAACAACTGCTAGAAATCTCCACTTCAAGAAAGCCCTCAGGACTATAGCAGCAATCTTCACACTTGCTAGAACTACACAAGACAACAGTGTCCCGACTAGAAGCTTTGTTTAATGACGGCTAATGAGAGCGGCCCTCCGTTACGGAGGCGATGGGAGCACAGACAGAACGGGCGTCTTCGCTGCAGATGTCAGGAGGCTCAGACAGGTGAAGTGTGGTAATCAATTTGCTCTACCGGCAGGACTCCTCAGCAGAATACTAATGAATCGCTCTCTCTCTCTCTCCACACACGCACACACACACACACACACACACACACACACACACAAATAATCCGCTCTCGCACATTCACTCAAACACACATTTCAACTCTTTCCTTGGCTGGAGGGAATGAGAAAACAGCTGGGCTGATCACTGCTGCCCTCAAGGCTGTGTGGGTACAGATTACATGGTCATTCCACTCGACACTTTCAAAACAGCTATGGGGGAAACGAGGTGAAAGTCAAACCTGGAGTACAACCACAGCTGCACGGCCCCATTTGAACACAAACACACGCACGTGGACACATTTACAGCCAAGATTATACAAAACAGAAACCAAACACGCACCTGCAGCCACCACACACAGGTACAGATGCGCCCGAGGTAAACACCAAAGAAACACATGAGCAGTCACCCATATAAACACTCAAGCGGAAAGGTATGTCAGAGGAGAAAACCAATTTATCATCATTTAGGGATGGAGATGAATATTTAAACCCCACCTCCCAGACTCACTCTCCATCTATGCAGAAAAAATATAAAGAAATTCAATTATTTGTCATCAACACAAATTAAAATCAAGCTCATTGCATTTCCCTAATCTATTCCAGTCATCAATTCCTGTCCTCTTCCCACAATCAAAACAATAAAAGTGGGGAAAAACATGCTGGTATAAATAAAGGCCCTTTGGAATACAATTATTATGTAATCCTGATGGACACAAGTAATATTAAATGTACACTACCATTCAAAAGTACTATTTTTATGTAATATTTTAATACTTTTATTCAGCAAGGACACATTAAATTATTCTGTTGAACTTTCAAATAATCTAGGAAAAACTCTATTCCACAAAATATATTAAGCAGCACAACCGTTTTCAACATTAATCAAAATTATGAACTATTTCCATGCAAATCAGTATATTAGAATGATTTCTGAAGGATCTTGTGACACTTAAGACTGTTGAAAATTCAGCTTTGCCATCACAGGAATAATTTGAACATTTGAGCCATTTGAACAGAAAACAGTTCTTCAAATTTGTAACAATATTTCATACTGGATTTTTGATCAAATAAATGCAGTCTTAGTGAGCATAAGATACTTCTTTCAAAAACATTAAAAAATCTATTATTTTTATGTTATATAATTATTTTTAATATAATTGTATACATTTTATTATTAATCTGCTTTTGCACTTTATTTACCTTTAATTTAATGGACAATGGAAAATTATCAGGAAACAACATGCAGACGAGGGTGGAATCAGAAAATGACCCAAGATTCAAACGTGGTTAACATGCGCACCAGAACTACTATCCAACATGCCAAAGCATCCACTACCTGCTAGGCCACGTCTCTTTTATTGATATGACAGTGAAATGATGAAAGAAAATGACTGGCAGAAGAAGACACAAGATGTGAAATGTTGACTTGATGTGTTGAGCATAGCCTGGGCGATATGCCCAGAAAAATTAGCACGATAATTTTTTTCATATCAGTCGATTATCACGATAAATGTCAAGTGTTTATTTATTTCAAGTTTAAAGCCAGAATTTTGCTCCATTTGCTCATTTCCCTTAAAATAAATATCTAAATTAAAAAAAAAATCTTAGTTTCTGCATGTTCTAATGAGTGATATTGTTTCAAATCAAGAAACAGGTTTGGGTTGCCTGATAATATTAATAATAATAATAAAAAAAAACTTTTTTTGTCTCTTAGAAATGCACATTTGATAGTAGCTTGAGTTAGGATGCAAAGGTAAATTTTTGTTCATTTTTAAAATCAGTAACATTTGTAAAAATTGTACCAACCTCAGATTTATATGTTTTTTTTTTTTTTTTAATTAAGCTTATGATCTCCCATAGTAGCATACATTTAAATCATGATAAACAATTAAACCCACACATATAGCACCTCAATACCATGGTAAAAATATAACTATATGGATTTTAGGTACGTTAGCCTATTTGTATGAGAAACAGTAGTCTAAAAACATTCTGTATAAATGCACACATGCTATAGCTTAAATCACAAATACATTCACTGCACCATGATATTGTGGCAGAAATGCCTTCTGACTGTCTCGTTGCACACAGTGTTTCTCCTGTTTGTCTATAAACTAGTTTAAATCACGGAGTCATTTCTGTTCATCGCTGAATTCGAGCGCTTCACACTGGATCTCACAGCGCTGTTTAGTGCTTGCGTGACTGAGTAAATGGCATGCATTCTACTCTAGTGAGTTCGTGCTGCGCGGTACTGACTTTGATCCGAGCAGATAAATGGTCCATGTGGCACGATTCAAATGAGTTGCGCTGTTTCGTTCAGCTTTTGGCACATAAATATTACATTGAACATTTATCGAACTCTTCATATAGTTTTATTGAGGAAAATTATATCGTGATAATTATCGTTATTGAATTATCGACCAGCCCTAGTTGAGCGGAATTCAAAATCACATCGCCACATAAGCCGTAGGGCACAATGTGTGAGAGTATGCAACTAACAGCTAGGCCACAGCTAGCCACTGTGCTGTTAGTCCCCTCCGCTCTGTGGTCAACAGGGCAGCGGGACAGTAAACCCAACAGCACAATTTACATCAGCAGGAATAATTCACTTTTTACACATCCAGTATCATTAATCGCCTCTAACAAGAGGACACAACCTCACCTTGGCAGTTTTACACACAGCTGGAGAGTAGAAAGAGAAGCAGTACAGAAACACACAGGAAGCTGCCATCCTCTCCAAACTGATGTGTGAAGACAGCCAGGAGCTATAACACTAGAGTGAAAACCTCAAAACGAATGAAGAGAAGAAGAGAGGCTGCCGCAGCGCTGCTGATGTCTGCGCCCTTGACACACTGACACTGTCATGTGACACTCTGTCATCCACCACCTGGCAGAACCCCACCCTCTCACTTCCTCCTTCTGGTAACCCAACGGCATTGAACTACATCACACCGTCCCCCCACACCAGCGGAAGGAAGAAAGGGTCACCATGTCCTCATCTGTAATCCTCTGCCATTCTTCAGCAGCCCGGCTGAAGGAGGCAGCACCTGCCACAAGGGGAGAATGCCCAATTAGGCAGCTGTCATGCAAGGCAAAGGCTCCAAACTCATCCCTGTCGAACTGGAGAGCAGCTGTGGGTGCCAATTACGGCAAAACATTAACCGCTTCGGTTCCAGGAAAAACATTTCGGTTCCTGGGCAAGACATGAGGTTTGACGATTCTAGGTATCTAGCCTGCGGTCACTGGAACCTGATTACCGGCATGCCCTGTTCATCCCACACCAGACACCAACATCTACTCCAAAAATACCCAACATGGTGAACAGAACTGATCCATACATATATACATATATATACACACGTACACACATGTACACACACACATATATTATACACATAGTATGTGTATATGTGTATAATATATGTGTGTGTGTACATATGTGTGTGTGTGTGTGTGTGTGTGTGTGTGTGTGTATATATATGTGTCACATACATACACACACACACACACACGTACACACATATGTACACACATATATATTATACACATACATATATAGGGCTGGAAAATAATTCAATATCAATATGTATCGCAATATAATTTTTCAATAACGGTGATATGATTTTTAAACACACTTCCGATATTTTGATAAACATCACCAGTGTTTCTCATACATTGATTTATTTGTGATGTTTGACTTTGTTGAATAAACAAGAGCACTACACGTTTCAAAATCAAAACGCGTCGCGGGTGTTTTATTTGAATGCATCTCTGAAGGGAACAGACTGTCTTCAGAAAAGTTTCGATGACATTTTCATTTGATCTGATAAAGTCGCGTTCATGAGCGGAGCTGCTTTGATTACAGCCATTACCGGGGAAACCGCTAGATTTCTACCGCTCTCACAGCGCCTCCTGCTGGCAGAGATTCAGATTGCATTTTCAAGAATAAGCCCGTCTCAAGCAACATGCTTTTGTTGTTGCTCAATTTTTCTTGTTTTGTTTTCTGCAGCAACTCCGAGCACTATTCATACTCTTTATCCTGGCTGAAGTACATTCGTTTCAATCTATAAGAACAATCAGCCTACACTGTAGAACAGTAAGGTTTTAACGTTTTTTTTTTGTTTTTTTTTAATCTGTTCACCAAGCCTCATTTATTTGATCCAAAGTAGAGCAAAAACAGTAAAATTTTGAAATATTTTTACTATTTAAAATAACAGTTTTCTGTTTGAATATATTTTAAAATATAACTTATTCCTGTGATCAAAGATAAATTTTCAGCATCATTACTCCAGTCTTCAGTGTCACATGATCCTTCAGAAATCACTCTAATATGCTGATTTGCTGATGATCAATATTTAAAACAGTTGAGTACATATTTTTCAGTATTCTTTGAATAGAATAGAATAGAAATGATAGAAATTAATAATTTTATTTAGCAAGGATGCTTTAAATTGATCAAAAGTAATTGATAAAATACATTTATAATGTTACAAAAGATTTGTATTTCAGATAAATGCTGTTTTTCTGAACTTTCTATTCAAAGAAACCTGAAAAAAAAAAAATTCTACTCAGCTGTTTTCAACATTATAATAAATGTTTTGTGAGCAGTATATCAGAATATTAGAATGAGAACTGGAGTAATGATGCTAAAAATTCAGCTTTGAAATCACAGGAATAAATTACATTTTAAAATATTTTAAAATAGAAAACAGTTATTTTAAATGGCAAACATATTTCAAAATGTTACTGTTTTTGCTGTATTTTGGATCAAATAAATGCAGGCTTGGTGAGCAAAATTCTTTAATAAACATTAAAAATCATACTGTTCAAAAACTTTTGACGGTCATGTATGTTAGCCTATAGTTTGAAGTTAAAGATATTAATATTAATAAGGTGAGTCGGAGATGTTTATTTGACAATGATGTCACATTTCTTGTTTGTATGAAGGCTAAATACAAATAAAAGGTGAACATTATTTATTTGTGCGTTTTTTGTTGTTTTTTTTTTATAAAATATATAGTTTTATAGGAGGAGGTTTCGTAGACTTAGTAAATTTATTTTTCATAAGTTTGTAGGTACAGACATCGGTTGCGGCCATTCTTGGCAGTTTTTATGAGGCTTTTTTAAAACAGAGTTCATATTGGTATCGGAATTATATCGTATTGACCGAAATTAAGAAATAGGTTTTGATATAAATTTTGGCCATATCGCCCAGCCCTATACATATACACACACACACACACACACACATACATACATATACACATACACAAACATGCGCACACACACACACACACACGTGTGAAAATCAGTAAAAAACTCTGAAATTAGGCAAAACAGATGCTATCATATATTGACAATCAGCAGTCTAAAGGCTATTTTGCACAAAACTATTTAATTAAAAAAAAAAATTCTTTAATTACTAAAAATAAAATACAATGTGTATATATGAAATTTTACAAAACATGCATATATGCATACATATATTTTGTTACATTAAGCATTAAAAATTGTTTTGTAATTTTATTTTTTTTTGTTAATTTTGTAAAATCATCTGTTTATTTCCTGGTTTAAATTTACCAGATTTCCAATCAGTCCGTATATAAATGTTTATTTTCACATTCATATAATTTCCTCAATTAAGGAAGAAGCTGATTGTCTAAATAAGCAATAACTCTGCATTTATTTACTGGACAAATAGTGACACGAAACATGCAACTGAACCACAGTTTCGCTTCAACACATGCTTTGCTTCCACACATGTGTTAAGCACTGTGATGTATTGAATCATGACTTTTGTATCATAATACATAAATCGTGAGGTAGTTTGTGGTACCTAATGCTAATGTGGAAGACTGGAGGGCCAAATCATCTTTTCACTTCCTCTCCAACCTTTTTCTGCCAAAAAAAGCGACAGTAATGTAACATTTCCATGTTTAAATCAGATCTTCACAGGCCTGAGGCCTCCATAATCTCCCTACTGTTAATTAAATGACGAGGGAGCGTAGGCGAGCCGAGAGGAGAGAGGGACAAAGCTGCTGGGTCTCCTGCCACAGCAAGACTCGTTAATATTAAAGATTTATGCCCTTCCCCCGCCATAGCTACAGACCTTCCTGTGCTATGCGTGTCTGTTTGGGTATGTGTGTTTTTAGGACAATGCATTTCAATGCAAACTAGACGATCACTTCGGTCTCAGCCGTGTGTCAGGGAGCATGGAAATTGTTGACAAATTTGTTGTGATTGTATAATTTATCATCTCAAAACACTTCTGTTTTGAGTAAGACGGAAACTAATCTGCAACTGCGAAATGAAATGAGCTGGACGTCAGCCGGCAGAAGATTTACGACAGAGCGAATCCAGAATCGTGACAGTAGTTATTGATCATTTAGTCTCCATGGTTTCTCCGTTTAACTGAAAAGTCGCAAAACGGTGATAACGGACGACTGAGGGACAGATTAGATTAGCACAGATACCTCAAGCACATGGCTACTGCTTTATCATAGGCTCTTTTTCGAAGTCAACATCAGGTCAACTGGGTTCACACTAAAATTAAGAGGTTAGCGTGCTAAGAAAAACTGTACTCTGACTTGTTCAAAACATGACTTTCTTTCTTCAGTGGAACACCAATTGGGAAATTTGAAAGGATATACTGATCAAAAAACAGGGAAGCTTTCAAACTTTAAAAAGGACAAAACAGCATCATATAAGTAACTCGTACATTTTTACAAATGCTATAATCTAAGTGCTCTGAAGACACACAATTGGTTCATGTAATGAACAGTCCAAAATTTAAGATGGTATTCATTGACTATGTACTCACCAAGTAGGCTGTTAACCTCTGTGACTGGATTATTGAGCCAATTAGTTGAACTTGAGAATCCAAACAGTCCCATTTGTGATTCATTCATAGCACTTCTGTGAATTGGATCAAATGATTCATTGAAGAGATACAGCTCAAAGAATGATTCACTCATGAATCAGAAAATGCTACTTCTATTCCCAAGAAAGGACAGAGGATGTCAAGTCTTTCAACTTGTATTTTGTCTGATTTTCACACAAAGCAATTGATTGCTTTAGAACACCTAAAATACAATGCACAAGTCAAATGAACCACTTTTGCGTTTGTTTGTTTGTTTATTATTTAATCATAATATATGTATTTTTTTAAATCTCTTTTTTTTTTTTGCATGTTGCATATTAAAGCTCGATAACCTCTAGTTCTTATTCACTTCCATTAAACTGAAAAAAGTCGCCTGGATATTCCTCAAATTTCTGTTCTCCAGAAGAATGGAAGTCATGAACAAATTCTTTAAATCAGTGATGGCCAACCAGAGCCTGGGATGACCTCTGATTCGAGCCATGCCATATGAACAAGATGAGAGGGGGGGGGGGGGGGGGGGGGATGCCATTGAACGCAATTTTAATGTAATATAATTGAATATTATGCAACATTGACTTTTGGCCCTCAATAAAGTTAGATTTTTTTGTCCTACATATTAAAAACTTGCTCTCTCAAGACTAGTAAGATGCTGCAAAAACAAACAACAGGCGCGTGACGTGAAACAGGGGAATTTTACACCAAGCTTATATTTGACCATAGGGCACTAGGGCAGTGAGCCTGCAGACTTAACAGAGGTTTAACTGTTAATTGCCGCAGATAAAAACGGATGCACGAGTTAAAAGCACAAGAGGAAGCGGTTAGCATGCCCGTTTGAATGGCTAAGTTACATTAAAACCTCTCTCATTCCATTTCAGCCCCATTTTCAAACCGCACACACCCTCTTTCCTGGCTGCACCGGAATATGTGGCACTACAGAGTCGTTTCAAAGCGAAGGATAATCGAAGACAGCCCTTGACTGGCGCCTCAACGCAGCCACAATATCCGTGGTCGCAGGAAGACATTGAGGGGTTAACCGGGGTAGGGTGGGGGTAAATTAAGGATTTTACAGTGCCCCCAATTCCCCCCGCTCCCCCCTCTTCCTGTTGTTGCAGACAGTCACAGGGTGAGCGCATGTGACCTTGAGATGCATCGCTGGCACAGTCAGGGCTGCCTTGCCTGCAGGCGTCCTTGAACTGGATCTGCAAGACAAAAACCTTCACACTGCCAGATAGACATCTCAACCCCAACCCCCCTCCCACCCCAAACGTCTCTCGCTCTTTTCAATCTGCGTGCCGGTTATCTCCTCCCCAGCGGGGGAGTCTTATCTGAATGCTGGATCTTTAACCTTAACACTGAACTCAGACAGAGGCGGAATTTCAAAATGTCTCACTGGTGTATTTTTAACCTTCATCTACAGATTGTTTGTCTCCGTTTCAGGGGATTAGATGACACTCCATGGCATCTGAGACACTAGCCAGGCCGACTTGGAATACAAAGGTTTTTTTTTGCAGAAGCACTACATGACGTTCCCAACTCTGAGACAACATCCATCTCAGTGAATAGCAGTATGAGCTGGTTTTGGTTTTTCTTATCTTGTGTTCTGCATGAGTGTCTTTGTAAGAAAAAATAAATGTGTCCAGGCATGCCGTTATCCCCAAAAGGCTGACTATCACAAAAAAAAATTTTTGACTCGTCCCTTGTTTTATTTGAAGAAAAGGGAGGCTACAGTGAGGCACTTACAATGGAAGCGCACAGGGCCTAACTTCTGGAGGATTAAAAAGCAGAATTATGTTTTAAAACACTTAGCCTATATCAATTCTTCTATTGAAATTACATATTATTTGAGCGATGAAGTTGGTCTTATCACTTTTATGGTCATTTTAGGAAATATGTTCTCATGGCAACAAAGTTAAAAAATTTAATATAATGAACATAAATGCATGCTAACATTCATACTGCCCATGTATTTTGGCTATATTATATTATTTTATACTCACTGTATCTTTATACATTGACACCTTTCACTTTCGTTGCAAGTGTATCACTATAGCCTAAATTTTTGCCTCTTTTATTTAAGGAAAGGATTGTATTGTTATTTTTAAATAAAGTTATTAAAAATGTTTCCGTTAACTGAAATAAAATATAAACATTAGATAAAAACTTAAATCAAAAATAGAAATATTGAAACTGAAATAAAATAAGCTCACTGTAAAAGTTGAAGCACTATTATTACTAAAACTGAGATAAAAATACATTAAAACTAAATAGAAATATTAAAAATAATAAAAAATAAAATACAAATCTTAGATGAAAACAAATTAAATTTAGAAATATTGGCTTTGCAACTAACTGAAATAAGCTTACTGTAAGTTGAAGATAAAAATAATAATAAATGCAATTAGAAATATAAAAAAAATAACAAAAGTGACAAAAACATGACTAAAACTTTAAAAATTTAAAGAATAAAATTGAAGCTAATTCAAAAGATTAATAAATACTATAATAGAAATAATACTATAATATAGTATAGTATATACACATTTATTATATTACATACACATATACACAAAATAAAATTGAACCAAGAATATTCCTTTAAATAGCTAAACCAGTCCTCACTTAACATGCATGTTTTGCTGGTGAACATCATGGCTTTCTGGTTCACCAGTTAGATCTGCACCAAACTAGCATGCTGCTATGTATCATTTCACTCGTCTTGGACAAATATGCATCTCCAGTGCCTTTCTGAAGAAGAGAATTGCCACAAAAAGACAAGTGACTCATTGCAAGTGTTACAGGAGAGCATGAAGCGCCTTTTATCATCATGCAAATGCAGTGCCCTTGGTTGCACAAGGTTCATCACTTTAAACAAATATTTGGACTGTCCTCTGTACATTGACACCGAGGTGGGGGAAGAGGGGAGAAATGTCATGTTTAAACACTAACCCTGCCTCGCAGCTAACAGGAACACAACGCGCATGCATCCCACCCGCCCGGGAATGTGTGGATCGTGTCCTTCGTGGGAGACTTTGCAGTGCCGTGCCGACTGACCTTTCCTGACTGTAACATTATCGCATGTCATATGTGATCCTGCTGGAAACCATCTGCCATGGACTCCTCTGGCAGCACGCAGGAGTCAGAGACGTCACCGCTCTCCTCACCTTCGCTGGAATTCGTCAGATTACCACGGGAACACCCACCTGGCCCTGTTTGGGACACGATCCCTGCGCACCACGATATGCTCAATTAGACCAAAAGGTCATTCATGCCAATGTATCAGTCCATGGGTTATTAGATCAGACTTAAACCATGGAAGTGACCAGGGAAGCAGTAAGTCATAAGAGATGTTGCAGTGATTATGCCATGGTTTAACAGAGCTGTAGACATGATGAGAAGTGGACCAACAAGATAAAAGACACTAGGGGTGGGCAATGAAAGAAAAATTTATAACAAAAACTGTGGTCAAAAATGTGCATCTCACACAAAAGCATTTTAATGAAAACGCTTTTTAAAATCCGTTTTAAGACCATTTACAAACTAATGGCAAAATGATCACAAATGGTATGAATTCTGAATTTTACATTTTTAAAACACTAAGGAAACAACTTTGACGATAACAAATATCTTAAAAAAAAAAAAAAAAAAATACTACTTTACATACTTGTTCTATCCTGCACTGTTTTTTTAAATCCAAGTAATGGAGCTCATTAGCAACTAATTATGCTCATTTATACAGAGTTTAACTGATAACATTAATATAATGATTAATGATTATAATATAGTGATTAACAAACAGATAATTGCAATTCTACCAATTGAAAAAGTAAAAAAAAAAAAAAAAAAAAAAAAACAGTTTGAAACATTTAATTTGAACACAGAAATTGCTAGTAAATTTCACAAATATTTACAAAGAAATGTCAAGTGACCACTTTTTTTAAGTAAGAAGACTGAAAAAGTATTTTCTTGTATTATTAAGAAAAAAATATTTTTCTTCCTGATAATGTTTTATTTATAACTAAGAAATGTATACTGTAAATTTCTTAATTTACAGTATAATTATTATAAGAACACAATATTAACAATAACATCAATGCATTAATAGTTTAATAATACTGAATATATTCTTTTTATATGGTACAAATTCTTAGAGCTGTCAGGAAATAATATGAAAGTAAAGCAAAAGTGACATGAGCATTATCATGAATTGAAATTGGTTCAGTCATTTTAATAACATATTGAGCAGCTAATAAGACCTGTCTTCAGCTAGATATCAGATACTTATGATGAAATTATGTTTAATCAAAGAATTTAAATTGAGTCAATTCAATTCAGTGTTATAATTGGTCCCGACTTTGGAAGCCAAGATAACATCCAGGGATAAAACAGATAATTAGTTTACATTCAAAGTTTTCAAAATTTTACACTGTCAAACAATAAAACCAGACATTCAAAACAAAGCAGCTCATATCAAAATCTTTTTTTTTGTTAAACATTTCTCACAAAGTTGAAGGACCAGGGTCATTTCTGGAGTAATGTGTTATCACTCTGAGCTAATACTGAGGTTGTTATGATTGCCATGTTATACAGTTGCACCCCACACTTCCAGCGCAGGCTGACCTGCTTTCCATTACTCACAGCATTCATGATAAGAGCCGTGGCCCGTGAACACAACTCAATATCAAATACTCAAACTCTGGGTCGGGTCAAAGTCTCCCTGTGCATGTTAGATGAAAATAGCTTGCCTAAATCAAATATTGAACTGTGCAATATAAACGGTCATTATTCAAAATGAAACGCTTTTTGGTGTCCAAAGTCCTGTCTCCTGCTCTGTCTCTCAGTAGGCTGAAGGATCCGTTGACCTTTTACGTTCTACAAAAACAACAATCAGTCATAAAAGGCCACGCCCACTGGGCTCTGTGTCTGAGAGCGTAATAATGATGCAGTGATTCTCCCATGACTCCTGGCTTTCACCCGTGTGGCCATACTGATGTCATCTTAATTACCCTGAGCCACAGAAAAAAGAGAAACCTTGACTCGAGCTGTGCACGTCACCTCGTAAATTCAGTGACTTTGAGGAAACGCTTAAGGAGACCAGGGCGAGAATCAGTTCATGATCTCAGATCGGTCTCAGAGAGGCACTTTATTAAGTGTATAAGAATCTGGACTGAATCTTTCTTTACAGATTTGAAAGGTTTCATAAAGTCCATTCACTATAGAACCGCTACAAAATAATATATCAGGATCATATCGATTATCAGCCAATATTTGAGTTAAGAGATTTGAAGAAAAAAAATATATTGACACCATATTTAAAAAAAATTAACAAATAAATTTACATTTTAATAATAAAAAAAAAAAAAAAAAAAAAAAAAAAAAAGTAATAATGACAAATAATTAAACATACATAATGAAAAAAAAAATCTTCTGAATGGTGAAACTGAAATTATATAGTCTTCGGCCAATATTTGATTTAAGAGATTTGTAAACAAACAAAAAGAAATATTCAAATAAAAATAAGTATATATGAATAAAATTATATATTATGGAGGCAATGGGTGTGAAGAGCCTGAGAAACCTCAGACCTCCATGGACAGTTTTGAGCGTATGTGCTTCATTTGCAGCTTTCCCTACATTTTGACAAGCCGTTCACAAGACACAGCTCCTGCCGTTGACCCACTTCTGTGTGGCTGCGTCTGGCGACAGCCCCTGCACCCCATCTGACTGACTGCAGCACCGCAACCCTCGGCCTCCCTGAACTGAGAAAAATAGGTCACCATGGCCCACTTTTCTTTCTTTTTTTCCTCTCAAAGAGAGTGTATGAAGACTGCTGCAGAGTCTGATCAGGCAGCTCAGAAAACACTAACACAGGAGAGAGAAAGTCTACAGTAGGTTCATTAACCTCAGTATCCAGAGAGCACGTGCTCCTTGCATCAGTGACGCAAGAGGGTCTTATCAGATGGCGGAAACACTCGCAGCACATGCCTTCATTAAACACGGCGACTGAATCACACACGTCACGTACACAATTTATGATTCAGGACCTTTATAAAATGACTTAATCAGTGAAAACAAGACAACAACATGCCAACAACTCAAAAGCTGAAGGGCCCAAGAAGAGATATATATATATATATATATATATATATACACACACACACTAATGTCTAAACCGCTGGCCACAAAAGTGAGTACACCCCTAAGTGAAAATGTCCAAATTAGGCCCAAAGTATCAATATTTTGTGTGGCCACCATTATTTTCCAGCACTGCCTTAACCCTCTTGGGCATGGAGTTCACCAGAGCTTCACAGGTTGCCACTGGAGTCCTCTTCCACTCCTCAATGACGACATCACGGAGCTGGTGGATGTTACAGACCTTGCATTCCTCCACCTTCCATTTGAGAATGCCCCACAGATGCTCAATAGGGTTTAGGTCTGGAGACATGCTTGGCCAGTCCATCACCTTTACCTGTTCTGAGTGGGACCTGTCCTGTTAAACCGCTGTATGGTCTTGGCCACCGTGCTGCAGCTCAGTTTCAGGGTCTTGGCAATCTTCTTATAGCCTACGCCATCTTTATGTAGAGCATCAATTCTTTTTTTCAGATCCTCAGAGACTTCTTTGCCATGAGGTGCAATGTTGAACTTCCAGTGACCAGTATGAGAGAGTGAGAGCGATAACTCCAAATTTAACACACCTGCTCCACATTCACACCTGAGACCTTGTAACACTAACGAGTCACATGACACCGGGGAGAGAAAATGGCTAATTGGGCCCAATTTAAACATTTTCACTTAGGGGTGTACTCACTTTTGTGGCCAGCGGTTTAGACATTAATGGCTGTGTGTTGAGTTATTTTGAGGGGACAGCAAATTTACACTGTTATACAAGCTGTACACTCACTACTTTACATTATAGCAAAGCGTCATTTCTTCAGTGTTATCACATGAAAAGATGTAATAAAATATTTACAAAAATGTGAGGGTGTACTCACTTCTGTGAGATACTGTACATATATACATATACATATATATACATATATACATACACACATACAAAATACAGAGTATATATATAAAAATAAAATATATAAAATATATTATATGATATATGAATTATGCAATTATAACAAACTGTTATATGATAATATACAAATAAGAATTATAGGCTACATAAAACTATTTTAAAATATATAAAACAAAATATTATTACAAAAATCTAAAAGATTTTATTTTTTACAATTTTATACTTAGCCACATCTCACTGGGAGGAACCTGGAGTTGTGTTGTGCTGACAGTGAAGTGAAAGTCTTAAGTCTCATTACTGTAAGGTGAGAACATTTTCAAACAACACAAACACATAAATATGAATAGATATCGATCAGGCTCACAATGACAACAAGTCAAGCTCAAAGTTGTTTGTCTCTGACAAAAACAAATGGTTTTGCCAGTTTTAAACTCAAACACCCTGGACACATCTCAGCAAATACTGTAATCATATTTGGTATGTGCAAAATTGCTGAGCATTGCACAAAATGTTGCCTTATCTGCCTTTTTAGACAATCTTAAATTTGACAAAAAAACAAACAAAAACAAAACACCTTTTAATATTGGCCTGCCTGATATTTTGATCCATCATTACAAACAACCACCTAAAAAGACAAATGCTGCCCATAAGAATGACTCTAGAATGCAAATAAACACTTTATAATGGGTAAGCAATGAATGAGCTAAAATGAAAATCTACAAAATTACATAACATCAACACACATTCATGTAAACAAATCTAAAGGGCAACAAGTGGCTGAGTCAAACTGATCATTGACCTTTATTAAACCTGTTTAAGTGTATTTAGGGCAAGCCATACCTTAATATAACCGACAAGGGCAGCCCTGGACAGAGAGACAGGTGGCTTAAAGAAAAGATCTGCTCTATTTGAGCCGTCTGGCCTTTGCGACCGAATCAGCCATGTAAACGTACTTACACAAGCAGAGCGACAGCACATGTAAACATCTACCACAGGTCAGCAGCCACAGGTGAACCAGCTTCTACATGGCCCTCATCCAGTCTCAGGACAGACACAAGCGTCCAGCATTAACTCACTCAAATACTCAATTCTGGCTTCAGCTCAAGCTCCACTGGGGCAGAATTGATTTGGTTATAACCGGGTGTAAAATACCAACTCGCACCACAGTGGCTTTGTGGAAAAAGGCAAACTTTGCAGATCCTAGTGCGCTGGGAGTACATGAACCTACCAGCTGTACCAGCTACAGCAGCAAAAATGCTGATAGATTTGGGAAAATCCAATTAATTT
Source organism: Barbus barbus (assembly GCF_936440315.1). Taxonomy (NCBI): domain Eukaryota; kingdom Metazoa; phylum Chordata; class Actinopteri; order Cypriniformes; family Cyprinidae; genus Barbus; species Barbus barbus. The sequence continues at coordinate 17,525,050 of NC_136725.1, forward strand.
CTGGGAATCTTTCAGGCCATTTCAATAAATTTGCTAAAAAAAAAAGAAAAGAAAAAAGAAACAACAACAAAAAAACACCCCAAAAGGAATTTTATTAATTTAAGATATACTCATAAAATATTTATTAGATTTTAGAAAATAGATTTTAACACAATACTAATTTATTATAACATTAATTAAAACTTTTAAAGATTTTAAAATGTTATAGTATTTATTATAATATTGATGATTTCTTTAATATTGATGTATAAAATAAATATATAAATACAACAAATAAATATAAATATATATAATAGATAAATATTTCATAATTATATAATGTTTATTTATTTTTTTACTTTGCAACAGTGATTAATTAGTTAACATTATGATTCCTCTGGTAATTAATTAATAAATTGATTAAATTTATTGAACAAATGTGTTATTATTATTATTTATAAAGTGCCTTACTAATATTCAAAGCCTTAATTAAAAAAAAAAAAGAGAAAAATCTGAGCCAAATATCATACATAAATATCAACATTATTTCTAACATCTAACAATATTTCTTTCCACCAGATCAGACTGAAAGCAGGCAAAGTCTTTGTCCACAACAATTTGTCATTTCTGTGTTATGCACTGAATCAATATTCATCATGCACAGCGGCGAAGCTGTTAATTCATAATATGAACGAAAAATCCCTCATCCACACCTCCAGTCAAGTGTGACACGTAAACCCTTCACATGGTGTCACATGACCGAATCCTGTTTTAGAGAGTTACTTAAAAGCTTTCAGGTCAACTCAGACAGGTCAAGGTCAGAGCGGCACGTTAATGCCAGGAAAGCAGGCGCTGCCTCCATAAGCCCCAAGCGGTCTGCTAGGACACAAGGACATCTGTCCAAGGGCATCTCCCAAACTGCCGAAAGAGACGCGCTCAAACTCAACTAATCAAAGGACCGAGGCTGATTGGGATGCGGAGAGCGTGAACGTAAACGCACGGGAATTGCATTTCACATGGAGAAGGTCTTAGTTCAACACAAAAATCCAACACTTTCCACTCACATCTACTTCTTGTGGCAGGAGTGCATACAAACAGCAGTCCATAATAATATATCCCAGCATGCCTCACTGCATGAAGCATTAGAGTGCTTTGAGAGCAGGGGCATGCGGTGAGAATCTTTCAACGCTTTCACCGCTGGCTGTGCGTGAGGGACGGATAGCTACACCCCGCATCTAGTGGCTGCTGAGGTGTCCCTTGTTGCCTGGCAACAGCTCAGCTCGTTTTAACCCCTTTAAGTAAGTCTTAAGTGATTCAGCAGTCTGAGGCCAGTGACGGGTGGGCTGCTCCAAAAGTGACAGGACTTTATTACTTTCCGGGGTTTTAGCGTGCAGCTCTGTGCTCAAAAATACAAGGTGGCGTAAATCTGCTCCATTGTGTTTGACCCCTGACCTCTGCATGAAATGAGTTTTAGCAGAAACAGCCCATATGACAAAGGCCCCATGAGATCCACAGAAGCAGGAAGCTATTAGATCAAAGCTGTGATAAATACAAAGACCCATTTACACCTGGTATCAACATCCGTCTCACGTGATCCCATCACAAGTGGTCGCCGCTTATACCGGTCACTACTTGTGATCTGATTTTGTCGAGGGAATTCAGCATGTGATTTAAAGGAACAGTTGAGCCAAAAATGACAATTCTGCCATCATTTATTTGACCTTGGGTTGCTCCAAATCTGCATGACTTACTTTCTTCTGTAGAACACAAACAAAGGTATTTGTGACTGGTAACTGTTTATTCCCATGCAATGAAAGTCAATGGGGACCAAAACGAAAAAGTGACACTGGACCCAATTTACTTTAATTATTTGGGGTGGGGGGGGGGGGGGGGGGGATACATACAGGGTGAATCACAAAAATAAAATATAATAATAAATGATTGAATAATAAATAAATGAATTTTCTTTTGCATATATATATATATATATACATATACAGACAGACGGACGGACGGACGGACGGACAGATAGACAGATAGATAGATAGTAAAAGGTTCCAATAGTTACCTGAGAATGATGGTACAAGACAACAACAAAAATATAGCTAAAAACCCTTAAGACCTTAACTGACGCCTTTGAAACCCTCGCTTACAAAAAGTTTATTAAAACGGTTCAACCTCAAGCAGCAATCTTCATAACCCACACATCCATCTTTCATTCATAAATTCTGAAAACTCCTCTTTAGTTAATTACTTAGGCCTGTGTGATCTGAAAGCTTTCAGATGAGAGAAATAATGAAGCCGGGACCATTCCTGTCGCCTGCTCTGTGAATGTCGTGCTGATGCACTGATTGCAGATAATTCTGAGAGTGTTCATCTCTTCAGCATTACTGCAGGGTTTGTGTCCTTCTCAGGGCTTTGAAGGTTTCTGAAAGGACAGGCCACTAATACGGTGTGAAGGACAGCTTGGCACGCTGCGGCCTTGGACTGCGAAATCTGCATGTATTCATCTCGCGGCTCAGAGAGACAAACGACTAAGCCTTACAACTCTAGAATCACTGGCGTTTCACTTAGCGCAGCATATAACCTACTTAAAATACGACACCATTTGTAACGTCCCCCGAGAGCAGTAAAATCTTCCTGAACCCAATTGCCAGGATTCCTTGACCTCCAGGTCCATCTCGCCTTAGGACATAGCGGCCGATACAGAAATACAGCTGGCAGTTAGAGGTCAGCCGGGTAATTATATTAAATTAACTTGCGTGTTATACAAGTTGTCGATATCATGTTTCTCGGGATCAGCATTTGCTTTTCATCCACTGTTCATGCTTAGCTGCTAAATGGTAACAAGGCCAGATTAACATTTAGTTACAGACAGATCTAGATATCTGCTTTTTTTTTTTTTACCATATTTAGGGTAAAATGTGTTAAAGATTGTAGCAGTACTGTATGAACTTCATTTGGCCCATAATCTAACTATGCCAAAATATGTATACAAAATGCATAAAACGCAATGAAGTATATGATTTGAATTGTCCAAAAATGCATTGGTTGGTCAATTGGTTGGCGTGTTGAGGTCACTGTTGTTCTAATGTGTGGTGATGCTCAATTTATCGAAGTTGCATCTCCCAGCAAACCTCCACCGCAAATTCAGCAAACTATAAATCGTTTACAGTAAATCAATCAGCAAAAATCAATCCATCGCTATAAATGAAAGCCCTGCCTCTGTCTCAAGGCTGAGGGGAGAAGAACCTGTGCCTTGTATTTCATACTGTCTCAGCTTTCAATTCCCTGAACCAGACAACCATCTCCATGCCTTCTTTTGATGTACAAAACCTCTCGTATAAACAGCACAGCTTCCTGTTGATCTCCAGGCCACCTATTATCACTGATATACCCTGTATAAAACAAGATTCATTGCACAAGGAACAAACACGCAACCACTGGGTCCCTGAGCTGTCAACTGACCTGTTAATGAGTGTAAAGCGCCCGTGGCTTTATGGATTTATGACACGTTACACCATGCAAGTTTATGTTGCACAAGCTAAAACCATGTGCTGGAGTACTACTGTAAAAAAAAGCCACTTAATGATAAAGCAAAACATCATATAAAAGGTCTAAGTCAGAAGGTAGTGAACAGACATCACTGTTGATTTTGATGTTTAGGATACTATTTTAAGATGATGATGACCCAGCACGGTTTTAACCACTCTCAGTTCATTGTATTGACATCCCCTCTGAAAAATTAGGTCGGCATGTGTTCGTTTTCATTTCTCTAGCAGCGATAACATAATTTCAAGTCAGTATCAATCTTAAGAAGCCAGATTACAGGTCACACAGTGCTGTCAGCCTGACTCTATCCCATCTTGTTGCAATGTCAGGGGAGTATTTGGAGACAAGAATCATTTTGCACCTCTATTGTAGATCTAACAGACAAAACAAATGCCTGATATGAGATATCAGACATATGTTAAGAGAGTAAAAGATTTTTGATAAGAAATAACTGAATAACTTGTTTCTCAATCAACTTCTTCAAAACACATAGACATGTAATTCAGTAACTGTTTTTTTCCTTTACCAAAGAAAGCCACCTGAACCAACACTGAACCCGAACTATGATCTCTGACCACCTCTAAACTGCAACCCTTGACCTCCTCGGCCCCATTTTTATTGATTGAAGCCACAGGAAACCTTATGAAAACTATAAACAATGCAAAGTTCAAAATGTGTGTCAGGTAAAGGTAAAATCTTGTCCTGAAGAGATTAACCATGAGTATTAATGATTTATATGACTACTAATGACAGCACTTAAGCATAACCTTCTGGCAGACACTAATATTATAAAAAACAAAAAATATATGGAAGATCACTACAGTAAACCACATTTAAGACTTCTTACACTCCATTACATAATATTAAATTAGGCCTATAAAATATTATAAAAGATATGGCTTGCAAACATAGAAATATAAATAGCCAGTTCTCGTGTATGAATAATAAATCAGCAGATAAAAGAAAGGGGGTAACATTGCACTGACTGTAACAGAGAAACAAAATGGAAACTAAATGACAGGAGCGACCATTGCGATTCACACAGCATGTGTTCTTGCGTCTTTGGTCTAGCTGTTACGTTTTTAAGACGCGGTGTCAAGTTAAAAACTGTACAACTTTTAACCACGGCGTCCTGTTTATGAACCAAAGAACGCGTCCCGTGTGAACGGCGTCTCACATTCCGTTTTTTTCCCTCAGCACCTCCTAGGACCACAATAAACACAGAGCAGACACCACAGTCATATGTAGCGGAGTCTTTCCAGCTGCTGGGCGGGCATCGAGTGGTGTCTCTCGACACGTACCTGATTCCGCTATCCGAGCTGGAGCGCTTCCTGCGCGCAGACGTGCGCCGCGAGCCGCGCCAAATGGAAGTAGAGTCCAAAAACTCCTCGGGCTCCAGCACCGACTGTCGGGTCTGAGTCTGAACTGTATATTCTCGGAATCCCCGAGAACTCCGCAATGTTCACACTCCTCCTCCTTCTCTCTCTATCCCTCCCTGGCTGAGTGAGTGAGCGCAGTTTAAAGCTACAGGAGACGCTTTGTGTGTACGTGCGTGCGCGCGCACAGCCAGACGTGCGTCACCTCACCTCTCGCCTAATCTGGAGTAATCCGAGGAAAACAAAGACTTTATGGTTTCATATAGATTGCATTTAATGGATACATATTTATGTTGCAATTTATTTGACAGAACAAAACAGAAAAACAATGTCATAGAACAAAAACGTATAATTGTAAACAATACAATGTATATTGTTTAGATGTTTTAGATTTGAATATGGAGGTTGATTTTTTTTTCTGCCAATAGATTTTTTTCTAAAATGTTTTTTGAGCATTGATGTAGCATTTCAGCATGAATCCGCATTTTTGAAGTGTGATTCAGCTACAAGTTTCTGGATTCTGGAGACACACCGGATCAGCAATTTCAGTGCTATTTTACCAAGTTGACCTTTGAAATTAGGGGGCCTTTCATCTTTGAACTTTGACCTCAAATGCCACATGAATGGAGATACAATATCCGCCCTTCATTCCTTCACCATCTCGAGCCGGTGACCTGTGCTCCAAAGCTTTTCACAGAAGCATGGTTCACAGAACTTCAGTCTTTGACCTCAGAATAGAGATGCATGTGTGTTTAAGTTTTTTTCTTGTTTCAGTCATTCTGTACATTGACCTCCATCCTCAACATACTCTTTATGGACTATGTAATCTGCAATTGATCCTGTTGATAATCATCTTTACAGCATCACAGGTATTTTACAGATTTTGGGGACATGTACTGGCAGGTTATGCATTCAGTGTAAACATATATTTATTAGTTCTTCCAATCAATGTTTTCATCTGTTATTTACATGAATACAAAACCTGTTCAAACATGTAACCCATAGGAAAGAAATGTCACAAATGAGATTTCTCAAATGTTTCTCCTTAACAACAAGAAGGAATAGAGAGCAGATTTGCTTAAATTGTCCTGAGAAGAAAAGAAACAGGAATCTCAAAATGTTGCCACTAGAATTTTTGCAGAGATTTTGTCTCAAAACACAAAAATATTAAGCAGCATAACCGTGTTAAATGTTGATAACAAAATCAGCATCAAATCAGCATATTAGAATGATTTCTGAAGGATCATGTGGCACGGAAGACTGGAGTAATAAGGATAATTCAGCTTTAACATCACAGAAATAAATACTATTTTAAAATATATTAAAAAGGAAAACAGTTCTTTTAAATTGTAATAATATTTCACAATATTACTGTTTTTACTGTATGTTTTATCAAATAAATGAAGACTATGTGAGCATAAGAGACATCTTGTAAAAAAAAAAAAAAAAAAACACAAATTATTCCAAACGTTTGACTGCTATACACTCTAAAAAAAGAAAAAAAAAGTGCTATATAGCACTAAAAGTGTTTTTTTTGGCTCGTAATCATAGGGGAACCACTTTTGGTGGTTTACAGAATGACTTCTGTCATTGAAGTAGGGAGTTGAAACTCTGGCAGGTTTATTCTCTGGTTCCACAGGTCCAGCAGGTCACCCATGGCATTTGAACTCAAGACGCCTGACTGTCTCAAGGAGAAGAGACTGCTGTGTCAGAGGACATTAACCTTTGACCTCTGGCCCCATCCATGCATTAACCTCTGTGTATCTGGTGGCCAAAGAAGAAGAGAGACCAGCAAGAGCAAAAGATATGACATGAGATGAGACGATAAGCATGCTGGCAGCGAGACCTCAGTGGTCAAATGCATATCAATACATCTTCTTAGAAAAAGTTCTACAAACCTCAGAAGCATGACACACTACAGGTGCGACTGATGAAGCAGTCTCATTCAAAACTCTTGAACCTAAAATTACCTTTTTGTTTAGACATATAAGAGGGCAGTCACTGTAAGCACACACTTTGGAGTGTATTTTGGTTGGTAGGTGTTTGCAATAGCAGTTTGAATGTCATCAGATACAAATTTACTCTCTTTGATTCATACAAAACAGTTTGTGCCAACCATATTAGGTGGAAGAATGGCAAAAAGTCAAAAAGCTGTGAGGTTAAGTAAAAAAGAGTCAAGTTTCTCTCCAGGCAGCTTTCATTATACACCTATTCAAATAAGATTCTGACGAAAAAAACAGAAATTTGAATTTGATGTTTATGTGTTAAACTTCTTGAGTAACTTCTGACTGTAGTTTTCACTGGGTCAGGATAACACTGACACTATTTTATGCCTTCATTCTTGCAATTTGCTCTACTGATTTACTCAGTATATGGTTATTTGTTGAATTATTGAATTGGATTACAATGTTGCACTTTGAAACTTGTCCCCTCTTTTTTCACCTCATTAACATCCTTCAGGTTCATAACGAAATGAAATGCAAAAATGGATGGTAAGCATTTTAAATTGCTCATCAATATTTTTACATTTGGTAAATAGAAAAGTTTTAGTTAAAACAACATCTCATTTAATAAGTAAGTGATGATTTACATTTTTGATTTTTGTTTGATCACAATGGAGGTGCATGGATGTAAATGCAATATGAAGCACAAAATAAATTAAAACTAATATCCAATTATACATGCAAAAGCATATAAAAAAACAGAACACAATCTGGCAATATATATATATAAATACAACATGAATCAGGCTTTATTAAAACCATTCCTTTAAACTGAGAGTAAATGACACAGGTGATCACCACAGCATCCAAAGTCATGACCTAGATAAAGATGTATTCATAAATAATAATCAGACAGGCGTGAAGGCATGAGATTTAATATTCTGTTTTTGCAGGGCTCCAAATATACATCTAAAAATAGCCCTCACAGGATTATATCTTGAACAGGAAGCTTTCAGAGTGCTCAGTGACTGATCATCGCAGGTATTAAAGCGAGCGTTACACTCACAGAGGTTCAAAGTCCGTTTGAGCACCCGTTAGCCTCTTGATATCTCCATGATATGTGTCAGAAAGAGGCGGGAGGTGATTTCATCCCATTTTTAAAGTCTTTTTTCGCTCCCTTAGGCTCAAAGACACAAAAAGTCTGAGAATCCAAAGGCGCGAGACGAGACGAGAGTCTCTAGTGCATTCACGCCATAAAAATGGTTTCCGAAACCACGTTCCCTGCGTTAATCAAAAGTGATGAGTGATTTGAGCTTGTCGTTTCATGAATAAATAAGTTGAAAAGCTCCCCGGTGACTGACGGGGAAAAGAGTATTTACTCTAGATGTCCCTCTTTACATCTCCAGCATTTAACCTACATTCGCAGGCTCTCAAACACTTTGGCTGTCGCTTCTGTGTCTTTGCTCAAATTTGAAATCTAGGTTGCCGCTGTTGTGCGTACGTGTGAGTAAGCGCGGCGAAATCTAGCAGAAGGACAAGTCCTGGCCTGTCACAGAGAGGTGGTTCACGGTCTATCCTTCCTTGCTCTTTCAGAGCATGTCTTCTTGACCTACTTTTTGGTCTTTGGTTAATCCCTGGATGCGAGAGAGAGAGAGAGAGCACGAGTGGTCTGGAAGGGGCTGCTTTGCTTTTCTTCTGCCTCATTTGACTATCAGATGGAAAGGTCAGAGCCCCTTGTAAAAACATTTCCACACAGCCATGGGATTTGAATGTGCCATCACAGCACTCTCTGCCATTGTTATTCTTTCCCTCTCTGATCTTTTCCCTACCGTGATCCCGAAGATCTTTTTCTCGGAGGAGGCATTGTAGTTGTTACTGACACCGAGACATGGTTCTCATCAGGTGACAAACACGCTCTGACATCTTTGTTGTCATGTCGCGTCTGGCCTTGTTTCTAACTTAACACGCCATTCTCTGGAGAAGCCACTTTTTTTTTTAGTAGGGCAGGCTTTTGTACAAGAAGCACGCTTTTCCTTGTGGACTTTGCTGTGCATCAGAACCCTTCCAGATTGAGATAAACTCATTCTAAAGGACAGTGTATCGGCTTTCTAAGTGACACAGTTGGGTGAGATTTTATTACTGAGCGTTAAAAGTATCGAGTTATTGAACCTCTCTTGTCGTCCTGGTCCGTGTTGGATTGCTGATGTTGTGGTTGATAGGGGATTGTGTTTGTGTTTAGGACATGTGTTACAGACCTCAGCTTCACTCTGAATGAAACAGAAGGAAGTCTGTATGGAGGTTTCTGCTTTTGAAGGAATAGTTCACCCCAAAATTTAACCTCTGTCAATATTTACTCACCCTCAAGAGGTTTCATACAACTTGTGTGCTAGTTTCCAAGCCTGAAGCCATTTGATAGCTTGGACTGAACTTGGCCTGCAAGCCAATATGGTGGTTTTCACTGCATCACATAAAATGTCAATTACATGATCAAACATTATTGGTTCTCATGACCAGACATAATTTAAAAGTCATTTTTCAAGCTATTCTATGGGTTTAGGACACTTGATATACATCAAATTCAATTGAAACTGCACCAGTATTAGATTTTTCATGTTATGGGACAATAACTGATACATTTTAAAATGATTAGATTAAGAATTAAAATAATTATTTTAATAAGAGGTCAACTGATGTATTGGCACGTTGAAATTGAAGCACGTTTTAAATTACATGTATTTAATATACAAAGCGTTTACATAAAAATCATTATTGTTAATGTTATAATGAAGTTCATCAATAATTATCAATTGGTTTAATTAGGTTGGTCTAGTTAAGTTTTTATTTACATGACAGATTATAAAAAAACTATCAACCAATTAATGGATTATTGACCAGATTTTCAATATTCATTATTGGCAAAATCCAATATCGACCCTTAATATTAATAACTTTAATTATTTTATATTTTATATGAAAGTAAAATAAAAATAATGTTATATAATGTTATATAAATGTTATATAATAATGTTATATAAATATGAAATATTATAAATAATGAAAATTAAGAAAGTGAATTTCTTTGCATCACAACATTATAGTGTACAATATGAAAACTGAATCTAAGATTTGCTAAATATTGCATTTAACAGTGTTAGTGTTAAAAAATTTACTTTAACATTAAGTGAGCTTTAAATTATGGTACAACCAGCATGCACAGTTAAATATCCTATATTGATCGATACAAATCTTTAATATCAGCTCATAAACAATATGGTATTGATAAATTGTGCGTCCCCATCCATTAACGTTCCACAGACAAAATAACAGCATTCAGGTTTGGAATGACATGAGGGCGAGTACAAACTTTCATTTATGATTGAAATATTCCTTAAACAGGTCTATATTCTAAACCAAATTGAGGGAAATGAACATGTCAACACATGTCTAGTACACCCAAAGGTCACGTCCTAATGAAGTTCTGAAAGGTCAAAATCAGCCTATGACTTTTAAACAGCCCAATCTGCATTGTTTGCATGAGGCCCACCTGTGGGGGAAACTCAGCTGTCAGCGAGACTCCCCTTCACCCAGTGAGCCGATCAGAGGACAAAGAGACAACTCTGCAAGGTTACACTGCCTCTCTCTCAGAGAGGCGGAGGGGGGAGGAGGAGAGTGGCCATAGCCCCCCCGGGCACATTTCCTCTGTTCCCACGGGGGCATTGACATTCAATTGCCCCTGTTTGCTCATTATCAGAGCAGGATGGAACAGTCTGAGGCCGTTTTAACAGGCCGTATGTAGTAGAGATAAAACTCCCTGTTCAAGGGGGGAGACTGCAGTACACAACAACCATCTCTCACTCTCTCTCTCTCTGTTTTCACACATACTCGTTTTGTCTTTCTCTCTCACATGTGTCTATATTGAAAACGAACAATACGATCCAACAAAATCACAAAATCTGGGCAATCACAATTCTGGGTATTTACAGGAACTATGAACCAAAAATTTAAAATCTAGTCAGGAACACTTTGCTGCAATATACCTTTTCGTCACATTTATCATCTCGTTAAAGCGTGCACCCGTACAGAGCACAAGCAGTGATGTATGATTTATGAAAAAATTGCTCTTACAAAACAAATCTTTTGAATGAGTCAAAAATATTTGCTTGAACCTGATCTTACTTTTGATTTAGCAGTTCAATCAAATCAGACTCCCTCGGTAAGTGAATCATCATGATTTGTAAAGTCATGTTTCAGTTAAACAAACACAGTTTTAGGCAGCAATTACTTAACAATTACAATATAAGGATCATAGAGGACAGCATATTAGGATTGCATTATACTGACATGTTGACACTGTAATCATGCAATGTATAGCTTGCACTATATGTAAATCAAAATAGGAGAGGAGCTCGTGCGATGCGCCCTGTGTCACAGTCATTTAATAGGTGCAGTCTAGTTGTGTTGTGTCACACCACTGACTTGCAGTGTAGATACGGTGATACTAGTGCACTTGGACAGCACTGCAGTCCCAGACGTATTTCTGGTCCCTCTGAGACACTCGCAGGCAGTCAGGTTGATTCACTCCGGGGAAATCTCAACATACGGCACTGCAGATCAATGACTGCTGACTGCACTGCTATATAAGTACTATTTCCATGACTCTGTGATATCAATGACATATTGCTTTCAGTGTGAGTGTCCTCATATGCTCATAAATTAAGCATTCTAGATTAGTAGTACAATGGAAATATGAATATTCTAGGTTAGTATTATGGAGTAAATTGATGATATGAGATGGAATGCATTGAGTGGACAGATACAAATGGAGCTTAAATGAGACACATCAACCTTGCGCTTTAGTCAATAGCAGCCGTGACCCTTCATAGTGTGAAAGCGATGCTCTTTGGACCCCTCGTTGTCCCACTGTTATCTGCGTCCGGCAAACAAATTTAGCCTCTACTGTGAAGTCCATGTGCACAGTTTTTTTTAATAACATGTCTGGTTACAAGACATCTGGTCGTATACAAATATTTAGCTATTAAAAAAAGGAAGATTGTAGCTCCCCTGTAATTTATGCTGCTAAGAGATCAAATGTTGATGTAAGGATGACCTCTACGAGGCCGTCTGTGATTAAACAGTTTCCAACTGCTGAAAGCAAATTATGGAGAGCAGAGAGATAAAATATTCAGTCTGACCTTCAGATGGCCCTGAAACACAATCTCCTCTGAATAATCTACGGGTCACTAACTTTGTCCTTCACACTGTGAAAATCTCACCCACCCCACACTCACATACTCCTCTCTCACTGTCTCGCTCCGTCTCTCTGTATTTATCTTCCTCCTTGGCCTTTAAAAGGAATAGTTCATCTATAATGAATCAGATTTTACAAATATGTAAAAGAGAACCGACTGAGATGAGTTGACTCTATAGAATGAATCGGACATTGTAATGCTAAATGTGTTACTTATTTCCTCAAACCGGTTGCAAACCCCAGATCAAAATCTATTGACAACTATATCATGCAATTAGACTTCATGGATTCAGTTCAGAATTCAGAAGAATCATGGATGGATCTGATCACGACAGTAATGCTAATGAAATTAAATCTTTACCAATCAAAGCCATTACCAATGAAATCTTAGAGTTTGCGCTTATTTGAGAAAGAACTGTTTTGAACCAATTCAAACTGCTTTGAAACGATTCACTAGAATGAAACTGCCTTTAAAGGTGGGGTATGCATTTTTTTAAAAATGCTTTAGAAAATGAGTTGGGGTCGAGTAACAAAACAAACTTGTAGCCAATCAGCAGTAAGGGCCGTGTCTACTCATGATGCAGAGGAGAGAGCGCTTATCAGTGCACATGATGGACATTAGCCGAGCAACGACAGAAAGATAGAGATGGCGGATAAAAAAACAAAAGAGGAAAACGTGTGTGGAACAAGAGAAGGCTTACACCGTGTCTACACTGGACACGACAAAGCAACCTTTGAAAATCATTTGAAATTTGTGTCAATATGTCATAAATTTGAACACGGCTGCAGTTTTCTGTCGGGGATTTGTCGTGTCGCGGTGTGGCATCCAGTGTAGACAGCATCACTGATTATAATGTGTAGAGTAGGTGTTACCATAAAAAGCAAAAAGTAGGACCCGTGTAAATATCGGATCAGCTTTCCAGCACTGGAGAGAACTCAAGGAGCGGGAAGGCCTGCGATCGGACGCCGAGGTTGCTTTGTTTCTTCTCGATAGATTAGTAACATTGGTTTTGCTTTGTTTCACAGAACTAATCGTTGACTGGGATGCGTACGTATGTGTGGGGAGGAGCTATCAAAATAGGGGCAAGACCCATTTGGGGTAGGGGCGTGTTTGTTTTGGTGATTTCAAATGTCAACATTGGCTACCAGAAATCGCTTACCCCACCTTTAAAGTGCTATGTTAAGAGAACCGTTTGGGATTCACCAATTCAGTAAAATCAATGGGACATTTTCCAGCACTACATATGAGACAGAACCGTTTGGGTAAGCACTTTTTGTGGTTTCATGACACTTGTGCATTTACACATCCTCCCAGACATCACAACTACTGGATCCACAGTTATTACTGCAGACAGACTTGCGTCCAGGAGATATATCCCGCAGCGTGCTGCCAGGTGTGAGCAGCTTTTGATGCATGTAACAGCTACAAACCCTCTGCATCTGCTGGAAAATACTGATGTTTCAGCAGCTTTGAGACATCAGTTATGCAGTGTATGATTACAGAATGGCACAAGGCCAGCGGAAATGCTGAGGCCATCCTGACGCAGACGGGAACTGCATGGTGACATCTGAGTCCATCTAATAAACACCTGTGAGGAACGGTATCATGAATTAGTCATTATCGTGGAGACCATACACTGACTAAGTCATATGGATGTATTTGCCTTGACGTACCTAGTCCAAGGGAAAGTAAACATATTTAATCTTTAGTCTCAGTGCCATATGGAAGCCAGCGCCTGTTTTATCTAATCTTCAGACAAACCCCACCTGCTGAGGTTGGCCAGGGTGATTCAATCATAGTAATACACTACACCTTAGTTATATCAAAACAAGGATGCATTAGGACCCACACAAACCACAACTCTTGTTTAAAAGAATACAAAGATTTTTATTGCTCATAACTTGTGGAAAGAAATAGTGTAGACACTGCGCAAAGATTGCCAGCTCATAGATTAACAGTAAAAAAAAAAGAAACGCGTGAGATAGAACAACAACAACAAACAACTACCTTAAGCGATATTTGCAACTCTACTTTAAAATTTTAACTTGTGAAGAGAAATAGCACAGACACCGGACAAAGATGAAAGATTTTAGTAACACTTTAGTAGGGACCAATTCTCATTATTAAGTATTTGCTTATTATTAGCATGCCTATTGGCTGTTTATTAGTACTCATAAACATATGTTCTACATGACCATATTCTACATACCACATACCTAATCTTATCATCTACCTTACTAGCAATTAATAAGCAGGAACTTAGGAGTTTGTTGAGGCAAAAGACATAGTTAATGGTTTGTTAATTGTGAGAATTGGACCTTAAAGTAAAGTGTATCCAAACTTTCAATACGCATGTTTGGACCACTAAGCATTTGTATCAAAACTAAAGTAGGCCTATACTTTGAGATTTAGGCTGCATTTACACTGGCACAAAATTAATCAGATTTTTTTCCCATTATGTCAGGGCTTCCCAAACTTTTTTATCAGTCAAAACCCCAGACATCAAATATTTACTTGAAGAACCTTCTAAAATTCTATGTTAGTATTTTAACAATTTAACAACACATTTGCATGTTATTTCTATAATAATTATTGCTAGTAATAGTAGTAGTATGTTTTAACTCTATAAAAATTAAGACCAATATAATTCTGTTGTAAATTACAACTGTATTGCAAAATAAAAAAAATAATATTTGATAATTATGAAATGTTCTGCATACTTCACTCTGAAAACACAGTGCACATCAGAATAGTTATTTAATAAAAATTGCAACCTTCAATTTGACATTTGAAAACTAAGCTATATAACAATTATTGTGCAGACAATAACAACACAGGGGAACACTATTTTTGGAATCACTTTCAGAACAATTTTTTTTTTTTTTTTTACAATGGATGAACAATAAAAACATTGACATCAGAATCTACCAGACTAAAGAGCCTGAGCATTTAAAGTGGCAGACGCGAAAATTGCAACGCACTCTTATTTATGGTTATTTTTATACATATCACTCTTGGTACAAATGGGCCTTTAGTTTTGCTTCAGTTCTATCATGACAACTCTCTGAAGATTTTAGAATGGTAAAGGATATGACAATGTTAATGAATTTGGTCTTGGCGGAATAGATCTGCTACTGAATTGCAATGGCTGTTGTTGGTTATTGCTGTAGTTGTAGATTATTGCTGCTGCTGCAAAGCAAGTACAGGAACTTGCTACTGCCAATACATACGCCAATACAGTGCTGTGAGAATTTAAGACATACAGTACTGCTGCTGCGCAAATAGCATATATAATAACCGTCCATCCTTAGCTGGCGCGGGGCCCCGTGCGAGGTAGGGAGTGTGGCCCCCTCGGTCCGATCGTGTTCTGGGGTGGGGGGGGTGGTTCCCCCTCGGTTCATTCGCCGCGGGTCCCCCTCAAAGTGTGGGGCCCGGTGCGACCGCACCAGTTGCACCGCTGAAAGGACGGCCCTGCCTGTAGCAGATCTATACAGGTGGAGCTAGGGAAGGTAGAGGGTTTCAGTGGATGCTAACCAGCCATTTAAATGTAAAGCAACAAGCTCATTGGCTGCATATGCAACATGAACCAATCAGTTTGTGCCATGTCGTTTAACACTGTGAATATCATCAGTTACGTTAAGAATCCATCAGTCTGCGCCATCTTGAGTTTCATGAAAGAACTAGGCATTTACATTTAGGTGACCCTACTGATTTAAATAAATAAATACAGAATACAACAGTTGGCTAGTGATGATAATAAATTATTGGCCATTAACACTAGCAAATGTGTTTTCTGTCCTAGTGTGAATTGCTGGCACATTTTCCTCTCATTGGGTACCGCCGTTGATGTTTCCATTCTTAACGTAACCTTTAAAGCGTGACGTTTGTCTCTCTTACCTCATGCATATGGGAATCATGTGTGATCTGGAGAGGCTCGCAGCTGTAGACTGATAACTTCAGTGATCATAATTTGTTCGCACAGACATCAGTGCCAAGCCTCGTATCATCTCTGCCAAATTTGTGAAGTTAGTGTACACATCATAAATACCCTGCATTATGAAATGCCACTAAATGTTTCACATCAAAGTCATGTTTAAATAATTCATGAGGTGCTCATGTCTGAGAGGGCAAAGAAATCAAGCATATGTCTTGTGTCACGAACGTGATCGAAACTGGATCAGTGCTATGAACCGAGTCCAGCTGCAAAGGAGTTACAGATTTGTTGTGCGTTCAGCGCAAAGCGAATAACCTTTGTGAATTATTTAGTTTATTGACCTCCGAAAGGTCGTTTCCTGCTGGTGGAGAGAGCACCAGCTTGTTCGCAGGTGACACGTTCAAGGTTGCACATTCCCCTCGGTTCGTAATGCATTTGTCAGTTGCCTGGAATGAGGGTGGCAAATCGTTCACTTGATTAGCACAACCAATAAGGCCTGCCAAAGATAATAAAGCACACAGTGGCTTAAGGAGATGTGTCAAATACCCCCACTGTCTCGTTCTTTCACGCGCACACATTCGCTCTATTCTTGTTTTATTGTTCTGAGATGAAGGTTAAAATGTCTGCTGAACAAACAGAATGGGCCAGACCCCGGGCGCAGGAGGCTGGCTGTGCAGGATCCAGGCAGTTCTCGGGCCTGACTCCATTTGGGAGTGTCAGAAGACTGACCGCGGGGCGCCACGGGCACTCTGTGCCTCTCAGAGGGGTGAAAGTGAGGCTAATTCCTGACCAAGCTGTCACACATAATCATCGAGGAAAGCTAGGAGCCTTATTAGCACCAGTGTTTTTGCAGCATGAGGTGCGGCGATGAGAGAAAGGCTGGATGAATAATAGATGCATAAAGAAGAGAGAGATAGAGAGTGCAGCGGGTTTTGTGATCTGGATATGAGCTCTGTAGGATTGAGGTCTCATGGGAATGGTTCAGGCAAAAGGGAACATTCTGTCATCATTTACTCAGCTTCATGTCGCGGCAAACCCATACGACTTTCCTCCATCTGGGAAACACAAAAGGTGATTGTCAAGCTCCAAAATGATAAAAATGCACCATGATAAGTAGCATAAAAGTGATCAAAATGAGTCCAAGAACAGGAGAATGAATGAAAATTAAATGAAACCTCATATATTTGTTAAATGTGTTTTATTTATCTTATTGTGAACGATTAATTTGTGCATCTCTGCCATATATTTTTTTATTTTTCGACAATCAAAATGTAAAGAAAACATCTGTTGCTACTTCTGTGTCACTTTAAATGCGAGTACTAGCAACGTGTGAATCATGAATTAATCGTTCTTTTGAGTCAGTTCTTTCCATTGAATTCCACTTCATTAATATGGTCTGAATGATTTGTTCAAGAATCAAGAATCTGATTCTCAAATTCAACTCACAGACTCAGAGAAGATTCGGTCACATAGTAGTTAACAGGCTCCTGTAGGGGAAAATTATTAATTAATAACGACTTAAATTTCAGTCTGTTCATAACCTAAAAATATCATATGTATTGTTGTGTGGACCAGTTTCATGATACTTTTTTGTGATTTTGGTACTGAACAGCCACATTTTTTAAATTAAATTTCATCATATTAACTGCAAAATAAAATATTTTCTTATATATTAGGTCTTATTTTCCCCCAAAAATATAGAAGATCTATATATACTGTATATATATAATTTATTTTTAAAGCATAATCTCATTACTTTTCATACATTTTTAAGAATGCTAGACTTAATAACTTTTCTGCTGATATACTGAAGGTTGTGTATGCAAGAAAAAATACTAAACAATAATGTAATAATTGTCATTCACCTTTTGTGTTCTGCAGAAGAAATAATAGTTTTGGAACAAGATGCAGGTGAGTAAATGATGACTATCCCTAAAACACTTCATTATTGACTGCAGTATATTAAACACACTGATAATGGAAGATCATTGCTGTGCCTGAGTCTGCAAAATCACATCTGTCCTCTGCATGCAAGGGTCACCGCAAGGTCATATTTATCAGGCTGTGTGATGATAGGGATCACACACACACACACACACATATGCATTGAACCATTTGTGCCATTAAACCTGAGCCTTCCTCAGAGACAAATGAAACAAGGTTTGAAAAAGATCTAAATGGACCAGGATCCGAGACAGAAAAATATACATTACGACATCTTTTGAAACTTACTATTGATTTTATTTGCACCAAAGAAGTTTCCTGAACCCAACAACAATACAAACATCATATAAGTTTTTTCCCCTCTTGTCTACTTCACAGACACAACCATTCTCATCTCAGCCACATAAACTCGTACACAGAATCCTGATGCATCTCTTCAAGGGAAAATGATCCCGTCTCATCGAGGGGCTTGCGTTAAAGGTCACTCAGCTGGAGAACGCCTCTCACAGTGAGCTGAACTCTCTGACTCCAGTTTGATTCATGAGCTCACGACACACTCGTGTTTCATTTGATTTAGAGGCAAGATGCCAACAGAAAATCTCATTTCAATAATTTACATTTTATAGACTTTTCGATCCGGATGTCATGTTGTCTTGAAATGCTATAAAATGTCTCTAGTTTTAATGCACATGATTCGTCAGTGCAAGAAAGTTTTCTTTATCGAAATGTAGTCTGAAACCTTTTCTCTACTTTTCTGCTGACATACTGAAGGTTGTGTATGCAAGAAAAAATACTAACCAATAATGTAATAATAGCCAAATCTATACCATGATATATTACTATTTACCAAATCAAAACTTGATGGCTAAAATCCTAAATAATTTCATTTCAATACTTTACTTTTAATGAAATAAATGCAGCCTTGGTGAGCATAAGGGACCTTAAAAACATGAAAAACAAACCCCAGGCTTTTGAATGGTAGTATGTTAAATTGCAGGAGTAAAATGGTTGCAAACAGCAATTTGTGTTGCTTTTAATGTTTGCTGGTCATATTGTTCTTTCAACCTTCATTTCCTGGAACAAGGAAACACAAAGAGCAGCAAATAGTGAATATAATGACTGTTCTCGGTGCAGACGGCAGCAGTAATGGAAGCTGTTGACCTCTTTATTACTCTGAACTTCTGCAGGTTGTTCTGCTTCGACATCTCTTCCAGACAACTTTGTTTCAGAGCTCATTTGCAACAAGACAGCCCATTGTAATAGCAAAGAAAACTGTATTGATTTTGCCACTAACAGCGCGGTGGCTTCCATTGATCAGGACTAAACACTTATTATTCAGAGTTCCCAGAATGCTCGGCTGGCTGACACAAGCTGCAGGTCTCACTTATGGGCTCGGAATGGGGCTTGTGTCCTCATGTTACCAGTGGATGTAGCTCTTACATTTTGCAGAAAAAGAAAGCAAGTCAAACGAATAGTTCACCCAAAAATGAAAATGTGGTCATCATTTAATCAACCTCAAATTGTTCCAAACCAGTTACGTGGTATACATTTCTGAAGCCATACAATATCTTAGAAGCCTAATAAATATATAAATAAAGATTTAATTAACTTTATTAACAGCCCCTTTATTTTTTGATATTTGTTTTGACATGAGCGACATCAGGCTGGATAGAATAAGATGTAACTTTTCTTTGTATTTTTTTTTTTACCTTCAACAATTGTGCAAATGAATTATCAAAAATAAAAAAAATAACAAGTAACAATTTATTAAATATATTTAAATAGAAAATAAACTAATTTCTGTGAATTAAAATAAAAAAATAAAAAAATCACTCTGCTGGTTTGTTTATGTGTCTGCTGGTCTATGTAATGTAACACTCTCTGCATGTTGTCTTTCTGAAGGGTTAAGCTGTCAAACGTCAGGCCTCTGTTGGTCAGCTGATTCTTTCTGCCTGCTGTGAGCTTGTGAGAAACAAAAATCAATGCACCAGAGTAAAATCACTCAGTGGAAGACACGAGACAGCCGCGGGCCCCCGCACTTACCTGAGTTCCATTTCATGCATCAGCTGTCTTAACACAAACACAGTGAATTTACACACGCACACACACTTCTTATGTCTCAACAACACTGTTCTATACAGCTGCGACCTGTTCAGGCCCTGAGGGAATCTCCCAGTTCACACAAGAACAGCAGTATCCACACACACACACACACTGACCCTCATATGCAAAGCATTTTCTTACTAGTAAACTCTTGAGTCCGATTGTCTCTGTCTCGGACCGCCCAATGTCAGCTGTGCAGGGACTACACAGGAAGCTGTGCAGACAACTGCAATAAAACTGTCCAAATAATGAAAGCTGGACCTGAATTAATACACAAAACCTCCCCTCATCCCCGCCTTAAGATCACTTGATGCTTTTATGGCCACCCAGAGGAAAATTTTCATTGTTCAGTGTTTGACCTTTCATAGCTCAGGAGATAGAGATCTCAGTTATTTAAGTGTCAAGTGGCAATTTCTACAGAAATTATTAAGAGAATAAAAATAGTCACAAATGAGACACTTGCTCTCAGACACTTAATCTCAGAATTAAGAAATCTGAACATAGTTTCAGGATTGAGGCATTTTTGAGATTACTAGGGTTAGACTGAAAACAAAAGTCTTTAATTTTGTTCCAATTTCATCTCAACTGTCTAGGAAAGACTGAAAAATAAAATAATACATTTTAAATAAATAATTATTTTTTTTTTCCTGGCAAAAAACAGTTGTTTAAGTTCATAAAAAAAAAAAAAAAAAAAACAGGCCCATATACTAAAATCATTTCATTCAGTCAGATAACAAAGTGATGATCAAAGACTTATTAAATACACTGTATTTAAAAAATAAATAATGAAATGTTTCAACTTATAAAGGTAAAGGTTTGTGCTGCCTTAAAATTTTAAGTGTAGTCAACTAAAATATCCAAATTGTCAACTGATATACAACTGATATATTTTAACATTTCAAGTTACCTAATTTAGGCAGCACAAACTCTTTATTTAATTTAATTTTTTAAGTTGACAACAACTTTTTTCCTTCTTTTTTTTTTACAGCGTATCAACAAATTAAAATATCACAATTGTTTCTCCTACAAAGTAATTATATTAAATGGAGAACAAAATGAGACTTTAAATCTCCGGCTTTTCAGATTTTTTTCTTCTAAGAAAAACAAATTCCCATTATGTCACCTCAACGATAACACAAAAGTCCCAAAATACAATCTGCCTGCAATCAAAATCTTCTGAGAACAAATTCTATCCACAATAATTTCATAGCACCCTGTGAGCAACAAGGTTTTCTTGTTGTAGTACAACGGCCTCACTTTAGTTTCTGAACAGAGCCACTTTGAAACATTAAAATAGTCTCTAATGATTTATGGAAAGTGGAGTCTTGACTCATTTAAACTGCCCACTAAATTTACCTGAAAATTATCTACTGAAAGCAGACAAGTAAAATCGAGTTTAATGAGACAAACAATTCATTTCCATAAACCATTGCAAAGCCTGCGTCCTTGACTCAACATATCTATCTATCTATCTATCTATCTATCTATCTATCTATCTATCTATCTATCTATCTATCTATCTATCTATCTATCTATCTATCTATCTATCTATCTATCTATCTATCTATCTATCTATCTATCTATCTATCTATCTGTAGCATTAATGCACTGATTATTCTCACAGATGTAGCTGGCGGTTTCTCTCCTGCATAAGTGAGAACAAACCCCTGCGTGCCAGGCCACAGCTGTGTGTGTGTTCATGTGCGTTGGGGTCACAGTGGGGGATAATAGCCTGCCACGGGTGACTATTTGTTAAACAATTGTAAAATGCAAATGGATGTGTTCTCTAGGCACTGTACCAACAAAAGACCCATGCGAGAGGTCATCCACGCTGTCAGGGAAAGGGCAGTGGACTCTGCTTTTAAGAAAGCCATGCTATTGTAACCAGTCAGCTGGCAGAAACATCACCTGTTCTGATTACTCAAACAGCTTTATGAGCCCGATATGGAACCTCAGGGTAACTAGTCTTACAAACAAGCATAGCTACTACACTTTTGAATGTTTTCAGCACATAACATTTTTGTCAAACACAAAAAGATAAATAATAGTTTACCCAGTAATGAAAATGTACTCACCCTCAGGCCATCAAAACAGATTTGGGGAAATTTAGCATTACATCAATGGATCCTCTGCAGTGAATGTGTGCCGTCAGAATGAGAGTCCAAACAGCTGATTGAAACATCACAATAATCTACAAGTTATCCACACCACTCCAGTCTATCAATTAACAAATTGTGAAATTAAAATCTGTCTGTTTGTATGAAACAAGTCCATCCTTACGGCAATTTAACTTTAAACCATCACTTCTGGCCAAAATATAAGTCCATAATCTTTAATAACACCTTCAGTGAAAAGTCCATCCCCTGTTGTCCTCTCACATCAAAATCCACCAACATATTTTTTTATAATTGTTTTTGCTTATAAACAACGCTGTGCATATTTCTCCCCTGATTCAGACAAGACAAGTTTTTTCAAATGAGAAAGCAACATTATGAATATAATTATTTATTTTAGCCGGAAACAACAGTTTGAAGTCAAAAACATTTTTGTTTCTTACAAAAAAGCAGCATTTCACTTTACAAGACATTAACTGATGGACTGGAGTGGTGTGGATTACTTTTGGATAATTGTGATGTTTTTATCAGCTGTTTTGACTCTGAATTTGAAGGCACCCAATCACAGCACAGGATCCATTGGTGAGCAAGTGATGTAATGCTACATTTCTCCAAATCTGTTCCAATGAAGAAACAAACTCATCTACATCTCGGATAGTCTGGGGTGAGTACATTTCCAGAATTTTTTATTTTTGGATGAACCATTCCTTTAACACAATGTTGATTTTCAGTGAAAGTGAATGAAGGGCTGACATGACATCTTGTCAGCGGTACTATCCAAAGCTCTTATGCCACACAAGCAACAATTTCAGGTAGAATATATATTTACTCTTTGTCTAGAGTAAATTTAGATGTTTTGATCGAATATCAGGCTTTTCAAAGACAATCTCTTCAGAATGTGAACATATCCGTGTTCGGCAGTGGATTTGACACCGTGCCCAACTGCCGTGCGAAAAGATTACAAGGTGGCCTGGTTTCCTTTCTCCAGAATCTGGCAGGAGATGATTGCGTGCAGCACAGGGTCACCCTGATCCCTGACAACTTTCTCTCCTTCTTCTTCCATCGTCGTCCTCTCGTCCCCCCTCCTCTTCCTCAGCTTTGTTTGTTTTTGTTTCCTTATCTCTCTCCGGCTCTGCTGTCCCCTGAAGCTGTCTAAGCCATCGCTTCGTCCTTGTGCTGCCAAAAAGAAAGCTGAAGGATTGGCTGGCACTGGCTGAGTTTGCAAAACTCCTACGTTGGAAAGTAGGACAGCAACGAGTAGTGTATGATAATGTCTGATAATCAAACAGAGCTTCCAACTATACACGTGATGTCCACACTTCAGCTGTGACTAAAGATAAACTCATTATTATGTCCAAAGATTCATGTTAAATCTATATAGAAATACTTAAAACAAAATTACTAAAAATGACAAAAAACACATAGCAAAATTACTAAAACTCAATCAATTTAACTAAATAATTAATCTAAAAACAAAATCTAAAACAATAAAAGCTAATTCAAAATATTAATAAATACTATAACTTAAGACTTACAAATAAAGGTATTATTATTCCTTAGGCTTCATGTATTAATTAAAATATATTATTTAAGTATGACTACTATTAATTAACTGTTAAACAGTAATAATCTCAAAAGATTTTATCTATATAGAAATATTCAAAACAAAAATAAGTTAGATAAAAAAGCAGATAACAAAAATTTTAAAACTTAAAATTTTAAAACAAGTATGACTAATATTAATAAACTGTTAAACAGTATAAAAGTTGCAAAAGATTTAATCAACGACTGAATAAATTAAAATAAAATAATTTGACGTTCTTTACCAACTTGACATTGAAGTTCTCAACTTTATGGACACTCAGAATCACATTGCAGGTGAAGGTATATTTAGCAGCCAAAAACAAGACAACATCCATAAAGTAAATAGTTGCATTGCCATCGTGTTCAGGTCAGAAAGCAGTCCTTCTGCCCTGTTCACATGCTTCATCAGACATCATACAAATAACAGCCTTGAGAAACAATGAACATCCACTCACCTCACACGGAAAGGTGATAAAGAGAGAGACAGAAACTTGCCCGTCCTCAGGAGGGCTGTAAAAATTGATGTGCCCTTTTGGCTTTGCTGGCGCTGACCTCCACATCAGACACAGAGTGATGGCTGCAGTTTTACAGCACGTCCAAGGCCCGATCGGCTGGTTTTCAACAGTTATCAAGGATTCCACAGAGGGCATTTAACTTGGACGTTGCCCAGAAGCTCATAGCGGAGCTTGTTATGTCTGAAGGGTATGTCATGATTTTTAACTAGCGATAGATGTCCGACAGCGTAAAGAACAATTAACTCTTGAAGGTAACAAAAAAAGAGACATTTTGGGAAATCAACACCACCTAAAACTATCCTTTCTCTGATCGAGGCAATGAGAGCCTTTATCTATCGCATGCCTGGGAATAATTACATTTTTTTTTTACCTCAGCCATTTCGTTGCTAGCTGATAATAACAGTGGTCTCTGATGCATTCTTATTAGGGTGTGTTGACCTTGAGAAAGCACACACACCGTTGACATCTTAACTAAGACCGGAACATTCTTCTACAATCCTTCTCGCTTCATCTGCTTGCACCAACTGAAGTGGAAAAACCAGTGGAGGTTCAGGAACTATGGGTAAAAACTTTTATGAGGTGTTGGAGGGACAAGACGTCTCCTGATACCTGCCACAACCCCCTCAACCTCCAGCATTCACTCCCCAGTTGTCCCTCCAGTCATCAAGTAAAACATGTTGCTTATCGAGCTTTCTTGTTGCTCTTGGACACCAGAATTGAATGTCTTGAAAAATGTTCTGCAAAAATATTAAGCAGCAAATCTGTTTTTAACATGTTTCGTGAGCACCAAATCAGCATATTAGCAGATTTCTGAAGGATCATGTGACACTGAAGACTGGATAAATTCAGTTCAATCATGACAACTCTCGGAAAAGTTTAGCATGGTGATGGATATGACAATGTTAATGTATTTGGTCTTGGCGGAATAGATCTGCTAGGCTTGTGCTGCTGAATTGCTGCTGCTGTTGGTTATTGCTGTAGTTGTATATTATTGCTGCTGCTGCAAAGCAAGTACAGGAACTTCCCCCTCGGTCCGATCGTGTTCCGGGGTGGGGGTCCCCCTCAGTTCATTCGCCGCGGGGCCCCCTCAAAGTGTGGGGCCCGGTGCGACCGCACCAGTTGGACGGCCCAAAGGACGCCCTGCCTGTAGCAGATCTATACAGGTGGAGCTGGGGAAGGTGAGGGGTTTCAGAGGAACTCTGAAAGCGCTCTGAAAAATGTTCAAGTGAATGCTAACCAGCGATTTAAATGTAAAGCAGCAAGCTCATTGGCTGCATGTCCAGCATGAACCAATCAGCTTGTGCCAAGTCGTTTAAAGTGATATTAAAATATGTGTTCTGAGTTGATCACACTACAGAAAAATGTGTTATTAACTGCACAGCCAAATTTGAATGATAAAAAAACGCCAAGTAACTAAAATAAGTTATCAAAATCTTTGAAAAATAAGCAGGACTCTCTGCTCTCAAACGTTGGGGGCGTGTCCGCAGTCGATGCTGAAACCACGCCCACTCGCGGGAAAGCGGCCATCTCTCTCAACTGTCAAAAACCGCTACAACCTGAATGGATGCTACTGATACTACCTAGTAGCTTAATTGGATTTATACAGACATATATGTTTGAGCGTGCAAGTTCGTTATTTAATTGTAGACGCGCGCAAGTGCGCTTAACGCGCTTCAGCGCTGCAGTGAGTTGAAACCTGTTTTTTACAGTCTATGGTTGAATCCTCGTCATCGAGGCAAGCGCGGCTCGTGGTTGCTTAGCAACGGCAAACACCACGAGAGCGCAATCTCCGGTGCGCTCTGAAAGAAGTTTCTAGATGCAAATTGTGAACGCTCCATGTTTTTAAATTGTATATATTCTGACACATATTGATGTCTCTGGGCTAAGACCCGGGTACCCATTCACCCTAGAACCGTTCCTGCCTAGAATCTGTAGGCTATATCTAACATCACAGACATTCAAAAAGACAAAACTAAGAACTTGACCTCTCAACTTAGTGTTAGGGGCGGGGCCACGCTCGGTGGCTCCATTGCGTCATCGAGCCACCATTTTAGCCCCGCCCAAAAAAATCCTGAACACAGAATTGGTGAAAAACTGTTTACATTTAGCAGACGCTTAAGCAACTTGCATTGCATTCAAGTTACAGTTTTTACATTTTATCAGCTCTTGCTTTCCCTGGGAATTGAACCCATGACCTTGGCATTGCTAGCGCCATGCTCTACTATTTGAGCTACAGGCAAGCTGTTTAACGGTTTAACTCCACAATTCAGTACTACATAGTTCAGAGTCTTTGTAATGTGTTTCAGCAATACATTTCTAACATTACACGGACTTTAACTCTCTGATTATCATCAGTTATTCTGTATGTTAATAACCCGTCAGCTTGCGCCATCTAGAGTTTAATGACTGAACTATTTATCTTTACCATCACAGAAATACATTATATTTGAAAATATATTAAAATAGAAAACAGTTCTTTCAAATTGTAAGATTATTTCACAATATTACTGTTTTGAACTGTATTTTTGTCAAATGAATGCAGACATGGTGAGCATAAGAGCGTAACAAAACGAAAAAAGGAAAAGTGGTAAGTGAATCGTAGCATGGCAGTATTTTTTAATGATTAAATGAAATTCATGTTTATTAAAATCATCATAATGTGAATTGCTAGAGCGTAAAAAAGGGATAGTAAAGGGATATCTTAAAGGGATAGTTCACCCAAAAATGAAAATTCTGTCATTAATTACTCACCCTCGTCGTTCCTGTAAGACCTTCATTCATCTTCAAATTAAGATATTTTTGATGCATTCTGAAAGCTCTCTGACCCCTCCATAAACATCAAGGATCCTAACACGATCAAGGCTCAGAAACATAGCAAAGAGATCTTTAAAATAATCCATGTGACATCAGTGGTTCAACCGTAAGCTGCGAAACGAGAATACTGTTTGTGCGCAAAGAAAACAAAAATAACGACTTTATTCAACAATTGTTCTCCTCGACGCAGAGGAGATGAATTGTTGAATAAAGTCATTATTTCACCCTATAGCGCCATTTTGGAGAATATCACATACGTAAACAGTGTATGCAACATATGATAGCGGATACGTAGTTTACTTTCAGGTCAAAGCATAAATGACATAAACAGCGTATCCACGTACGGTGCTGCTGACACAGAACAGCATACGTTGTTTACATATGTGATTCTCTCCAAAATGGCTCTATAGAGTGGCACAGAGGAGACGAATTGTTGAATAAAGTTGTTATTTTTGCACACAAAATGTATTCTCGTAGCTTTATAACATTACAGTTGAACCACTGATGTCACATGGATTATTTTACGATCTCCTTGCTATTTTTCTGAGCCTTGATCGTGTAAGGATCCTTGCTGTCTATGGGAGGGCCAGAGAGCTCTCGGAATGCATCACAAATATTTAAAAAATTGTGTTCCGAAGATGAACAAAGGACATGAGGGTGAGTAATTAATAACAGAATTTTTATTTTTGTGTGAACTATCCCTTTAACCCATCTTCACCGTCCATCTGGACAAGTGGAAGTGTAAAATGTAAAATCAATTGTAAGTCAGGCCTACTCTCTTTCCATTGGAACAAATATGTAAAAAACAAACATTCCCTAGAGGCTAGAAAAGATGGAATCAAAAGCTTCCAAAACTCCATTCTCACATTGAGCTAGTGTAAAGCAGCACGTTCTCATTGAGCGAGAGAGTGAGGAGCTTCTTGCCAGTGTCTCAGTCACACTGTGGAGGTGAGAATGAGTCTTCTGTCCCCCCTTCAGGTTTGAGAAATCAACAATACCGAGATGAGGAACAAGCACAAGTAAAACTAATAATTTGAGATTCAACACAGAATTCCCACATCGCTGCTGCTAAGACCCTTTTCCACGGGCTTTCCAGAGAAGAATGGGTCCGTGTTGACCAGAAAACAGGTTTAACAGTCAATCCCATTAAAGTATACATGAAGACAATTACAGCCGACCGTTGAGAAATCACAAGTACCGGCACAATAACTCGCACACTCACTGGGAATTAAGACTGCTGAGCATATTGTGCAACAACTAGCAATCTTTCGCTGAGGGTCTGGATATTCTCCTCCCCTCTGAGTGACGGGCATTCATTTCTGCCTGGCTTCACAGATACAGGCCTCTGGAACTGATGGAAACTGTTCCTGCATCTGGGGAAATGTTGTTCTTATTACTTTTTGTCACAACAGCTCCCCAGCTGAGACTTCTTAGTTTCACAGCAATATTAACTGATTTTCTGATTGCTTGAAAGGTGAAAGATTTTTGGCACTGTGATATTATTTAAGCACATATTTCTCCGATGGTTCATTAACAATGTAAAAAAAAAACTAATTTTTATTTTAATTAATTCTGAAAGGGATAGTTCACTCAAAATTGAAAATTCTGAATTACTCAGCCTCATGTCAGTCCAATCCTGTAAGACCTTTGTTCATCTTCAGAACACAAATTAAGATATTTTTGATGAAATCTAAGAGCTTTCTGACCCTCCATAGACAGAAAGTGTCCAACCACGTTCAAGGCCCAGAAATGTATAAGGACATCATTAAAATAGTCCATGTGACATCAGTGGTTCCACCGTAATTTTATGAAGCTACGAGAATACTTTTTGTGCGCAAAGAAAAAAAAAAGACTTTATTTAACAATTTAAATATGGAAGAGAAGAATTGCTGAATAAATTCTTTTTTCGAAAATTATGGTTGAACCACTGATATCACATGGACTATTTTGTCAATGTTCTTGATATGTTTCTGGACCTTGATAATAATAGTTTCCTTGCTGTATGGAGGGTCAGAAAGCTCAAAAATATCTTAATTTGTGTTCTGAAGATGAACACAAGGGTGAGTAATTCATGACAGAATTTTCATTTTTGGGTTAACTATCCCTTTAAATTGTTCTTCTAATTTACAAATGGTATAGGGCAAAATCATATATCATGTATCAGTTAATCATGTATCTGTGTATTATTGAATTTGGATGCTTGTGTCCATCTATTCCACATTTGTCTATGTCCAAGACTGTTCTGGTGTTTTTTGGCATGTTTTCTGAATGTTTTACGATCAAAACTATATTAATTGTTCTGTTAAGAAGAAGTCATGCACAGATGCTTAGCGCCTGCCTCAGCAGAGATAGTGTTAACTTGTTAAGAGGTATAAAAAACCACAATAGTTCATCAGTAAGTTTATCCTGCTCCTTGACATATCAGCGTGACCTGCTACACATTCACGTGACCCCCACCCCCAAAGAAAGTCCCAATAATGGTTCAAGTAACTTATGCTTTTCAGCAGGTACTTTCCCATCATGCACTTTAGCCTAAAGTGTGTACATAACTTCATGCAACTCTGCATAGCTTTCACATCCTGGGGGCGCCATGTCTTTCTTTTTCCTTCAATTTAATCTTTTCATCTTTAAACTTGAGAAAGAAATTTGTAGTTTTTAGCTGAATATTAAAGTTAGTTTATTTTTCTTAATTTTATTATCCTTTCTAGATTGTTGGATACTGCTATACATGATCATCTTTTAATTATTAAAGTTTGCTATTATACAATTTGGACATCATTCTCAAATTTTTGACAAATGCATTATAAAGTAAATATAAAAACACAAATATTTAATTAACAAATAAAAAACTGTGTGTGTACATATGTGTGTGTTAGTATTATGTGTATGCTTGACACAATGTGAAATCTCCACTATGATCTACCTAATCTATTAATGATGTTAAAATAAGAGAAATAATAAACCTCTGAAACTGTGTTAAGTCTTTCAAATACACACCCAGAGAGCTGCCTGAGGCCTCACAGAGACACTCTCTTGTAAAAAAGGAAACAACAGGCCAAAATAGACCAATTAAAAGAGAACAAGCATTGCAAGTGCTTTGTCATCAATAAACGGGAACAGTTTTATGGCGCCTGCTTGCACCCTCTGGAATTAGCCTTACTGCCACCAGCCCGCTGGGAATGAAAGGGCAGCTCACAGCTTAGGGTCACTGAAGGTCACGGGTCAGCGACAGGGCAGAGAAAAACCTGTGGACATGCACAGACACGCAAACGCACTAAAGAACTGCAAGCTTTAACCCACCTTGACTTATTAATGCACCATAAAACCTATTAAAACACAACAAAAACAGGCTACAACTCCAAATGAAATGGAGTGTGAAATGCTGATCATAAACTGGCAGTCATTTTGTTTTTGTCTTGATTAGAGGGGTGAATGCAGGCCCGAGGCCAGACGCTGTTGACTGACATTTGAGTTGTAGAATGACGTTTGTGTCCCACCCTGTGGCAGAGTCACCACAGCGAGCACAAATGTCGTCACACTTGCATGCCGCCCTGAGACACACGGCACTCTATGAGAATCAGGCCTACGAGAGATTCATGGAGCTTCAGAAGCATTCATTCATCAGAAACCAGATTATCTGGAGCATAAACTTCATCTCAAAGAACCATATAACACATAAACTATATACTGCAAACAATTCTTCATAACAAGAGCATGTAACATCAAATGTTCTGCCAAAACATAAAAAATAAAACAATTGCAAGATTTAATATGGAGTCTGGGGTTTTGAAATTAAGTCAAATTTCTAATAAAAAAGAACCATGAAATGCATGAAAAAATGCATGATTTCTTTTTTTGTTGTTGTTGTTGAGCAAGGTTTAATTAAATGGAAGAATGGTAAAAGTAAAAACATTTCTAATGTTATGAAGGATTTCTATTTCAAATAAATGCTATTCTTTTGAAATTTCTACTAATCAAGGAATTCTGAAAAAGTATGACATTTCCACAAAAAAAAAGAAAAAAATTAGCAGCACAACTCTTTTCAACATTGATAATAATAAGAAATATTTCTTGAACACCAAATAGCAAATAAGAATTAAGATCATGTGACACTGAAAAGAGGAGTAATGACTATTAAAAATGTATCTTTGCCATCACAGGAATAAATATTTTAAAAT
This sequence comes from Barbus barbus, assembly GCF_936440315.1. Taxonomy (NCBI): domain Eukaryota; kingdom Metazoa; phylum Chordata; class Actinopteri; order Cypriniformes; family Cyprinidae; genus Barbus; species Barbus barbus. The sequence continues at coordinate 17,556,335 of NC_136725.1, forward strand.
ATATTCAAATAACAAAATTATTTTAAATGGTAATATTTCACATTATTACTGTATTTTTGGTCAAATAAATGAAGCCTTGGTGAATATAACAGACTTTCTTCAAAATCTTATGAACAGTAGAGTATATGATGATTTTATGAAATAAATAAACATAATACCATATTATAGCATGCATGCTTACACATTTTAACTTAACAACTTGAAGTTAAAAAAACATTTCTGTCAGAAACCCACATGCAGAAAGGTTCAAAGTTATTATTCAGTGTACCACCTATAGCTTTAGATAATAGAGTCTGGTGACCCTCAGCATGTGGTCGAATCTTCATGGGATTAATTTGTCTGTGCCGATAAAAGCGAATCTTGACTTTGAAGGCAACATTTTAAGGCAGTCCATCATTGAAGAACTTAAAATTCAAGATAAAAGCAGCTATGTCGGTAGTAATATTCTGGCTGGTGTGCTGCGAGACTAATAACAGGGCAAGCTAATAAAGGCCATAGAGGTCAGTGTGCTCTCATACCTTAGTGGGACGAGAGAGGGTGAGAGGTCATCCGGCGCACGGGCAAACTGTTTCACTTTTTGACTAAAGGGCGTCAAACATTCAGCGGGTCAGAAAGGAGGGCGAGAGGTCGCGACCTCTGGGTTCAGATTCTGAGCACACCGGGGTTCAAAGGTCAGCGCAGGCATGTGAGGTGCCTGGGGGAGCGATGTCCCCTCCTCATCCCGCTCACCTCATTCACCTCCTGAAGGGTTATCAGGACAGAAGCCTCAATACACTCTAAATCTTCCCCTCCAACAGAAAATAACTCTGTGTGATGCCCTTGAGGTGATAGATGATGTTGTTCCTCAAAAATATTGGTGATGGATTGATGTTTTTTCTTTCTCTCCCGCAGTCCGGCTCACGAACGACAGCTCGAATCGTTCCTACCCATGAATCTTTTTGACACCAGCGCAGATCAAACTGCGGTCTGTGTGTCCTCCTGAAACCATTTCTGCTCCATCAGGATCCAGCTAGACTGCATAATCCTTCATCACAGAGACTAAACACTGCCAAGGCTCCTCGGAGACATGCATTATGTGTGACGGGGTAAAAGAAGAGCGTTAAAGAATATAGACTGGGTTAATCATGTTGCATATTAAATTGTACGTCTGTTTTACATTACCTCGTGCTTTAAGATGAAAGAACATTTGCCGTTTTTTTAAATACAAATCATTAAAATCTGTATAGTCACCAGACAGGAAACACATCACAGTGGGACAGTGATTAGTATCTAACTTTTTAAACATTAAAAAGAAAAAAAAAATGCACGTTTGAATGTGTTACATTCAGAAGTAATGTTTTTGTTAGAACTTATTTTTGTTAGCTGGTGATAGCAGGGAAAAAGGAAGCTATCATCCATAATCACATCTGTTTTTAGCTGATCTTTAATTTCTAAAATATAGTGAAAACCTCTTCATCATCTGAGAGAAAGAGAATCTGATGCAAACAGACTTCTTCTCGGTTCAGATCTGAGTCATGGCTGGGGCTAATGTGAAAAGCAAAGGCCAGACTGAACAATTTACGAATTCTGAACAAGGACAGACAAAATCAATGGCATGGCGGCTCTGAACATCATCTGTGGCTGTGGGACCGCACGCCTGGGTGCATATATCAAACTCCAGAGATCACCTGTCTCACTCCCTCCCACTTGTGATTTTTACCACCTCTCTAAACATCTCTGGCGGAGAGAGAGATTTGACCACCTTACTTTATAAACCACTCATTTTTCATTTTCATGTTGAACAAATAATGGACAAAAACTATTTAATAAACCAGCACCAATATATTATCCCATGTAATTTGATCAAAAGCAGTCATTACAATGACATATAGCAATATATTAAAAACCAGAACATAACATACTACACGTATGAATTGGCTCACAATTCAAAGCTTTGATATGAGTTGATAAAAATATAGTAGGAGCAACAGCGCGCTCAAGTGGGAGAGTGTAAAAGCAACTTTTGCTGCTGACAGTTTTGCAGGTGTTAGTGCAGACTTTGGGGCTTGTTGGGAGGACATTTTGAGTTTTTGTTAAAATTACAAATACTCTGTGGTGGAAATAACAGAATTGGTGAAATTCTATTTTAAACATTGTGGCTGAAACCACTTGCTATGGCTAATTTAATATAGCATTTGATTTATCCCCAAAACACAAAACTAAGTATTCTCACACTTTTGTGTAACTTGACAAAATAAACAAATCTTCAAATTCACTCAGAAATCTGTTGAGGTATCTCCTTTTATCACGCCCAGTGTGTTGCACGAGTGTTCAGCTTTGGTTACCCAAGGACAACATCTTGTGGCCTGAATATGTCACTCGTTTACATTGTGATTTTCTCATGCCCTTCATGTCAATATTCAATGCCTCCAAGTAGGGGTGTGCGATATTGAAAAAAAAAAAGAAAAGATTTTGATATTTTCTGGGATTTTATCAATAATGATAATTAGACGATATTTTTTACCTTTATAAAACCATTTTTTCTAAAAGTGTTCATCATCCTTTAAGCCAAATTCTTACATTTAATCAGTCATTTAGAATATTAAGACATTATAAGCAAATTAAATCAGTGTGTCAATACAATTAATCTTTGCAATGAAGAGGGAACACAAGCTGCATCTGAAGTGGCATTTAGATGTATTTACACACTGTTTAATGCAGGAAATGAATGCATTTAACCTGAAGTTACAAATGCAGAAATGTTTTGATATTTAAAAAAGTTGAATACTCATATTTGAAATTATAATTATAATTTCAATATAACTAAATTGGTATACCAGTGTACTGGTAAACTATAGGCCCTGGTTATTATTATATTCTTTGGATATTTGTCCATTAGACCTGTTGCTCCAATTACTGATTCACAGCATGGCATCAAATGTGAAATTTTGTTTCACATTTTGGTAATCAAGACTGGTAACAAATTTTTATTAAGGCAATTCCATTAGGAAAAATCATGGTGCCTGTCACCATGGTATCATTTGATAGAGGCTGAGCAGGAGATCCGAATTCAGTTCGATTCCACCGAATTGGTGTTCGGACATACTGTCCATTAATAATGCTTAAAGAAAATATGCTGTGTGTTCATACCTGCCCTAAAATGAACGTGCTGGATTGCGTAAGTAAACTTTGTGAACGTCTGCATAAAGCCTAGCTGGCCACTGCACAGGTAAGTATGAAGAGCCAATTTGACAGAATTGTAAATCTGTTCAGCACTGTTTTCAAGAGGGTGAGCAAGTGTTAGTACTGCTGCCTGTTGTTGGGTCTGAATGGGTCTCATTTGGCCCATTTATCTGAACAGAAAAGGGGTGATATTATGCAGTTAATTAATGATTTTCCTTGTTTAGCTCGTACTACAGCTCTCCAGCATTATGTTAGTTTCAAATTGTAATGCTCACCTAGATGACTTGGTTTGAACGCCTTGCCAAATCCTCACTAGCCTTGAAGATGGCTAAGTGTGAATTCGTCCAAGCAACTATCACGTATCTTGGTAAAGAACTCGGTCAAGGTCAAGTGCACATGTTAGAAGAGAAGGTGACAGCCATAGATAACTACCAGATGAGAGCTTCAAAGATTTTTAGGCATGGCTGGATACTACTGTATCTTTTGTAAAAACTTTTCTACTATTGTGCATCCTTTAACATCTGTCCTTAGTCCATCTCATCCTTTCTATGGTCTGATGAGTGTCAACACAACTTTGACTCTATTAACACTCTTCTGTGTATGTCTCCTGTTCTAGCGGCACTTGACCTTGCTTCACAGAGTTTAAGGGGCCGTTTACACAACAACGTTTTCAGACAAAAACAGGTAACTTTTAATGCGTTTTGCCTGTTCGATTAGGTATGTAGATATGCGCCGTACGTGTCGATTTTAAAGGCAAGCATGAACAAATAGCATGCCAACTACTGGCCTGGCATACAGCAATTTTGGCAGTTTTTGCGGATATGTGTAAATGCGATATATACGTTAAACCTTTTAAAAACGCAAGGGAAAAACTTTCTGTTTTTTGACTACATCGTTGTTGTGTAAACAGCCTAAGTTAGAAGTGAATGCCAGTGCTGTTGGTGCCGGTGCCATATTACTGCAAGAAGATTAAGGATAGCATTGATCACCCTGTTTGCTTTTTCTCACACAAGTTCAATAGGCATCAACTCAATTATTCGACAATCGAGAAGGAGGTGTTAGCGCTGTTAATGGCCCCTCAGTATTTTGATGTATACGTGGGGTCTAGCAATCTGGCAGTTAGTTTTTACTTTACTCACACTACATTTTTGGAAGGTAATGGTACTTTTACCAAAGACTATAGAATACCCAAGACATGTCACTCGTATAGATTTGAATGGGAAAAATGCAACACTCAATATGGCCACTCTATCGAACTAAGCCCCGCCTTCTGAGCAAAAGAGCAAATCCCTAATCAGTAAAGTCAGCACATCACTCCAGCTGCTGTTAGAAGTCTCGGCTGCTATAGAAACAGTAAGTGTACTGAGACGTGCGCCTAGAACTGCGCATGCACAATGGCTGGTCTAGCCTGAAAAATAAGCTTTTTTAAACGCTATTTGAGCAAAATAAACACAATTTTTGATGCAGTTGTTGTCAGATTTCATTGGTGATTTCAAATATGAAATTTATTCGTGTGCTTGGGGAACAGTTTTGGAGAATTTGAGAGAGATAGGAGCTGTACTTGCATGCCCGAGAGGAGTTTCAAAGATGGCTGCTGAGTGACATGACTTGCCTTAAAGGGACTTTGCTTTTACTTGAATACATTTTTTCAGCACTCTTTCCACCAAGTAAGGCCCTTTCATACTGAGAATGATATTTATACAGTAACTGTAACTACAGTGGGGGAAAAAATTATTTGATCCCCAGCTGATTTTGTATGTTTTCCCACTGACAAAGAAATGAAGTGAGAGACAGAATAACAATAAAAAAATCCATAAAAATGCATTTCAAAAAAGTTATAAATTGATTTCCATTTTAATGAGTCAAATAAATATTCGATCCCCTATCAATCAGCAAGATTTCTGGTTCCCAGGTGTCTTTTATACAGGTAAAGTACTGAGATTAGGAGCACTCTCTTAAAGGGAGTGTTCCTAATCTCAGTTTGTTACCTGTATAAAAGACAACCTGACCACAGATGCAATCAATCAATCAGATTCCAAACTCTCCACCATGGCCAAGAGCAAAGAGCTGTCCAAGGATGTCAGGGACAAGATTGTAGACCTACACAAGGCTGGAATGGGCTACAAGACCATCGCCAAATAGCTTGGTGAGAGGGTGACAACAGTTGGTGCGATTATTGGCAAATGGAAAAAACACAAAATAACTGTCAATCTCCCTCGGACTGGGGCTCCATGCAAGATCTCACCTCGTGGAGTTTCAATAATCATGAGAACGGTGAGGAATCATCCCAGAACTACAAGCGACGATCTTGTCAATGATCTCAAGGCAGCTGGGACCATAGTCACCAAGAAAACAATTGGTAACACACTACGCCGTGAAGGACTGAAAACCTGCAGCGCCCACAAGGTCCTCATGCTCAAAAAAGCACATGTACAGGCCTGTCTGAAGTCTGACAATGATTCAGAGGAGAACTGGGTGAAGGTGTTGTGGTCAAATGAGAACAAAATCTAGCTCTTTGGCATCAACTCAACTCGCCGTGTTTGGAGGAGGAGGAAGGCTGCCTATGACCCCAAAAACACCATCCCCACCGTCAAACATGGAGGTGGAAACGTTATGCTTTGGGGGTGTTTTTCTGCTAAGGGGACAGGACAACTGCACCACATCAAAGGGATGATGGATGGGGCCATGTACCGTCAGGATACTTTTTTCGCCCACTCTATATCAGTGTCCACACCAATGTATGATTACAGTATATTGCAAGAGCACATGCAGTTTTTTTTTTAAAGTTAGAGCTCTCTAAAGCAGGATGGATTCTGATTGTCAATGTTTTTATCATTCATTAGCTGGAAAAATAATTCTGAAAGTGATTCCAACTATATAGTTCCTCTGTCATTATCATTACTGCTTTAATGTATAATTCCCTGTTCTTATATAATTCAAGTGATTGTTGCCACTTCAGGGGTGCTACTTTTTCTATAAGCATGCACCGTCTCACTTCTTTTGCAGCATATCACTTTTAAAAATGTGTCTTGACTGTCGAGACCTTGCATTTTTTTTCTCTACTGCCCATGTTTTACGTGTTAAAGGGATCATTGGATGCCCATTTTACACAAGTTGATATGATTCTTTAGGTTCTTAATGAAAAGTCTATAACATACTTTGTTTAAAAATTCTCAATAGTAGTGTAAAAACACCTTTTTAAACCTGTCAAAATTAGCTCTGTTTTTAGCAAGCTATTATAGTCCATGTCGCTTTAAAAGCTAATGAGCTCTGCTGACCCCGCCCCCTCCTTCTTCCGTGGAGTGACGAGCAGACTTTAAACTTCAGCCGCTAAACTAGCACATTATTAGGAAAGGTGATTTGCATTCCCTTCAAAACGAAAGTAACGTTAATCCTCTGCGTCTTCTGTGGCTCAGATGTCAGGAGTAAATGAGACTGCTATGTTCATTATTACATCCAACAACTAAACACTTCAATCACTTAATCAGAGACATTCTTGTCTTCCCCTGCACCGGAGTTGACACAAAGGCGGACAGCTCTCAGCTTACTCAGGGCGGGTCTAAAGTAAGACGGCCTTGTCGATCAACTCTCGTGGGAGCGGTCTGTGCAGAGCTACGTCATTCTGCCAGGAATCTCAGAGCAGCCTGATTTGAGAAAGGGGATTAAAAAAAAAACACTGGGTGGATTTTTTATCATTGTAGGATGGATGTGCACACACACTTCCAACACACATGTATGTTCAAACAACTTGTAAAGGGAATTTTGCATCCGATGACCCCTTTAACAGAGTTTTCAATTGACCTCCTTTTTAAAATGGTCCTCAGAGGTACCCAAATTCTTTTCATAGAGAGATTTCAAATTCAGCACTGGTCCAACAACCCTTTCTCATTTGTTTCCAGTGAAAAAGATTGTAAGTCACATTTTGCCTAATCATTTAGAGCAATATTAACATGTCCATGTAAAGTACACAATGCAAAAGAGCAGCTCATGTCTTCTGGGCATAAGAGAAAAAAAATAAAAATCTGTTGGTGTTTCCTTGTAAATATAATTATGAGACTAAATGAGATGAGGAAAATGGACCCATTGATGCAAAATCTGTGTATCTGCAAAACAATGTCACTTTCCAATGCCACTAACTATGCCTTTCTGTAAAAACGCTCTGAATTCATAATTCTTTTAGTTGACCAATGCTGTTTGTACTATGCTGATGGGTTAATAAACAGGGGAAAACTGACAGGCTCCCAGTTTCAATCAAGTGTTTACAGCTTCATTGATTATAATGTGAGCTATTTTATATTGGTCTCTCTGTGTGTGTCCAATAATAAGGATGTAGGATAATAATAAACAAGACAGTCATGGCTTGCTATATTGTTTATATTGCAGTAAGAAAATATATTCATCATTTAAATGTCTAATTTTTAAATTGTGTCATAAATCAATCTCAGAAAAATGTTATGGGGTTTCAAATCAAAATATGACTTTCTGTTATGAAACAGGACATTGATTTCATACATGTCCTCAAATGAGGACAACGGGACTAAAAATTATTTTTAGTTATGTTTATTACGCATTTTGGGGACACTTCATTTCCAGCGATATCGTCGACCTGATTACAAAGACACTATTTAAACTGAACTGAGCTGGATGATGACATCACTGAATTCAATAATGAAATGCCTTTAACTGACTTTTCATTTTACATTATTGACACACTATTTTCCTTCTTTGATATTGTGCAGTTGCTTTGACACAATTCACATTGTTAAAAGCGCTATATAAATAAAAATAAAGGTGACTTGACAACAAATGAATAGGGAAAGAAATTATATTTCAATATTCTATGAAATATTATATATTATTATGAAAATCTGGTCAATTATTACTCCCATTATTACACTTCTTTTTTCATTACATGTTCCCCCAAAAACACATTAATATGCAAATTAGATTTAGTTTATAGATACATTGTATATAATGAGAAAACCCGTTTATGGCCATTTTACACATATTTTGCATAAAGAAAAAAGGTATATTGAATCATTCTGTTATAACATTGTTGAGAATCATCTTTATACAAAGTTTGGTAAAAAAAAATAAAAATCTTAAACTAAAAATGTATCGGGTGATTTAAAAAATCTATTGTTTTTGCCCATGCATGTTCATTCATGTCTTTTTAGTTTTTCAAAGAAATTGAGTCCCGATGTCCTCAACCGAGGACATAGCATAACTTATAAATTAAATATCATTTTTTTAAATAGTTTTTTTTTTTTTTACATTATTCTAAATGCTCTAAACAATTTAAAGACATGACAAAAACTAATTTTTTCCTAAAACTTTTTTTCTCGGGTCTTAAGAGGTTAACAAACAGTTAATACTAGTTTATTTTAATCTGGTCTGGAAATAGACCAGATGAAATAGAATGGAAATAGATGGTAATAGCTACCAATAGCATAAAATTCAAGGCATTAATGTTTGCCTACAAAACCACCACTGGCTCTGCATCTCTTTACCTAAATTCATTACTTCACACTTATGTGCCCTCTAGAAGCTTGCATTCTGCAAGTGAACGTTGCTTTATTGTACCATCCCAAAGAGGCACAAAATCACTTTCATGGACTTTTAAATTAAATGTTCCCTCCTGGTGGAATGACCTGCCCAACTCAATCTGAGCCTTACCAAAATCGCAAGTAAAATCATGATATCAATCAAACAAATAGAAGGGTGAATATTTTTGTCCATATTGCACAATACACACAACACTTTCACAGTCAGAGCATTCTTTTAGAACATTCACACAGATGTTGTTTTTTAAATTGAGATTATGCAAATGATCTAAGACATCACAGCCAGGATTCTAAGCAGAAGCTATAAATAGAGTATGCAAATGATCTATGACATCACAGCCAGGATTCTAAGCAGAAGCTATATATAGTGCAGGTGTACCTAAGAGCCTCATAGCAGCATTTGAGAAAGATCAAATACCAGTTTGTGGTTTACAAATAGATAACCAGGACCAGTAGATAAGTTCAGATAAGATTATACCTCTGCACTGATTCTGAATATTCAATGGATTCCCTCAGCTCAGGCTGTCCCAGTTTTAACCTAAGTGCATGTCGTCAGATTGAGATGAGACGGGGTGTTAAAAGACAAAGAGAGAATTGCAGCAGTTCAGAGAGCAGAGAATGGAAAAGGATAGAATTAGACCTCAGCTCTGATTTTGATTATTCAGTGGATTCCCTCAGCTCAAGCTGTTGTTCTCCAGCATTACCTGTAGACACGTCCAGATTTCACCTAAGTGCAGGTTGTCAGATTGAGACGAAACGGGGTGTAAAAAGAAAAAGAGAGAATTCCAGCAGTCCAGAGAGCAGAGAATGGAAAAGGATAAAATTAGACCTCTGCTCTGATTCTGATTATTCAGTGGATTCCATCAGTTTAGGCTTATCTTCTCCAGCATCACCTGGAGACACGTCCAGATTTCACCTAAGTGCAGGTCATCAGATTGAAATGAGACGGGGTGTTCAAAGAAAGAGGGAGAAATCTGGCAGATCAGAAAGCATAGAGAGGAAAATGAGAAAATTAGATCACCAGTCTGATTCTTTGATTGATTCTCTCACATATGCATTTTCTCACATGTATATTAGTACTCCACCAGCAACATTTGAGGAGACACCTATGGAAATCTCCAGTGAAGATGAAGAACAACCTGGACCATCACATATGGTCAACAATGGTATAGGCATTCCTGGAGAGCTCAGAACAGCTCCTGACCGAAGCTCAGGCAGATCTGATTATGATTATTCAATGGATTCCCTTAGCTCAGGCTGTTCTTCTCCAGCATCACTTGAAGACACACGTCCAGATTTCACCTAAGTGCAGGTTGTCAGATTGAGATGAAACGAGCTGTGGAAGGAAAGAGGGAGAAATCTGGCAGATCAGAAAGCATAGAGTGGAAAAGAAGATTAGACCAAAAGTCTGATTCTTTGATTGATTCTCTCACCTATGTGTTTTCTCACATGTATATTAGTACTCCACCAGCAACATTTGAGGAGACACCTATGGAAATCTCCAGTGAAGATTAAGAACAACCTGGACCATCTCATATTATCAACAATAGTTAGGTCAGACCTGGACGATCACAAATGTAAGGGTACATCATAGATGGTCTTACCCTGGACCGTCTCGCCAGGGTAAGATGGATCATGGTAAAAGAAAAAGGGAGAATTATGGCAGGACAGTGAGCAGTGAATGGAAAAGGATAAAATTAGACCCCAACTTTTATCCTCCAGCATTACATGGAGATGCATCTGACCTAAGTGCAGGATTGTTATATCAAAGGTGCATCCCACATTGTGTACTTATGCACTATTCTATGACGTTTTGTAGTATAGTGCGAGTAGTGTGTTCACACTGAAAATTCCAAAAATAAAAAGTGCACTTTAAATACCCGGATGATGCACTTAAATAATGAAAGAATTAAGTGCGGAATGTTGAACACTTCATGCTCTCAACTGTCGCAGCTTTAATTACGTCGTGAAGGGGGAGGGGCTATCAGACTACGATTATTAATGACAAAATAACCTTATATAATTCATACACTACATGGTTGAGTGCATAGTGTATAAGCACATAGTGTATAAGTGCTTAGTGTGTCATTTGGAATGCAGTTCATGTCTCTAAACCAGACAACAGAAAATAAACTAATAAGTTATAACAATAAAAAAAATTATCTCAAGTGTATGTACAGATTTGTAGTATTGTTGAATAATCAAATACTAATGCTGCATAATAAATAAAATGGTGCATAGTCCTCATTATATGAATTAAATGTTTTATAAATTATTAAAGTTATTCAGTCAAAAGCAGTGAGTGATGTGTGTTGTTTGATTAACTTGATGCAGTTTACAGATGGTGGCGGAGCTAGAGTTTTATAAATGGGGTGGCAAAGGCTAATTCAGGGGGTCCATAGACCACTCCACAATCACATTACCCCACATTAACTATACATTCCAGTCATAACTTCAAATGTCATCTATTGGAAATTTGGAACTTATTTCTCTTATTTTGATCATCTCATTAACCAGCGGTTGGAGCAAAGGATCTAATATTAACTTACAAAGTGAATTTTGTAAATGTTTAGGAAACATAAAACTTCAAATAGGGCTGCCAACTATTGAGTTCAGCCTGGAGTGAGAATTATTCAGGAATAATTAACAAGGTTTCGATTAAGTACATGTTACTCTTTTACTCAATTTTTCTACACTAAACTATACAGGACCTTACTTCTTTTAGTTACTTTCAGTCTACTTTTTTATGTACTTCTCGGAAATATACTTAAAATGACATTTAAGTATACTTGACTTATACTTAGAAAAAGTCTAAATATATATTTAAGCTATACTTGTGCTCCGAGAATCCATGTTTTCATTGTTATATGGTAGGGGGTGATATTATGCATCTGCTGTACAGAATTTCCAAAACACAAGTGAAAAAGAAACCGAAACAACAGACGCTTACACATGTAATCTAACACGATCATCAGACATTAAAAATCATCAAAACTCTGTAACGTTATGGAATAAAATGTCGACCCATGAAGATGTAATAATGACTGGGGAGTTGTTCGACTCCATATGTGACCCTAGACTACAAAACCAAGTGTCTTAAATGTAAATTTTTCGAAATTGAGATTTAGACATAATCGGAAAGCTAAATAAATAAACTTTCCATTGATGTATGATTTGTTAGGATCAGACAATATTTGAGATACTATTTGAAAGTCTGGAATCTGAGGGTGCAAAAAAATCAAAATACTGAGAAAATCGCCTTTGAAGTTGTCCAAATGAAGGTCTTAGCAATGCAAGTTTTCATATATTTACGGTAAGAAATTTACTAAATATCTTTACTTAATATCTTAATGATTTTTGGCATAAAAGAAAAATGGATCATTTTGACCTATACAATGTATTTTTGGCTATTGCTACAAATATACCCCAGCGACTTAAGACTGGTTTTGTGGTCCAGGGTCACATATACGTTTTGATTATCATTCTGAATCCAATTCATAGTCTGGAGGGCAGTGTTTCCTATTCGTTAAATAGACTGTGGTGGCCCGCCACTGTTTAATAATAAACCAAAAATGCTTTGCTTGGACATAAAGACTCATTTGAACCAATACATTTTAATGAATGGTTAAAACCATAGTTAAAACAACTGATATGTACACCACTAGCAAAGAAGGATCCTATCTTAAAAAAATATGAAAGCCAGTGGAAAAATCACAAACTGTTTCTTCCGAAGCTCCAAGATGGTGTGGCATGTTAAGATAAATTTTAGTAGCTCTGCTGACAAAAAAAAATGATTATAATTCACCTAAACTGTGTGCATGGGCGTAGAACGCGGGGGACGTGGTAATGTATTTATGTTTATATATTTTATTTATAAAATTATTTAATACAATTTTAATGATGCATTTTCATATTCAAATCTGGCCTCTGGTATAAAAGTGTGCGTGGAACAGGAAAAGATCACATACCAGTGTACTAAAAATGATTTTACTGTAATAACTGGTGTTTTATTTATTTATTATTATTTAACTCATTACCTCTGAATAACCTTGTATAAATAAATAATATAATTTTTTATGTTATTTATATTTTGTTATTTTATCCAGAAGGGGGCGCTAACAGATGAAAAATGCAATGACCTGAAAGAGAAGGCATAATTACCACAAACACCTCTCTGACCTTGTTCACAGTTAAGCAGGAAACTGACTTTCAACATCATGTTTTTGTCTGCGGCCAGTCAAATTATTTCACGTGAAAGCGTCCAGACATTACATACTTCAAGTAGCCTACCAGCTCAAAACCAGCATGTTCAGGAAACATTTCCATTTGAGAAGTGATTTGGCAATCACTCTCACTATTTCAATCTAAAGAACAGATCTTCTGTGACCGACTAACCTTGAAACTTTTCCAGGATGAGTGTAAGAAAAGCACTTTAAGTCCATGGCAAAAATAAACCTGCAGGACCTGATTAGTGTTGAAACAATAAGAGCCAAATGCAATTAAGAACCATGGAATTACAATATTTGTAGACATTTTATGGAACCAGTATTACATTTTTTTTTTGCTTACAATGATAATATCTTGTTTTTACTACATTGGAGTATAAAGTAAAATCCATGATCAAAAATCTCTTATTGTCACCAAGACTCCATTTATTTAAAAATAAATATGTCATATGTCAAAATATCATTTTACCAGTACTTTCCCTGTAGGCCAAACTCACTCTGGAACTTGTCATTACTCTAGTAATGCAACTAAAAACACAACAGAAGTCATGTCAAAGCAGTGTCCATCTCTGCCACGTGTCCTCCTGTCTCCCACTGACAGCACGTGGACAGCACGTTTGTTTTGATGGGAACGTTGGGGTAATTGCAACTCATTAGCAGTCAGGGCCGCGGCACCTAAAGAGTGACGGCCCACTGCCGCTATTGGATTATGGGAGGGATTTTCAACTTGCATTAATCTGTGAGGCCACAGACAGTCCAAAAGCCACTCAATCCCAGCGCTCTTTGTGCGTGAGAGCTCACACACTCTCTAACCCATATGCAACTCTCCGATCAAAGTGTGTGAACCAGCAAAGACGCAGACTAAGACTTGGAAAATGAACCTCTTCTGCTTCACTCTGGTAAGAGAAAATTTTCTTGTTTGCTCATTTATATACTCTGACAGCAGGATGTGGACTATTCCAGAAGATGAACAGAAATGAGAGTTTGATATCTCATGTTCTGAATTGACTCACGCCGACGCTGTATGCCATATCAGATTGAACTGATTATCTGCGTCTCTGCCGGTAGAAGAACAAGATTAGATTCTTGATTCCACTGGTGTTGGTTCAATTTGAGCTGTATTCTTTCATTTGTATAACAACAGTGGTTTAATATACTCAAGTAAGTACTTGAGACTTTAGAGATATTACAAACCAATATTTAAGAAAAAGTTGCTAAAATGCAAATTTTAGCTGCAGATATGACATTATCTTGCGGCAAGAGAAAGTGGGATTGTGATTGTATGGAAACGTTAGGTAAGGATTACCGTGAGACAGAGAGCTCCTTACAGCAGATCACGGATCAGCAGAAAGGAAAATATCCTATTCATAGATCAGGGGCACCACAGCACCTCTGAAGGTCTTGAGAGGCCACTACATTCCCCGAATCCAGATATATCCATCCAACAACAGCCTGTAGCTCCTGAACGTTGCTCTCAACATTCCATACTTCATTTCATAGAATGCAGATCTAAAAATCATAGCTCAAGACCTTCAGCCACACATCTATCACATGGTTATTGTATAATTGCAGAAATTTTGTGCATGTCATGAAGATGTTGGAGATTAATAATAATAACAGTAATAATATGGATATTATAAATAATATAAAAAATAATAAATTAAATACATAAAACAACATAGTATTGTTACAAATAATACAAACAATAATATATTATAGATATTATTAAAACTGGAATTACTACAAATGAATCTAATATTAATAACAATAATATATAAAGTGTGTGTGTACATATTTCTGTGTAATTTTTACAGTACGTATGAATCTATATCTATACCTATATCTATATATATATCTATATCATCTGTGTGTGTGTGTATTTCTTTTTTTTTTAAATCTAGAAGAATTTTATATTATATATATATATATACACACACACACATACACACACACAATAATAATAATACATGTATGTAAGAATCTAGACAGATCTTTATTCACTTTGGTAAAATTGTTCCTTATTTGAATCAAAATTGTGATTCATCACCTTTGACCTGTCATAGATCACCCCTAAAAGCTGCTTTAGAGGTGCAATTTGACATAAACTGTTTTAAACTGGTAAAAATGAAGGTGAAATATGGATGTTTTGGAGGTATTTCCACAAAAAGGCTCATATTTCTTAGAATAAATGTTCTTATTTTGTGCTTGGTGCAGGATGGCTCTACAGACAGCCTGTACGAGCCGGCTCAGATTGGACAGAACACTCAAGATTTATTACCCAGAAGGCTGCCTAGTCCCAACACCATGAAGAACATTAGTGTGTGGAGTGGATCTGAGCCCTGCATCGCCATGGTGGGTTCATCCGCACGTGCCTAGAAATGCAAGGGAAATCACATGGTCTTTCATGAGACTCTGAGCTGCGGTTATGTCGAATGTGACATTGACAAAAATATTAATAAGGAAAAGTGCTACCACCTGTATAACTGCTGATTAATCTGTGAATGACGTGTGTGGGGTACAGCAGGTCGCACTCATTAGGAAATTACCAAAATCCCAGCATGACTTTTTATCCAGACGAGATGCCACACGAGGCCATGGACATCTGATGTATCAGATATCATGATGCACTAAATATATTCTTGTATTTTATTCTAGAAG
This sequence comes from Barbus barbus, assembly GCF_936440315.1. Classification (NCBI taxonomy): domain Eukaryota; kingdom Metazoa; phylum Chordata; class Actinopteri; order Cypriniformes; family Cyprinidae; genus Barbus; species Barbus barbus. The sequence goes on from NC_136725.1 coordinate 17,571,945, forward strand.
CTTCCAGAGAATCGCACAAGTAAGACTCAAGAAAGTACGATTTTGGAAAAGGCAAAGAGAAAGTAAGTTCTGGATCTTTTGGTCCGTTAATGATACCTCAAGACCTGTTATTTATGTTAATACATTTCTCAAAATTACACCTTTTATGAGAATGATAACAAACATAGACTGTCAGGGTGGTTTATTTGCATCAGGGCGCCCATTAGATCATGATGTGCCATATGTTGTGTTTTATGAGAGAATGAGAGAGCTGGATTAGGATTATATTAATTGGGACAAGTGTGAGGGATTTAGTTACTGTTCCAACTCACCTGTTTCAACCAATGCCTGATTTGTCCCTGCTTAAGCATACTGGTTATGAGTTGCTTGCAAAATAGCAGTTTGACCAGAACAAGTCATGTAATGGTTACAGAAAAAGAAAAAAGTAGAAGAAAAAATGAATATTGACTATCACAAATTAAAACGGACTCAGAACTGATTCAGTCTGAATCACAGACCGTTTGTTACATCGTAGAAATTCAAGAAGGTCATTGAGGAAACGAGTGCATCGATTGCCTAGTTTTCGACAGAAAAATACTGACTCTTATTTTGGTGTCTGATGTTTCTCCCACTGGCTGCCTTCCAAACTTTGAACTTTTACGGCCATATAAATTATGGTTATGTTCGTTGACCATAAAAAAGGTAACGTTATGTAAGGACGGACTGAACTGGCGTGCAATCTAAATTAAACCGTTCATACTCATAGCAACGGTGTTCATTAAATTTTATTGCGTAGCCTATGGTGGGCTACTACAACAACAGCGAGTTATAAATTGAAAATAAACCTGATGAATAAAATGCATTTATAAAAAAAAAATATATATATATAATTAAAAGATTTAAGGATTAAAAGAAGCAAACAAATAATAAAAAAATCTTAGACTTAGTATTTATATAATATTAATTGATTATGCTTCCATTTTAATATCACACTTTAAATAACCATTATATAGCCTACTGTAACATTAAAAACTGTCAACTGTAAACATGTACACATCCTTCCACAGGCCGTTTTCACAGTTTTAGAAATTTGTTGTTGGAATGTTATGTTTATTTATTTATTTTATGCAGTTTCTCTTTTACATGACAGGTCCCGATTACTATCCACATTAGAAGATGAGACTACAGGTTTGTCTGTTTGTTTTGAATGAATACCCAGAATTCCTTGCTGATTTCCCTCACAGTTCATTAAAAACTTAAACCACATGCCTAATACTATAGTACTAATAATACTGCTCATCATAGAACAAAGTGTCATAGAGTTTAAAGGTCTGTCAAATTCATAATCCGAGGGTCAGTTATTCCATCCAGGACTTCATCTGTCTGGAACCATAGCATTAAGCTTTATGCGTCTGAATTATTATTTTTATTTTTTTGCTTTGTTTCTGGATTAAGGATTGATTTTTTTTTTTTTATTCGACCCACTGAATTCCAGCAAAGCTCTTCTGCCTTGTATTTTTGAGCACTGTTACCCAAATGCCAGCCCTGCTGACCTACTTGGCGGCAGCGCCTCTCAATAACACTATTTCATTTGCCTTCCATGTTTTGCTCTTAAAATAACCCGTTATTATCTCTGACAGATCGTACAGAGTCTGATGCCCACTGGCCGTCCACCAGGAAAAAAGACTGCTTGGTACATAGCAAGAACCATTCGAACACAGGTAACAGGTTCAAAGAGACTGCAGTGTGTGTGTTTTGTTAGCCGCGGAAGTGTGGTGGGCTCGGGGTCAGAGAGAGCTGTGCGTGTCAAACAGTTTTAGTGGATTAGATCAGTGATGACACAAAGCAATTCCAAAAGCCCATGTGAAACAGAGGATTTGATTTGGGCTCAGACTGATTCACTGACAGTCAGAAAAAATGTGATCAGGGTTCACACTCTCTTCCCCAGACTTCCCAAGTTTCCATCTAAATGTAAAGTCTGAATTGTCATAAATCCAGGGCTTGAGCTAAATTGTGCTGCATTTTAATCTAGAGACGGTCAAAGATCACCACCGGTCAAAACTCAGTAGAGAAGAGGAACGGGTGAATTCAGAGAAGACGGTTAAAAATCCTTCCGTCCAGGTAAATCACAGCAGCAACACAGAAAAAATATTGTGCAATATTACTTTAATGAGATAAACACAAACCCTGCCATCCAGAAAATGTGTCTCTTGATAATACAGGATAAATTTCTCAGTGATTAAATTCTCCATTACACTAATGCGATTCAGTCATCTGTGTATTATTGCACTTTTATCATTCTTTCAATGTCAGACCTGAGATCTTTACAATAAGACGATATCACTTTCAAACTGATTCAGCATTGGTGTTTTTATTCACAGGGTGTGAATTTTGAAGCCTGGAATCCCAATAGAGAAAACTCTGAATGCAGACAGCAAGACTTGGTGAGTTTCGTCTCAAACCTTAAACTTTTCAATAGTTATTGCACTTTTTTGTGGACAAGGCGTCTGTTATGATTTTGAATTACTTCCTTCACTTATGGGTCAGTCCAGATTTGTCATATTTCCCATACTAATGGAAAAATATGAAAAATTATGCATAAATGGTTAAAAAAAAATTCCTGAAAATTAAATCAAAAGAACAAAATATTAGAAATGCACCAATATTTATGGCTAGTATGATAAGCTGAATACAGATAAATTAGCCAATATTAAAACAATTTCATATACAGTAAATTAAAAATAAAACCCTAAGAACTAAAATGAATAATTTTAAACAAAAAATTACTGATATTACAATGTAATGTGATTTTGTTTAAATATAAAAAACACCAAAAACTAACATTAAGTATTTTAAAATGAAAACTGAAGTGGATGTGGTACTGATATAATGTGCATCCATTTAAAATATTTAATAAACAAACACAAAGACATAAAGGATATATAGAAATGTGTGGGTACTTAAAAAATAAATAAATAAATATATTTTATTTCATTTCTAAGCCTGCTTTTATTGCTTCTGACATTATGTGAAGTAATCAAATTGTAATTTGAATCAAAAAAGGATAAAGAATGCATATCTTTGAAAAGCTTTTTATAAGGTCAGAGTCTGAGGGCAGAGCTTTAGTATTACCCAGAATCCCCAGCAGTTTGTAGAATATTGTGTGTGTTGATCTTGAGGCAGATTGAGAGAGGTCAACTGTACGCAGCATCTCTGATCTCCCTCACATGCTGTAATTACCCAATGCCTCTTCATTTCAGACCAGGAGGTCAGAGAGTGAAGATGAGGCACAGGGTACACTGAAGAAGATCCAGAAACTGGTGGGAGGTAAAAAGGGAGGTCAAAGTGCCACAGAGGAGTCGAGAAACAACACAGAACCTGGTGGTGAGAACCTAAATAATCATTTCCTCATGTGGACAAAATAAAACAAAAAGCTGCATCATCCTTATTGGTTCCTTTTTACGTCATTTGACAGAATCCAATGGCAAAGGCCACAGTCCTGTCATAACCTGCATCAATCTGACCAAAAAAGCTGAGAAGAAGCACACAAGGGCATCCACACGGCAATCCCAGCAGCCCCTGCAAGATAAAGACATTGATACATCAGAAACAGAGGGTTCTTGGAGTCCAGGGCTCTTTCAGGAGTACTGGAGCCCCATGGCGTATTCTCCAGCGTGGGACACGTCCACACACACCTGCCACAGGTCAACAGCTGAGCAGGTCATGTACAACTTCAACTTCACCCTCCCCAGAGACACGGACTGGGAGAAATACGAGGAGCTCTTTCACCGACTGGACCCCTACAAACGAGACCAGCAAGACCGGTGGATCACCCACTCCGTCATGGACCTGGATGCACCGGACCCTCTGGTGAGACACTGATCAGAGCTGCACTTCCCATTGAAAGGACACACAAGATTAACAGCATCACATGCTGGAGACAAGCATTCCAATGTATAATGTGCTGGTGATATGGAGATTTCTGGCAGAAGAGCTAAAACTACAAAATATGCAAAACAGAGTTTTATTAACCAAGGTGTACCACAAAACAGTCTTTTTAATATTTTTAAAATAGTAATGTTTTCCTTGAGCCACAAGATAACAAAATAGGCCTGTTTGTGGTGCATACTGCTTAAAAGACAAAAACTTTTAAAATGTATACAGTGCCCTCCAAAAGTATTGGAACGGTAAAGACAAAATCGCTCTGTTGGCTGTGGAGTCAAGAGATTTACAAATATGACTAAAACATGAATATGAGACAAAACTACAGAATGTCACATTTTATTATTGGGTGATTCAACACATAGATGTTTTACCAGCTAATAAGTTCAGCACTTTTAGAGTTTCATCCCTCTATCTGATGTGAGCATAAGTATTGGAACAGTTGCCTCACAGGTCTTTCTAAGTGATCAGCTGTGTCCTGTTGCATTAATTCTTCAGATATTAAAAGCAGGGAATGTGTCGTATCAGTTATATCCATTACTTCTATATTCTGAATCTTGCATTCGATGATGACACACACAAACCAGGATGAAGATGAGGGAGCTGACTTTGAGAGAAAAGCAAGCAATTTGGATGCTAAAAGAAAAGAGGAAGTCAGATAGAGCTCTAGCAAAAACAAAGGACATGGAGAAATCAAGAGTTTGGAAACCACCATCGACACCAGCAACCAACAACTACCTGATCGGCTGAGTAGTAGTTGATGCAGTAGTTGATGACAGACATATCATAAAAGCTGTGAAAATGAACCCTAAAAGACGTGTCTGTAAAATCAGCAACAACTTCCAGAAAGCTGGGGTGATGCTCTGACAATCTACTGTCCTCAGGAGACTTTGACACAGAATTACAGATGCTACACAGCAAGATGCAAACCTCTGACCAGCACCAAAAATAGAAAGGCAAGATTAGAGTTTGCAAAAAAGCAAAAAGATGAGCCAGAAGAGTTTTGGAGCTGTGTTTCTGGACCGATGAGACAAAGATGAACCTTTATCTAAGTGATGGCAAAGCAAAAATGTGGAGAAAAAAAGGGAACTGCAATGATCCCAAGCATACAGCCTCATCTGTAAAGCATGGTGGAGGTGTTGTCATGGCATGGGCATGTATGGCTGCCTCTGGAACAGACCCTCTCAACTTTACTGATGACTTAATGTATGATGACAGTAGCAGAATGAATTTGGAAGGGTACAAAACCATCTTGCCTACCAATATTCAAGAAAATGCCACCAGATTCATTGGGAAGCGCTTCATATTGCATCAGGACAATGACCCAAAACACCCTGCCAGTTCAGTCAAGGAATTTATAAGGGCAAAGAAATGGAAAGTCTTAGATTGCCCAAGTCAATCTCCAGATTTAAATCCGATTGAACATGAATTTCACCAGCTGGAGAGGAGAGTAAAGGCAGAAACTCCCCAAAACAAGCAACAATTGGAATTGGCTGCATTAAAGGCTGGGAAAAGCATTTCAAAGGATGAGACCAAGAGTCTGGTGATGTCTATGGGTCACAGACTCACTGCTGTTATTGTGCGCAAGGGATCTGCAACTAAATAATAGCTTTTAATCTTTTATAGCTGCCTGATGTTCAACTGTCCCAATACTTGGAATACTTACAATGAGTGGGATGAACTCTAAAAGTGATGCTCTTTTTATTTGGTAAAACATGTATGTGTTGAAATGGCTAATAATAAAATGTGACATTTTTTATATTTGAAAATATATTAAACAGAAAACAGGTATTGCAAATGTAATAATATTTCACAATATTACTGTTTGTACTGTATTTAAAATTCAGCCTTAATGAGCATATAAGAGGCTTCTTTCAAAAAATATAAAAAAATCTCACTGACCCTTTTTTAAATTAATTGATGATAAATAAATGCTCAATTAAAGATATTTCTTATTTCTTCAGATCATATAAATTACATCAGAATGGCCTAGTTCTGGGTGTTGCTCTAAAAGATTGTCATGATGATAAGGACTCATTATTTTCTCTTGAAGAGACACTTTAAAGTCCCTGATTAGAGATGTCAGAGTAGACGCTCACATCCTGTGTGCGGTTGAGGAAGTGTGTTTAGACTCAACTGCATGTGTGAGCTGCTTCAGGACAGTGCGGGTGTCTTCAATAAGAGCTGAGCGGCTTTCTGTCCGAAGAAATTAAGACAAAACATTTGACATAGTTGGCAGAATGCTTCAAAGAAAACCATCCAATGTCTCTGACAAATCAAGGAACAAACCCAAGGTAAAAATGATTTTTTAATTCCAAAAAAAACAAAAAACCACACACTTTGTCCATCTGTTGTGGTGAAATGATACATTACACAAGTACTGTGAGCGCTCAGCTAACAGTTATTCTGTTTTAGACTTATTAGCCATATGAAAATCTGTCACCTTTAGTGACCATTAGTGATGATCTCTTCTGTGACCGCAAGATTATGGTGTGAATCTCAAGATGCAATCAAGACCACTTTAACCTATTTTATCTCTTCATTTTGGTTCAGCGTTCCACCAGTTTTGGGATTTTTGACAGACAGCAGCCCACCCAGGTCAAGGCAGAAGAGAAGGTAGAAAGTTTGGTGAGTTTGGTTTCTTTAGTCATTAAAGCACAAATAAAAAGCTGGACTCTGAAATCTCCCATACTGAACTCCATGTGTGTCTCTGTAGCCTGTGGAAGCAGCTGAGGTGGATCCCAGTAAATCAGGAGGTCTCGGGAAGAAGATGAAGAACATCTCACTGACCATGCGCAAAAAGATGGGCAGGAAATACACTAAAGCCATGTCAGAGGAAATGGTGAGCGCTTGCTTGACAGTTCAGCAACTCTAACCTTAGAACAACATCAAAACTTACCCACCATGTTGTTACACTTTTAAAAACAAAGGTTTTTTAGGTTTAGCAAACAACGCTCGTCTTATAAATTATGATGTTGCATCATAGCTTGTTCAGATCAGCGCATTGGCTTTTGGGTTCTTTAAAGGTATGGTTTACCAAAAATGAAAATTCTGTCATCGTTTACTGACCCTCATGTCTCTTCAAGCTTGCATTTCTTTCTTCTGTGAAACACAAAAGAAGATATTTTGAAGAATGTTGGTAGTTCCCATTGACTTTCATTGTATACAATAGAAGTCAATGGGAATAAAGTGAAATGAAAGTTCTCTCATAATTTACTCACTCTTATGTTGTTCCAAACTGTATGCATTTCTTTGTTGTGTGGACCATTAGACAACATAGAAAAATGTTGGTAACCAAACAGTTTTAGGTCCCATTGACTTCCATAGTACTTTTTGCCAATTTAATGGAAGTCAATTGGAGCCAAAACCATTTGGTTTCCAACATTCTTCAAAATGTCTTCTTTTGTGTTGCACAGAAGTCATACAGATTTGAAACAATGTGATTGGGAGTAAATGATGACAGAATTTAAATTTTTTTTATGGAATATCTCTTCAAAGAGTTAATTTTACAAGCACAGAAAATTATATTTATAGTATGGTTGAAATCCAAAAATGAAAAAGGTACCATAAAAGTAGTGCGTATGAACTGTATGCTATATTCCAAGGTTTGTCTTTGTTCCTCAGCAAGAAGACATTATAATGTATGTAACGTTTTTGGTCATTTATGGAGCTGTTTTTCTAAACATCAACAAAAAAGACAGTTAAAGATTTAAAGTTCTTTGCGGAACTTAAAAGTTCTTCTATGTTTATCCTGAGTAAATGGTGTGAGTCTGAGGTATTAAAGCAAGAAACCGTAACGTCTCTGTAGTTTTCTCGTTTATTTCAAGCTTATTTACAAAGTGGTGAACATTTATTTTGCCGCTGTACTATAAAGAGCTTCTGAGGAGCTCGTGTGGGCGGATTACATGCAGCTCCCATGTCTGAGGTAAAAATGGCAGTGCAGCTCTCGCGGATTAAAGACTTTGCTCCCTCGAGCGACCCACGGCCTAGCACGACCTGATTTGCTACCTGAAGACCTGTCACGTATCAGTTTTGGTTGGGACTCTTGCCTGAGACTTTCTCTGATGTTTTTCACAGGGTGAGGAGAACGAAGCTGCGGTTGCTGAAGTAGTAGACGGCATGTTGGCCAAAGGCTGCAACCACTCCAGTAACTCCGTAGAGAGTTTGTTCAGCTTGCACAGCGGCCAGAGTTCATCTAGTAAGCTGAATAAACTAGTAGACCATTTATTATTGGATCACGGGTCTAATCTAATCACAGAAGCGAAAATGTCCTGCTTACTCAATTGACATTTCAGCTATGTGGTTTGAGTTTCACTGGTTGTTTTTGCATTTCCTGATGCTTCAGGTGGTGTGACAAGTGGCTCTGAAGGTTGTAGTAACAGGGACAGCCTGCGTTTAGAAGAAGATGTGCCATACACGGGCCAGTTCTGTGGAAGAGCCAAGGTCCACACTAACTTTGTTCCCAGTCCATATGACACAGAGTCTCTCAAACTCAAGGTAAAAACCAACTAAAGTCAAGTCACCTTTATTTATATAGCGCTTTTAACAATACAGATTGTGTCAAAGCACTTAACAGTATCAAATTGGAGGATAGAGTGTCAGTAATGTATAATAATAAGATTAAACACTCAATTTTCAGTTAAAGGCATTTCATTATTGAATTCAGAGATGTCATTGTCTAGCTCAGATTAGTTTAAATAGTATCTGCGAAATCAAATTGATGATAATCACTAGAAATTAAGTGTCCCCAACTGAGCAAGCCAGAGGCGACAGCAGCAAGGAACCAAAACTCCCTCTGTGACAGAATAGAGAAAAAAAAAACCTTGGGAGAAACCAGGCTCAGTTTGGGGGCCAGTTCTCCTCTGGCCAACTCAGAGCTATTAACATATATTCATTTTCGTTTGTAAGGTGGGAGATGTGATTGATATCATCAGCAAATCTTCAATGGGAATCTGGACTGGGATGTTGAATGGTAAAATAGGAAACTTTAAGTTCATCTACGTCGACGTGCTGGTGGAAGAAAGCACGCCCGAACCAAGGATTCGCTCTCACCGGAGGAGCAGAAGACCTCGACCCAAAACTCTTCAGGAACTTCTGGAAAGACTCAATTTGGAGGTGCTTAAAATGTCTAATTAACTACTAAAGCTGATGATTAAGCTATACCCACAGGTTCACATTCAGACATCTCAAAAACAGGATGTAAGGTATTATCTGATGTAGTTGGCACTACTTTAAAAGACAAAAATGTTTCCACAGGAGCACATTTCATCTTTGCTGTTGAATGGGTATCAGACGGTGGAAGATCTTCGGGATTTGAAGGAGCAGCATCTCGTAGAGCTCAATGTGACTGACCCTGAACACCGACACCGGCTGCTGTTGGCGGCAGAGTACCTGCAGGACCCTGAATGTAAGTGACTGAACATCAGAAGTCATCAAAATATTAATAAATTCCAGGAAATGGCACACTGATGATGCTTGTCTTGTTTCCAAGACCTTTTTTTTGGTATTTTAGCTTTTATATAAAAGTTCTCACAGTTTAGGCGACATATCAGAGCTGAGATCATACAGTGTTTTAGAAGCTCATAAACAAACCTCATCAAAGCCACACGGGTGAAGCGACAGGTTGAAAACACTACTTTTCACACATTTTCTCTCAGATAAAAATCTAGTTCCTTTCCACTCGAGTGTCTGATAATTTCAGTGACATTAAAAATAGAAAACAAAACAAAGATGAGATAAAATGCATTTAAATGTTAAAAAAAAAAACTAAAATAATACATCAAATATATTTTACAAATTTAAAATAATGCAAAATGTTTAAGAAAAGAAAAATATTAAACATTTGAACAATGTCATGACAAATTGAACATTAATTTGTGTGTGTATATGAATAAAAATGGTTGTCCTAATAGGAAATTTAATAAAACACAGATAAGATCAAATACATTAAAATATTTTATATACTGTATGTTGTTTTTAAATTAGATGTTAAAATGTTTAAATTAGATGTTTTATATATATATATATATATATATACACACACACACACACATATATTTAAATGAATACAATATTGTAATATGTTTAAATGAATTATATTAAATTATTTTACTGTTTTAAAATTTGAGTAGCTTGAAAACAAAACAAAACAAAAAAACAACACTGCTAGTGGAAAAAAGTGAATGTCATTGAGGCCAGTTTTTTGCAAGTGATGAAAGACCCAACAGGAAGTGTGTTGAGCAGTGAGCTTGTGTGGGTATCCGTCTTTTAATTTCAGATGCTTAGCCACACCTCACAAACAGCATCAAACGCTGCAATACACAGAAAAAACATTGCGTGTTATGAAAACATACTTCCAAGTACCATATGAATATTCATGCACAATCATCTGATGACATTATCATGACGTCCGTGTCTGTCTTTTTTTACAGATAATAATCAGGGCCACGGAGAGAAAGATGAAGAGCCCAAATCTCCCTCTGAGCAAGTCAAAGCCGAACTAAACGACTGTCCCAGAGACTCTGGCTGTTACATTGGATCCGACTGTTCAGACAACAGTAAAGAGGACACAGAGACCCAGCCGGCCCCTCTCAGCCCACCTGCAACCCAAGCATAACCACAGCGCTGCATAAGGCTGTTGATCTTGTCCTTGCCTGACTCTGGTTGGTGCAAAGACTGTTACCCGCCGGCCACAACCTATATTGGCCAGAGTTTTTGACTGTGTAAAGCAGCCTTTGTGTTTCAGAGCTGTTGCATTAAGATGTCTCTTACTCGACACTGGATTCTAACATCATGGACACTGTGAGAAGTAGTTATAGATATTAAAGATGACATGTAAATATACTGTAAATATGGTGAAGCTTTGCTCTTGTAAACCGTTCAAACTTTGCCTTGCAGATGCTAGACAAAACAACCTATTGAGATTACAAATGCATTATTTTCATGCAATAAAAATATATCTTTATATCCTACTAATTTCATGTTACATATCCAGTCATATTAATATAGTCATATTTACTGGTACAGATGTCAGTGGCTTCCTGAACCTAAAAGTGATGGGATCAGTAACACTCGTGCTGCCATCTAGTGTGAGCACTTACTAACTCCATCTTTTACATGAACCATGCACATGTAACTCAAAATTATTGAAAATCATTTGGCAAAATATAATCTCACAGCTTTTGCTGAAGTCTGTCGTAAAAATAACTGGTAACACCTTATAATAACATTAACAAATATAACACTGGTTTATTAATCATTAGTTAATGCACATTCAAATAGGTAAAAATTCCTTATTTTTTGAATATGCATAAACAAATTTAATGATTATACACTACTGTTCAAAGTCTTGGGGTTAGTAGGATTTATTAAGATGTTTTACATCTCATGTTTACTAATGCTGCATTTATTTGATCACAAATGCAGTAAAAACAGTAATATAGTGAAATATTTTCTATTTTAATATATTTGATTTCTGTTTTCCTATATATTTGAAAACAGTTGTGCTGCTTAATATTTCTGTGGAAGCTGTGAAAGCTTTTTTTTAGGATTCTTAGATGAACGTTCAAAAGAACAGCATTGATTTAAAATAGAAACAACATTCTAAATATCTCTAATGTCATGTTTGCTCAATTTAAAGCATTCTTGCTGAATAGAAGTATTAATTTCTTAAAAAAAAAAAAAAAATTACTTCTCTCATGAGCGATTTATACCCATTTGTTCTGCTTGTGAATAATGTGTTACCCAATAATATACAATAAAAACCTATGATGCTTTGATTTACTATAAGTATCATTCATAAAGACTAAAAAAAAATAGGCCTGTCTATTGCAGCACAAAAGTGGCACAATTTACCAGACATACTGCTTCATTTCTAGTAATTACCTTCAAAACCCATTTGAACACCTCATGAAAAACACTCAACGCTATTCAGAGATTTCATTACAAAATAAATCACTTAAAAAAAGACATCGATACAGCAAGGTAGAAGAAAACTGATCTTAAGCTAGTGCAATGAGATCTGAATCACCAACAAGCAAATGATATGTTACAGAAATAAAATAAAAAATAAATAATCATGAGCCTACAGTCAAGCTTTACAAGGGCTAGTTTGAACCTTTGATTTCTGCATGCTTTAACATTAAATCCATTAATCTTCAGACTGTTCTTCACAAACAATAATAATAGAACACTTTTATTACCTGCTTTCATCAGATTGGACTCTAAAATTTACAGTGCACAATAACTCCGCTCCATTTAAATACAGTGTGATACAGAAAAAAATACATCAGTACATAAGGCATCAAAGCAGAACACTGAATCAGTGGAATACAGTCCCAGAGTGTCCGTGAACCAATGAAAACCATTCAAAGTAATCCACTGGAGATGAAAAAGCAACTCAGTCTAAATGAATGATTTCGAGCTCGAGATGCTCGATCCATAAAATGGATTCAAGTGGTCACTAAAGTTTGCTTGCATGACGTGCGGACATCATGATGTCATCACGTGCATTAGTGTCCAGACCGTTTCCTGTGTACACGGACAGCTCATCTGTGCTCCCGACACCGTTGTTGATCTCTGAAACGAGCACAAAATTCATTAGCCAGTTTCACAGGGCAGATTTCTCCACTAGGAGGGGGGGGGGGGTGATGTGGGGTCTGTATTTAAATGAATGAACATCCACAACACCACTTTTGGCTCACATCTTCCCCCAGCATATTGAGTGATGGTAGTAAGACTGAACTCAAATGACTGTTGGCCACTGATTGTGTGAGTTTTTTTTTGGGAGTTCTTTTTTCACAGTATGTGAATCTTCTTAACATTATTTTTAAACATTTTGGTTGGCTTCAATCATATTATGTTTCACTGGAGCTGTAATAACTCCAGTAAACTCTAAAATACTGCTAATATTGATATGAAATAATATTTGTGTGTAATAGTATTATTTGATATGCTTATATAAATGTTTGAAAGCAACAACACGCATACATATAAAATTCATACACATATATATATATATAAATAATTCATAAAAACTCATTCATAAAACCAAATTCTTGGCAAACCTCCACATGCAAGTCATTTATACATGTGCATTCATTTTGGGATACACACACACACTTATTTATATATCATAAATCACAAAAAAAAAATTCTTATTTGTTCATGATACCGAATGCATTAATTGATGCATTATCTTATTGTGAAGTATTATTATATGCAGATATGAATACAGATATTGATTGTGTATTATGATCACCACCAGGGGGGCGATGTGCCCCAGCCATCTGCAGAGATCACGGAGTTAATTTGTTCTGTGGCTTTATCTCCACACAGCTGTGTGCTCATGAGTCTCACCTGAGAAGATCAGTTTCTCCTTCATGAGGTTGACGTCACGACTCGGCCGACGTACTACAGCACTTAGCATGATCTGCTCAGGGTTGTAGCTGCGCATGCCACTCATCTTCCACCTGAGGAAAAATACCACAACTCAGTCACCAAAACACACTTCTGAGGGTCTGAAAGTGCCAAAAAAAAGTTCTGGTCACCAAGTATTAGATTGAGATATTTGATGAGAAAGTGAGAGAGAACATTTAAAAGGGTTAAAAAGGATTGAAGAAAAGAGTGACACTGAATTAAAAGCACACAAGAAGGAACAAAACACAACCAACAAAAAACAAAGAGAACAAATAAAGACCAAAACAGTCAGAATTCTGTCGCTAAAATACTCCTCATTACCTGATCAGGTGATAGCTGAGCAATTTCAGCGAGCAGCGGAGGACAGGCACATGCAAAGAGCAGAGGACAGAGAGATAATGGAGGGAATAGACATTGCCAACAAGAAAAGAGCAGAGCCATCAGTTGAAAAGCACCCGGCCGCCCAGCAGAGAGATAGCAAGCATGCTAACTACAAAATAACCAAACATTAACGCTAAGGACTGCACTGAAAATCAAATAGGCTTTTGTGCAAATAAAGCCATTATTGACACAGCAAAAAGCTTCCAGTATTAAGTAGTATTAAGAAACAGCTCGAAGGACATACTAAAAGAGATGCACTTACTTCTGATATATGAAGATGCTAATGACAATAGCCACAGAGAATAAATCTGATGTGATCCATATCAGGCCATATTCATCTGCACTCTATAAAACATGTTAAAGCTGCATTTAGCCATTAGATATCAATGTAAATGTTACATATTAAAAAAAAGAAAATAAGGGGGAAACAATACAGGTAGAATCCCAATAAAATAAAATTGCAATATAAAAAATTGTTTATAAATTCAGAATTTATAAAAAAATAAAAATTATACTATAAAGAGAGAAAATCTCTGATGCGTCTAAATATTCAGTCTTCAGTACTATTTTCAGGTAATATTTTAAGTATTTCAAAGGTTTTTGGACCCAATTTTGCTTGCATACATTTGCATCAGAAAAATCTATAGTGCAAGGGATTGAAACTATTTGCAACATTTCTCAATACTGATCTTGCATCATATATAAAGCATGCCAATTTAAAATCTAGAGTATTCTGTGGAATGGATGGTAAAATGTTTTAAACAGGGCCAAGATTCACTACATCCTCCTTGGAAGCTGACAGCATAATCAAATTAGCCATTAAATGAACATCCGGCCAATGTGTAGGACTTGATGAATGACAAGCGTTCCCAATCTGTGGAAAACTGGCCTGCTTTTAAGTGTGTACTTGAGTGTGGCCACCAGAGTATGTACTTTTCGTACATAATAGGAGTATGTGAACTGGGATTCAGCCAGTGAGAGACCAGTACCATGATCCAGATAGGATTAGGCACTTTCTTCAGGATGTGTGGAGCATCAGAAGAGACGGACTGAACCCCGCTGCACCACATGAGCGAATACAGCCATGGCTCGTTCACTGGATACACGTTCACACTCACATTACTGCCAGAAAACTGCCTGCTCACAACACATACATACATACACACACACACACACACACACACACACACACAGAGAGGAAGCTTGCTTGGTGAAAGTATTGCAGAACAAAACCTCATGCCTATTTTCATATAAATGAAACAATTTATGATAAAATGCATGCATAAATTTAAACTTCACACACACACACATATACCCTAGTAATAACAACAATACAAATGAGTTCTCTAAATATTACAGACCCATAAATGATCTAAATACATCTATTAAAATGGATAAAATATTTTAATTTTACTTTTTTTCACCTTTAATACAGTTTGGAAAAGCAGATGTGTGTGTGTACCTGATATCCTGAGCTCTAGCCTGGCTGTAGTGCAGGGTCAGAGTACTGATCCCTCTTTCTTTCAGCTCAGCCACAGGAAGTTTCTCATCTGATGTCTGCTGAAGGAGAGGAACCGCGGCACGCACTTTCTTCCTGTACCAGTCAGGCGTCCACATCACCTACACACACATTATGATTGCTGATTATGCTCTTTTCATATTTTTCTGAATATGAATACTCAATACTAAAGACTAACATTTCAACTAATTATATAAAATTGGTAAAGGATTTATTTTTTTGATAAATGTTTTATTTATTAGAAATTATTTGGCTCATAAAGTAGCTGATAAAGGCATTTTCTAATGTTAGACACTTAAGAATATTTAGTTCAATATTTAAAATGTAATAAAAGAAGAATAAGACAATATTTCTAATTTCTTCAAGTCATAAAAATAAACATACATTTTTAAATATATATTTTTAGATGAATTCCGAATGTATTGGTTCTGAAACTAGCTTAGAAAGACCGTTTAAAAGTAAATTTATCAATATTTAAGATGGATTTAGAAAATTTAGATGGAATAATGACATATTTCAGCAATATATTTAAGAATAAATACACACATTTTTTAATTAAATATTTTTTTAAAGATTTAGAATTTTGGCACATGAAATAGTTGATAAAAGGTCTTAACTTTAAGAATATTTTTCTCAATATTTTACATTTAGTCAGAATAAAGAAATTAAACAACATTTCAACAAATTATATAAAAATATGTAAAAAGTATATTATAAATGTAATTTATAATATACTAAAATATTTTTAGATGAATTCTTAATTTTTTTGAATTGTTGGGCACATAAAGCAGCTCATGAAGGGTTTTTCTTCAATTTTTGGAAGCTCATCAAGAATATTTTTCTCAATATTTCAGATATAGACTGAATAAGGCATGACAGACAACACTTCAACAAATTTTCACTGTTCAGATGTTGATTTAAGATGGTCTTTAGATGACAATAGGTCTTTTTTTTTTTTTTTAAACCAGAGGCTTGCCAAGTGTGTAAATGTATGTTGTGTGTGTTTTGTACTCTCACCTGTTCTGGTAGGATGCTGGATCTCTGAATGACCTTCAGTGCATCACTGACCCAGAGCTGGTGTCGGGGGTGTTGAGGTGGAGGTCGTCGCAGGCTGAAGATCACAGAGCGGTTTGTTCTAGCAGCCAGACGCAGCAGCTCCGCGAGGCTACACACTGTCTGATTGGCCGTGCGGTTGCGATCCTTTTCAGACATGTACTGCACTGTCCAGTACGGGTCATCCTGAGGGACAAACAACCTCAATCTTTAGTAACTGTGAAGGTGGACGAAAGAAATATGAAAAGGAATCAAATCAAATGTAATACCCTGAGGAACCAAAGTCCAGCATTGAGACTGCGAAGCTCTGTCCAGTTAAAGAACGAGGCGTCGTGGTCCTGACGGGCTGGGAACAGTTTGTCCACATTGGTGGTCCTGCGTAGTGTGCGGTCCCTCATCAAAAAGGGCACTCCATCCAGACTAAAGCAAAAAAAAAAGTCACATTAGAGTCAGGTTACTGCGAGCCAATTAGAGCTGCTGCCATTCTTTTCTCACATTCAAAAAGATACGATAAAAAAATAAATGTGATAGAGATATATATATATAAAAATAAAAAAACCCCCAAACATATGAAACCAGTTAATATTCATTCTAAAAAGGTATGATTAAAATGATAAACTAAACAAAGGCAGATTACTATTAATTCAAAAAAAGTATGATAAAAATAAAACAAACCTGATAAATACCATAAATTAAAAATAAATAAAACAATAAAATATAAAATTAAATAAAAGAAAAAAAAATTGATTGATTCATTCAGGTATGTTTCATAAAATCATAATACCTGATGGTAACATCTGCTTCCAGGGCAGTGACCTTCTGTTGCAGTGCTTTACTGAAGGACATAATGGTGTGTTCTGGAGCGAGCTGAGAGAGAAAGAGGCAGTGTGTAATGGGAGTTACCATCTTAACACTCCTTCGAGGAAGTCAAACAAACAGGTTTAAGCTTCATTGTACAATCAGCTTAATGTTTACACAGAGTGTAAGTGTGGCTCTATACAGCAGGGACACACGATCCTTTCAGCGCTTTCCAACTGTTGCTAAACTTCAGAGAGAAACCTGGATGCCAAACATCCGGCCTGAAAAACCAGGATTATGAAACTCACCATTGGAGCTCCACGACGGCCAATGACAGCAGGACGAGGACCGAGCTTGGACCGGTCCATGATGCAGGGAGAAGAGATGAAGAGGGGAACCAGATACAGAACCAGAAGGACACTCACATAAATCACCAGCGTTACAACTTGAACCCCTAGATAAACACACAAACGTATGCAAAAAAAGGATCAAAAACTGTCACTACTGTTTAAAAGGTTTGGATCAGTAAGATTTTTGTTTTTTAAAGAAGTTTCTTTATGCACACCTAGGCTGCATTTATTTGATAAATACAGTAAAAACACTAATATTGTGAAATATTACTATTTAAAAGAACTGTTTTCCATTTTAATTATTTCAGGATGTAACTTCGATGCAATGCTGAATTTCTTCTGTGTCACGTGATCCTTCAGATATCATTCTAATATGCTGATTTGCCGCTCAAAAGAACTGCATTTGTCACTGTGGATAAACCAAATACATCCTCACTGAATAAAAGTATTACTTTCTTTCAAAAACAAACAAGCAAAAATTTACTGAGCGCAAGTTTTTGAAGGGTAGTGCACCTATATTTTACAATTACATCTTGTCAAAGTGTAGGGGCCATCTTAGCTTTGACCCAGTCTGCCTTTTCCCCCTCACATGACCTTCAACTCACTTGATCTTTCCAAGCGCACCACCTGAATGGCGATGACCCACCCTAATGCTGTGACCGCAGCTAAAGCTCCAATGTGTAGAAACGGCCCTGTGAACTACAACAGCAAAAACATAATTACTTAAGAAAGATCAAGACATTGGACAGTAATATGCTTATGAGGTTGATCCAACCTGCAGAGAAATTAAGACAATGTCCCATTCGTCCTGCCAGAAATCATCAATGGACACCACTGCTGTTATGATGGCGAGCAGAATGGCCAGAACTACAATCTGTAGGAAATAAAACTTGTTTTTAATATACATTCAGAACCTCAGTCTAGTTCTAGGCTTTACCTAGACTTACAAACTCTTCTCACCTTATGGATCCAGTACAAATTAAGCTGCTGTCCCAGTGCAATGTGACAAAGTGCAAGAATCTGAAAAAAACAAAATACAATAGAAAATTATAAATAAAATGCATACAAATAAATATAAAAATTAACTTTTATAGAGATATTGTGTTGTATTTCGTATAACAACCTCAATAATAATAAAAAAAAAAAAAGTGAGAGAGCGCAATTAAGGCTGCAATAGTGATGTTTTGAACAAACAAGCAGTCAGTCATGGCTTCACCGTGTAAATGCAACTATTAAAAGGCCATAAAAAGTTTAAAGGCACTACTCACTTTCTCTATGCCACATGTGCAAGTGTGAAGAGCGCTCACCATTAAAAATGCAGTGTAAGTGATTCCTGTGAGTGTTGTGGCGAGAATGGGGACTGTGCCATCCTTCCAAATGGCCGAACAATTGTATAACAACCTGCCAGAGGAAAAAAACCCATCACAGCTCACACCAGCAGGGATTTAAAAAAAAATAAATAAATAAAAAGCATGCTTTACATACATGATGTTTTCCAACAACTTAGGGCCAGTTTTACTAACAGCATGCACCAGCGCAAACAGTCTTTTGATGTTAAAATTTTACTGTCAGGAATTAATAAAGAGCGCAGTGACGAATTAGCGCTGAAAAGACATGGACACAGTAATATGCATTTGTAGGAGTTTCTCTTACAGATGCAAAATTTATGAGAGGAGAATGTTCAAATTAATCATGCAACGTGATTTACTAACATTTGCGCTCATCAAATTATTTAACGCCCCCCTCAAAAAAAGCATGTCTTAAACTATTTTGCGCTTGAAATGGCTGCACTTGTTGTTGCTAGGAGGAGGCACCACAGAGATGAGAGAGCGCGTGGTAAAAGGGAGAGGATTTTTTCCACTCGTATTAATTTATTAGGAATGCCAGAAGAACACATTGTTTGCCAAGCCATTTAACTTGCTTCAGGAAATACTTGGAGTCACGCTATACCAGGCCTATCAAAACTTCTTGCAACCCTACCTTTTTTGGCCTCGGGTTCTTTTCAGCGCTTTGTGGCTTTATTCTTTATTTGCGATTACAGTAATTTGCACTGTGCTTTGTATCTTGCATTGATCGATATGTAAATGAGATGTTGATCGATATGTAAATGAGATATTGCGTCTGTTTTAATTTGCTCGTTGTTAGTAAATCACCCACAGATATATCCAAACCCATCAATGCTCTTTTGCAATTGCGCGCTCTTGCCAATTTGTCCGGTTTAGTAAAACTGTCAATTAATTCAGAAAGTTGTTAAGCAAGCCATGTTTGCGAATATAACTAAGAGTAAACCTTGCAATCAAACTAGAAAGCTCATAAAACATGCTCTAGCAATGAAATGTGCAAACATGGCTTGCTTTCAGCTCCGTGGTGAGGACACACAGCAGGGTTCAGAGTTAATGACCAGCTGATGTCTGTGCTAAAACGGCAGGTTCCTCCAAACATCAGGCTGAACTCACCAGTTGAACTCGTTGTAGTCATTACGAGCCTCCAACCAGAAGTAGGACCAGACGAGGAGAAGAAGAAACGAACAGCAGAGGAGGAAGAACCATGAACATTCCCACTGAAAAACAAAAACAGGATGTGATGTAAACATGCATGTCCTCCAGACAGACATTCATTTAACAGACACTTATCCCAATGAGGAATGTTACAAATCAGACAGATGTGTCAAACCAACAGTCCTGACAAGACTTTGTGTTCCAAATTTGGACTTTTAATAGCTCCCTTCACAACAGGTTCACATCTGAAACCCTATGGCTTTACAATCAGCACTTCATATCAAGTGTGACAGGGGATTTTAAAAAGCCACTGAGATCAAATACGTAGCTTTTAAGATGCCTTAAAGAGCATGATAAAATGTGAGCTTAAGTAACTAAGAATTTAAAAGACTTTAAATTCCTTCACCACAGAAACCACACAGCGTTCCACAGCGAACTACAGCAGCGATGGAACATTTTCAGCACAGTGGGATCTTTGAGAGAGTGAGAGTGAGAGACTGGCACCAGTTAAAGGGTGATGTAATAATCAAACTGGTCTCAGTTCACCTGATGCTGAAGTGAATGACTGTGAATGCCATTTGTTTAGGTAATAATAAAAAAAAAATATATACGTAAATAATATTAAACTTTTTCCAGATGTACGTGTTAAATGACGAGCTCACAAGCTTGTTCGTAGAAGAAAAAGCAGCAAGCACATGAAACAATGGCTGGAGTTTACATACTGAATCTGTCAGATATCACTCAGATTTCATTTAGGCAAGGATGTGGCTAATTACACTTTATTTTTTTTGTATTATTAAATAGGCTATTTTTTTGCCCAAGAAAATTGTTGATTCTAATTTTCACGAACTGCAAGTCAACACTTCAATAGGATGTATATGACTTTGAAAGACGTTATTTGTGATTATTTTGCAGTACATGAATCTATTGGGTAACGCAAGGTGAGAGAGACATCTAAGTGGAGTTAGCAGATCAGATGGCTTGCATCCTGCTGGCACTCACCCTTTCAGAACCCAAAAAGACCTTTCGTTCCTGTGGAGGTGTGAAATAGATCTAATGATCTAACGACCACGTCCTGAGATTCTGGAAGTGATTAGTTCAAATGCAGGGTGAATTAGGGTCACTTTTGACTTCTCACGCCATCACCTTACATTACAACCCAACTTGAATATCCTAATGTTTTGATTTGTTAATGATATTTTAATGGATCTGAAGAAAGAAGTCTCTAATGCTCACCAAGACTGCATTTATTTGACAAAAAAAATAAAAACGGCAATTATGAAATATTACTACAATGTTCTAGAACTGTTTTCTATTTGAATATATTTGAAACTGTATTTAGTCTTGTGATGTAAAGCTGAATTTTCAGCATCATT
The DNA here is from genome assembly GCF_936440315.1 of Barbus barbus. Lineage (NCBI taxonomy): Eukaryota > Metazoa > Chordata > Actinopteri > Cypriniformes > Cyprinidae > Barbus > Barbus barbus. The sequence continues at coordinate 17,593,258 of NC_136725.1, forward strand.
ACTATAGTCTTCAGTGTCACATGATCCTTCAGAAATCATTCTAATAGGCTAATTGGGTTATCAAGAAACATTTATCAATGTTAAAAACATCTGCTTAATATTTTTCTAGAAAGCACAATAGCATGAATAGAAAGTTCAAATCTTTCTTATTACAAAAGTCTTTACTCTCATCATTGATCAATTTAATGTGTCCTTGTCTAATAAAATTATTAATTTCCTAAAAAAAAGAAAACATTAAATATACACAGAGCTAGTCATTCCACATCACCCAATGTCTCAGATGACCTCAAATTCACCCTACATTGGACCACTGATTAACAACTTAAAACAGAAATATGTAATTGCGTTATGAATATGAAAACCAATGACTATCATTTCCAAACTCAACATTTGAAGTGATGAAGCTTTTCACCAATCCTGAGATTTCAAAAGACCACAACAAGCCATCTGACATGCCTTAAATACCACTCCCAACAATAACAGCTTGCATATAGTTTTCTAGCGATTCCACACACCCTGACAGAGAACTGAATAATGCACTGACTCATGTTTTATTGGTTTGTGGATTGTGGAGGAGTCATTCTACAGCGGAGGACACATTTCACTGCTCTGTTCATTCATTCTGCACAGCTGACAGCTGCTAATCCCTCAATCCCATCAGCTCCTCCAGACCTGCTCATGAGCACATCGGGTAGGACACATCGTCACCCTGCTCTAATTATAGAGTGGGCGGGGCTAGCAGTGATGACACAAAGTAAGCCAGCCAATGGCAGAGCTTCTGAAGAGTTCGCTCTCAGTGCCGAGGTGTTACTTCAGAGAGCCTGTTAAAATGGAAAGATGAACTAGTGTGTGTGTGTTCACTCCTGAAGGAGCATTTATGGCAACAAAACCCACAAACTGAATCACCACAAGCTTCAAACTGGATAGAACATGACAAAGAATAAACAGATCAGAATACTACAATACTGTTGACTACACCGTAAAAAGTATATGGTCTGCAATAATAAATAAATTGCTTTAGCAAATATAAATAAAACATTTCAAGCAATGCAGTATGCTACATTTTTAACCTCAAGTTTCATGTTTGTTTAAATCAGCGAGTGACTTGTCATCTCAGACATTAATACACTTAGTTGTCTTTTTTTACCGAATTTCATATAAAATCTCTTAACTTTTGGCAGCCTGGTGAAATAATGAGCCAAGAAAGGGTTTGTTTAAAATTGTTGTTTGTTTAAAAATATAGTACGTCAGCAGGCAAGAAAAAAAAAATCATTTCAAACAATAGCATGCTATGGCCCGGTTTCACAGACAGGGCTTAGACTAAACCAGGATTAGACCATAGTTCAATTAGGACATTTAAGTAATTTTTATCAACATGCCTTAGAAAAAGCATTACTGGTGTCCATCTTGAGACAAAACAAAAGACACTGATGTGTTTTAAGATCAGTCAGTGCAAGTTTTTTTTCAGTTGAAACAGCTTAGCATTACATTTTAGTCTAGGACTAGGCTTAAGCCTTGACTGTGAAACCGGGGGTATAACTTTTACCTCAGATTGCATGTTTAAATCAACGAGTCAGTGTATCATTTCAGACATTTAGACTTTTTTTTTAGATAAAAAAAAAATATATAAAAATCTTAAGCCCAGTCAAATAAGCAGTCAAGACAGAGTTTGTAAAAAAAATGAAAAAAAATCCCTGCTAATATTACCTACAGTAATATTAAGTCAAGTTTAAACACACTGCACAAATTGCATAATGTATGGTATGCCAAGTTTGGAAATTAAACTGAAAAGTGTATGTGTGTGTGTGTATACACATCTAATTCATTTTATATTATACATAAGTGTGTGTGTATGCGCATATATATATATAAGTGGCGTGCTAAAATGAGGCGGCAGTTTTATATAGCTATATGTATGTGTGTGTGCCTGTTACACTTAATGTCACATTTTCCTGGGTAAATAAATAGCAAAAAATAGTTTTGTATTTTATTTAATTTTAATACTAATTATACATTTCATAGTGTTATGCATTTTTTTATTTATTTATTCCAAAATAATAACTAAAGGCAGTATCAATTTGAACAATATTCCGGAAACAATAAGGTTTCATTAGTTAACTACTTTAGTACTAAGAATAAACAATAGCCTACTTCTACAGTATTTATTAATCTTAGTTAATATGAATTTCAACATTTACTAATGCATGATTAAAATCAAAACATTTGTTTGTTAACATTAGTTTATGCACTGTGAACTAAGATGAACTAACAATGTATTTGTATTAACTGATGTAAACAAAGATTAATAATGGGCTAAAAAGACTAAATATTAATTGTAATAAATGTTCATTGTTTGTTCATGTTGGTTTAAATGACACCTTATTGTAAAGGGTTACCAATATTTTTTTTCTTTGTGAACTGATGTTCAGCTGTTCTTTTTAATAGTCAACTTATTTTCAAGTCATCATCGTCATAAAAGAAATGTAAGCGCTGCCACAGACACGAAGATATATCCTTAATTTCATCACACTGAATGCTCACTCAAAACTGACGCAGCCATCACGTTTTCAGACCATTTCAAGTTTTATTTTGACATGACACAAAGCAGTGAGAAGCAGGAGAGTTGTTTACTCTATAATTAGTCAATAACGCCATAATTTTTTTCTTGCACAAAAACAAGAGGCGGGATTTATCGCAGGAACCAATCACATCCAATCATAATCGATCTTATCCAATTATAGCACAATGGTGGCATTGCCTCCTCTCACGTGACTTTCCCCCATTCGTTTCAATGTGCCTCCAGAAGAGTCACCGCACGCTTTAGGGTCTCCGTTTTAATTCTATGGACCGAAGGGAGGCAAGCCTCCGCTGTAACTTTATAAAAGCAGTGACTTTTATACTTTTGATGCCATATTAAGTAATATTTGTTATTTATGTTTGTAATAGATTATTTTCTCATCAAATAATATATACACACATACATACATATACACTGTGCTATATATATACACTGTGCTATATATATATATGACAAAATATATAATATAAAAAACTAAAAAAGCAATTAAAATTGTATGCACAATTTGTTTGCTATAATACACAAACATAAAATATAATAAATATTACATTTAATTGTATTACATTCTGTATAATTTAATTACATAATTTTACACTTACACTACACTTATTTGCAACCCTTGAGTGAAACCAAACTCGATTTTTATCAATAAATCAGCTATTGTTCCATTTATATCAGCGCTATTCTAAACTTAAGATAACGCTACATTTAAGCTTGATACCCTATGAATATTACAGGACTTTAGGTAAAGATTAGATAAGGGTTGATTTTCAATCTGACTGCAGTTCAGTTCAGGCCAGAACATTTGATCGCTAGGCTGGAATGGATCCTTGGTTAAAATAACGGGCATTTCTGCTTGAATAACTTTACTAAATAATGTCAGTATCCAGTTTGGTGTCACCAGACATTGAACGGACAAGCCAAAGAGAGGCAGAGAGACCTGACTAAGCCTCTTGCTGTGTTGTATACAGATTGGAATTGACCTACAACACGTCCTCCAGGGAATCTGAAACTCTGGCTTGAGTTTCTCTCGGTCTGATAGAGAGACATTCAGACAGCAGAGGAGAAAAGGCTTTTTGCTTCATTACAGACAGCCATGTTGTCCTTCGGTTCTGCTGTCTGCCTCAAATGAATACCGAACAAAATATTCATGGCCAGACGCTGACAGAAATGACCAGAGAAAGGCATCGGTATCATCAATGCAGATCCATAACTATGATCCACAGGTGAGGGAATCATAGGTTACAAAAAAAAAAAAAAAAAAAAAAAAAAAAAAAAAAAAAACTTTTCTAAGCTCAGCCTCCTCAGTTATAGTTGGCCACTTATTCGAGCAGTACACAACTTCCCATCAAAATGAATGAGGTATTTAGTAATATGTACTTATAAACTGCTAAAAATAACGATTACAAGTGATTACATTAGTGTAAATGACCACAAATGATTGGTCTGTAACATTTATAAGGCGGAGCTTATCAAGAGGTCAATTTTGCCTCCATTATCTTCATTGAGTCTTCATGTGGTTAGAATACAATGTCTTTCCCTGCAAAGGATGATGCTGTGGTTACCTTGGAGCTGTCGTCATGGGAGCGTTGGTACCGTTTCCAGCGGCAGCCGTAGATCCCGGTCAGGCAGGACAAACACAGCTGTCTCTCATACACCTGTAACGGTTGGTGTTTCACCATAGTCAGGCCACAGCTGATCTGCAGACATCCCACTCACACACTGCAGACCTGCAGAAGTGAGACACATCTGTGAGAAACAACATTATCCATAACTAAACACTCCGTCTTCAACTAAAAATTATACTGTCTGTGTTGATATTGCACTGAAAAACCGAGCAGAGGATTTAGCCGTTTAGCTTGGAGTCTGGGAAACTTGTCTTAAGAAAACATACCAGAGAAAATCCTACAGTGCCGGAGAATAAACAATGTGTCATGTAATAATTGCAGGAATCTTGAGGTCGACAGTAATGTGACAACCACACCAAGTGAAATACAAAGCAAAGTCTTTTCATAATCACACCATCATGGGTAATACAGGAAATGACATCAAACAACAGCTGAAAACAATGGCAACACCACTGACAGCATTTAACAAGACAATTAAATGAAGATTAAATACAAACAATTGTGCGCATGTGATATTTCGCCAATTTTTATATTTAGATTACCTTTGCCATAATCTAAGGCTCACTTAAAAGTTAACAAAAAAAAAAGAAAAGTTCATCAGGACAATATCGGAAGATTTTAGCATGGTGATGGATATGACAATGTTAATGTATTTGGTCTTGGTGGAATAGATCTGCTACACTGCTGTTGTTGGTTATTGCTGTAGGTGTACAGCAAAGCAAGTACAGGAAATTGCTACTGCCAATACAGTGCTGTGAGAATTTAAGACATACAGTACTGCTGCTGCACAAATAGCATATATAATAACCCATAGCAGATCTATACAGGTGGAGCTGGGTAAGGTGGAGGGTTTCAAAAGGAACTCTGAATGCTAACGAGCCATATAAGTGGAAAGCAGCAAGCTTATTAGCTTATGAACCAATCAGCTTGTGCCAAGTAGTTTATAGGGGTCATATGACGTTGCTAAAAAGAACATTGTGTATTTGGTGTAATGCAATGTGTTTGTGGTAAAAAAAACATTTTCCACATACTGTACATTGTTCCTCCTCTCTGCCCCGCCTTTCTGAAACGTGTCAATTTTTACAAAGCTCATCTTTCTGAAAAACGAGGTGTGCTCTGATTAGCTAACTATCTGTTGCGTTGTGATTGGCCAAATGCCTTAAGCGTGTGACAGAAATGCTACGCCCCTTACTATGTTGTGATGCCGTGTCCTGGCGAGATGAGACTAAAACAATAAAACCCACTATAATCAAGGCATTTGTTGCATTCAGTGAGGACATAATTAAATACTCATACTGTCTTTTTACGCGTTGCTCGGCGCCGTGTAAGCATAACACCATGACTGCATTTGTGATCATAGAAACGGAAACAAGCACTACTCTACCCTGCTCAAAACTTGCGTTTGAATAGGCAGTAGCAAATTCTTGAAATATCGAAAGGTACTTAGAGGCTGTCAGTCAGAAGTACCAGACTGTCCTTGAGACAGCATTGTAGGCTACTCTCCCAGGTTCAGGAAACGGTCCTCCGTAAAATGTGCTGCACACACTTGAATATTTGCATTGTACTGTTCTGGAACAGTGTTGCAAATATAACGGATTTCTAATTGTGTACTCATTTGGAACACCAAACAAAGCTCTTTCACCTTCACAACGAAACACAGCATCTCCATGGCAACAACAATACTACATCGAGAATGAAAGTCACGCCTTCTTTCATTGCGTATAAGTTTTGGCAGTGTTATGCAAATCTTCCCACACCGTGACGTAGACGTGTGGGGGCGTGTTTGAATGAGCGGTTTTAGGAAGCCGTGGCAGAGTCTTAAATTTTATAAAGAATATCACTTTGGGTTTGAGACTTTAATCTTTGCAATTTACAGATCTTATACATGCACAAACAGCTTGTAATACTCCAAAGACAAAGGAAAACATGGAATTGCATCACATGACCCCTTTAATGCTGTGAATATCATCAGTTTGCATTGACGACCAATCAGCCTGCGCCATCTAGAATTTCATGACAGAACTTGACATTAACATTTGTCCACCATTTATCAGTTATTGATCATTAAATAAAAATAATTATAAGCTTACTGGTATCAAGCAACGTTTAAATAATGGTGCATTCTTACTGGAAAAATTACCAGAGTTGTATGGAGACTTTATTTTTCTGTTCATCCAAAAGTAGTAAGTACTGATTATTTTGAACCTACATATAACTTCAAAATAAAGAATATGCAGTTATGCCACCAACCCGGCCAATCAGATAAGATTTAACTGGATCACTGACTGTTCTTGCCAGTTTTGTGTGTAATTTGCATCTGACAGTCAGTGGATGGTCAGCGAACGGCCCATCTGAGGTTGAGAGCAGGTCCTACAGGACTCTGTGTGACAGCAGCTCTTTGATTGTGAGCTGTGAGACACACAGAATTCTAGATTTTACAGAATCAGATATTCAGATGCGCCCCGACAGAGGCAAAGTGGCCCTCCGTGTCAGTCTGCAGTCACCATATTCCCTAAATTCTGTTCAGCAGACTGTCAATCACAAACCTTTGCTGCTTGAGGAACAATTTGGAGACAAGTTTGAAGTTTCTTTAACTACATACATGACTTAACTTCTAAACATGTCCAGTGATCTAAAAGTGCTCGTGACTGTCAAAATGACTGAGATGGCCAATCAAATCAAACAATTTTGGTTGATACTGTTTACATGGATTCACGTACAGTAGGACACTTCGGTTTTAGCAGAAAAAGATCGCAAAGGAAGATGCAAGTAGCCAAATAATACCTGACAACTGTTTTACAATAGAAATGCTGAAAGACTGACAATAATATCCAGTCATGAAAATTTCAGTCAAATGTCACGCTTTTAATTCAAAACCATAGACTGACATTTACATGATTCATGTAACTAACAACAAAATGTGACGAGAAAAAACATTAACAAAGCCATTTTTGGCTATTAGGCATACATTAAGAGTGAACGTATAAGTTTAAATGTGTGTAATTTAAAATAAAAAAAATATTTTCAAACAATTCTAATTAATTGCTTTGCATTTTTAATCCGAAATCCTTTTGGAATGATAACCGATTTCCCTCAAATGTATAATAAACAAACCCATAAGTCAGCCACTGACCCAGCATCACCACACCAGATGCTCCAATGAAAAAACAACAGATTTCAATGACAGTAATTAAAGAGGGCTATCAAGACACAGCCAGCACAGATTTGATCTTTGTCCACCAAAAGCACCCGCTCAGACAGATTAGCATATCATTAGCATCAAAAACCCAACTCTCATACACAAACAAGCTACTACGAGTCTTCATTAGTAATTTCCTCAAAACTCCTGCTTCATATTCCACAATAATTGTATTCCTTTGACTCATTCAGAACAGACATTAACATATGATCCCTCGCAAGCCATCCTATAACCGCAGTTCTTCAAGTCACGATGGATGTGTTCCAAATCGGTATGAAAATGCTAAAATGAATGCGTGAGAATATGAAAGCATCTGGGTTTCTCTTTTCCACACTTCCTGCTGCGTGATCAAGACTGGTCTAACCCCTTTAGTACTGGTGATTAGATAGTGTATTTTGTTGGGTTTTGCGTACAGCACTTAGACAATGTTCACAGGTCTGCAACGCACAGATTAAATAATTCACATGCATCCTGTGAACACCTACAAAAAGACAATATTGCTTCAAACAAAAGAAGTCATTATCTCCTTTAGGCATGTCTTCCTGTTGAAAACGGCCCTGTCTGAGTGAGTTAACACTGTGGTGTGACCGTTTGTCTGGGACAGAGCACACCCACACACACAGACCTGATGCCATACATCACATCCATTGCCCTATTAGTGAAGTGACAGTTCAGACAAAAATGACAATTCTGTCATCATTTACTCACCTTCATGTTCTTCCAAACCTGTAAAACTCTGTTGAACACAAAAGGAGATATTTTGAGATATTTTGTTGGGGCACCAACAACAAACAGATCCCACTGTGCTTACATTGTACAATGACATTTGTCATAATTTTTTTAAGTTTATCTGCATAAACTTCACATAAATTCGTATGGTCTACAGCACGGGTGCCCAACCCTGTTCCTGGCAATCGACTGTCCTGCAAAGTTTAGCTCCAACTCTAATCAAACACACCTGCCTTTAATTTTCGCGCGATCCTGAAGACCTTAATTAGTTGCTTCAGGTGTGTTTGATTAGAGTTGGAGCTAAACTTTGCAGGACAGTCAATCGCCAGGAGCAGGATTGGGCACCCCTGGTCTACAGCATTGGTCTCAAACTCAATTCCTGGAGCGCCACAGCTCTGCACAGTTTAGCTCCAAATCACGCCTGCTTGGAAGTTTCTACTGACCCTGAAGAGCTTGATTAGCTGGATCAGGTGTGTTTGATTAGGGTTGGAGCTAAACTGTGCAGAGCTGTGGCCCTCCAGGAATTGAGTTTGAGACCAGTGGTCTACAGTGTTATTCCCAGCTGCAAAGTAACTGTGCTAAAGTTCATTCCCAGCTGCAATGGGGTATTGAGAGGAAGCTTTACACCTGGGGAGTTCAGTGTAAATACAGGACACATACTACTGTTCGAGTTTAGGGTCTGTAAGATTTATTTATTATGAGATTATAACTTATTTAACAAAAGTGGCAATAAAGACATTTCTAATGTTACAAAATATTTCTATTTTAAATATACACTCTTCTTTTGAACTTTCTATTCATCAGCTGTATCATGGTTTCTACAAAAATATGAAGCATAACAATAATAATGATAAATGTTTCTTGAGCAAATCAGAACATTACAATGATTTCTGAAGGATCATGTGACACTGAAGACTGGAGTAATGATGCTGAAAATTCAGCTTAGTATCACAGGAATAGATAACACTTTAAAATGTGTTAACATAGAAAACAATTATTTTAAGTAGTAATAATATTATTGTTTTCTATGTTACTGTTTATACAATAATTGTTTTCTATAATAGTTTTTTTGTTTCTGATCATATGAATTCAAAAATTCTAAAAACTTTAGAAGAAATGTAAAAGTGTACGTGATTTTTTATTACTAAATTACATACTCAAACTTACCTTCGATGCTATTATGTCTTCCTACGACACTCTGAGAAGCAGCTACATGACATGAGCACCTCAATATTAATACACATTATTCATAAATCTGTGTAAACTATCTCTCAATGTTCACAGTGGCAGACAGACAATTGGGCAGAAAAGTGGTAGTGTATAGTGTGTGTGTGTGTGTGGGGCTTCATGCTCCAGCTTGTTTCCATGACACTGAGCTTTAAAGACTTACAAAAGCCTGAACTCTCTGACATCAGGAGAGTAAATTGAGTCTGCTGCTTAGAGCCTTATTCCTGCCAGCTGTAACTGCAGACCTTCTTGCTCTTCCACGGCTGCTGGACTTTCCCAACAGGTACGATTGCCAGAAACCGGAAGCTACATATTGTCTGCTTAATTTCCTGTCTCACTCCAGACTATCTCCTCAAGTGCTCAGAGGGCCAAACGCAATGGACTTTTTCAGCAGCCTTGGGTCTAGAAGAGTTTTTGATCCCCCGTTCATTTTCTACGTGCATCTTTAAATCAGATTTATAAGCCCAGAATCAAACCAACTTGCTCAGAGATTAACCATACAATTACAAACTTTGATTTGAAATCTGAACTATGAACAGCGCTAGAAGCATTGCAAAATTCATGATTATGTAAAAAAGAAAATATAAAAGTACTGACTTATGGTCACTGACTAAAGTAGAAAATACATTATTTTGTAAGTGTATAAAATATAACATTTGAAATGTACTGTAAAAATGCATCAATTAAACATTTTTCAGTTTTAAAATTTATTACTAAATATTCAAATATGTTGTTGTTTAATGCAAGTTGTTTGAGAGTATACAGAGACTGACTTGCTTATGTCATTTGCATTGCTTCATGCAAGTGGGAGGAAGCTGCGGAGCTCTTTTGGCGCAGTTCTTATTTCCATGGTAACAGCGATTTCTCTAATTAGCGGACCCAAAAGGAATCACTTCTCAAGATTATGAATAATGTAGTTTTTCCCAAGGGGAATATTAAACAACTTGAAATCAAGCTGCCACGTCTAAGAGACCAATACACTTATTTACCAGTTTCTGTGCTCATGATGGAAGGTTTGTCTTGAAAGGTTTTGACATTATCATTAAAATTGGATTTGTAGTTCTGAAAGCCTACTGTTGCACTTCACACCCAAGACTGCAAACGATATCACAAGAAATTATTCATCATCATCTACACCACCATTCAAAATTTTGGGGTCAAGATTAACTTTTTTTTTAAATGAAATTAATGATTGCATTCATTTCAAGTGTGTCAGTAAAGACATTTCTATTTCAAATAAATGCTGTAATTTAAAATTTCTATTAATCAATGAATCATGAAAACAATGTTTCACAGTTTGGACAAAAATAAACGTTCCTTGAGCAGCAACAGAGGATATTAGATGGATTTCTGAAGGATCAGGTGACACTGAATATTGAAGCTTTGCATCACAGAAATAAATTTCATCTTAAAATATATTAAATTAGAAAACATTTATTTTAAATTGTAATAATATTTCACTCTTTTTACTGTATTTTTGATCAAATAAATTCAGCCTTGGTGAGCATAAGAGACTTTCTTCAAAACAATTTAAAACTATTACAGACCCCAACTTTTGAACAATAGTGCACAAAACTGCAACACTTTCTATTTAGCAATTTGGATGCCTAACATCTGACTGAAACATCCAAACTTGAAATAACACTACTTTCAGACAATTCAGAGCAGCATGTGCACAAACATACTCATTGTTCGTTCCTGATGGGATTTTACAGAGAACTAATGGCTAGTGTCCAGTTCAGAAGCCTTGCCAAATGAGTTGGGGAACAGGGGGTCAGCGTCTAACGGGAAAACAAGTGATCTCTACTAGTGATCACTTCAGAACACAAGGATTGACTGGATTTATACGGCAGAAACATGACAAACCATTGTACACTGTAGAAAATAATTTAAAAATATATAATAATATTTATAATGTTTCGAAATATAAAAATATATAATCTCTTAATATAAAAATAATTTAAAATATTTGAGCAAAAAAAAAAAAAGATAAATGATGACTACATAGCAAATCATAAAAAAAAAAAAAAAAAAATTAAAAGAGCAACAGGAACATTCTGCAAAATATCTCCTTTGCTTTTGCCAGAAGTCATATGCATGATTGAAAAAAACATAATAAAGGTGAGCTAATGATGCTAAAATGACAACAATATGAAAACATAGCTTTGGAAAACATACTGTATTTTCACATCCCATCACAAACAGTTCATTTCTTCAACGTTCCTTACTCAGATTTCGGGTCCAGAAACTCTCATTAACTCCAGAATGACATTAACAAAAAAAAAAAAAAAATGAACGCTGTTTCTATTCAAGGACTCATGCATGATTCAAAAGTCTGAAAATAGAGAGACATTTAGTCATTGTACAGCTTCTGATTAGGCAGTGCAGAACAGATGTGACATATTGAGGAATGAGCAAAACGACTTTGGGAAGTTTCTGTGGGAAATCATCCAATAGGTTTGATGGATCCACCACAGAGAGGAAGGTTTACTTTCCCAGGGATGAAACAAGCCCTTTGTGTTCCCACTCCTCTGGTGGGCCCTCTGTGGATTTTTCTGAGATAATGCGAGCAAAGACAACCTCGTTTATCTCTCTTCGTATACTGCTTTTTTTTTGCACATTCTCACAGGCCCTGAGAAACAACAATCTCATAGTTTAGATGTTAAACACTGCTTGTTGTGGAGAGCTCACAATGATGGTACCTGACGTAGATGTCATAGCACGAGCGAAATACGATACGCAGACCATGTTTGTGCCTCAGCATTACTGCTGACACCAGAATAAAGGTGAATTCTCTCAGAATCTCTCAGGAGACCTGAAATGGCTTGTTATGAACAAGTCTACAAGCAGAACTTTGGTCTAGAGAAGATGAAAGACATCAACATCCAACACTCTCCGTCTGCTAGTTCCCGTCTTTTGCAAAACACTTCCATTTTGCCCTGCTGTTAGTCTTTTCTCTCTCAGACGTTTCCTGAGGAGCGGTCTGCACCACTTCCCACAACATTCAGCCCAAAACTTTTGAAGCTTAAGAGAAATGCTCTGCTCTCATGAGATTCTGGCAGCACCGTAAATAACTGTCAACCCATAAGCCACTAAGAATATGAGGTGTATGAGACCCAAAATTTAAGCCCTAAATCCATCTCTCTTTAACTCAAAGGAATGCCTATATGTGAAGATACAGATGCTGATGGTGGAGACCTGGGCTGGTTGTCACTAGGACTATATGTTAAAATCTGTCAAAATCTAAAGTCATAAAAGACTGTTTTCTTTAGCAGTGATTTTTTTTGAATGATATTGTAAAACAGCCAATTCAAATTGCTTAATTATAATAATTTTGGTCAATTTTTCCCACCTAAAATATCAATATTAATATAGTTTTTTGCTGGGAAAAAATGTTTACATCGTAAAACTACATACATTCAAACAAGAGTTAACACTGTATAGTCAAGACCAGGGAAGGACAAGTATTGTTCATAAATGCAGGTCTAGGCACTTGGGGCAATATGTCACGTATTTAGAAATCAGAAATGTTTTTTTTATTTGTTTATTAATTTAGCCATTTTATTTTCTTCCAATTCCCTGCATAGTAGACTAATATTAAAACATAAAATATATTAACAAATTAGAAATGTACTAATGTGTTTAATAAATGTTTTACTTCTTAAATTTTGCTGACAGATTTAGAATAGGCATATTCCATTGTGACAACCCCATAGAGTGAAAACATGCCCCACTTTAGAGAAAAGCTGTCAACTTACCCCCATCTCTGCTATAGCCTATAGCCTACTGTAAACAGATCATATATATTGAGTATTTATAACTTATAGAGAAGAGTAATTGGTATAACAGTTATGTACAGCGATGTGTATGAATATATAATTCAAACTCATGAAAGTGGCATGGTACTGCCATCTAATATTGTACAGTCATAGTACTTTTGCAAGGGAACCTAGTTCTATGAAGATTAAACAAAAAGTTTTAGATAAACTAAACGTGGCTTCGTTTACTTAGTGCATATATGCTGCAATAAAAACATAATACATGAATGCAAATGACTAACTCTAAACGTACCACACATGCATGTGATGTAAACATGCTTAAGTACAGGCTTCTCATCCAGACTCACCTTCTCGTCGGCAAGGTGATCAGCGCAGGTACGCGAGATCTTTTCCTCCAGTATTCTCCTTTTAAACTTGCGTTGTAGTTTGCCTTTTACTTTCTTTAGATGTTAAACAGACATTCAGCACTCTCGATTTATCAAGGTATACGATATTATTAGATTTGCACTACAAACTAAGTTTCGTCAGCGCGCGGTGTTTCAAATTCAGTCTGCCTGGCACGCTCACCAACGAGAGGGTTTATATGAATTATTTCAATGTAACGTGTTTCCACCTTATGTTTGGAGGATTACGATTCACCGAAGACATTCAGTGAATAAATCCATCTGATCCGAAATCTCCGTGGGAGGAGCTGCGCGCCTCCTTCTCCTCTTCCTCCTCCTCCTCTTGATCAAGCGTCATCAGCGCGCTCCCAGTAATTAACGACCCACAGTGATTAGTGTAACCTGCATTTAACTTCATAAACGTGATATAAGTTTAAATTTCGATTAAGTACTAGTTTAAAATGAAGTTCAAATTAATTGAATTGAATTAATTAAATTGAATTTGTTCAGTAAAGTGATTCATTTGTGGTCCTACCCTGCGACCCAAATTATGCGCATACTATCTGCCCTAAATAGTATTGAAAATGGCTAATATCACATAGAAATTAGGATGGATAGCGTGCAAATTGGAACACAGGCCTAGCTTTTCCAGGAAGATTTGTTCACTTTAAAATATCGGTTTAAGTCTACTTTTAGTTTACAAACGATTACGGTTGCTTTTCTGTTGCTTACTGGTTTGAATGATAATAATTGGCAAACTTCTAAAAACTAGATATAATGGTTGCTTATCCAGACCGCAGGCAGAGAGCTAGAGCAGATTCCAGGATGCTGGTGAGAGATTAACCTCTGGCCCGACCCAAGCTTGCATCACATCCTAATCTTTAACAACCTACTGGTGGACTGAGGCTGTCCTTCAGCAAGCATGACTTAGAGTTTTAGACACACTAGCCAGGCACAGCTGTACGGGTGTATTTGTGTATTTGGATGATTGTTCTGCTCAACAGCTCCAGTCTTCTAGAACATATGCAAATCCACTTTTAAGGACTTGAATGGACAGGGACATTCATTCAGGAACAATGATTGTTGTCTAAGAAAAAAATAAAAGTTTTAAATTATAATTAATAATCACAAAATAATGTATTAATTATATGATAGAATATTATAATAATATAGGCCTAATAATTTTACACGAAGAGCATTCTGTCATTCCCCCAGTTCTTACTGTGTATATATTTTTTAATAAACAGTAATAATAGCAAGGACCAATTATAGAATAGAACGATATTTATTATAATCATTACATATTTGAATTCCATCATGTTACTTTTATTTATCAAAATTTATTTAGCCTATTTGTTCCGAACTTTTCATTGAGAATATTATGCTTGTTATTTACGAAGAGCTAACAGGTCATGTTTTATATATTATAAACTGTAATAATAGAATATAATAGATTCTAATAATTATAAGCTACAATTTTTTTCAAAAATAAATAATCATTTGTTAATTACAATCCTTTTATTATGAAATATCTATGTAGGGAAGCGCATGTGAATCTAGCAGCACCATGTGGATACATTTGTAGTTGCAGGAACATGCAGTCTCTCTCTCTCTCTCTCTCTCTCTCTCTCTCTCTCTCTCTCACACACACACACAGCAAAAAAAAAAAAAAAAAAAGTCTAAGCTGCCATTTTCATACTTGTCCACAAGAAGACGCCCTCATATATTTCTGATGCTTTTAAAACTACCCCAATATATATATATATATATATATATCTCACGTGCAATATTAAAAGATTGTGGCATGTTCACAAAGTAAGTATTTTTCTTGATGGGGTCTTTATTACAGAGATGATTAAATGTGTTATAGAAAACGTTGTTTCTTTTAGCTTAAACTGCACATTTACAAGATGCTATGGTGTTACAGTCACAAGAGAGTTAGTCTCTAACGACTGCTTACACTCATTTAGAATAGTTGGAATATACTCTAACAACAATCAAGCAGTAGAAGACTCACAGTTTAAGTTTACCGTTTAGACACACACCAGACACCACCACCATAGCATAGCGATAATATCTGCTCTGCCCCCAAAAGCACAAAGAGCAGATAACAGTTCAAACACGTTGAGAGCCAAATTCCTTTGCCTTCTGTCACGGAAGTGTTAACAAAAGCTGGGTAGGTTTCCACCGATCTGAACCTCTGATACATTAGTCATAGAGAAGACTATAGACATTCAATCATAAGTGAAATCCCACCCAGCCAACAGAAACTCAACCGCAATGCCAGATCAGGATAACATTTACACAATAAAGACTGGTTTTGATTAAAATATAGAACTTTGACAGGCCTGCCCCTAGTTATAGGTTATTTAAGGAATTGTGAATGTAAACAGGATGACAGGAAGAACATCCTGTCATTTCCCTAGTGCTCATTTTGTATATACAGTACATATGAATTCTGCATTATTGTTATATATAGACATATACTACCGTTCAAACGTTTGAAGTCAGTACGTTTTTTTTTGTTTTTTTTAAAGAAATCAATAATTTTATTCATCAAGGAGTCATTAACGGATCATTTAATGTAAAACATTTTAAAATAAGATAAAACAATATAATATAATGATTTTATATATTTATAGCCTAATAATCTTTAGTTTCTAATAAGTTCTTTTAAACTTTATCATAAAAAAGAATCCCAAAAAAGTTCAGGTTTCCACAAAAATGTTAAGCAGCACAAATGTTTTCAGCATTGCTAATTATAAGAGTTCAATACTTATACACATAAAATACCCTAAGTTTGAGCAGTAAATAATAGATAACGTAAGTAACTTCTTTCCAGAGAAGATAAGCGAATAAAAGGGCAAAAATGTGGTTGTTTCAGGATCTACAGCAATGAAATAACTCTCTCGATTTCCCTTTTTGTTCACGGCAGTTAATCAGTGGATGTCAGTCTAGGTTAAACCTCAAGCTATGTGGATCTAACAACATGACAAAACACATTAAGCAGCAAATCAGAAGAGAAACCCTGACAACTGAAGCGAGCAGCATTCTTTCAACATTCTGATGCCTGAGGAATGCCAGCGCCATCAGATGCGTTTTCACTGATCTTTACAAAGTGGGCTGGAGGCATATACTTTGAAATCTGTGCTGTTAATGGTTTGTTTCTTTGAACAGTGTCATGTTAGATGTTACGGAGAAGCAGCCTGTTCGGCCCACATGCAGCTAATGAGATCTGCTTCATCACATCTTAATGTTAGAAACTAGATATGCAATCAAATGTCGAAAAACGATTTTAATACACAAAATTTTATCTATTTTTATTTCTCCTTAGATAATTAATAAATACATTTTGTAATACTGTACCTCACTATATTTTGTGAGGTTTAAGCTTAAAACAAATGAAAAAAGATAGTGCTGTTAGAAAAATGTTTATTTGTAGACTTGTAATTAGCTGAAGCAATGGTTTAAAGTTAAAAACATCTTATTAATGGATTAATCGTATTTGTTTCTTACAAATATGCCCCTTTTCACTTCTCAAGATGGTAATTGATGGACTGGAGTGGTGTGAATTACTTGTGGATTATTGTAATGTTTTTATTAGCTGTTTGAACTCTTATTCTGACGGCACCCATTCACTGCAGAGGGCCCATTGGTGAGCAAGCCAAGTAACACTAAATTTCTGTAAACATTAAGAAATGTTTTTGCAGCACTGAGAGACGGATAATTATAATGAAACATTACTGATATCCCTCCAAGTCTCCTGAGCTTTAAAAGAGCAACTTGTAACTCTAGGCAATACAATGTTCCTCTGGGATTCTTTATGCATTCCAGTGCTTCATGTTTGTACAACAGGACTCCTATATAAAGAAGAGAGATACATAGCATATTAGTTTACTGCATAAAATCTGTCTAATGTTGTTTTTAAAAAAAAAATTATGAGGACATAGAAATCATAATGCATGCTTTATGCCCAACCAGACAGATAAAACCTCTGTTTTGTCTGCTGTCCGCTTGCAGGCCAAGACACGACCCACTAAAACGTGGCACACAGAAGAGAGAGGGAGGAGAGGGAGGAGAGATAGATGGGTGGGGGTGGAAGTAGAACAATGTCTTAACTTATTTTTTCGTTACTTTTATAATATACTTTGCATTTTCTGAACAAATTATGAAAATAATAATAATAAAATGTAACTTAAATAAATCAAGTATTAATACCAGGTTTTACACTAAATTAGTTTACTTCTTACTGGGATATTTTTCAATTTGATTTTATGTTAATCAGTAAATCTGCTGTCCATATTTCTGAATTACATCCACCTTTTTCCTTGCATGAAAAAGCACTTTAGTTTAGCCATTGTGTGAGTGTGCGAGCAGGAAAGGGGTCAGTTCCTGCTGCCTTTAGGACCTTGAGGAGAGAGTCCAGTTCCCACAGTAACTAGATCTGGGGGAGGTCTCACAGAAAAACTGAACCATTATAATACTCCTTTCCCTACTTCCAGAAGTTTCTTTTCCAGACTATAAAGTCTGCATGAAGGATTTGGTGTCAGGGGAAAGCCAACAGATCCGAGAGGGTGTACAAGTTTTTGGGAGCTCTGAGAGGTGAGTAACAGATACCGTTACAGCTGTGAAAACAAACTTTGCGTTCAAGCTTCATCAGCAGCATGAAAAATGCAAAAAAATGCGTGGCATTCCATAACAGAATCCTTCTTTTTAAATTCTGAAATGTAAAACAAAAGCTTGTATAAGACTTTGTAACTAATGTTTTACTCAAAGGTGAAAAGATGCTTATAAGCAGCAAAGTGCTTTGATTTATGTGTTTGTGTGATGATTCGAAAGGTTTTTGGCAGACACCACAGTTCCAAATGTTCTCCATTGCTCCTTCAGGCTCTGACATGTAGGCATAATTAAAGGCCATTCACTGAGAGGGTGCGGGGTATGGTGCATTTTGCATGTCCGAAGGCAACATTTTGGGCTGGTAGAGGGGTGGGGGAATTTGCTGTTCCCACACTAGTGTCAGAACTTCCTGCCATCCTGGCAGTGCTGATTGGATAACAGTTATCTGGCGTAAGATGACTCCGGGAGCCATGAAATCTGTATATGTGGCTGCACAGCTTTTTTCCGTGAAAAGTAATGTGATATACACAACTGTTTAAAAGTTTGGGAAAAATACATTTAATTTTAAAATATATTAAAATAGAAAAGAGTTGTAATATTATTTCACAATATTACTGGTTTTACTGTATTTTTGATCAAATAAATACAGCTTTGGTGAGCATAAGATACTTCTTTCAACATTAACATTAACAAATCTTACCAACCCCAAACATCTGAATGGTAGTGTAAACAGTTGAAACATTCTTAAACATATTTTTTTATGTTCAGCAAGGAATAAGCAAAAATATGTTATAATAAAGAGAACTTAAAGGTTACAGCTGTGCACGTGGCAGTTATGTAACATTACTGCCTTAAATATCTGCTGGACTTCCTTTAGCATAGCAGGCCTGTCATTAAAGGCTATGGGATTTTAAAATTACAGCTCTAATATATCTTGGCGCTACTCTCAGTTCTGTGGTTAGGAACTGAAACACAATCTACAGCTCTACACATACAGAAAACCATCTGATATTTATCTAAAGTAACTGATTAATCTTTGCTACTTTTATAGGCTGTAAACTTACAAGCTCCAAAATCATGTTGGTGTCAAACGTGGTTCTCCTGTGCTTACTGGCTACTGTGAGCGGGGAAAAGACGCTCAGCAGCCATGCCTCCATGCTGGCAGACAACAGCGCCAATTTGGCCTTCAACCTGTACCACAACATCGCAAAAGAGAAGGACATTGAGAACATCCTGATTTCCCCTGTGGTTGTGGCCTCCTCGTTGGGTTTGGTGGCTCTTGGAGGGAAATCCAACACTGCTTCTCAGGTCAAAACCGTCCTGAGCGCCACTACGGTGAAGGACGAGCAGCTGCACTCTGGGCTGTCAGAGCTTCTCACTGAGGTCAGTAACTCAACAGCACGTAACGTCACCTGGAAGATCAGCAACCGTTTGTATGGCCCCAGCTCTGTGAGCTTCGTCGACAACTTTCTGAAGAGCAGCAAGAAGCATTATAACTACGAGCACTCCAAAATAAACTTCCGTGACAAGCGCAGTGCAGTGAAGGCCATCAACGAATGGGCATCAAAGTCCACAGACGGCAAGCTGCCCGAGGTGACCAAAGATGTGGAGAAGACAGATGGAGCCATGATCATCAATGCCATGTTTTATAAACGTAAGTCTTGGATAACTTTAGAATTAGGAGCAATTTGTAGATTCTTTAACTAATACGTGGCTCTGTTTTCTCTCCAGCACACTGGGATGAGCAGTTCCATCATAAGATGGTGGATAATCGTGGTTTCTTAGTGCATCGCTCCTACACCGTCTCTGTACCCATGATGCATCGCACAGGTGAGGCCGTGGTTAAAGCAGATCTAATCCTGAAACACAAAATGATGTGTATCTTAGTGCTTTGTTATTGAGGATTTTTTGTTTGTTTGTTTAAATTTTCATTAGAAATTATTGGGACAGTAGTATTGTAAAAGTAGTAATGTTTATAGATTTTTTGTGTATTCTTTAATGTTGCGTTCTTTAGTTTTAGTCAATTTTACTAGCATGCACTTAAGTCAATAAAAATAAAATTTTAATTTACAAGAAAGTGCAAAATTAAACTAAATCTTCAAATGAGTTACATATTTAGTTTTAAATATTTTATGTATTAAAATAATTATTATTTTTGCAGTTTGACACCTTAAATTTAGCCATTATTACTACATATTGATTAATTTTAGTTAAATGGAATGTAATTTTACTCAACAAAAACCAGATGACAACAAAAACAATTAAACAACAAAATTAAACTAACAATTCAAATATTTATGTTCATATAATTTTATAAATATTTTATATATTTAAATAAATAATAATTTATAATTTAAATAATGAATTTTGAGATTCAATATCCAGTATTTTGTCATCTCATATTCTTTAATTTAATTAATATATACAATTAATATATAAAATATTTAGTTACGTTTAGTTAAAAAAAAAAGTTTTTTTTTTTGTTAGATATATCTAACATATAAAATATATATACAATTAATATATAAAATATTTAGTTACGTTTAGTTAAAAAAAAAAGTTTTTTTTTTTTTATCAATTACATTAAAAAATTATAATAATAACAAATATCTGTGTTCAAAAATCCTGTGTGCCTTCGCAGGAAATTTTAGGCTTCCATCATTTGCCTTTACACATACATTCATGCTCTCTTTCAGGCATTTATGGCTTTTTTGACGACACAACCAACAACCTTTTAGTTCTGGACATGGCACTGGCCCATAAGATGTCGTCTGTGGTGTTCATCATGCCGTACCACGTAGAATCCCTGGAGAGAGTGGAGAAACTGTTGACACGTGAACAACTCAACACCTGGATCAGTAAAATGGAACAGAGGGCAGTTGCTGTGTCACTGCCTAAGGTCAGCGTGGAGGTCAGCCACAACCTACAGGTACAGACAATCTGCAATTCTAGCAAGCTATTTATTATTCTAAACTCACCTGTGAATTCAATTACTAATGTAACTGCTTGCTTTCTTGCAGAAACATCTCGCCGAGCTGGGTCTGACAGAAGCTGTGGACAAGGCCAAAGCTGATCTGTCCAACATCTCTGGGAAGAAAGACCTCTATCTGTCCAACGTATTCCATGCCTCCGCCATGGAGTGGGACACGGAGGGAAATCCACCCGATACAAGCATCTTTGGCTCCGACAAACTCAAGAACCCCAAACTCTTCTATGCTGACCATCCCTTCATCTTCCTGGTGAAGGACAAGAAGACAAACTCAATCCTTTTCATGGGCCGGCTGGTCCGACCGAAGGGTGATAAAATGAGGGATGAATTGTAATTTGCTCATTTAAATTTGTGGTTATGACTGTGTGTGTATGGAGATTTATGGATGTGTGTAAATGGTACACCTGAGTTCGTTCTATCGTCCATCTGTGGACCACCATGTGCTATCCGTTACGTTTACTTTGAAAAGTGACAAGTGACACAACTGCCTTATGTTTTTTTGTTTTAAAAAATGCAAATGTTCTTGACAAAGTATCGTAAATTTACACCTGAATCGGTTTCTGAGAAGTGCAGCATGCTTATATTAAGTATGATCTCCGTGAAATTCGCTATAAATCCACACGAACAGCAGTTTTGCTCAGGGGTTTATCTTTTTCCATTGCGTTTCGATTGCTGGAGCGCATAACTCACTATGCCGAGTGTTTGATTTCTAAAAAAGTCTGTGGATTTTGTTACACAAAGTGCCTGCGAGTTCACCACGCCATGCTGAAACATTCCTCTCAGAAGTGCACACTTGTGTCTGCACTGAATACTGTGTCTGCACTAGACAGTATGTGATATGAGCCCAACGTCTGTACCATTTTAAAGCTTGTTTTCACATTGCACCAAACACGGTTGTCTAAAAATGTTGGTTTGTTCCTCTTTTTTCAATAAAATCAGCATCACTGAGAGAGAACGTGTGTGGGTTTTTATTTACACCGTACTGCTTTTATGGTCAAATAGTTTGTTATACATCAGAAATAATAAGTGTAGTATGTATAAAATTTGTATAATGTTCACAGAATGCGAATTCCAAAATATTCAGTATATAATAGACCTTAAAGGCCATATTGAATTTAACGTGGATGAAAACGAGGTTCTGAAGAGGATAAACTATCAGTCTTTACAATGGCACGCTCTGTAAAGTATTTATTTTGTATTTTTATGCTATTTTTTATTTTTACAGCTTACAACTTTCAAACTGTTTTTGGAGATTTTGTCTACTGATTTTTTTTTATTTATTTTTTCCCTCAGAAAGAGGTTTGGTCAGCTGAGCAATGACACTAAAGTCTCTCACAGCCTCGAGCCTTAGTGGTCTACTCCGAATTTTCTTCAAGATATTTTTATATGAATTTATGCCACGTTGACTGTTTTTGGCATGCAAAACTTTGGCGACATCTAGCGTGATTTTCTAGACATATGTACTGATAAGGGAATGTGAAGCAACAACAATCATGATCTGGATTTATCTGGTTAGGCCGTACACTGAAACATATAAAGTTATTGTTCCTTCATCAAGTTTTTGGCGAGACTTTCTATTCAAAAGAAACAGGTTTGTCTGTATTCTCACACGTGAACTCGTGTTATCTGATTGTGCACACCTATGTTTTACCTTCAACCCACAAAAATGATAGATGTCGTTATAAAACAACTGCATTGTGGGTAAAAACTGTAAAAAATACAGAAATCGTCTAATATTCAATGAAAACAGCTAAATAATCCTATATCAACTTTAAAGGAAAACATCTCAAATTTCCCATGTTGGCCATATATTTCTAATAATTTTTTTTAAATAAAATAAAATGTTATGGCCAATATGTATTTTCTGTTTACCTATAGTAAAATGCTAATTTTGCATGTTATGATAGGTCAACAGTTTATGTACATGACTTTCGATGTTCACGAGTTATTCTTCAATACATTTTATGTATTTATATAGTAGTAGGCTGTCCTTTCAGCGATTACTTCGTTATATTGAGTTACAGAAGGCTGTAGTGTAACTGTTACCGCACGAAGGCCCGTTCAGATTGGATGGAGCTCTGAATCCGTTACCGTACAGGACACTCCTCCCTCCGCCTGTCAGACCGATCTGAGCTCCTCATCATGGCTCCGGCGGCGGACAGGCCGGGCTACTGGGGAACACCGACCTCAACTCTCGACTGGTGCGAGGAGAATTATGTGGTCTCGTATTACATCGCAGAATTCTGTAAGTACGTTTGAACGGTGGTCTTGTGTTCGCTACACGCGGTCCATTGTCGTGTAGGACGGTAAACACGGATATTAAACGGGAGAGAGGAGCGTTGTCGAACCCTACTATGAGAAGACGTGATACGTAATATTCATGAGGCAATCGTTCGCTATTGGACGGCTACGAGGCATCGTCATCATAGCCTAATTAATATTCATAAGGCCGTTCTTCTCCATTGGAAGGATTCGAAGAAACATCACAGTGGCGTAATTAATATTTAAAAGCCACGCCTTGTTCAGTTACAAAGCGACGTCAGCGTAACCTAATTAAAATTCATAAGCATTAGCCATAGTAGGATTCGTAACTGAGGCCAGCGACCCTCTGTCCGCGTTTAACTTGTATCACAAAGCTCAATAACAAAAGACATTCAAACAAAAGACCGGAAAGAGAGTGGAGACTCAGTGTGTGGCAATATTTAGGGAGGAGCTCGTGACGACGACACAGATTTTCAGTGAATTCAAAGAGTGTTAACAGAAAACATTGTTTATTTCCCACCACGTAGATGCTAATCGTTCTTTAATTTGCTTTAATTATAAACTGACTATGAGTGTATGGTCTGAAAATGTGAGCAGTGACTCGATTCAGAGCTGCTAGTGTGAAGTACAGTGAGTTGAACATGGTTATAAAGAGCTAACAGTGTAACAAGCAACATAACTTGTACTGTAAATATGCCAGATTTAGTGAATTTTTATAGGCTACTTCATAAATCTTACTATAATACTACAGCAATTGTGTGGAGTTTCGCTGGTCCCTGCATTACCAGCTGAAGATGGTTTGCAGGTCTTTGCTGGTACATTTGTTCTGATCAACCGAAAAGCAGATGATGAATAATAATAAAATTAAAGCTACATTCTAAGTTAAAACTGAAAAATGCAACAATTGTCTAACATTCAGTTGAATAATTCAGTTACAGTCATAATATTAAAGATTAAAAAACTGCAACATGTGAGATCCCAAATATGAAAATTGTGATGTGAACAAAATAAATGTAACAGAAATAATGAAGAATTTTTTTTTCATGGCCAATATAAAATATTTATAGGCAGTATTTGTTTCCATTTTCTTTTGTTGGTTTGTTTCTTTCAGACATACTCATTAACCTAGCAACACTTTAAAATGTTTATTATCATTAATATAATTAGAATGAGAAATCATATAATGAAGAAAAGAGAAAACAGCATTAAACACTAAGATGGTTTTCTGATGTAGTTGGTCCTCTCGCCTGATCAGCCAATAAGTACCCAAAGCCACTGTACTGTGTATGTATGTATGTATGGTACTGTATGCATTAATGTACCATCAGTATATTTTTGTAAGAATAATATAATATTTAAACTGTTAAAATTACATTACTTTCACAATACAGACCTTTAACTGAGAGAAGTACTGCTTCTTTGATTACCATATTGGGAACTTTAGTTTGATTGCTGATTATATACCATATATGACAGTGTTGAAGGACACAGTGTATGTGGCCATCACATCTCCATGTTGTTTGCTGAAGTAGATTTCAGGTCACTCTGATAAGTTGGTCAAAGTGCACAAAGTGATAGTTTGCTGTCCAGCGGGAACCTTTTGCCTTGTGAAGGAATGTGCTATGTTCAGTATGACAAGCCGTATATCCAAACAGGGAAACAATAGGACTGTACACACCGTGTTAGGGCTTTCTAGCAGAGGTTTAGTTTTCTTGGCCTCAGCAAAGAGGCACAATAGCAGTCTGACTGCTGGTGGTGCTAAGAAGCTGGTTTGGATGAAGTTCACTCATCTATTGTTCATTCAAGTGGAATTTCAGGGCAGTTTTTACTGTTATCATTCACAGAATAACTCAAATATGACTTATAAAGGAATAGTTCACCCAAAAATTTTAAGTTTGCTGAAAATGTATTCAGCCTCAGGTTTGTTTCTTCAGATTTGGAGAAATTTAGCATTGCATCAGTTGCTCACCAACAGATCCTCTGCAGTGAATGGGTTTGGACTCTCATTCTGACGGCACCCATTCACTGTAGAGGATCCATTTGTTAGCAAGTGATGTAATGTTTAAGTTCCCCAAATCTAAAGAAACAAACTCGTACATCCAGGATGGTCTGAGGGTGAGTTAATTTTCATTTAATTTTTGGGTGAGCTAATTCCTAATATTTAAATTCATTAATATAAAAACTTTTTTTTTTTGCTTTCTACAGGGAATACTGTCAGTAACCTGATAATGATCCTACCTCCCATTTATGGAGCCATTCAGACGTGTAAAGATGGTTTGGAAGTACGCTATGTGTTGTCCTTTTTAGGAATTGCTGGTAATGTATCTTTCATGTGATTTTATATAAACACAAACCTCATTTTTAAGTGACCTTTCACCCAGTTATTCAAGACTGTATTTCCTAATCAAGCAGAGATAAAATGTACCGTGTTTTATGTGGTCTCTCTTTTCTGTACAGCCGTAGGTATTGGTTCGTGGAGCTTCCACATGACACTACAGTATGAAATGCAGGTGGGCTTGACTTTTCTTCAGCCTTTCAAAGTGTGCATCTTGTTCCCAAGCACATGAAAGCTTAATTTCACTTTCATTTTATAGCCACAAAGTTGCTTCTCTAACGGTACATCCCCAGAGCAAAAGCAGTAATTCACAAGTGTCACACAAATGCTGTCAGTTTCTGGATTGTCTTTTGCTTTTAGTTACTGGATGAGTTGCCGATGATCTACAGCTGCTGCATCTTTGTCTACTGCCTGTAAGTTGACATTTCTTACACCTGCACACTGTCTGCCTTCAACTTTGGCCTCTGAACACTCATAATAAGCTTAATGAGGATCGGATGCTGTATTTGATGGACAGAAAATGCTTTTTATTATTAAGATTTTGGATTTCTTCTGTCATTCAAAAGTTTGGGGTTGGTAAGATTTTTGAAATAGTTTTTGAAATGTCTTTTATGCTCACCAAGGCTGCATTTATTTGATTATGAATACAGTAAAACCGTAATATTGTGAAATATGTTTAGTTACAATTATTACTTTATTTGATACAGATATTTTGTTTGTAAATTATGATTGTCTTTACTGACCAATTTAATGCATCCTTTTTGAATTAAAAAAAAAATAATTACTGACCCCAAATTTTTTAATGGTAGCGCATGATTGTATTTTTTGTTCGTTTGTTTGTTTATTTAATTGTTTGAATGCATATCTCACATATTACAGATATGAGTGCTTCAAGCAAGAGCGTGCCGTTAACTATTTGTCAATTACACTTTTGCTGACCTTCAGTATTATTGTTAGCGTGGTAAGTTTTTTCTTTGCTGTTCTAAATTTTCTAAAGTAGTATAGGGTGGGGCAAAAAAAAATTAATTTCAAATAAAATTAACAGCATCATTTGAATTAAATAAAAAATAAAAAATAAACGATCTTAAAATAAAATATTAATATTTTCTAATATGGCGTCTATATGATCCATATTATCCAGCATGATTTAAGAATGTTATTATTCATTAAGTGACCACGACACTTTGCATAAAAATGCTCAAAATAAAAATAACAATGGGGAAGAAGTGACCTAGAAATACTGCAAAATCTTAATAAATATTTCCTCTTTTTCATATTAAACTTTCATTGTTTTATTTTTTTAGAAACCCCACAACATTGCTTATTTCCTTTTTTTAAATGAATAAAATCCCAGATTTTCAATGCAGTCTCAGTCCCCACTCTTTATGTACTGTATATATTATTGATATTTTTAGGTATTTTTTCTTCATGCTCAGGAAGTGCATTTCATTTATCTTTTGCAGATTTACCTGATCTGGAAGGAGCCTGTGTTTCATCAGGTGAGGCCTAACTAAATATTTAATGCTGCATTAAGAACCTCTCTATTTTGTTTTATCCTACGTTGTCAGGTGTTTTTGAGAGCATGACAATGTTGTGTCAAAACAGCTTCTGCAATCAGTATTTGTTGTCTATTTCTATTGTTGAAAGGCATGACAGTAGGGTGTGACTCTGTTCATGCTCTTTGTTTAATACGACCAGTACAACACTGTCATGTAAAGCAAAATGATATCATGTTGTTTATATAGCAGATGGTGCTAAATACACAGGTTAACAACAGTTTTATTATTTCCCCCAGGTCATGTATGCCGTACTAGTGGCTTTCTTGGTGATTCGCGCTGTTTTCATAGTCACTTGGTGAGTGAATTAATCTATCACTTCCACAGCTGCATTTAAAGCTTGTTTTACTTTCTATGATGTGAGATATTTCCAAGTGAAACAGTTTATTTAGCAGGAAAAAACCTTTGGGAACAGTAGCCTTGGTAGCAAAAGTATTATTCCCATTCATTTTCCCATAGTAATTTAGAAAGTCTTTGAGAGAGAGAGTCTAGTGCACTATGTGTCCAAAATTAGATTTATTGCCCCCTCATAAAAATTCATAAAAACCCCTCATTTGCAATCTAATGAGTTTTTGAGGGGGTCTAGCTTCGTAAACTTTGTTAGAACGTCAGATAAAAAGTTAATTGATCAAAACAGACCATCTTTCTAAGATGTACAGCGACCAAAGCACATCTGTGTTAACCATTTTATGATGTGCACCTGCGCGTGTGAACTGTCGAAGGTTTAGGTACGGGTCAAAGGATGTGTGCCCTATTGAACCTTTTTTGTAACACATATCTGGTGAAGTTAAATGTTAGGTATAGTTGAGAATTGAGTATTTATAATCTATTCGAATGCGGTTTCAAACTGATGATCAGGATGAGATAGATAAAGAAGTCGATAACAACAAACATAAATAAATAGAGGCCCCACAAAGATTATGGTTTTAATAAGATGGTCTATGCTGTTGGAAAATCTTGTTTAATTTAGTTTTGTTATTTCTTTTCTCATTCATATATTTTTCAACCCTCAACACAAACATAAACATACACTGCAAATGCAAACAGGTACCCAAACACACACACACACACACACACACACACAAACAAACACTCAACACATGCACAAAAATAAACAACCACTCAACACAAACATACACGCAAAACATAAACACTCAAACAAACAGCCCTACAGTTAAATATTTAGACTTTTGATGTGTCATACAACCCTTTTACAAATAAAAGCTTAGAATCACACTGGGTATAACACTACAAGATGATGAAAAGCAGTATGATTAAACAATGATATAACTTTCATTTTAACATACGTTTTTAGATCTTTCAAACCTAAAACCATGATGAGAATTATTGAAGCAGGCAAATGATCCTCTGATTAACGCAAGACACGCAAGATTTTTCTTTATGAATTTGACCTATATTAGACTGAAAATTAGTTGCCATAAGGTTGTTTGCAACAAAAGTAATTCTATAAGGTGCAACAAATGTCTCTCAGAATCTTTACAACAGATTAGACTTCCTTTCTCACTTTAAAAATGGTATTATTAACCGCGGGGTTTAAATGTAGCATTTATTTTTTTTCACAGTATAATGTTTTATTTTATTAAAATAAAAACTGGTCTATATAGGTTTATTTGACTAAGATTTGATCAAATAACTGATATAAGAAACATGCAAATATTCGATATCATTGTCTGATGGTTTGTGATGACATAAATATCTTACTGATACAGATATGTTAAGGTGTTAAGTATCTGTAAAAATAGTAACGTTCACCAGAGCGACATCGCACTGAAGCGTTTTTTTCCCCACTAGTTTAATGTTTATGAATGAATTTAACATGAAAGAATATCGTTAATCTTGACAAACTATATATCATTTTGAAGGTCTAAGCCTCAAGCATCGACGACAGATCGCTGTTTTTCGATGGGAAGCTTATAAGGAATGTTTTTGCTACATTTGTGTAAGCAGTACACATCAAAACAGGCAGAATAAAAAAGCCGTACGTACCTTTATCATTGTAATAACGAGTCACAAACGCGTCCACTGCTGAAATCCCAGTTCAGTTAGAGAGGTAATGGTCCACAGAACAACATCCCAGCGAGCACTTTTAGTCCAGCGAAACAATAACGCTGTAATAAGGATGAATATTCCTTTGTTTACGTTTCATTTCTTCAGAGAATTATTGTTCGCGTCCGTTATGGAATAAATTACGCTCAAAAACAGCGTCTTGGTGGTAAAAAAAACAACACGGCGTTGTAGCATACAGTTTTACAAACA
The DNA here is from genome assembly GCF_936440315.1 of Barbus barbus. Classification (NCBI taxonomy): domain Eukaryota; kingdom Metazoa; phylum Chordata; class Actinopteri; order Cypriniformes; family Cyprinidae; genus Barbus; species Barbus barbus. The sequence continues at coordinate 17,622,817 of NC_136725.1, forward strand.
GAATGAGACCGTCCACGGAAAAAAAAGTCTCAGAAAAGCGGAATATAGATTATTTGAATTTGGCGCTCCCTCCTGCCAGCCATGACGCAGCCTATGACGCTGTCATCTGAGCGGGGGCGTAACTTAGCGATCTGCTTTTTACATAAAAAAAACTTTTTTTTTTTTTCTTCTACATTTTTTATATGTGTGTGTGTGTGTATTGTGTGGGGAATGTGGCCGTATCTGCATGATTATAATATGTATGGACGGACATCAGCGTGTTTATTACCGACTCTATGACGGCTATCACTGTGATTCAATGATCAGCTATTATTGATTATATGGCCCATCTGTATGATTATCATCTGAATGGAAGCACATCAGCGTGTGTGTCTCTATGACCATGTCTGGCAATATCACTTCATGTCTGGCAATCAGAATACTTCAGTATACATACTATATACAAAGCATTTTTTTCTATTTTTTTTCCTTTTTTATTACTCAAATAATTATTTTTGTATTTTTTTGTGCTCAAATAAATCTCTCTATTATTTTATAGTTATTTTCATTATGCAGGAACATGTATAATGACTAAAATAGTTTGTATAATTCTGCAATCCATTTGGTGGTTATTTTTCCTCAAACAGGGGGGTGGGGGGACTATAAATAGTTTCAGAAAAAATATTTCAGGAATCTAATTTTTCATGGTATCTTCTTCAAATTTGAAATATGAACTCATGAGACATGTGGCTTTCGATCCATTACTTTTCTGGATTGCTCCAGGACTTATTTCATGTATTTGTATATGAAATAAAAAAACATTCAGTGTGGAAAAATATTTTTCAAGGCACGTCAGTGCCTATAACTTTTTATCTTTTTGAGCATTATCAACTCTGGATGATAGATAGTAAAGCCCAGAGTGTCTTCTTTCCAAAGATACCTAATTTGTTTGTGTAAGCACACTTTGTCACGAACTGTTACCATTTTAATTTAGGTAGGTTATTTTCACCTGCGAGGCCCCAAATGGGGGCGAAGGTTAACAGGTTTTAAAAAGTCATCTCTTTTAGCTTTCATGTAGGATTTGTGTCCACGTTCAAGTGGTTTTTGTGTAACAGAATCCTGAGACAAATGAAAGTAAAATACGTGAAAGGCTTTTCTCTTTAAGATATTTGTAATGACAGACTAAAAGCTTTATAAAACAATTGAGTGTATGCATTTCTCTCGTACATGTATACAGTAACCGGTGAGTACACGAACCAGTATTAATACATAACCTCATAAATTCAGCGTGATTCTATCATATTAATCAATAATAAAAAATAAAAAATAGATTTAATTTATATACCATATCTGACTTTCTCTTCAAAACACAATACACTTTCTTACAATTTTTTTAAAGGTGTTGAACAACCGGTTTTGGGGGAAAACCATATAGTGTTGTGTTTCTAAGTTAGGATGCTTGTAGTTAATCACATCTTTAACTAAAACATTTTTTATTCAAACTCTCTCACGCGCACACACACACACAGCTTTCCCAGACAGCCGCAAATTGCCAACAACATTCTTAACTTTGTTATCAAGTTAATAATATTTAAAAAGGAACGATCTTGTATCTTATCTCCGATACAATAATGTAGTGTAAATGTCTCGAATGAAGACGCAATATTTTATTGAATCAAACAAATTTGCAGAAATATTGACTTATATGACCAGCAAAAGCTAGGAGACAAAGTGTATAACACCGTAAGCGTAAGGCCTAACAATTACAGTTAGGTGGGGGAAAATAAGATAAGGATGGGGAAACCGCGGTAAACTAATTCAAACAGAAAGAGCGCGCAAAGTCATGGAAACTTACATTTTTTTCTGGTTTCAAAGCATAACGCTATGAAAAACTTTGCTGTTTATATCTCACAACGGTGTGAGGAGACCTAGAACAGTAGCGCCGTTAAACATGTAGGTAGATGAAAAATGTTAAAGAATACAGCTCTGATGTGACTTATCTCATTAAACAGTTGCGTTTGCTGACGAACTATTGGAATTTATGACATGTTAAAACGCGCCGGTATATTGCAGATGAGGACAAAAACTGCTTACCCCACGTTTTCATTAAAAGAAGAACAAAATATTGAGACATCTGTTTTCTGGGGTCAGATTTTAAAGACAGAAGTCTAAAACGTCACCGATGCACGTCATAAAATGGTTAACACGGATGTGCTTTAATCGCTGTACATCTTAGAAAGATGTTCTGTTTTGATCAATGAACATTTTTACCTAACGTTCTAGTTAATTAATTTTTATGAGGGGGCAATAAATCAAATTTTGGACACATAGTGCACTAGACTCTCTCTCTTCTTTGTTAAAGTGTTATGAGCTATGAACCAAACTAACCAGCTATGAGGTAAATCACAAATTACAAAAATTAAAAAAAATACAGGACTGTGTACCTAATGGCTTTAATGAGAGAAAGAAATACAGTCCCATTAAACATTGTGAATGACTGGTAGAGATTTGTTTGGAGAATGATGTGTAATGTAGTTTTTCTCCAGGAAATTTGCTGTTAAACACAATTATTTAAAAAAACTATTTGAAATAACATGGGTTGACGAGTTTAGCTAAAGCAAATACCATCGGTTAACCAGCTCATATCTCACAGTAAGTCTGTCTTTATAAATTATCATTCAAAATCAATTCCCCTATGGAGAAAATGAATGGGATATTTACATCCAGAACCCTATTGTTGCACTCTATTGATTGGATTTTGAAAAGTGGACATTCCCTACCAGAATGTAGCCAGATCTGAATGTGAGTTTGCTAAAACAATGTCTGTATTAATGTATATTATGATTAATGCATTTGTACAAAGATAAATAAGTGCATTAACATCTTGTCTGTGCTTTGTAGGGTGTATCCATGGCTCAGATCCCTCTGCTTTACATCATTAAGCGTCTTCCTGTTGGGATTCGTATTATGGAACATCGATAATATCTTTTGTGACTCTCTAAGGTGGATCTACATTTACATTATGTTTATGCATTTAGTATCATTTTCATTTTAGTCAACTAAGGTAACATTTTAGTTTACAAGAGTGCTAAATTAAATTAAATATGAAAATATTAAATGTTTTAAAATAATTACAGAATGTCACATTTTTTTATTAGCCATTTCAACACATACATGTTTTACCAAATAAAAAGAACAGCACTTTTAGAGTTCATCCCACTCATTGATGTGAGCATAAGTATTGGGACAGTTGAACATAAGGCAGATATAAAAGATTAAAAGCTATTATTTAGTTGCAGATCCCTTGCGCACAATCACAGCAGTGAGTCTGTGACCCATAGACATCACCAGACTCTTGAGCCCCTTTCACACTGCACGTTGGTCCCGGAAAATTGCCGGAGTGCCTTCTGTGTGAACGCAACCACGTTACTGGGGACCTAGTAACATTGCCGGGTTCAGTCCCGGAACGAGCACTGTGTGAACAATGCCGTAAAGGCTGATCGTTATCATGCGACTCCTTTACCGGGTGTTTTGAAGGCAGATCAAAGTTCACACAACGAAAAATGTGTAAACTGGAATGAAGCAGCGATCGGAGCTCCTCACTATCCGTGCTGAAGCTGAAAGCCGTGCGTTCGCCAGTTTAGTTTAGTTTTTTTTTCGTTCGCCAGTTTAGTGAAATGGTGCGCGGCGCATTATACACGTCACATGAAATGTCACGTGTCTTTACGGGATCTTTACGGGTTGTGTGTGAACGCACGCACAGATTCCGGAAAATCACTGGCAGTGTGAATGAACCAAAATCTAACGATCCGGGAACAATTGCCGGAACACATTACCCGTGTATTTTCCGGAATCTCTGTGTGAAAGGGGCTTTGGTCTCATCCTTTGAAATGCTTTTCCCAGCCTTTAATGCAGCCAATTCCAATTGTTGCTTGTTTTGGGGAGTTTCTGCCTTTACTCTTCTCTTCATCTGGTGAAATTCATGTTCAATCAGATTTAAATCTGGAGATTGACTTGGGCAATCTAAGACTTTCCATTTCTTTGCCCTTATAAATTCCTTGACTGAACTGGCAGGGTGTTTTGGGTCATTGTCCTGATGCAATATGAAGCACTTCCCAATGAATCTGGTGGCATTTTCTTGAATATTGGTAGGCAAGATGGTTTTGTACCCTTCCAAATTCATTCTGCTACTGTCATCATACATTAAGTCATCAGTAAAGTTGAGAGGGCCTGTTCCAGAGAGTCAGAGACAGCCATGCATACCCATGCCATGACACCACCTCCACCATGCTTTACAGATGAGGCTGTATGCTTGGGATCATTTGCAGTTCCATTTTTTTCTCCACATTTTTGCTTTCCCATCACTTAGATAAAGGTTCATCTTTGTCTCATCGGTCCATAAACACAGTTCCAAAACTCTTCTGGCTCACCTTTGTGCTTTTTTGCCAACTCTAATCTTGCCTTTCTATTTTTGGTGCTGGTCAGAGGTTTGCATCTTGCTGTGTAGCATCTGTAATTCTGTGTCAAAGTCTCCTGAGGACAGTAGATTGTCAGAACATTACCCCAGCTTTCTGGAAGTTGTTGCTGATTTTACAGACACGTCTTTTAGGATTCATTTTCACAGCTTTTATGATTTGTCTGTCATCAACTACTGTTGTTTTCTCAGCCGATCAGGTAGTTGTTGGTTGCTGGTGGTTTCCAAACTCTTGATTTCTCCATGCCCTTTGTTTTTGCTAGAGCTCTAATTGACTTCCTCTTTTCTTTTAGCATCCAAATTGCTTGCTTTTCTCTCAAAGTCAGCTCCCTCATCTTCATCCTGGTTTGTGTGTGTCATCATCGAATGCAACATTCAGAATACAGAAGTAATGGATATAACTGATACGACACGTTCCCTGCTTTTAATATCTGAAGAATTAATGCAACAGGACACAGCTGATCACTTAGAAAGACCTGTGAGGCAACTGTTCAATACTTATGCTCACATCAGATAGAGGGATGAAACTCTAAAAGTGCTGAACTTCTTAGCTGGTAAAACATCTATGTGTTGAATCACCCAATAATAAAATGTGACATTCTGTATTTTTTTCTCATACTCATCTTTTAATCATATTTGTAAATCTCTTGACTCCGCAGCCAACAGAGCAATTTTGTCTTTACTGTTCCAATACTTTTGGAGGGCACTGTATGTATGTATATATATATATATATATATATATATAAGAATGTTTTGTATATTTATATTACTTAGATCTGTTGTGTTCTTGAGTTGTGTTCTGTGGTTGACCAAGCAAAATGAGAGCAGATGAAAAACAGAAGAGGTCATTGTTTGTCACTGTTTTTGGTTCAGAGCCACACGGCAGCAGCTGCCCCCTGTGGTCGGAGCGGTTACGCAGCTTCATGCCTGGTGGCACATTCTAACAGGCCTGGGGTCATATTTACACATACTCCTCAGGTACGTAATTATGAAACATTAAGTAACTTAAATGCATGATGCATGTTGCATATGCTTATTTATTTATTTAATTTGTATTTAATTTTTTTGTCATAGTCTTCAGATTCGCTCAACCTACCTCAAGCACAGACCAAAAGTGAAGTTTTTATGTGGCGTTTGGCCGATGCTGCACATTGAATCTCAGAAGGCGAGTTGAAAGGGACCTGAGAAGAGGAAGATGGACCAATCACAGACCTCAGACAGACAGAGGTCCAGCCAATGAGCTTCAGCGGCAGCAGGAAGTGACCAGTGGCTGTCAGTTTGCTTCCCCCATTCCTTTGTTCCCCTTCTCGCTCCGTTTGCCAAGTGCATTACCGAGAAAGCTGCCAAACGAAGGAAAGCTTTTATCTTTATTATAGGTTAGATGAGAGGTTTGTGGTTTTGTGATTTTGCTCACTGTAATATGCATAGAAATTGTCCTATAAATCAGAGGGTCTCATTAGCGAGAAAGAAGCGGCCAAAACTAGGACTTGGTTCCGGCTGGTATTTTTTGTTGCCATCATGAGGGAAACTAATATAGCTTTGGATCATATCTAGTCAGTTTGGCATCTCATATTTTGTACTTGAACTTAATGTAGATTATGCAAGATTTTACTTTTATCTCTACATTTTTAGAGATTATGAAGGTCAAATTAAGCAGATCAGAAAAATTAATGAGTGTTAATAAGTCGGGAGTAAAGTATGAGCTTTTTCATCCTGAAGATGGGGATGAGATATTACTGTAACGCATTTTTACTGTAATAATGGTCAATGTATTCAGTGTGTTTCAGAGATACAGTAGCATGTTACATAATCGTTTCCATGTTACACATATTACAAAATAACATTATTAATTACAGTAGAACAGATTTACAAACGTCATGAATTGCTCTGCAAATTTAAGTCACTAAATCAATGACTCACTCATTAAGCCACTCAGAATGAATCAGCATTTTTGAACAAATTGTTCAATTAATGAGATTTGTTCCTGTGTTTTGAACAAATCAGTTGATGAGTGGCTCAAAACACAATTGATTCAAGGACAAATCGGAACTTATAGTTGTATAAAAATAAATAGTTAAGTGTGATTGTGCCCTTCAAACATTTCAAGCCCCTCATGTCACCAATATGTAATTTAATTGATTTAATTTATTCTCATTTTAGGTAAACTAATTATGAAAATAGTGTTAATATGAACATTTTATGAAGGAATTATTATGAGTGCTAATTAACATTGAGCCAAGACACGCTGTTACTCAGTTGAGAGTAAATTGATTAAAATCATATAAAACCTTACTATTATTAGTAAATGAATGTCTCATAAGCTAGATAGGCCTATCTATTATATTCTCCCCTCTAATATGAACTCTCTTGAACTGCCACTGGCTGCGCTTGCGGTCAAAACAACAACAGTGAAGTGTGGTTACATATGAAAACGTGTAGACTAATAATATTGATTCGTCATTTGTTTTATGTATTGTGCCAAGTTAATGGTTCAACAAGAACACAATCATCTCTATGTGAAGCACAGTTGATAGAAAGAAAATCTTAAGCAATGTGGTGAGGTGTGAGGCACAGTGTTCCAGATAAAGCTTCGGTTGGAGTCGCATTTGTACCACTGAGGGTGCCTTACATTAATCTTTAGTTTATTCCTTGTTGCCTTGATGTTCATTATATTAAATAACTATGAATTACATATTCCATCACATATCTAATGATTAGAATAAAAGTAAAAGGTCAGCATTTTCTCTAAGAGTACAAACGAACTAACAACAGCAAAATTACTGCCACTATCACAGCAGTTTAGTGCCTAAATCCACTGACTTAGATAATAGGCAATACATTTTTGGACTTCTAATCATGCTTATGACTGAAATGATGAGTTATAATAATGGAATATTGTGGCTACCCTTCCCAGCATTGCCCTGTAAAGGCTGTGTAATGATTTATGTATATTATGTGTTTTGTGATTTTCTTTTTCTTTTTTTTGACTCATTAAAACTTATGTTGCCAAAACATTAAACATGGCTTTAATTAAACATGGCTTGTTTGTCTGTAAGCAGAACACTTTATATTCATATGTAACGTTCCTATTTTTGAACGATTACATTGGAAAGTAAGAACATGTTGACAGCTTTAGAAAACATGAATATTTTTGAATTACTTTAAAATATGAAATTATTTTTAACATATTTAAAATAACATTTTTGCCTGTGCTGTTATTAAACTAAAACCTAACTTAACCTTAAAGGTGGGGTATGTAATTTTTCAAAAACGCTTTGGAAAACTGAATCAGGGCCGAGTACCAAAACAAACTTGTAGCCAATCAGCAGTAAGGGGCATGTCTACTCATGATGTGGAGGAGAGAGCGTTAAGTAAACAGCCGAGCCGAGCGACCGGGTGTGCCTCACATATCCTTGGAAGTGAAGCCGCGGGCTCTTTGATCACCCCCTGGTGGCTGGCTGCAGTACAGGTCATAAACCCCGCCCTCTCCATGTAAAAGAATGGGACTTGAGTCAAAATAAAAAAATTAATTACACTTCCAATACAATTTTCTGAAATTGCAGGAGTTTGGCCGGGAGTTTGATACCGCGGCTCCACCTCACGACACTACTGCGCAGACTCTGGCTCCAAACAAATCTCTACTGCGCAGACTCGGGCTCCAAATGACGTAATTTTCTCAAGATGGCAACGGCCATACTGAGATGCTTTGGCTTCACTTTTCTATAGTGGAAGGAAGCGGAGACGCATCGTCCATCTTTGTTTACAGTCTATGCGAGCAACAGAAAGATCGAGATGGCGGATAAAAAACAAAAGAGGAAAACGTCTGCGGAACGATAAGGCAAGAAGTAAGACCCGTGTAAATATCGAATCGGCTTTCCAGTGCTGGAGAAAACTCAAAGAGCGGAAGGCCTGCGATCGGATGCCGAGGTTGCTTTGTTTCCTCTCGTAACACCGTGTCTACAACGGACGTGCCGCAACAGCTAAAGTCTACCTACACTGGAAGCGATAAAGAGACCGTTGAAAATAATTTGTGTCAACACGTCATAAATAGAACGTGGCAGCAGTTTTCTGTCGGGGATTTGTCAAACCGCGCAGCATCCAGTGTAGACAGCATCACTGATTATAATGACTTCTATAGAGCTTGGCAACCGACGTCACTGCGCAGTGCATTCTGGGACATAAACAAGAGGGTGCTGCCATATTGTGAAGCCACATCGGGCGAGACCTAAAACAACCAGTTAAACAATGTTGAAAAGACGATTAAATGAACAAAATGTATCATATAGAGACAAACTTATACCGGATGCAAGAAAACGGTACTTGGAGAAGACGGCATTGATCGGAAATTAGGATCCGTATGAGGTGTCTCCAAGACGATGTACTCGAGGCCGCGACGATTTGCCTCCCCTGGCATTTCCAGATATTTTTGTATATTTAGTCTGTGGTGCGAGTGCTTATACCGAGGCTCAGTTTCGTAATTTTAAATCTTTGGAAGCCCACGTTCAGTTCACAAATGGCTGGGTCCATGACTTGGAAGCTTACAAACCGGCGAGTTGTGAGAACACCGTCGTTCGTACAAAGGTGTGTATCATCTTGCTTACCTACTCCCTTTGCCGCAATGTCGACAGAATAGTGCTAAGTTATAAAATGTACAGGAACCTATGACTACTTCTCGGGAACAGAACAAAATGAGAACACATAATCATTTGCTAAGTGAAGTTTATACACTTACCTGAATGAAAATGCCTGGAACAAACTTTCAATGATCTTGGGATGTCTGCGAAGAGTATGTCCGTGCGTCTTATGGCGTATATACAGGCCATCCGTCTCCGCTTGGTTACATCGGACACATGACTCCCTTCATTCTGTTTCCAGGCCGGAAAACAATAGAAAGTCCGCTGTCTAATTTTTCCCCCCGTCGATCGTGTTAACGGACATTACATCCAACAACACAACAGGTTCTTCCCATGATTAAAACTTCCTCGGTGCGTCACAACAAGTGGCCTCACAAAATGGCGATTTTTTTCCAATCAGTCACCATGGCGCTAGAGCCGTGACATCACGCCCCCATACCCAATAGTATTTTGTCACGCCGCTGGCGTCCGGTGTAGAAACGGTGTAACATTGGTTTTGCTTTGTTTCACAGAACTAATCGTTTCCTGGGTTGCGTAGGCTACATATACATTGATAGGCGGAGCTATCAAATATCAACATTGGCTACCAGAAATCGCTTACCCCACCTTTAAGCACTTCTAATATACAGTGGCATTAGTTTTAAATAGGCTATTAGGCTATAGACGTTGTTTTAATAATTCAGCAAATTGAAATAATGTACTTGATCAAATACAATAAAACCATCCTTTTAATTCCACAAATTCTTTATTTTATGAACCTAAACGGTTTGTAAACACCCCTACATTTCTAAAGTTCATATGTTCATATGTGAGAAGGCTGTCACATTAATAATATTTATTCAGTGTTTATGCAAAAATATGCAAATGTATGTTTGCTAGAACTACATTTTAAATATGAGTTCCTACGATTAATGAGTTCAGGTTGGAAAGGTAAAACACAACAATGGCAGTATCAGTGTTGTAACAATAGAGGGCGCCACCATAGTGAACTCCATCCTACATAGCTGTGCACACATACAGCTGTCACTGAGTCATGTAAGACAGAGATTCTGTGAGTCATTTACCTCCTTGGAAAATAAGCATGTATGAACATCTGGAGCTCAGACGCTCAGGTAAACTGGGGTATTCTTCACGACGTCAGAGATTTCAGTTGCACACATGGCTTCTGACTGTATAAAAATGGGAAACCCCTTGACATCATCAGGATACCTAAACCTGACATGAGATAGTAGTATATGTTTACATTTATTTAGAATAACATTTCCATCACAATTCATTACATATAGTTTTTATCACATCAACTGTGATTAAAAGTATAGTGAAAACTACATCAATGACAAGTTCAAATGACAAAAATATACATTTTCCACACAGTATACACTGCCCTCCAAAAGTTTGGAAACACCCCTGGCAAAGTGTGGTTTTGGACGATATCATCATAAATCCTTATCATTTTTTGGTGCAAATACATTAAAGTAGCTTGACATTATCATTGAAGACCAGCAATAAAACATAATAATATATACATGTCAAAGTCAGACATGCCCCTTTGCCAGCTGTGACGACTGGTTACTGGTTTAAACTTTTCCAAACTTTTGGAGGGCAGTGTATTTACATTTATTGTATTGTTTGTCATGTTATTTGTCGATTAAACACATCTGAACAGGGTAAAGTGGGTAAATCTGTGTTTAATTTAGGCTACTTTTAATAAAAATGTATCTCAGCTGTCCTGAGACTGATCAATGAATCATTTATGCTCTTAAAGCTCAGGCAATGTCAGATTAAATGACATAAACTATTAACTATAAATAACTATTTTCTCAATCAAAGATTGAATTTGTAAATGCGGTGAATGTAAGAGAACTGCTGTGTTTGCATTTTGGGCATCATGCGCTTTTTACTGCAACCAAAAATTAACATTCACGCTCACAGCTTCAGTGAGTCATTGTTTTACATTGTTTTCACAAACTGTGGGAAAAAAGCTGCTCAGATCATAGGAGGGTGAGACATTGTTTGAATAGTATGAAAGTGCTAAACACCATTCCGAAATTATTAACCATCATAGCAATGCTTAAAGTGTATCAAAATAATTTAAAAATTAATAATGAATTTAATTTAAACAATAACCCACATTATGAATTCTAATATGTGAATTCAGGTCAATTGGGACATTTTCCCAGTCACCTCAATGGCAAAAAAGTGTCCCAGTTTTACTTAATTAACCCCTAAATAGAGGGATGGGGGGCATAACGAGAAGCAGTTAGCCTCTAAACTGATACAGAAACATGCACATACTTTATAGTACATCTTTATGTCTCTGAAATATTTAAACGTTAAAAACTATATTCAGAATGCCTATAAAATGTAACTTAAAAAATAACCCATATTGTGAATTCTAATAACTCAGAACCAAAAACCAGAATCAGAACCAGCCAGTCTATAAATTCAGATGGAAGTATTTTATTTTAACATGAGTGATCCCTATTGGGGAAAAAAACATGTTGTAAATACAAAAAATCCCTGACTACATCCTGAACCACCAGCTTTATGTGTTACTAACACTATTGATAATACTGATAATGGCAGCTGCAGAGGTGGTGCCAGATTCTGTGGGCAAAGGAAGCGATGACAACCTCATTTAGATGAGCTGTTTGCAATATTTTTGCTGAGATTAGACAATCAGTGACAGATGAGTGCATCTGTGCTTAATTTATACTCTAGAATCCCAGAGTCATCTGAAACACTTCTGATAAACAGCAGTCACCATAACTGCGCTGATGTTTGGGGAGAAAATTGCAGAATTCTGCATAACACATTATGGTGAAATGTCTTAATTGGAGCTAAGAGTACATGATAAACATGCATTGCAACATACAGAACTTGGTGGCTTACAGGAGTGCAGCTGTAGATGCCGTGTGGGTTTGGCTGCATTATCAGGCTTTTATGACAGTGTTAACTACTGTAGATCATTTGGTGAGATATAATGTGAGTCATCTGAATAGGCCTAACTAATTTCCTATTCCCAAATCAGATTTACAGGCCAAAGTCAACAGTGTTGTCTTTACACTGCAGAAGCACAGAATAACGTAAGCTAACCAAAAATGTATTCAGAAATCCACTTACAATGGAAATCTGGCAAGGAGGCAAATGTAAAAGTGTTTTGTTTGGGTTTACAAACTGTGAGACAAGTCAGAATTATTTTATTTCTGTTTTAACAAAATAATTTTTTTTTAAATTTATAAACCAAAACATACACAGAGGTGGCATTTTTTATATTTAGATGTATTTAAATAGGAATAACTGTATATGGATCAAAGCAGAAAAGCATATTGAGAGTCTGAGACAGGCTTGTCAATCAAAAGTCCATTTAGAGACCATTGGGAAGTAGATGCGGACTGAATTAAAACACAGTATCTATTATACAAGGTGTTGGGTTTTTCATATGACTGATTTTCAAATATTTTTCAAACATTTTTGTCCCTTTTGCTTAAAAGTACAATTTATGTGTCTTTTTGTTTTGTTAGTTTTTTTTGTCTGTTAAAGTGGAAGATGAAATGCCCTTGATCTTCTAAGATACATGTGTAAGTTACTATGGACACTGGATCAAAATTGTACTCAAAAGTGAAAATAAACTAAATATAGCTTTAATGGCTAAACTATTTCCAAATTTAATTGCATGCATTTAACTTGAACAAGTAACTTATTTTCTCAATGTTTTAACATTTTAAATAATCAGATATTATTATGTCATTATGACCAGGAGTAAAAATTGTAAGGTGTAAAAGTATGTTTTTTAATAATAATTAGTAAGTATAGTAAGGAAATGCAATTTATCATGAACCTTACACCCCTGATTTATTTGAGTGGCTAAAGACTCAAATAAAGCAGGTATCAGAGAAAAACATTTATTTCATAATGATATTTCCTCCCATTTTAAATTCTTATTATCCAATGAAAGGTTAGATTTTTGTGATTTTTTTAAATAAAAGATCAAAAGGATTAACAATGCAGATTAATTTTCACAGCCTTCTTTGATCATATTTACCAAGGGTGCCGATATTTTTGGCCATGACTGTATATGCAGGAAGCTGTATATGATGTTTCAAAACAAGGTATTTGTGACTTCTTCATGCTTCACCACAGCATCCTTACACACTAAGGGAAGTCACTAGTGTGTAGTCTCTGGGAACTTCCACTATTCAAGTCTACGTGAATAGCTATAACATCTGTTTCACTGTGTGTGAAAAAATGGTGATTTGCTTAAACTCATCGAGCTGGTGATGATGGTGACGTTTTATGGGTGTGTATAGTTGCACAAAGAGCATGATTCAAAATACACTGATGAAGTAATATAGCGCACATATTAGCATAGGCAGACCAAAATCTGTGCTTGTCTTAAAAAAAATATATATTTTCAAGTCTATACATTTAGTTTGGCTGAAGGGTAAATTTTCTCAGCATAAAATTTCTATTGTGAGATTGCGTCATTAAAACAGCTTTAATATCGGGAGTCCATGAAAGCCAAATGTATCTCAGCCAAAGCAATGAACCTACAGCAGTGATGTGTGCTTAAACAACATGATCAGACTAGTCGATAATAATCTATATAGTAATTTTTCCATAGTAAATTTACCATAATATAGTCAGACAAATATGTTTTTTTATCAACAACAACAAAAAAAATATATACATTATATAGTATTTTATATTAAATTAACTATAGAAAATGTAGTAAAACTGTATATAGTATACTATTATAGTATAGTGTTGTCACGATACTGGAATTTCTAATTTCGATACGATACCTTGAAAAATATCGATACTCGATACCATTTTCGATACCACGGTGAAAAAAACTGCCACAATATTAAGGGGGTAATTTTTTTTTTAATTTAAAGATAAATGTAACAAGTCGAGAACATGCGGTATACTTTACATGAACAAAAAAATGTCTTGAGGTACTGCATTTGTTGATTTATTTATTAATCTTTTATTAATCTTAGTTAAATGTTAATTGAAACTAACGTTTACTAATACATGTACTAATTAAAATCCAAAGTTCTATTTGTTGATATTCTCATTTGCTTCATAACCAAAATATTTCCAGATATAGGGCCCTATGAAATCCGTTTTATTTTTCCCCAAATTCCGTAAAAAAAAATTCTACATTCAATTTTTTCCATTTTAATTTTTCTGGATTCCGTTTTTTTCCGTTTTAATTTTTCTGGACTCTTTTTTTTTAATGGTCAAATTAAATGCTATTAATCTAAAAGCATGTCTAATTCATTAAAATCATGAAAATTATACAATTTAACATTTAATTTATTAAAAGTGTAACAAAAATGACACGTTTAGGGCCGTATGAAATGTTTTATTTTTTTCTCACCTTATGTTTTATTGTTACCAAATTCTGTGTTTTAGCATGTCTATTATTTGAATGCATACAAATAATTTTTATTTACAGTAGCCTTATGAAATGTGTTTTCCCCCTCAGAAATTCTGTGTTGTGTATTTAAATTTTACTGGATATCAGATGAAGGCATAAAACAATTTTCATTAATTTATATTTGAATTAATGAAAATTAAACATTTACATTTTTGGCAAATGAAGGGGATTTACTATTAAAATTAAAATATTTTGTGATTATTTCTTTAAAAAAAATTAACAGTAGTAGTAAGTAGTAGTATTATGTACATTCTACTAAATAATAGTAATATAGCCTATTTCTGGCACACGGTCTTTAATAAGTTAAACCGAACTTTTATTTTGACGGGTTGCCGTGAATACTTTTAAAGTTCTGTGTGTGTATGATAGGACGCTAGTTTTACTCAAATTAAATGATAAAATGCTCGTAAAGTGCCTTTCAGATCAGTTCTGGAGATATTGTTGATGTATTTATGTCCTCATTGAGACGGCAGACGCTGAAATCACCGCGAGCGCCACATTAGTAAACACAAACGCACGTGCAGCACATTCACACAGAGACCCGCAGAACATGCAGGATTCATATTTAAATCCACTTTTGCAGCTTAATATTTACAGATACTAGTCCATATCGCGATTTGATTTAAGTGTAATGACCTACTTTTGATTAATTCAGCCAAACTTTGACAAATTCCGTGACATTGCGCGTTAAACTGTAAATTCCGTTTTTATGACTGGATTCCGTGCGCGTTCTCTGCATCGCGGAGATCATAGATCCCTACAGATAGCGCTCCTGCTGTGTTCTTTTACAACCAGAGCAGTCATCTTTCTATTCGCTTCACTTTTGCTATTTAACCAGAGCGAAGGAGACAAGTGCGGTCACGTGTGGGGCTTTGTCCACGCGCCTTTGGAGAGAAGTGAAAGTGACAGCTCGGCTAGTATCGGTGTATCGATACTTCGGGAAATTAATATTGGTACCGTTCAGATATTTCAGTATCGATATTTATCGAAATATCGATATTTTTGACAACACTATTATAGTATACTACAGTCTATTACAGTTTACCAATTCACTATTCATATTTAAAGGAATAGTTCACACAAAATTGAAAATTTGCTGAAAATGTACTCACCGTTATGAGTACCAAGATGTAGATGAGTTTGTTTCTTCATCGGAAGAGATTTGAAGAAATTTAGCATTACATCACTTGCTCACAAATGGATCCTCTGCAGTGAATGGGTGCCGTCAGAATGAGAGTCCGAACAGCTGATAAAAACATCACAATAATCCACAAGTAATCCACACCACTCCAGTCCATCAATTAATGTCTTGTGAAGGGAAGAACTGTGTGTCTGTAAGAAACAAATCCATCAAGGAGTTTTAACTTCAAACTGTTGCTTCTAACCAAAATACCATCCTATTTCTTTAGGACTGCAGTATACTTTAGTATACATTAAAGTGCAGTAAATAAAACAATATACTGAACAAAAATTTACTACAGTTTACTAAGTATACTAAAGTATTTTTTCATGTGGGACACCCATTTTACAGAACAGTAGAAATACTTCATTGTAGCCTACAGATTAGCATTTCGAATCAGTGAATTTTCCTTATTGGTTCAATACGAAACAATTCATTAGAATGAATAGGATTTTTTCAATGCTACATTTCTGGTGGGAAGTGACTCATATCTTTTGAAGTTCGTTCAGGTTTTTTCTCTGATTCCTTCAGTTGTTCATGCATATTACAGCAGTAGGTTGTGACAAGCGGCTGATTTATATGGTATATAAGCACATAAACATAGGCCCATTGTATCATTGAATCACAAACAATTCTTTAAAAAAAGCATTGAACTTAGCCATCATATTACCCTTAATTGAAATATGACATTTTCCAGAAGCATGCATTTTTCCTACAAATAGCAACAAATCAGATCTACATTTTTGTTATACGTTGTTCAGTGCATGGAAATGAACGAAAATGATTCATACTTAAAGGATTCATTTGCTCACTTAGAATTTATTGGATATTATGCAATGACTGCAGTGTTTTGTTCACTGAAATTGGTTTGGATGAAACAGGTTTACCTGGGAAAATTCTACAACTATAAGCCTGTAACTGGCCGACGGAGGCCTGCAGCAGAGCCTGACTCATTCAATGCCAAACTGAGGGAGATGCAGCTCTACTTTGGCTTGGAAGAGAGTGGAGATGTGGATCCACAGACAGTAGTGGCTATGAGAAGAGCTCGCTGTGGTCTCTCTGATGTTGAGCCGTTCAGAAAGACGATGCGTTGGACAAACAGAACTCTAAAATACTCATAGCCTACTCTCGTGAGCAGAATCCACAGCATTATGGCTCACATTCTCATGACTCTGTGCTCAGAATCTCCAGACTCAGCTCAAAGCTGACAGCTGCACATGTCAGGACAGCATTCAGACAGGCATGGAAACTTTGGGCTCAAGCAGTGCCCTTGAAATTCCGCAGACAGAGAAGGAGTGATGCTGACATCGTCATTTCCTTCAATAACAAATGTGTGGGAAGAAAAGATGACCTTTGAAATTATGGAACTGAGTAATAGTCTTACCCTATTGTGTGTGCATGTGTATTTTCAGGGAGTGTAACTATAATTTATAAACAGAGTAGTCACCACAGTTAATAATGCTACTGTAAAATCATAATGAATCCTCAATATGGGATTGCCTTCAAAACGTGTATAAAGATTTCAGAATATTTGTTTCATTTAGTCACAATGGTGACAGATACCCAAATTACACAAATTAGTTACTTATCTTATTAACAATACTTATTATTGTTAGATCTTATTATTATTATACTATATATTATTAAGCGACATTTTGAAGAATGTGTATTATATGTGTATTATATTAATAGAGTAATGTACTATAAAAAGTATATATTATGTATTTATAAGTAAGTATGTATTTACACTACCCTCCAAAAATTTGGAAACGCCCTAGAAAACTGAGGTTTTGGACAATATTGGCATGAATCCTTTTTAATTTGTGATAATTTTGCACTGATAAGGGACAACACAAACTACGAAAAGATATTTTATTACATAAAGAGTTTATACATGGAAAAAATTTAAATTTTCGATTCATCAAAATATCCACCATTAGTAGTTATTACAGCTCTGCATAATCTGGGCATCCGAGCTGTCAGTTTATTCAAACATTGACTTGATACTGTATATTACTCCAAGCCTCCTGAAGGATTGCTCAAAGATGATTCACACTGGTTGGCGGACTTCTTACGGACATCACGGTCCAGTTCCTCCCATAGTAGCTCAATTGGGTTGAGGTCGGGTGATTGGGGAGGCCATTCCATGACAGACATGATGCCAGCTGACTGTTTCTTCTTCAAATAGGATTTGCACAGCTTGGAAGTGTGATTGGGGTCATTGTCTTGCTGGAAGGTTTAGGAAGATTGGGGTGTTTCCAAACTTTTGGAGGGTAGTGTACATCTATATATATATATATATATATATATATATATATATATATATACCAATACTTGCATACAGTTGTTGTATATACTGTATATTAGTGCTGTCAAATGTTTAATCACGACTAATCATATCCAAAATAAGTTTTTGTTTACATAATATATGTGTATACTGTGTATATTTATTATGTATATATAAATACAAACCATGTATATATTTAAGAGAAATATGTAATGTTTATATATTAAATATATTTATATATAATATAAAATATAAGAATATACATGTATATACATGTAAATATATATTTTAAATTATATGCTGTATGTGAGTGTATTTATATATACATTAATACTGCCAAAAAAAAAACCTTTAAAGAAAAGTAGCTGAAACTCTTTACAAGCAAAACAATAATAAATTGTGTGTGTGTGTATATATATATATATATATATATTACATGCATTTTTATATTAATTTATACTATATACTATTAAGTGATATTTCAAAGATTATTAGC
Organism: Barbus barbus; assembly: GCF_936440315.1. Taxonomy (NCBI): domain Eukaryota; kingdom Metazoa; phylum Chordata; class Actinopteri; order Cypriniformes; family Cyprinidae; genus Barbus; species Barbus barbus. The sequence goes on from NC_136725.1 coordinate 17,641,313, forward strand.
TTGTCATTTTAAAGAATATTATAAATGTTTTTCTTCACAAAAAAAAAAATCTAATTCATTGTTTGTGTGTTTGCATGTATGCATCACTTATTAGCATGTGTGGCACTTACGGTAGATCATGAAGATGGGTCACCGTTTGATGGTGAGGGAGGGATCCTGGCACATGCCTTCTTCCCTGGACCGGGTATTGGTGGAGATGTGCACTTCGATGATGAGGAGGCCTGGACAATAAATGCCAAGGGTAAAAAAGGAAGAAGACAGCTGCAACAGTTTTTGTTCACTGATAGCAGTAAAGGTTTAAAGCCTATTCACATAACTGACACAATGAAAATTTGAAAATGTATTTACTTACATTACAGGTGAGCTATACCTTAAAGACCCTGAATGAAGGGTTTCTGCTCCACGAACACATACTTAAAATGTTTCTGTGCTGAAGTGACATAACCTATGATGAGTGATGATACCTATGCATCTCCTGTAGGCTGTAACCTCCTCGCTGTGGCGGTGCATGAGTTCAGACACGCTCTCGGCCTTCCACATTTATCAGATCCTGGAGCCATTATGTTCCCAGCCTATAATTTTGGCTTGCACACTGTTTTGCAACTGTCTTTCCAAGATGACAAAGATATACAGGAAATGTATGGTATGGTATGTCCTTGAATATTCTAACTAATCATCTCTAGTTTCTTTAGTTTCAGTGTTGGGAAACTGTTATTTTAAGCTACGTATGTACACTAAGACTGTTTTGAAATGTAGTTAGGTAACACTAAACAGTTTTAAATTAATAAAAAGTGAATGCATACTAAATTCAAATAATAAAAATCTGATTCGAAAACAGTAGCGCAGGGACTCGAATTGACACGAAACTGAGCGACTCGATTCTCTAGAATGAATCGGACTTTGTAAAGTTACATCATTGGGCAATTTTATTAACTCAAATGGCTCGTTTACTTTCGTTCAGTGATTCTATATGCCTGTGTTATACCAGTAAGTGGCAGGCGTCATGTGATTGGATACTTACGGAGCGTTATGAATGAGTCATTGAATCACTTCACCGATTCTTAAAAAAAATCAGCGAGTCGACTTCATTAAGTCTGTTCTCTTCATGTTTAATAAAACGATAACATTTTGATATTCCATTTCTAGCTCCTTTGACAGAATAGCTTAGCCATTCACAAAGAAAGCTTCTTTGCATTTTTTGAACGCAGTAGTGTGCGACACGCAAGTGCAACAGCCAAAGATGTCCGTCTAGCTACATAGAAAAACAATAAAAAAGTAGCGCAGTTGAATGGAAAAACGCATTCTGTGGGAAACGACACTGCTACCTTTTGTTTTTCTGTCAAAGGTAAAAGGAAAATCAGTCTGAACAGACCTCCGATGAAAACACCAGATAAATGTGATCCTATGCTGTGACAAGCATGCAACAAGAGCTTGTTTTCTTTAAAGACAGGTAGTCTGGCTTCATGTGTTTACATTGACTTTACTCACTAATGGTTGCACGACAATGGCTGACTGATACTCCTGTTGCAGGTTTATTTGGCGGGCACATCCTAGTTTTGAGCAAATAGGAATCACACTAATAGCAAGTTTGTGGCCTGACCTCCCAGCTCACATAGATGCGGCATATGAGAACACAAACAAAAACAGCATGCTAGCTTTCAAAGGCGAGGCTTTCATGGCTCAACGTCATCATTAAAATAATGGAATAGTTTCAGTGTTGTATGTCTCTCTCAGGCTCTCAGTACTGGGAGGGGAGCTCTCTCCATGTAAAGCATGGATATCCAAGAAACATCTCGGAATTTGGATTCCCATCTACTGTTAAGAGCATCGATGCAGCTTTGTATTTCCGGGAAACACGTCTCAGAGTTCTTCGTTGGTGGAGAATGCTGGAGGCATGAGAAACTAAAAATCTCGCTAACAGTTATTTTACCAAGTGTTTACATCTTTCTCTGAAGGATGTGCTTGTGTTTTCTGCTGTGTGAAGGTTTGATGAAGATGCAGAGCGGATAATGGAAGGTTTTCCCAAACCTATCGCACACGAATGGCCAGAAGTTGACTCTCCAGTGGATGCTGCAGTAGCTCATGATGGTTGGTATCCCCTGTAGAAACAATCCCACACAAGCTCACTTAATTAGCCATTTTAAATGAGTTTCCTGTTCATAACCAGTTCATTATAAAATTGATAATACAGCGGATTTTTTTACATTTATAGAATAGATACATTTTTTAAAGAGATTTTTATGTAAAACAAAAATAAGGAAATGCGATAATGAAAAATTATTATATATTATTATTATTTTTGTTATTATTATTAATCATAATACAACATGATAGTAAAACCTTCTAAATAATCTTAAGAGACCCAAATCTAAAAATCGTTTTTTCCCTCCAGTATTCCCCTTTTTCCTCTAATATCTTGTGCAGTAAATTTATATTTTTTAAGGGATGTTTAGATATTTTTTACTGGAAAATGATAGAGAAATACTAATTAAAAACAGGATTTTTTAAAAATAATATTTTCATCTATTTTTGATAGTGAAAGATAAGCAAGTTTAATAATAGTGAAAATAATTTTCTATATTTTTGTTGTAATTTCAGTGTTCATAATAGAGCATGATAAAACTTTATACATTAATTAATTTTTTTTTTTTTTCAGTGACCCAAATCAGCAAATAGTAAGTCAGGATAGATATGGTCTTTTTCCCAGTTTTTCCCTATTTTCCCTTAATACCTTGTGCAGTAAATTGATCTTGTTTTAAGGATTTTTAGATTTTAACTGGAAAATGATATAAAATGCTTATTTAAATAAATATGCAATATACAATAGATAGGTTTTTGAAGATATTATTTGATATCGTTCCATTAATTTAAAATACATCATGTAAGTACAACTTTCTAAAAAAAAAAAGTGACCCCAAAACTGTAAATAATAAATCTGTATCTTTTTTTCCCCAGGGGAAAACAAAGAGAAATTAAACATAACCAAACATTGCATAATTAAATCAAATTGAGGCCATGGTTTTCACACTTTGAACTAAATACATTTTCTTTATCATAGTCTAGGAAGCATTTCTTTCTTTGTAGGACCTCGACAACTGGAATTCAACCAAGTAATGAAGACAGTGGCTGCAAACACATGGCATCAGTGCTGAGAAAATACAGGCAGTTGATCAGTACCACACCATCTATGGTGATCGGAACCAAATTGCGAATTATTTTGTTGCGTGGTTTCCTGTTGCATAATTCCTCCAACTTTACCAAATTCTTGACAGTGTTGACAAACACTGTCAAGAAACAGTTTCAAACCAGTCTATTCTGGTTCATTTCACAAATGACTAAGGCAGAGCTGTCATAACTCATCTGCTCATGTCACACATCTCATTACAACACTAAAGGACAAAGAGAATGTTTTGAATGCATTTGGGCTTCCCCTACTCAAGATGATACATGAGAAATAGTGGGGTTTTGTAGCAAACACAACTAAAATAATGGACTAAATGTGGATGTACTAGAAATGGGGCAGAATAAATGTTGTAAAAATGTTGTCACTTAACTGAAATCTGCGTTAAGTGACATTCAACATTTAACTCTAATTGTTAAATGTTGTCACTTAACAATTAGAGTCATGCTAAATAATGTAAAAGAGACAAAAATGGCAGCTATAGTTTCTAAATGATGTCAGAAAACAATTTTCACTTTATTTTACAGAAAACAATAACATTGATCTAACCATGAATAGGCAATGAGGAGCTGCACATTGTCTGCTTACTGTGGTCTTACCACAAATACCACGGTTACTGCAACTGGAGTTACTATACAATAAGTTTATGCAAGACTCCTCACGACCATTGTCATGCATATTCATGTGAAAATGCATGTACAATTTTTTATTTTTTTTTAGTTTTCCTTTAATAGTTTACTAAATTTTTGGCATTAATGATAATACTTTGTGTAAATAATGTAAATCCAGGATTCATAAAAATACTGCAAGGGGTCTTTGGATTGATACATAAAACATTTAATAAACAATAGAATTAAAAAATATATGTACGAATATATATATATATATATATATAAGGACAATCAGACAATGATGATCACAGACTGCTGAGCATCTGAAGTGTCTTGTATCAAGCGAGATTGGACAAAAATTTGAATGCAAAACTTTAACAATTAGTATCCTCAATTCCAAAACAATTAAACACTAGGCTATTTAAAGGTAATGTGGCACAGTGTTAAACGTGTGTGTGTGTGTGTGTGTGTAAATATATAGTCTAGATATACATATATAAAAATTATCATCTTCTCATACAGTATACTGTTTTATTATTATCAGCCACTAAATGCAGAAATGTATTAAGGGCTCCCTTGGTTAGTTGAGAGTTGACCATTCCTAGTGTAAATATTTGAATATGTTTTTATATAAAGGACGAAAGGAGATTACAACTAGAACTGGACTATATAGTGCTCAGTAGAATCAATTTATTTTATATATATATATGTATATATTTGGTGGCATGCCATTGCCTGATTTTGTTTCCTGTGGCGAAAGGTGCAATATATGTGACTCAATCTCGTGTTGCACAATCTGTCTGTCTTTGGTGTATATAAGAGGGGAGCAAAACACAGACTGCATCAGTTTCTTGAAAGAGAAGCAACATGAAGAGCTACTACAATCTGTGCATTCTTATCGCTTTGGTGGTTTCTGGTTACACCAGCCCAATAGCGCCACCTTCTGATGAAGACAGAGAGAGCATTGCAGGGGTAATTTGCACGCTTTGAACTACTTTGACAACTCTATTAGATACAGAATGCAAACTAACTTTGATCTTCTTTTTCAGAATTACCTCACTCAGTTATATGGCCTGCCAAAGCAGACCACTTCTGATGCTGAAAAACGCTCCAGTGCCGTGAGTCTGAGGTTGAAAGAGATGCAGCAATTCTTTCGACTCAAGGTAACAGGGAAGCTGGATGAGGAGACGCTGGATGTGATGAAGAAGCCACGCTGCGGGGTTCCAGACGTTGCGGCGTACTCCACTTTTCAAGGGGACTACAAGTGGAAAAAACATGATCTGACCTACAGGTGAGACCTGTTAACAGACAAAACTGTTCAAGGCAAAACTGATTAAAAAGGACTTGTAGCATTAATTTTACCGTCTTTTTTTGGCCAGGATTGAGAACTACACCCCTGACATGTCTGTAGCAGAGGTGGATGATTCCATCAAAAGGGCCCTTCAAGTGTGGGCAGATGTCACTCCTCTGAGATTCACCCGTATCTACAGCGGCACTGCTGACATCATGATCTCCTTTGTTGTTAGAGGTCAGTTTTTTTAACTAACCATTAACACTGCAAAACATCCTGTTTTTAATTACAATTTTAGTCTTGTTTTCAAGTTAAAATATTTAAAAATCCTTAAAGCAAGTTTACTGTTTTAAAGTGCATAAGAAATGAAGACTTTAAGTGCAAGTGTATTTTGTCTTTGATAAAGACCAACTCAAGTTTTATGAAATCAAGTTTTAATATCTTCCATAAATATTATTTGATTATTTAATTTTTTAAAAATATTTTAAATGGAAATGTACACAAAAATAGGATTTTTGCAATACATATAGATTTTTTAAAAGATATTTCATATATTTTTAATAATGAAACAAGGAAATGTGACGATAATGAAAAATAATTTTATATATTATTATTTTTTTTTTTTTTTTTGCGTGTTTTTAGTAGAAAAATATTAGTAGAGATAAAAGGGAAATAATTTGGATTACATTTCATTGTAGTATATTTGTATATATGAATATATTTAAAATATATTTAGAGATATTTAGAGAGAGAGAGAGAGAGAGTTTAAGAGTACTTTAAAAACAAATCTCTTCTTCTTTCCAGATCATCGGGATGGATACCCCTTTGATGGACCAAATGGTTTTCTGGCTCATGCTTTCCCTCCATTTGAAGGCATCGGTGGTGATGCCCATTTTGACGATGACGAGAAGTTCTTCTACAGATCTCCTGAAGGTGAGGGCAGATTACTTTTAAAACGTCTCCAGTTTGTACCAGTGCACAAAATGAAAATCCAGCTGTATTTACATTCCCACTTATTCCTCAGGTTACAATTTGTTCCTGGTTGCTGCCCATGAGTTCGGACACTCTCTAGGGCTCGAACATTCCCAGGATCCAGGTGCACTGATGTATCCCACCTACGTTTACAGAGACATCGATACCTTTGTCCTCCCTAAAGACGATGTCGATGGAATCCAGTCTCTTTATGGTAAATATGCTACAAATCAGATACATCAGTGATGACATTGAAAGTGGCGTTTCTAATGATTAGACTTTTTTATTAAACAGGCCCAAACACGGATGTCGACCCTAATGGTCCAAAACCCACACCACCAGTAACCCCAAACAAATGTGATCCCAAACTGGTCCTGGATGCTGTCACTATGCTCCGCGGAGAGATCATGTTCTTCAAGGGCAGGTAAAGAGACGAAATGCTTTCAAAATGTCCTCGTGAGCTGTGACGAGTCGTATCTGACCAGTCTGTATTTGGCTTTATTTGCAGCTTCTTCTGGCGCAGTTATCCTCTGAGTGCAACTGTTGAACAACATCTCATGAAAAGCTTCTGGCCTGAGATTCCAGAACATATCGATGCAGCATTCGAGAGTCCATTGGAGGACAAAGTCTTCATTATCAAAGGTAAAAACCATATGAATAGAAATGACAAAAGGGGGTTTTGTAGGGATGCCATAGAAGAACCATTTTAGGTTCCTCAAAGAACCTCTCAGTGAGAACCTTTAACATTCATAGGACTTTTCCAGTGCTCAAAAGGTCCTTCATAGTGGAAAGGGTAATTGAGTGTTTTTCACACCAAGGAAAATATGGTTCTTTTAAGAACTGTTCACTGACAGGATCTTTTGGGAACTTCAAGAGTGCATGGATAAAATAAAGAATGCTTTTTAAGAGTGAAGATAACTATGTCATGAAATATAATTTGAAAATGCTGTCACACCTCAGGTGAGAAGGTCTGGGCGCTCTATGGCTATGATATGGCACAAGGATATCCCAAGAGTCTCAGCATGTTCCGTTTGCCAAAAAAAGTGCAGAAAGTCGATGCAGTCCTCTACGATGAGACCAGCTACAAAATCCTGTTTTTCGTTGGCAACCAGATTTATAGGTCAGTAAACCCCTTAGTCTGATTGATTTGGTCATCTTTTTCAAGAACCTTCAATTAACATGAATTTATTTTGTGCAGTTATAATGAGGAAAAACGCAGAGTAGAGAAAGGTTATCCTAAACCGGTGGAAGACGTTTTCCCTGGAATGACAGGGAAGGTGACCGCAGCCTTCCAGTATAAAGGTATGGGTTTTGCCAAATGTAACAAACAACATTTATTTAACAGCCGCTTTTAATCAAAGTGACTTACAAACAAGAAAATCTGAAGTAAAATCCCATCTAACACAGTCTTTCATGATCATTTTTAGGTTTCAACTATCTGTTCAGTGGATCAAAGATGTTTGAGTTTGCCGCCTACAACAACAAGCTGCTCCGTGTTCTCAACAACAATTATTTCCTGCCCTGTTAAAGTCAGTTAATGTTGAGTTTTTCTTTAAGGCTCAGCAATATGAAGGAGAATCTGAACCATCAGTATTTTAAAGTAAATTGTTAAATAACGTATTAAATGTCTAACTTATTTTACAGAAAAGTAGGTCGTTTAGTATGCTTTAAAGTATCATGTGCAACAAAAGGACTTATGACTGATGCAATTTCAAAATAAAGATTTGAGCAGTCTGATGAAAAATCTGTTTTTTGTCTGTTTATTAACCAGCTTCACACCAAATGAGGGAGTGTTAAATATGAATGTGTTAAATATGCACCTCCACTTCACCTCTTGCTCATAGCAGATTCACGGTTAAGTGGTTAAGATTATCTGCTTGTTACGTCTGACATCATGCTTCACCTATTCTGGATCCTAACACTCTGCCAGACGACCCAAGAAAACACCAAACTGTGCTAATATACACCCACAATGTCATGTAATACTGAAAAAATATAACCCTAACCTTTATCTCCAGACTGAAATCCCAGGTGGCCAGACAGTGTTTGAGCTTAAATATTACATATATAACACGTATACATATACAAATATAACATTAATTAAACAGTGCTCATAAAAGTTGAGGATGGGATTCTCAAATGAAATGAGTAGAGGCATGGACCCGGAAACAGCATTCCTTACGTCATAATTAACAAGAAGATTCTCCCCAAGCCGTCAAACTGACGTCAGAGCGAGAACGCCATTCCAGAGCGGAAGTGAATTTTCAGTTTTTGATTAAAGATTATGACACCAGAATTTTTTTTCCCATGGAGTATTGACTTGCACCGTTCAATTGTTCACAACACTAAAAAAGTAAGTAGGGTCATTTTTGATATCATGATGACTAATCATTTATAATACCATTGGCTGCATGGTATAATGCCATATAGGTATTTTAATATTAATTTTTTTTTGTGCATCCCTTTTTGAAGGCAACCATTATTTCAAGCTTATTAGTTCGAGCTTTGAAATTGGTTTAGTCCAAGTCTACTAAATGACACATTTGCTTTATATGATGAACAGATTTTAATATAGGCTTTCATTTACATACATACAAATGCTGATAAATTATCATTACAAAAATCTTGCTCATTCTGTGTATTTGTCTTTAAAATAGGGTAACTTTGTTGCAAAAGCTTACAAGGAAGCACAAGGAAGCGTAATTTCAAACTGAATTGAACTGACAAAAAGTACACAGTCAGTAATAAAATGATAAAACAAATGACCTCATTTCAGTTGAGGTATTTGAAATATAACAACACTGAAGCAGTGTTTTAAGAGCCATACATGTTAGGCCTATTTATTTAGATAAATGGATCATCAGATGGCTTTGACCTGTAATTTCTGTACAATGTAGTGATGCAGTTAGGCAGACTAGGATATTTATATGTACAAATCAGACAAATATCCCATTCCAAAACATTTCTAACATAAACTTTTTTTTAAGGGTTGGAGAAACGTTTTTTTTTTTCTCAGCATATATTGATAAATAATTATTTGTGACTAATTAGATTAATCAATGAGCAAATCATGTAATTATAAAGATTAAAAAAATACTCATTGACAGTCTTAATTGCTACTCAATGTGTCATATAATGACATAATATCCACTACCAGGTAAGAACATCACTAAACATAAATTACAATTTATTTAACATAAAATGTTCATTTGTAACATTTAATAAAAACAAACAAACAATCATTCCCACAAAAATATCAATTGTATTTAAATTCTCATCACTGATTTATTTGCACTCAATTTTGTGCATTCAGCTAATATAAAATATTATACAGCTAATGGCTCTATCAAAACAGAAATAATAATGAATAAACTTTTTTTTGGGTGGGGGAACGCAACTTTGCTACCTCAATATGCTTCCTCAGATTTGATGTTGAACTTTTGAAGCCGAACTTGATGAAAGTCACAATTGAAGTAGAAATGTGATGTGTGAAAACAATGTTCATTGGTTCTCACGTCAAGCATGCACATTTGAACTTCTGTTTACCATATTGTGCATAAGATAAAATAAAAATGTAATGTACGTTTTAAGATTAAATAAAATTGTAAGGTGTAAAAAGTACTTTTTCCTTCAATCAAGTAAAAGTACAAGTAACCAGTTTAAATTGTACTTGAATAAAGTACAAATCCCCCAAAATAATACTTAAGTAAAGTAATCAAGTAAAATTACTTAAGTATTTTACACTTCTGGAGAGGAGAGAGCGTAGACGCAGCATGTATTGGTGTATATAGGTCTACGGTAGCTCCCTCGCTGTCCGATCACCAGCTCTTAAAAACCTGCTGCTGCGGCGGCTTTTCCCGGTTCAGATATCACGGCTTTTATTGGTCCGTTTACGATCGGAAATCTTTATTGGCTACTGAAGTGCCATCAAAGGTTTGAATATCAATTCAATTTGTGGGTGTACACAGTAACAAACTATCATTTAAAAGCAACAAAGTAGATTGATTTGCTTAATTTGTACTTAAGTACAAGTAAAAGTACAGCTTACAAGTACAGTACAAGTACCCGAAAAAAACGACTTAATTACAGTAACGTGGGTAGTTGTAATTCGTTACCTCCACCACTGCAACAGTGTAATAATAAATGTGATTACAGAAATTAATTTCAGATGTAATTATATGCAGGTATTTTTAAATTTATGAACTCAATGGGGACTAATTTGTAAATTGGGACTGAGTACAGGAATGAAATCACTGCGCTAAGACTTGAAATACCTTACAACCCTTGGTTCATCACTGACGATGTGTCCAAGTTGCATCATTGGGTGTTTCAGAAACCAGTTTAAGGTAATTACTGGAGGCATGTTTCTGCAAATCTACACACTGTGGGGATCACACTTGTTTTTGAATAGATTTAAAAAAAAAATTTAAATAAGTTTTGAGTTACATATAAAGTGTGCCATATGAAACACTACACAATCCCTTACATAGTGCACTTGCTATATAAACACACAAATATGGGCATGATTAGAAAAGACTAAATGGTCTTAAAAATAATCATGATTATCCCATTCTCTGTCAAAATTGGCCACCATAGGAAATAAATGGGAAATGCAAAATCTACAAATCAGCCACAATGCATAAAAAGTGCAATGAAGAGTGCAGAATGTACTCTGAGCTATTTTTTCAATCTCCCAACCCTCGCACAAAACCTGCTTTTGAAAATTTGTAATAAAACTTTATTAAGGGGGCGTGGCCTGAAACCTAAACACATATGGCATTATGAAGACGTTAGGGAGTTTTGATATGTTGTACAAATAACATATCACTTAACTGAAATCTTTTTATTTATTTTTTGTGACTATAACAATTAGAGTCATCCTAAATAATGTAAAAGAGATGTCTATAAAAGTTAGAAGGTTTTTTTTTTCAGTTTCTCTTTCATTTTTGTAAGATAGCAAAATTCTGGGATCTTCTATAAAATATGTAAATATTTTATAGAAGATAAAAATTTTTAGAGTGTTCTTAAGTACAAATCCCCCCAAATAATACTTAAAGGGGTCCTTGGATGCAAATTGCACTTTTACATGTTGTTTGAACATAAATGTCTGTTGACAGTGTGTGTACACAACCACCCTATAATACTAAAAATCCACCCAGTGTTTTTTTAATCTACTAAAATCATTACCCCTTTCTCAAATCAAACCATTCTCCGCTTCTTGTGACGTCACACAGACCCAGGCCCTCCCACGATAACTGATTGCATTTCAGCACAGACTGGACTGGTGTGAGTGAGCTGTCATCATTGTGTCAACGCCGGAGCAGATGCAGGCAAGAATGTCCCGACTGAGCGATTGAGGTGTTTTGTTGTTGGATGTAATAATGAACATAGCAGTCGTCGTTTACTCCCGACATCTGAGCCGCTGAAGATGCAGTGGATTACATTTGTTTATGAAGGGAATGGGCATCCGATGACCCCTTTAAGTACAGTAATCAAGTACGTATTTTATACACCCCTGCAGTGCTTGTAATGTTATCACTCTTTTTTATTTTAACATTTAAAAACATAAACAAAAATTTGCTCTTGTTTGTGTTTATAAAACATAGAAACGCTTTAAAATGTTGCCATTAAATAAAGGTATGAGGAAGAACATTAATCGACTTAACTCAATCCCTACCCCTAAACATAACCCTACCCATAATTTATTCATAGAATTAGTGTGAAATGACTGATTAACAAGGGTGTAGAAGCACCTAACCCTGATCATAAGTCTAAAACAGATATTTCCTGAAAAGTTATCCCTCAGTTTTGATTGGTTGATTGGAATGACATTCCAGGAACAACAAGGAGGTGGATCCAGAAACATGTTGAAATCACACTCACCTGTCTGGGTGAGGAGGAAGAGGTTGTGGCAAGAAAGCTAAAAATCCTTTAATTATTATGTCTGTCAGTTTGATGGTTTAATTTCACCTGTTGCTCATCACCTCACAGTTTTAAGAGTATATAAGTAAAGCCGTGACCAGCCACTAATCAAATTGAAGCGAAGCACACAAGCAGAAGAAGCGACTCACAACATGGGGATTCATCGTCAGCTGTGTTTTCTTGCAAGCCTGCTGCTTGTTATTCACGCTGGACCGATTTCACAGCCATCTGACAAAGATATAGACATTGCAGAGGTATATTGTTTTTCATGTAATACTTGTAGTTGCATGTTTTGTCCAATAATTCCTAGTTTATTTGCCTTTTAGAATTACCTGAGAAACTTCTACAATCACAAAGACTCAACATACACTACCGCTTTTCGCCCAGAAGAAAGCAACGATCAACTGTCCAAGAAGCTGAAAGAGATGCAGAAGTTTTTTGGGCTTAAGGTGACTGGAAAGCTAGACGAAGTAACACTGGAGATGATGAAGAAGCCCCGCTGTGGTGTTCCAGATTTTGATACGTACTCCACATTTGAAGGCAAACCCAAATGGAAGACCAACGAGCTCACCTACAGGTGTGTGAAAACAGTTCTCTTTGCATCACTGGAAAAAAGCATGAATCAAAAGAATGAATGATCATTTTCCACAGAATCGTGAACTACACACCTGACTTGTCAGTAGCTGAAGTGGATAAATCCATAGAGAGAGCCCTGCAGGTCTGGGCCGAAGTCACTCCTCTGAAATTCACCCGTATCAACAGGGGCACAGCTGACATCATGATCTCCTTTGCTATAAAAGGTAAGTTTCATCTATTCATTTATCTATATTCATATTTTGTTTAACAACCATGTTGATTTTGATGAATTCATTTGAACTAAATTTAAACATGGTATTTCAACGCTATCTCACAGCAATTCGTACGTATTTTACGAGGTGGCTAATTCGTACAAATTCATACGACCTCATTCGTACGATTTAGTACGATTTGTCTAAACCCCAGTGACGGGTAGGTTTAGGGGCAAGGTTAGGTGTAGGTCATTCGTACAAATTCATACGAACTGGCAACTTGTAAAATACGTACGATTAAGCAAAAATCGTATGAATTTGTACGAGTGAGGTTGTACGAATTAGCCACCTCGTAAAATATGTATGAATTGCCGTGAGATCGGGCTGGGTATTTTGGTTATATACAATGTTAAAAGCAAAGTTCTGAGTAAAATCAAATATCAGTTTACATTTTTTCAAATTCAGTGTATTTCTATTGATTCGATGCACAAGAATTCAGAATTTTTAAATACAGATTCTCTATGTTTCATTCATTCAGCTCTCTCTCTCTCTCTCTCTTTGTATATACAGTATATATAGTGTGTGTGTGTGTGTGTGTGTGTGTGTGAATGTAATTAAGGAGAGAAGAAAACAAATAAACTCTTTCTTCCAGATCATGGTGATGGTATGATGTTTGATGGACCACTAGGCACTTTGGCTCATGCCTTTGCTCCTGGTTCTGGACTCGGTGGAGATGCACATTTCGATGATGATGAGTCTTTCACATTCCGCTCATCTAAAGGTGAGTTTATTCTTCCCTTTCGGTAACACTTTACAATAACGTTCAGTTGTAAGTGATTTTTAAGTGATTAGTTACTTACTTAATCATTTACAAAACATTCATAAGCAATTAATAATTGATATGCTAATCATTTGTTTTGTTAATTCATTTACAAGTCATTTACAAGTAATTAGTTTACGATGAACTAATCATTTACACAACATGACTATGCGTTCATAGATGATTAATAAGTGATATGTTCATATTTTTAACTATGTTTTGTAGATTAAGTTATAAATCATTTACAAGTGATTAGTTTACGATGAACTAATCATTTACACAACATGACTATGCGTTCATAGATGATTAATAAGTGATATGTTCATATTTTTAACTATGTTTTGTAGATTAAGTTATAAATCATTTACAAGTGATTAGATGACGAACTAATCATTTACAAAACATGACTATACATTCACAAATGATTAAGTATTTTGCTAACGATTTACAATTCTGTCATAATTTGTCTTAAAAAAATTGCATCATGAAATAAACAGATCCTTAAAGGTTAATAGTTACTAGTTAATATATTATTAATCACTTATAAATAATTGAAATGTCAACATTGTACTATTATCTCAATAAACATTATAAATCATTTATAAAGCTTTCTGCATCCCCTAATCTAAAGTGTAAACTACTCATCAGTTGTAAATGTTTTACAAGCTTTATGGTTCCCAGTTGTGTGTGCGTACATATATATATATATATATATATATATATATATATATATATATACACACAAACAACCTGTAACCGGAAGGTTTGTAAAACCTTTACAACTGTTGAGTAGTTTACACTTTATATTAGGGGATGCAGAAAGTGTTGTAAATGCCTCGTATAAACCAGATCATTTGTAACAGGTAAACAAGATCTACAAATGATGTGATGATTTATAACTTAATCTACAAAACATAGTTAAAAATATTAACATATCACTTATTAATCATCTATGAATGCATATCATGTTTTGTAAATGATTAGTTCATCATTAGCTAATTATTTGTAAATGACTTGCAAATGAATTAACAAAACACACAAATTGTTTGCATATCACTTATTAATCGCTTATGAATGTTTTGTAAATGATTAGTTCATCATTAATCACTTATAAATGACTTATAACTGAACATTATTATAAAGTGTTACCTTTCTTTCTTCTTCCTTTTTTTTTTTTTTTGCTAAAATATTTTTCAAAGCCTCATTTTTGACACCACTTCGATTTCAAGTAAAAATTTTAAGTGGCAATTAACCTTTTTACTTTGTACCCAAACTATTCTGCTTAATTTCTCCACAGGATTTGTCCTGTTCTTGGTGGCCGCCCATGAGTTTGGTCACTCTTTGGGTCTTTCTCATTCCAAAATTCCTGGAGCTCTGATGTTTCCTTCATACACCTTTACTGATCCAGATCTTTCTCCTCTGTCCTCTGATGACATTGAAGGGATTCAGTCGCTCTATGGTAATATGATCACCAAGACAATATCTATAATTTCTGAGTCAAAAATATTTGTTTACTATGTGGAAATCACATCAGGTCCACCAAGATCAAAACCAGTAACAAAACCACAACCAGATTGTCAAAACCTGGTCTGGGATGCAGTGACAACATTTAGGGGAGAAACAGTTTTCTTCAAGGACAGGTAATACAAACATATACCAATCTTGTGTGTGTTTTTTTATACAGTATAAATATAAATATTTAAATTGAATGTCTCTCTCTGCAGCTCTTTCTGGCGTAGTTCTTCAAGCAGGAGTGCAGCACAACATCCGATCAAGAGTTTCTGGCCCAACGCTCCTGATAATATAGATGCTGCTTATGAGGATCCAGCGCAAGATAAAGTTTTCTTTTTCAAAAGTATCTACTCAAACAATCTGGGAATGCTGAAACCAAAATCACACTTACAATCTGTATTTCCGTGCTCAGAAAAACTCTTATTGTAGCCTGTATTTATTTACAGGTAAACAAGTCTGGGCTTTTAATGGCCAAACTCTTGAGCCCGGCTATCCTAAGCCTCTCAGCAGCTTTGGTCTGCCAGCATCTGTGACAAAAGTTGATGCTGCCGTCCACAATAAGAACTCAGGAAAAACATTGCTCTTCTTTGACAAATATTACTATAGGTGGGTCAAGTGCACAAACAAAACCCCTTAAAACAGTGGTCACCAAACTTTATCCTGGACGGCCTATGTCCTGCAGAGTTTAGCTCCTAATTGCCTCAACACACCTGCTTGGAAGTTAAAAAAAAAAACATTAGGGAAGTGACATACTTCCAAGTATGGTGACCCATACTCGGAATTTAACCCATCCAACGTGCACACACACAGCAGTGAACACACACACACCGTGAACACACACCCGGAGCAGTGGGCAGCCATTTATGCTGCAGCGCCCGGGGAGCAGTTGGGGTTTCGGTGCCTTGCTCAAGGGTATTGAGGGTGGAGGGTCGTGGTATTGAGGGTGGAGAGAGCGCTGGACATTCACTCCCCCCACCTACAATCCCTGCCGGCCCGAGACTCGAACCCACAACCTTTGGATTACGAGTCCGACTCTCTAACCATTAGGCCACGACTTCCCCAAGTTTCAAGTATACCTAGTATGAGCTTGATTAGCTGGTTCAAGTGTGTTTAATCAGGGTTGAAGATAAATTCTGTAGGACACCACCGGCCCTCCAGGACCATGTCTGGTAACCCCTGCCTTAAAATATACTCTGAAAAGTCATCAGAATTTAAAATGTTCTCTTTTGGTAGCTATGATGAGAGGGAGAAGAAGATGGACAAAAGGAATCCCCGACAAGTGGAAAATGGATTTCCAGGGATGACTGGACAGGTTACAGCAGCCCACATGTCCAACGGTAGATGTTTCTAACTTCCTGTTCTACAGATCTGCAACAATACAAAGAAATTATTCTAGCATTAGAATTTCATGAAGTTTACTGACTTCTTTTGTTCCAGATAACATTTATCTCTTCAGTGGGACATATTTGCTTGAGTTCAGCTCCAGCAACAGAAAGCTCCTCCGACTGCTGCATAGTGGTTACTTCCTGCCTTGTTAGTCAGATTCCCCAAAACACGGATGGAGATGGAGTATAAGGGGATATTTTAAAACTACAGCACTTACATACAAGTCGGTCAGGTTCTCCCCTCAGCCAGTCACAACGCACAGCCTCTCCTGAATACTAATCACCTGCACCTGTCCCTCATCACCTCACCAATCAGGCACTGTTTATAAGCACACGCCTCAGCGTCATCCATTGTCCGATCTCATTAATGCGAAGTGGACTCTACCTTCTGGTACTATCGTCTGATACTAGCAAAGTGACTTACCTGTGTTACTTACCTGAATTCTCTTCCTCCAGTTGTGCATGTCATCTGCAGCTCCTAACTCCACAAGTTCCTGAAAGGCAAAGGATTCCTGTTACTCCCAGTATTCACCTCCCTGGACAAACTCAGTGTTGGATTACTCACCTCAAGTTCCCGGTTTTCAATTCTGAGCTACCAATTCAATAAACCATTCATTGTTCATACTTACCCCTGTGTCCAGATCTGTACTCACGTAACACATACATGTGCCTAAGAAACATTTAAAATGAATTGAATTAATTGTTAAAATCTGTCACTTCATCACACTATCCCTTAGATACATGAAATAAAATTAAAGCTGCAAGCAGCGATGACGGGGCCAAGCCATCAGTGCAAAAGCCACTCTGGTGGCATCAGAAAAACGGTGCCCAGCGGGCACATGCATTTACAGCAACCCTCTGGCAGTCTGGATTTAAGGGTTACAGCAATGAAAGGGTTAAACTATAAGATCAAGAATCACAGCACTTTGGAAGGTGTTATTCATTTTTATGACCACATGATGGCCACAGCATGAACCGTTTTAAAAAGCTTTGAGTAATGAACCTTTTTCCGATACAATTGGCTTGAAAGCTTCACTGGTTCAGAACACTTCACTTCACCATCACTACTGCACAGGTCTAGCTGCATGGCGGATCCAGGGAAAAGACCGGTAGCTCAGCCTGCAGGACAGGACAGGACAGGCCAGGACAGGACAGGACAGGACAGGACAGGACAGACTACACACTAAATGGCAGGGAGACCTCAGTGACAACTACAACTAGTACAGCTAGCAGACACGGACGTTAGAAAAATGAACTGACAACACAAGAGGGAAAGGGGACACAATATAAAGGGGCAGAGAGCATGAGGAACAGGTGAGAACACTCAGACAGACAAGGAGAGAACAAGAGGGACAGGTGACGACACTCAGACAAACAAAGACTAAACATGGCGACGGGAAACAAGGAGGCAGGACGAGGGGAGCACATGGCAAAAACAAACAAAGATAAAGCCATGTGCTCACACACAACACAAACATAGAAACATGGAACAAAGACAACACAGACAAGACAAAAGAATGATGATTGTCTTATGATTGCAATTTCCAAATAAAGATTTGAGCAGCTTGATGAATTTAGATTTTTTTTATTTGTATTTTTATTTTTGCCTGTTTATTAAAACAGGCTAATTAGGGGAGATTGAGACACAGTGAAATGGAGTGACGTGTGACCAAGTATGGTGACCTATATTCAGAATTTGTGCTCTGCATTTAACCAATCCAAGTGCACACACACAGTAGTGAACACACACACAGAGCAGTGGGCAGCAGTCAGGGGTTCAGTGCCTTGCTCAAGGGTTCTCACCTCAATTCTGGTATTGAAGGTGGAGAAAGAGATGGTTACTCACTCCCACCACCAACAACCCCCGACCTTCGGGTTACAAGTTCGGGTTACACTGCCCCACAGTGGTGTTAGAAATAAGCTACATTAATAAGGCAAAGGGGGGTAGCAATTTTAATACATAAAAATGTTAATTTCACAGTACTCAACACAGTTATAGATCCAGAAGGTAGATTTCTAATCATTAAATTATCTATATTTGACAAAAAGTTATGTATTGTTAGTATATATGGTCCAAATGTTGATGACCCCTCTTTTTTTCACGGTTTTTTTACCGCACTCTCTGAACACCTAGATTGTGCATTTGTTCTTGGGGGAGACCTCAACTTTGGACTAAATAAAGAAATGGACAGGCTGAGTACAGCTGGAACTCAGCGCAATTGGGAATCCACAAATATAGTTAAACAGTACATGAGCGACTATGGACTTTGCGATGCATGGCGTTCTTTTCACCCCAACCGTAGGGAATATACTTTCTTCTCACATGTCCATCACTCTTACTCTCGTCTGGATTATTTCCTAGTCAGCAGCTCTCTGCTGAGTGACATTTCAGACACAGAGATAAACCCTATAGCTGTCAGCGATCATGCTGCTGTTTCTTTAACTCTAGTAAATAAGAAGGCCACTCCACCAAGTAATAACTGGAGATTCAATACATCATTGCTTAAAGACGATGATTTTATTAAATATTTTAAAGAAGAGTGGGCTTTATATTTAGACTATAATGACCTGCCTGGAACATCAGCATCTGTTCTCTGGGAAGCAGGCAAAGCTGTGATGAGAGGTAGAATAATCTCATTCTCATCGCATAAAAAGAAAAGAGAAAATAAATATATTCAGGAATTAGAAGAAACTATAAAAACTTTAGAAGAAGCCTACGTATCCTCCCAGGAACAGGAAATGCTGAAAAAAATACGTAAAGCAAAACTAGAATTAAATGAAATTATTAATAAAAAAACCCAATTCTTAGCACAAAGACTTCGCTGGCAAGAATTTGAATATGGTAACAAATCAGGTCAATTCCTAGCGAACCAGTTAAAAATAAATAAAGAAAAAACAACTATATGTGCTGTTAAAGATTTAACTGGGGATACAGTATATGACCCTGAAAGAATAAACAACACTTTCAGGGACTTTTACAAATCTTTATATTCTCCACAGATAAACCCATCTAAAGACGAAATTGACCAATTTCTTGACAATATAACTCTTCCGAAATTATCAGAAAATCAAGCGATGACATTGGATTCTCCACTGACATCAGATGAACTTCAGGAAGCCTTGAACAGTATGCCCAATAAAAAGGCTCCAGGTCCAGATGGCTTTCCAGCAGAATTCTATAAAGAATTCTGGGTAATTCTGTCACCAACATTCTACAGAATGTTGCAGGAAACCAAGGAAAATGGTAGACTTCTACCAAATATGAATTCTGCCAACATTAGTCTCTTGCTAAAACCAGGCAAAGACCCTGTATTGCCTACCAGCTATCGTCCAATATCCCTTATTAATGTGGACACTAAAATAATCTGCAAAGCTATCTCAAAAAGAATAGAGAAGATAACCCCTCTCATAATTCATTCCGACCAAACTGGTTTCATAAAAGGGAGGCACTCCTCAACAAATACACATAGGTTACTTAACTTGATAGACTATTCATGCAATAGAAACCTTCAAATTACAATATTGTCTCTAGATGCAGAAAAAGCTTTTGATAGGGTTAACTGGAATTTTCTATTTGCAACTTTACACAAATTTGGTTTTGGAAACTCTTTCATAAACTGGTTAAAAATATTATATAACTCTCCAACAGCATGTGTCAGGACAAATGGCCAAACATCCTCTAGCTTCTATCTTAAGAGGGGTACCAGGCAGGGATGCCCCCTCTCCCCCTCACTGTTTGCAGTTTTTATTGAACCACTAGCAGCAGCAATTAGACAGGCTACAGTGATTAAAGGCATTAAATGCAAGAATGTAGAACATAAAGTTAGTCTTTACGCAGATGATGTGTTACTTTTTCTTCAGCATTCACAAACCACTCTCTCTGAGGTAATTACATTAATAAACTCTTTCTCAAGAGTCTCAGATTATTCAATAAACTGGTTAAAATCAACAGTTCTTCCAATTAATTGCTCCTTCCAGAATTCCTCCACTCCACTGCAATCTGGAAATATTAAATATTTAGGTATTAATGTTTCTCCTAGGCTGACAGATTTGATTAAATTAAACCACATCCCACTTTTAAAGACGGTAGAAGATGATCTAACCAGATGGAAGTCTCTACCCATATCACTCATGGGAAGAGTCGCCTCAATAAAAATGATGGTTTTGCCAAGAATTAATTATTTATTTGCAATGATCCCGAGCAAACCATCACCTGACTGGTTTAGATCTCTGGACTCCTCCATCTCTAAATTCCTTTGGAAAGGTAAACCCCCGCGTATTAGCTTAAAAACGCTACAAAAGACCAAGGATAAAGGAGGACTAGATCTACCTAACTTTCACCACTATTTCTTAGCCAACAGGCTTCAACACATTTCAGGGTGGTTAAAACACACCCTCTTAGATGAGCCTTGGCTAGATGTAGAACAGGCATTATGCAATAATATAGAGATTTCGGATCTGCCATTCATTAGCTTGATCATCAAACGACACGTATGCTTCAAAAGCATCAGTATCAGCTCTTCTCTGACAGCATGGTGGGAGTTTCTAAAAATGACTGAGTCTTCACTAATCCCATGCAAACGTACCCCCATCTGGAACAATCCTGACATATTACTAAACAATAATATGATGAACCTCACAGATTGGAGTTGTAAAGGTATTAAATACCTGGAACATATATTAGAAGGGACAGACTTTATTCCCTTTGACAAATTAGTTAAACAATATGGGATTAACAAAAACAGATTTTTAGAATATCAACAAATTAAATCTATTGTAAAAGGGAAATTTAAATCTAATCATATCAAATTACAAATACCACCAAGTGTGGCAGATTTTCTTAATCTCAAAACCCCCAAATTAATGTCTAAAATATACAGGACACTTTCCAAAATAGATGAATCAGTATCACTTCCTATTGCAAAATGGGAGGCAGATCTAGCAGTAAACTGGGACCATAATTTCTGGTCTCAGATATGTTTAAAAACCTTTGAACTGATTAGAAATCCTGGTTTACAATTAATACAATACAAAATCCTGCATAGAGTGCACTACACAGGTCATCGGATGTTCAGGATGGGTCTTACAGCTTCTAACAACTGCTCACACTGTCAAGGCAATACACCTGACAATTACATCCACGCTCTATGGTTCTGTCCACCTGTTCAGAGGTACTGGTACAGGATTTGTGAAGATTTATCAAAGTGTCTTAAATGCTCTATTCCAGCCTCTCCTTCAGTCTGCTTGTTGGGCGACCTAGATGGTGTCACTACAGAAGGTAACACAATCCACATGGCTTTCACTGCCCTATGCATTGCTAAGAAGACTGTCCTCATGAACTGGAAAAATAAAAATAATCTTAATATCAACCAATATAGAAATTATTTGTGGGATTATATTAGTCTTGACACAGCTTCTGCTGCCACATTAGATCAATCTCTCTGGACTCCTTTGATCAGCTCCATCACCTAGTGTGAGTGGGGGTCCTGATTCTGTCCGGCTGTGGTTTTTGCTGTTGGGGTGGCCATATGGGCTTGGGGCATCTGGGAGTTCCCTGGGGGTGGGTTTCTTGGGGGGTTCGGCGCTGGGGCTGCGATCTTGGTCTGGATGGGGTATTGGTGACTCTTGGGTGCTGTTTTCTGGCGGCTGCATGCGGCGCTACTGGGGATGCCTGTGCCGGCGGACGTAGGTTGCCGGCCTGGCGGCTGCACTATTCCAGGGTTGGTCCGGGGGGGGCTTGGGGTTCTGGGGGCGCTCTGCCTCCCGGTTGGGGTTACGGCTGGGCCTGGGGGGCTTGGGTCCTGGTTGGTGTGCCGCCGGGAGCATGGGTTGGTGCATGCGCTTGGGCCCGGCCCTGGTGTGGGGGTCTTCGATGCATCGGTGCCTCCGCGGGGGGGATCCAATAGAGGCAGGGAAAACGGGCCTAACCTGGGTGTCTTATTGTCTTATGTAGTCTGGGAGTTGAATGAGTGATGGGGTGGGGTAGTTTTTCCTCTGCTGTGGGGTCTGGTGGGCCGCCCCGGGCTGCCATGGGCCCTGGTCTGGATGGGCCTGGGCCCCCCGCCCTGGGCAGATTTGGGGTAACGGGGGTGCCTATGGGGGTCAGCGGGGGAGCTGGCTCCGAAGGGGGGGTATTTTGCCCCCTCTGATGCTTTCCTCCCCATCCCTAAGGCTTCACTTCTCCCGCTCCATCACACCAACACATAGGTAGGGTTTTGAGGTGCGGGTGTGTCGCTGGGATGCGGGGGAGGTGGTACTCCTCTGTCTCCTCGTGGCCACCTGCATCTCAATCACACATTACAGCTTAGACATTCTCATTACTTACTGTCACATGACACATACATATAGGGCCTTGGGGGTGGGCACACTGAATGGCATCCGGAGGGCGGTCTGTTCATTCAGCCTTCCCTCTGGTGCCAGTGCCCACTTCTCAATTTTAAGTTGCACATAGACATTGAGGGCTCTAGGGAGGGGACGAGCTGACACAAGCTTGTGGAGGGTGCCCCTCCCCTGTTTTAAAGCACCCCTGTTTTAAAGCACCTTAGAACAACACACACCAACACTACATTTGAGCGGGTGAGGTGAAGCATGGGGTCTCTTTTTTTTTTTTTTTTTTTTTTTTATCTCACACCCCTGTTCTCTGTTCTCTGTCCGGGGCCGGGGGCTGCGAGGATGAGCTGGCCGCCCGGTCGGGGTCTGGGCTGGTGGTCTTCTCTGCTGCTGCGGGGACCGGGGTGGTCTTCCTGTCCCCACGCCAGAGCGAAGGGGGTTCAGCTCCGGGATCGGGCGCTGATTACCCCTCTGGGGGTGGTGGTGCCTGGATCTAGGAGTATAGAGTGCATATAGGGAGTGTGAGTGTGGGTACCATGTCCATTTTTGTGTGTCTACATGTGGGGCGAGGGTGAGAATATTCGTTGCGTGCATGAGGGTGGGAACGTATGCTTGTGTATATGTGTGCTTGTTCGTCTACGTCTATGTGTCAGGTCGGGCCTTAGACTCCACCTCACTCATCATCTCAGTCGACCCCCACCCCACCACCATGCCCTGCCGGTGGAGGATGCCGCCGGTGCATTGGTGGTTTCTCGCGCCGGGGCAGGATGCTCGGGTGAGCGCTGGCCCACTCTCGGCGGTCGCTTGGTGGGGCCTGGCCCTACTGGCCTTGCTGGGCCCCGGTTGGGGGGTGGGGGGCCCTTGGATCTCCGGGCCCAGGGCTCGGTCTGCCCTGGTGTGGTCGGCTGCCGGCGGAGCCTGCGGGCTTGCCGCCACGGCACCCTGGGGTGTCTACACTGTGGCTGTCGGATGTCCCACCTTCGGGCTCTCCTCTGCCCTTTTCTGGGTGGGGGCCGCAGTTGTCCCTGCGGTGGTTCCCCTGGGGGCCCCGTGCCCTGGGGGGCCTCCGGATGTTTGGGGCCTGGGTCTCTTCCATGCCTGCTTCATGCCTTGCGGGATGGGGCTGTTGTTCCCCACACACACACTATTAAACATTTACATGGAGGAACCTTATGAACACAAGCGCGCTCACACACACAGGTGTACACTCAAGCATTCACATTGGTGTAAGAACGGGTGCTCACAGACACACATTGTTCTGATCTGCTGTTGCTTCAAAACTTATTTTGTAATATTAGTTATGCGTGTTGCTCAATAACATTTAACATTTAGAATTTATTGTGATTCATACAGATGTTGGTTGTTGCTGCAGTTTCTCTGATGTTGTGTCTTCTGTTGTGTCTTCTGTTGTTTTCTCTTTTTGTCAGCAGGTATCGAAGCAAATTGTCTGTTTTCTTTTTTGTTTTGTTTTTTTCCTCTCTCTCTCTATCCCCCATTCTCTTTTTTTTTCCTCTCTCTCTCTCCCCCCCTTCTCTGTTGACTTTATCCACAATTTTTTTTTTTTTTTTTTATTATTATTATTATTTTTATTATTATCATTATAATTATAATTATTATTTTTTTATTATTATTATTATTATTATTATTATTATTTTTTTTTTTATTTTTTTTCTCTCTCTTGTTTTCTCTGTCCCCTGGTCTTGTCGGTCATAGTATGGTTAAATAAAAGGGTATATAAAATTTAATTAATTAATTAATAAAAAAAAAAAATTATATTAAAAAAAAAAAAAAAAAAGGCTGTGAATGATGATAGCATAACTACACATACGTACTGTCATGTGTTATCTGTGTTACTGACAGGCCAAGAATAAAAAAAAAAAAAAAAAAAAAAAAAAAAAAAAAAAAAAAAAAAAAAAAAAAAAAGAAATAAGCTACATTGCAGGGAAGAAATCACTATGATACATGACATATGATCAGGTGACTCTAGATGTTTCAAGCGTCTGTGTAAAAATGATAAAAATATAAAAAAACAATCACATGATTATAATTTGATTCACAGTTACGTTAAATGATATTAAATGATTCAACATAACATCTGCCTCCACAGTTTTTTTTTTAACAGTATACGTATATAAATTTCAATATTTGGTGAAAGTGTTTAGTTTATGTATTTTATAGTATATGTTATATTATTATTAAATATCTAACACCTTTTAATAATAGGTGTATAATAAATAATGTTATACATTTTATATATACCTATGATGTCATAAAACAATTTAAAAAAATATATTTTTATGAAAATGAAAATATGAAATATTTCAGTATTGATTAATAATAAGAAGGATATTTTCTTCTAGGTTATTATTATTACTATTATTATTATTTATAGATTTATCTCACTGATTCTTGAGACATGGGACAAAACATGTCAAGCAAGTGTAACTTCTATTAGGTTTAAAAATGAAAACATTTTCAATTGTAAATGTTATGAGGGATTAATGATAGAATGTATTTAACTCAATTATCCCCTTCAATTTAACTTTATCATTATTATATCCAACCTATGACACTTATTGTCTTCTCACTACATCTAAAACAGTGTGTCCACAGAGAAAAGTTGGGAGGTGGAATCAAAGCATAGCTCAGTAGCTAGAATCAGAATCAGAATCCGCTTAATTCGGCAAGTGTGCGCAAACGCACAAGGAATTTGTTGTGGTTTTTAAGAAGCTCTTGGTACATGTGAACAGAAGTTTTATTCTTTCAATATTGCACCCTGTTTTGACCCACTTCTCAAGAATCAGTGATATCTTAAATACTCATGCAATAAACGTTTTTTTTTTTTTACTGAACACAATATGACAATATGACAGAGCTAATTCAAAGCAAAAAATAAATAAATAAATATATAGAGGAACAAAATATTTGAATAATGTATGGTACAATGATACAGTTAAGCAATAATGTAATGTAGTATAATATAATATAATAGTGATTATTAATATTATTTACATTTTTATTTGAACATTTTCTTCACACCTAAAAAGGAAATACTGTGAAAAAAAATGTGAATAAGGATACAGTTTTTCTATTTCAGGATATATTAACAATTAACATTGTTAATTGGTTAAATGTAAGTTACTTTACCATTTACTAAATTTACTTTTCCATTTATAATCATTAATATAACATTTTTAAAGATAATATATCTCATTTTAAATAGAGGATAAAAGTACAAATTAGCAACCTTGTTTATACTGCAACTATGTATTATTTTTAACAAATGTTTACATTTAAGGTTGAATTTGTATGTAAATAATGTATGTAAATAAATGATGTAAGTGGAATTGTGACAGAATTAAAACAATATTGACTTGTTGAAAATGCCAGATTTTGTGTTGTCTATTCAGAGCTTCTGTCTGCAACAATAATTCATCCTTAAATTATTTTTTGGGCATTTGGGCATTAGGTAATTACTCTGTATTAAGACACCTTAAAATAAACGATTTTAAAAAGAGTATTTTACAAGTTGACATGAAACTGTAAAAAGTAGCTACTGTTTTTCTTCAGAAATGGAATCAAGTAAAAGTACAAGAAGTCCTAATAAATAGTACTTGAGTAAAGTACAAATCCCCCAAAATAACAAGTACAGTAATCAAATAAATAAATGTACAGCCCTGGTAATGCTTCCATCGCTATCACTATGTTTTACCTGCAAATTTTTAATCATAACATAATCTTGTTTGTGTTTACAAAACATAGTAACACTTAAAAATGTTGCTGTTAAATAAAGGTATTAGGAAGAGAAATAAAACAAAGCTCTAGGCGAGGAGGAAGAGGCTGTGGCAAGCTGAAAATCCTGTTGTTATTGTCTTGCCTGTCAGTTTGATTATTTAATTTCACTTGTTGCTCAACACCTCAGAGAGTATATAAATCAGACACTTGTTAGTCAGAAGCGAAGCACACAAACAGAAAAACAACTCTCAACATGGGGATTCACCATCAGCTGTGTTTTCTTGAAAGTCTGCTGCTTGTTATTCACGCTGGACCGATTTTAAAGCTAGCTGACGATTATGGCATTGCAAAGGTTCGTATGTAGATATATACTGTATAAGGTGTGTATACAGGTATAGATATATAGACAAATATATATAGTTGTTTACTGGTTTGGTCATATTCCTAATTCTTACAATAATTCCTTTATATAAAATAAATATATAAATATATAATTATACAATAATTTGTTTTTTATTTTTAGAAATACTTGATGAGCTTCTACAATCGGGTATATAAGCCTCTTGACCCCGCAGCCCGGAGCAGGATACTAAATTTGAACTAAATTTAAACTTGGTGAATATTTAAACTTGAGTATATTATATACAGTATAAACATAAAATATTGCAGTCCTTTCTGGCGTAGTTCTTCAAACATAAGAGCAGCACAACATCCGATCAAGAATTTCTGGCCCAATGCTCCTGATAATATAGATGCTGCTTATGAGGATCCAGCGCAAGATAAAGTTTTTCAAAGGTATCTTCTCAGACAATCTGGGAATGCTGGAACCACAATCTTACAATCTGTATCTCCATGCTCAGAGAAACTCTTGTCATGGCCTGTATTTATTTACAGGTAAACAAGTCTGGGCTTTTAATAGCCAAAATCTTGAGCCCGGCTATCCTAAACCTCTCAGCAGCTTTGGTCTGCCAGCATCTGTGACAAAAGTTGATGCTGCCATCCACAACAAGAACTCAGGAAAAACACTGCTCTTCTTTGACAAATATTACTATCGGTGGGTCAAGTGCTGCATCGTAATCGAAAGCCCTTAAAATTTACTCTGAAAGACATCAGAATTGAACATTTCCTGTTTTTTTTTTTATTTCTCATAGCAATGATGAGAGGGAGAATCGGATGGACGAAGGGTATCCCAAACGAGTGGAAAATGTATTTCTAGGGTTGACTGGACAGGTTACAGCAGCCCACATGTCCAACAGTAGGTGTTTCTAACTTGCTTTTCTAAAGATCTGCAACAATACAAAGAAATGATTCTTGCAATAATGTACAAATTGACTTCTTTTCTTCCAGATAACATTTATCTCTTCAGTGGGAGAAATTTGTTTGAGTTCAGCTCCAGCAACAGAAAGCTCCTTCGTTTTCTGAATAGCTATTACTTCCAGCCCTGTTAGTCAGCTTCTCTCAAACATTAATGGAAATGGAGCGCAACAGGGTGTTTCAAAACTAGAGCACTTACTTTAATACATGTGCCTATAAACAATTAAAACGAATTCAATCAATTATTCATTATTTGTTCAAATTGTCACAAGACTAGTAATTTATTGCTGTTATGATTTTAATGGAATGCATATTTACAGAATCCTTTAATGTATTGATTGTTTCCAAAATCAATTAAAGAGCTTAATTCCATTCAAACGCAAGCATGTTCATTTTAAAAGCGAGAATTGCGTTTGGTTGGGAAATACTCAAGACTCAGAGACTTTCAGACTCAGATCTTTTAAAAACTGAAAGATCAAATAATCTAAACAATAAATAAGCCTTTTTTTTAAATGTCAGATCAGCAAATGATAGCACATGTTGCCGTTGATATAATATGAAGTGTTTTTGCATATGAGCTTTTGAAGGAATGGATGGTGTTTGTCACCACAATGTGTTTGTAAAATAAAAACAAATATATTATTTCTGTCACATATGGGTCTGCTCAGATATATGGACAAAATCCCTATGAAAATAGTAATGAACAATTAAAAACTGAAGAATAATACAAAATCCTGCACTACATAAACTGTACATGCAGAGCCTTATTTTAATAAACTGGGGATTTCCCTTTGGCATCTTTTGAGATTGTACAAATTTTTACAAAACTCTAGCCTTAAAAATACAACATTTGCCATTTTATAAGAGAATACAGACAGCACTTTCCTATTCAGGATGTAAGAGGAGGTGCTTAAGGTATGTTTGGATGTGTATGAGTGTTTAAGTCCTCCATAAGCTCCTACTGTATCTGCACACTCACACATGAACACACTGGATGTCCCAATAGTTGCTGGGTGACTCACGCCACGCCAATGAATCACAATCAGAGATGATGATGAATCAGGAACTTCTTCTTGAGACTATGTCTGACATGTCCATTTATGGCTATTGATTTCTTGCTGATCTCATTCTGATAAGGGAACAATGGTTGCATTATTTTAGTGTAATCAGAGTTAAAAATAATTCCATCAAGCTTCACTTCTGCACTTGAGGTTTTA
Organism: Barbus barbus; assembly: GCF_936440315.1. Taxonomy (NCBI): domain Eukaryota; kingdom Metazoa; phylum Chordata; class Actinopteri; order Cypriniformes; family Cyprinidae; genus Barbus; species Barbus barbus. The sequence goes on from NC_136725.1 coordinate 17,670,391, forward strand.
TGGTTCAGCCTTACCCATGATCATGTGAATAACTTAAAAAAAAAAATACTTTTTTTAATAAAAACCTGGTCATTTCAAATATTTCAAAAACGTTTACATATATACTGTATGTATATATAATAACAAGGCAAAGTATATACTTAGTAAAATCATTTTTTGTGATGTAAAAGTATGAATAAACATTCCCAAAATCCCTGCATGAACTATCACAATTATTTAAATTTCATTTAATAGTTATTTTATATTACAAATTTAGGTAAAAACACACAGCCGCCAAAATAAGATCACAAAATGCTTGTAATAATCATCACTGTATTATGGAAGTTCTGAAAAACACAGCTGATGGTTTAATAATTTACATTCAAGCAAAGGTCTTTACATTTTTGCTCTTTGTGGTGTGTATATAAATATCAGGAAATATTGATGTTAAATAAAAGTGCGTGGAACAGAAATCACAGGAATATCTGGGCAAGAAGGAAAAGGTTTGTGTTTAAGGAAGCGGGTAATCCTGTAATTACCGTCTTGACTGCCAGTTTAATGGTTTACTCACAGAAACTTGACTTCACCTGTTGTTCAAACCCTCACAGTTTTAAGAGTATATAAGCCTCACAAACCTTTGTCAGTCAGAAGTGTAGGAGTGTAAGGAGCAGCGCACAACATGAGGATTCACTGCCAGTTGTGTTTTCTTGCAAGCCTGGTGCTTGTTATTCACGCTGGACCAATTTTACAGCATGCTAACAAAGATGAAGCCACCGCAGAGGTATGTTTTTTTGTTTTAATAAAATACTTGTTTGTGTGTTTTGTTTGTCTTTGCTCATCATTTCTCTAATAATTCAATGTTTTTATATCCTATAGCATTACCTGAAGAGCTTCTACAATCTAACAGATGAAACAACTGCCGTCCGAAGAGAGGCCAGTCAACTGACTGAGACGATGAAAGAGATGCAGAAGTTTTTCGGCCTTAGGGTGACTGGAAAGCTGGACAAAGAAACAATGGAGATGATGAAGAAGCCCCGCTGTGGTGTTCCAGATGTTGCTGCGTACTCCACATTTGAAGGCAAACCCAAATGGCAGACCAACAAGCTCACCTACAGGTGTGTAATAACAGTTCTCTTGATATGACATACAAAAGATTGAAAGAAGCCAATACTGACTGGTGCTTTTACAGAATCATGAACTACACCCCTGACATGTCAAAAGCTGAAGTGGATGAATCCATGGAGAAAGCCCTGCAGGTCTGGGCCAAAGTCACTCCTCTGAAATTCACCCGTATCTACAGCGGCACAGCTGACATCGTGATCTCCTTTGGTACAAGCTGTAAGTCGTCTGTCTATCTGGGTTTATATATTGTTGAATTCTTTTCAGTTTAGTTCATTGTGACTGATGATAAATTCAGACCATGTACTATCATTACAATACGATTGTTCAGTGAAATAATTATTGCAGTTAGTGCTGTGAATATTTGGGTCAAATCCAAGTATCACAACACATAGTCCTCCTAATCTATTCTGTTATCTCAAGGCCACATTTGTTATGATGTTCATAAAATGGCACAGGTTTATCTTAGAGAAAATAATAGCGAAATTTGTATTCAGTAAAAAGCCTTTTTATTTTTCTGGAAAAACGGAACCAAAATTCACGATTTAACAGTCATATTCCAAGATTGATGCTTTGGCAAGATTAGGCTATGCATCTAGAGTCGAATCAATCGTTAGCAACCTAATTAAAAAAATACTTTGAAAGTCTTACTGTAACTGAAGGCCAGGTTCTGTGAATATTGTCTATTACAATAGAAGGTCACTTTAAGGATATCACAAACTTATTTACTGAACACTAAATATGAAACCAATCACTTTCTTCCAGATCATGGTGATGCTTTCCCGTTTGATGGACCACAAGGCACTTTGGCTCATGCTTTCGCTCCCTCTCATGGAATCGGTGGAGATGCACATTTTGATGATGATGAGTTTTTCACTGTCCGCTCAACTAAAGGTGAGTTTTGCTAAATGTAGCCTAATTTAGTAGTGCAATAAACTCATCACCACTTCAAATTGTAACTTCAGCACCACTCACATTTGATTTTTATTTGTACCTAAACCATGCTGCTTAATTTCTCCACAGGATTTGTTCTGTTCTTGGTGGCCGCCCATGAGTTTGGTCACTCTTTGGGTCTTTCTCATTCCAACGTTCGTGGGGCTCTGATGTTCCCCACATACAGCTTTACTGATCCAGATCGTTTCTCTCTGTCCTCTGATGATATCAGGGGGATTCAGTCGCTCTATGGTAAGCGTATGATCTTCAAGAGCACATTTACAATCTTTAAGTTGAAAATATTCAGTTATTTGTTTAATATGTGGTGTTTCCTTCAGGCTCAAACGGAGACAGAACCCCCACCCAACCTGATCCAGAAGTACCAATAACTCCTAACACCTGTGACCCTAATCTGATCCTGGATGCAGTTACAACTCTAAGGGGTGAAACATTGTTCTTCAAGGACAGGTAATACAAATCAAAATTCTGTGTATTTTTATATATAGAAATAAAATATTTAAATCAAATGATTTCATATCTCTCTCTGCAGCTTTTTCTGGCGTAGATCTCTGAATAGAAGTGTGACGCAACTTCCGATCAAGAGTTTCTGGCCCAACGCTCCTGATAATATAGATGCTGCTTATGAGAATCCAGTGCAAGATAAGCTTTTCTTTTTCAAAGGTATCTTCTCAAACAATCTGGGAATCCTGAAACCACAATCACACTTACAATCTGTATCTCCATGCTCAGAGAAACTCTTATTGTAGTCTGTCTTTGTTTACAGGTAGACAAGTCTGGGCTTTTAATGGCATCAATGTTGAGCCGGGCTATCCCAAGACTCTCAGCAGCTTTGGTCTGCCATTATCGGTGAGAAAAGTTAGTGCTGCTGTCCATGACAAATCCTCAGGAAAAACACTGCTGTTCGTTGACAAAGTTTACTACAGGTGGGTTATATACTGCATCATTAACAAAAACATTTAAAGTTAGCTCTGAAAAGCTGTTGGAATGTTAAATTTCCCCTTTTTTGGTAGCTACGATGAGAGGGCAAAGAAGATGGACAGAGGGTATCCCCATCGAGTGAAAGGTGGATTTCCAGAGATGACTGGAGAGGTTACAGCAGCCCACATATCCAGCGGTAGGTGTTTCAAATCAGTTTTCTACAAACATTAATGTGTAAGGATTATACTTCATGAAACTGAATGATTTGTTTCTTCCAGGTTACATTTATCTCTACAGTGGGACTAATGTGTTTGAGTTCGGATTATACAGCAAGAGGTACTTGCGTGTGCTGAAGAACAATTTTTTCTTGCCCTGTTAATTGAGCTTCCCTTAAAGAAGTGGATGTAAATTTAGAAGGTTATTTTACAACTACAGCATTTTTTTAAAATGCATGTACATATTTAAACAAATTAATTGTTTAATTAATTTCTTATTTCTGCTGTTTGTCACTGGACTTATATAATATAACTTGAAGAATGTATTTTTACATAATCAGTTTTATGTATCCTTTTTTTTTTCAAATAAACTGAAGTGCCTATTTGAACTTAACAGCATGTGAGTGTCTTCATTTTGGAAGTAAGATTGATTCTGGAGTGGACTTTAACATTTTAAAAGATCTGATTTACAGAGCAGACCTATATAATTATTATAAATCCAATATCAGCTTTGTAAAATATATCAAACCATCTAAACTCTCAATAATAAGTAAAACTCTAAAGCTTATAAAAGGTCAGACTATTTGTGAAAACATGTTGACACTTGCGGTTGATACAGTATTATGAGTCTCTGAGGAATGGATGAGTATGTGTGGCATCACCATGTGTTTGTACAATTAAAAACAAAACTAGTCCTTCTGTTACGTTTATAGGTCACTGATGATACTCGACTATATATCTCAACAAGACCAGATGAAACTTCTAAACTATCTAAGCTAATTGTGTAAAAAATGTAAAAGATTGGATGACCAATAATTTCCTCCTATTAAATGCAGATAAGACAGAGATATTACTTATTGGACCAAAAAACAGTACACATAATCTCTTGGATTCAATTTACAACTAGACGGATGTACTGTTACGTGCTCTAAAGTCAAAAATCTGGGTGTTATATTAGACAGCAACTTGTCCTTTGAAAATCATATTTCCCATGTTACAAAAACAGCATTCTTCCATCTTAGAAACACTGCCAAGCTTCGAAATATGCTACCTGTTTCTGATGCAGAAAAGCTAGTTCATGCATTCATGACCTCTAGACTGGACTATTGCAATGCACTGCTAGCTGGTTGTCCTGCATCTTCAATAAACAAGCTACAGATAGTCCAAAATGCAGCGGCTAGAGTTCTTACCAGGTCAAGAAAATATGATCATATTACCCCAATTTTGCACTGGCTACCTATTCAGTTCCGTATCATTTACAAAATATTATTACTTGTCTATAAGGCCCTAAATGGTTTATCTCCTGTGTACCTAACTCGTCTTCTACCACGCTACAATCCAACCCGCTCCCTAAGGTCGCAAAACTCTGGAATAGCCTTCCTGATAACGTTCGGTGTTCAGATACACTTTCTCTGTTTAAATCTAGATTAAAGACACATCTCTTTAGCCAAGCATTCACATAATGCATCTTATAATCTTGTACTGCAGTTATATCTGATCAAATGTACATTATTATTATTCTTTAGCTTGGGTTGAACAAATCATTTTTGCTTCGATGGAACAGCAGCTACGCTAATTATGTCTCTATTTGTCTCTGTTTCTGTCACGGGATTAACATCCCATGGTAACTAGGAATTACAGAAGCTTCAGTCTGGATCAAACCCTTAAATGATCTGAGATGACTGAACACCTGAGAAAAGATGATGTCAACCCCTCAGAGGACCTCAGAGGATGCCAATGCTCAGACAACATACAGAATTACCAAATTTTGCCATAAGTTAAATATATTAAGGTTCTGCAATAAATGAATATATTGTGGAAACTTAATGTCCTGTAGAGCTGCTTTGCAACGATTTGTATCGTAAAAAGCGCTATACAAATAAACTTGAACTTGAACTTGAACTCAGACTTATGGACATATTTCCTGTGGTTACATGTTAGGGCATGAATAAGGGTGTTCCAAAGTGCCTCTGTTAAGCAGCCTCAGGGGTTGTGCTTTTGTATTTTTATCTTTCATTCATGTCAGGATAGGTCGTACACACTGGATGTGCCCTGAAGGGAATTCCAGTGGTTATGCAGACCTAAACTAAGAAAAGAAAAGAAAAAAAACCCAACAGCCTTGCTTCTTGCCTGCCACTGGCTAGACTATAAACATCTGATGCTTATTTAATACCAAGAACCCATTCAAGTCATTTTCACTTTCAGAAAGCCCACTTTAGAAACTGAAATTTAGAAATTTAGAAATTTATTTTGGTCACTTTGGCACTATTTTCTCAAGTGGAACATTTTCAAATTCTTAGTAAACAAAACTAAAGCTTATCATGTTCACAAATGTTTTAAAATAATTTTTAAGAATTGATGCCTTTTCTTAACCGCTAAGATACATTTTGTGACATTAATGTAGAAATTTAGACAACGTAGAAATGCAGTGAAATTCTTACAAAATGTAAGTGTTGCACAAGTTTTATAGCTGCTTGCAATGTAGAAAATATTTATGACAAATTTATGACACGCGATAAAATAAAAATCTGAGACCTAAACTTAAAATTAATATCTGTTATTCCTTACATTCGGAAGCTTCTTTGTTTTTTGTTTTTTTAGAGAGAGAAACGTTTTATGACCATCTGCTTTAGGAAATGGGAAATGCATACGTTCCATCTGACCAGAAAAATCAGCAGAAAGGGGATAAATTAAAAGCAGAGGCAGAAAAAAAAAAAACTCGTTTTTTTGAAGCGGGACAATTCAGCTGAGTCAGAGGTGAAGTCATCCACAACACAAACTTCTGTCTGACATGTTCAGGCAGCAGCCAAAAACACCCGAAACCCACAGTTTCCCACTTCCACCCCCGCTAACACAGCTGCTGATTGGAAATGATAAAACACTGGACAAGCCCCTTTTAGACCATATAGATTTATAAAAGTCACAAACTGAGACTGTGGAGATCAATTTAACTTCCCTGCAGAGGAACAAGCCTGACGTATGGAGCACTTAACAGCTCTCAGCCTGACACTGGCTGTGTTTTTGGCTCTTTGCGACGGCGCTCCCACAACAGCATCACCAGAGGACCATCAAATAGCAGAGGCAAGTACCCATAATTAAATAAATAAATATTCATGAATTGACTTTTATTATTTATACTAACTTATGCACTATATGCATTTTTTTTTTTTTTTTTTTAAATCCACAAATCTAACTTTGTGATATGAAACTATGATCTTTATCTGTGCTAAGTGTAAAAATGTTCCTTCCTCTGTCTTCCCAGGCCTATCTGACAAAGTTCTACAGGGACACAAACGCAACTAAATTCCACAGCAGAATGATGCCAGATCTAGAAGATGAGCTGAAGGCCATGCAGAAGTTTTTTGGACTGGAGGTCACGGGTAAGCTGGACTCGAACACTCTTGAGACGATGAAGCTGCCGCGCTGTGGAGTCACTGATGTGGCCAGATATGCACACTTCCAGGGGAGGCCCAGGTGGGAGCAGGGCGTTGTAACATACAGGTAGGTTTAGCTCCTTAATTTTGTTCCCAGTAATTCAACCAGTTAGAATAGACCTTGTCAGGCTGAGAATATGTGTTTCTTCTGTGCAAAATGCTACTGTCAATAAAGGAATTTTGGGTCCTAGATAGATAGATAGATAGATAGATAGATAGATAGATAGATAGATAGATAGATAGATAGATAGATAGATAGATAGATAGATAGATAGATAGATAGATAGATAGATAGATAGATAGATAGATAGATAGATAGATAGATAGAATGATTGATTGATTTGTAGTCTGTAATCGGATACTAAACATGAATTGTTTTTTTTCTCTTAGAATAACTGAATATACATCACAGCTGAGCAAAAAAGTGGTGGACGCCACCATCGCTAAAGCTTTCCAGCTCTACAGTGATGTTATTCCACTTGACTTCAAACAGATCTACAGTGGCACAGCTGATATAATGATTCTCTTTAAAGCAGGATGTGAGTATATATACAATAGCCTCAAAATTTTGGAATAATTCAAATTTTCTACATTGTTTTTGAAAGATATGCCTTATGCTGCATTTATTTGATCAAACACGCAGTAAACAGTACTGTTGTGAAATATCATTACAATTTAAAATAATTGTTTTCTATTTGAATTATTATATTTTAAATGTAACTTGTACCTTTCACAGCAAAGATGAATTTTCAGCATCATTACTCCAGTCTTCAGAGTGACATTCTAACATTGGTGCTCAAGAAACATTTCTTATTATTATCAATGCTGAAAACAGTTGTGCTGCTTAATTTATAATTTTGTTGAAACTGTGATATACTACCATTTCAAATTTTGGGGTAGGATTTTTGATGTTTTAGAAAGATTTCTATTTTAAAAATCACGGTTTACACAGAAATATTAAGCATTATTAATAATTCAGCACTGATAATAGTGGAAATGAATTTAGATGGTAATATGTCACAATAATAAAGTTTTTAGTGTTTTTTTAATTAAAACAATGCATTCTTGGTGAGCATAAAATACTTCTTTCAAAAACATTAAAAAAATGTGATTATTACCTATATGTTTCCTTTTAGATCATGGAGATTTTTATCCATTTGATGGACCTAATATGGTTCTGGCCCATGCATATTCACCCGGTCCAGAGCAGGGAGGACACACTTTGATGAGGATGAGAGGTGGACACTAAGTTCACGAGGTGAATGCACAAATCACACAGAGTCACATGCTTATGTGCATGTTAACTTTTTATTATTTATTATTTAAAAAAAATAAATAATTATACTTCAGGTATAAACCTGTTTTTGGTGGCTGCTCATGAATTCGGACATGCACTGGGACTAGAGCACTCGAAAGACCCTTTGGCTCTCATGTATCCAACTTACCGATACGTAAACACGAATGGCTATACACTTCCTCATGATGACCGACTTGGGGTCCAGGCCCTGTATGGTAAGTGTTTTTTGTGACAGAAAAAATATTAAATACAATTAAATACAATAATGTAGGGCAACTGGAGAACATTATCAAATATAAAACTATCAATAAAGATGTATTTTCCCCCAATTTTGTATCATGTTTTAGGAGTTAGAACATCAACAAATGAACCTGAACCAAAACCAAATCCCGGACCGACCCCACCAGAACCATGTAAAGGTGACTTGGTGTTTGATGCAGCGACCAGCATCCGTGGAGAACTGTACTTCTTTAAAAATGGGTAAGAGTTTATTTATTTTATTTTTTATATTTAATATATTTAATTAAAATACAGTATATGATTAAAAAATATTTAATATTTAATTCTTAATTTGCATCAGGTATTACTGGAAAAAGGGCTACTATAGTGGACTTTCAATGCATGAAATAAAATCTACCTGGCCATCCATTGACTCTGTAGATGCTGCTTATGAGTTCAGAGACATTAGTTTCCTCTTCAAAGGTAAAGCTATATTTCCTAAAGAGTCTTTGGGTGGTGTAGAACAATGCTTTAGAAATTCAGTTGTGTGGTCTTCTACATACAGGACAGCAATACTGGGGAGTAAAAGGCAGCACTACTTTGCCTGGATATCCCAAACCCATAACCAAATTCGGGTTTCCCACATACGTGAGAAAGATTGATGCAGCTGTATATGTAAAATCAATTGGGCGCACTTTGTTTTTTGTTGGAACCAAATACTGGAGGTAAGAAAAAATGAATGATTAGCTTAAATGAACCATTGTCCACTTAATATTGTGTTGATTTTTCAAAATAGCATCAAAACTAACATAATTTTAACAATGGTGTAGCTTCAATGAAAGAACAGCTCAAATGGACCGAGGCTTTCCTAAAACTATTCAACATAATTTCCCTGGCATTGGGTCACAGGTGGACGCTGCTTTTGAAAATTATGGTGAGTTTAAACACTTAAAAAAAAAAAAAACACTGGCTGTTCAATCATTCATTATTTAATGCTGTTTTAGATTATCTGTATTTCTCAGAAGGTTCAAGGCAAACAGAGTATAATTTCACTTTAAGACGAGTGAATCGTGTTCTGTTAAACTATGGATGGCTAGACTGCTACTAAACATTTCAATGAAAATGAAGAGAAATTAAAGTTTCAGTATTCATAACAAAGTACCTATATTTTTCTGTTTTTTATTTTTTTAATTATTATTATAGACAATGACACAATGTATGAAATCTTATAACAAATAAAAAGCTTTTTTTCAAAAACTTGCAGTTCACTTAACTCATCTTCTAATTATAAATCCCTCATTCATTCATTCATTCATTCATTCATTCATTCTAATATATTACAAGTAAATAGGAAAATGTGAATGCATATTTGTGTGTGTGTGTGTGTGTGTGCATGTTTATGTGGTTTATGAGGACACAAATTTGTATAATGACATGGGTATGACAGAGGTATTACAATATGAAGGTGGTTTATGAGGACACTGCATATGTCCCCTTCATTCAAAAGGCTTAAAAAACATACTAAATGGTGTTTTTTTGAAAATCTAAAAATGCACAAAGTCTCCTGTGAGGGCTCCTGTGTAGGGTTGGTGTAGGGCAATAGCACACACAGTTTGTTCAGTATAAAAACCATTACGCCTATGGAGAGTCCCCATAAACCACAAAAACCAACGTGTGTGTGTGTGTGTGTGTGTGTGTGTGTAAACTGAACTAGACATTTTCTATATATAAACTAGTGGTGTTGCAGTTAATGCAATGTATTAAAGTCAAGCATAAAGTAAAAAATGTCTGTAGGAATATGACTAATATTTTACTAACCTATGTCTTAACAATAAAATAAGCAGTGAAGCAATTTTGTTTTTTATTATTAATATCAGAGAGATGGTACTTCACTTTGTGTCAAAATGGTTGATTTATTACCCTCATAAAAATTCCACCCCCCTCCCATAACTGGACACCTGTTTTGTACACCCCTAGCCCCCACCGTCTCTAAGCGGCCATTTTATTGACCTTATGGTGAACTTAAGAATTTATGACTGTGTGTGTGTGTATGTGTGTGTGTGTGGGGCCGATGTTATGTGGTTTAAACTTTAAATGATGAATTTGTGTTAAATGGGGTAAAGGGAAGTTTTTATTAAAGTGTTTTCACATACACATCAAGAAAAAAAAACATCAAACATGTACGTAAAACGTACAAAGACTGTTTATTTCCCTACAAGTGTAGACTTAAAACAGGAAAAACGTAGAAAATAAAACAAAAAAGCATTAGATACACTATCTTAAAACTAGTTGTTTGACAAAGTTAAATAGAAGAAGTGAGCGCGTTCGTTTAAACCTATTTTGCGGTTTTAAAAAGTTGTGACTTTAAAACAGATACAAAGTTAAATAATATAGATTCGTTTTTATCTTACGATGGTACGTGTGTTTTTCCCTTACAAGTGGACACTAGTCTTGTTAAAACAGTTTTAGGAAAAACTAAAACAAATAAAAAAGCATTAGATACGCTATTTTTCCTATCATTAGAATTTAAAACTAGATCGTTTGACAAAGTTAAATAAATAGAAGAGTTGCGAGCGCGTTCGTTTATCTATAACAAAAAAGAATCGGATGCGTTAGTTAAAACAATAAGATATTTATCAAAAAACTATGTCTTGCTTTAAAAAAAATAGTTTGACTTTATAACAGACATAAAGTTAAATAATATAGAGACGAGTTCTCTTACCGTGAAGTGAAATAAAAAATATCAGACCGTTAAAACACCAGCATAAGATAGCTGTAAAAATCTTCTCGCATTACAATTGAAAACCTAGCATTTGTCCCAACTTAGAAAAGTTAAACAAATGTCTATCTTACGCAGCGTCTGTTTACACAACCTCAAGCTTCTGTGTCAAAACTGAGAATGAGCTGCGGGCCGCTGTCAGGACACACCCACAGCACCGCCCTCTAACGCTGTAAGGAGAGTCTGAAGATTTGCATGTTAAAGAAATTAAAGTAATGTTTTAACATTAGAACAAAGTTATTTTATAAATATTTTACATTTCTCAATTAATGAAACCGTTCACCATTCATCATAAAACTTTTCACTTTAAAAGGTTACATAACCTTCTTGTAAACAAACGCCCCACAGGGGAAAAATGTTGTTTGTTTGTCTTATTTTATTTTAGTTATTCACACTTAACACCTTTTATTTATTTACTCTTTGATATTGTCAATCTTAAAACTTCTAGTGTGCTGCGTCGGTTAAAATACACGTGCGGGAAGAAACTGAAATGATAGCAAATGTTTTGGATTTTCAGTCATAATTAGAGGGGTGGTAAACTTTTTTTTTTTTTTTCTACAACATCTTACGAATGTAAATGTATGTCTCACACAGAGCGACCGAATGAGAAAGTGCGCTGCGCGTCTGGTCGCACGGGCACTGAAACGGTGTTATCTGATCAACGTTGTAAAATAGCTAAAGTTTCTGGGGATTCAACTCATTTGCAATCTAATGAGTTTTTGAGGGGATCTGGCGTCGTAAACTTTGTTAGAACGCGGTCCATTGATTAAAACAGACGGTGTTTCTAACATGTTCAGCGATCAAAGCATCTCTATGGCGTCTATTTTACGATGTGCACCTATGCGCGTGTGTCTGTGCGTCTCTGTCGAAGGTTTAGACAAAACTTCCCAACCCGGTCAAAGGAAGTGTAGTTGAGAATTGAGTATTTATAATGTATTTATAATCTATTCGAATGGTGGGGTTTAAATTAACGTTCAGGAAGTGATGAGATAGAAAAAGAAGGCGATAACCACAAACTTAAATAAATACAGGTCCCCAAAGATGACGATTTTAATAAGACGGTCTATAGGAAAACATTCTTTAATTTACTTCATTTACCTATTATTTCTTTGTTTCACTCATATATTTTTCAACCGTCAACACAAACACACACACACACACACACACAAACATTCAACATATCTACACGTAAACATCCACATAAACAACCATACAGTTAAATATTTAAACTTATGATGTCTCATACAAACCTTTTTTAAAGAACGTTTAGAATCACACTGGGTATCTTTACAAGGTGATGAAAAGCAGCATGATTAAACAATGATACAACTTTTGTTTTAACAAATAAGTTTAACCTAAACTTATAACAAACCTAAAATCATGATCCTTTAGACCAGAGCAAGGATTAGAAGCAGTCAAACGATCCTCTGAGTAAAGCAAGACTCTTACAGAGATTTTTCTTTAGGAATTGGACCTATATTAGACTGAAAATTACTTAAGGTTGTCTGCAACAAAAGTATAAGGTCCCACAAATGCTTCTCAGGATCTTTACAACAGATTAGACTTTCTTTCTCACCTTAAAAACGGTATTATTAACCGCAGAGTTTAAATGTAGCATTTGTTCACAGTATAATGTTCTATTAAAATAAAAACAACTGGTCTATATAGGTTTATCTGACTAAGATTTGATCAAATAACTGATATAAGAAACATGCAAATATTTGATAAGTCCATCTTATCACACCACAACCTGACGTGTCTGATGGTTTATGATGATATCTTACTGATGCACATGTGTTAAGTGTCTGTAAAATAGTTTAAAAAGTCATATTTTTAGCTTTCACGTAGGATTTGTGTCCACGCTCAAGTGGTTTTGTGTAACAGAATCCTGAGACAAATGAAAACAGAATGCGTGAAAGGGTTTTCTCTTTAAGATATTTGTAATGACAGACTAAAAGCTTTATAAAACAATCGTGTGTATGCATTTCTCTCGTACATGTATACAGTAACCGATGAATACACAAAACAGTATTAATACATAACCTCATAAATTCAGCGTAATTCTATCATATCAATCAATAATAAAAGATTTAATTATATACCGTATCAGACTTTCTCTTCAAAACACAAACTTTCTTAAGACTTTTTTAAATGTGTTGAACAATCGGTTTTGGGGGAAAACAGTATAGTTTTGTGTTTCTATTTTAGGATGCTTGTAGTTAATCCCGTCTTTATCTAAAATATTTTTGTATTCAAACTGTCTCACGCACACACACACATGTTGGTTTTAATGTTTTCTGGGGACTCTCCATAGGCGTAATGGTTTTTATACTGAACAAACTGTGTGCGCTATTGCCCTACACCAACCCTACACCTAAACTTAGCCCTCACAGGAGACTTTGTGCATTTTTAGATTTTCAAAAGAACACCATTTAGTATGTTTTTTTTTTTTTTAAGCCTTTTGAATTACGGGGACATAGGCAGTGTCCTCATAAACCACCTTCATATTGTAATACCTCTGTCATACCCACGTCATTATACAAATTTGTGTCCTCATAAACCACATAAACATGCACACAGGTACACACAGCTTTCCCGGTCAGCCGCAAATTGCCAACAATATTCTTAACTTTGTTTTATCATTCAGCTGTAGCTAAAACCTATAACGGAGTTATACTATAGATGCTGAAAGAGCTCATTAACCTGTTTAACTCTAAAAATGTTAACAATGTCGCTCACGAGTAGTTTAACAAACAAGGGTACGCTCATAAAACAAGTCTGGAAGCGATTTGAAGCATTCTAACAACAAGCACAACCGCTGCAGAAAATAGCACCGCAGTAGGCTAAACTCTGGATGTGATATCGACCGACTTATCAGATGTTCAACATATTATTACAAGGTCTTGCTTATAGTTTATGATGAAGCTAGAAAAATATAAGAACACAACCAAATCCTAACGCTATTTCACGAAATAACGCAACAACGGGTGCTCCGTTTCAACATATACACGTCAAATCTGTTTTACCCTAAGTATATCCTATTCTTCTTATATATATCTATCTATATATATATATATATAGATATATATATATTTGTTTACGCTAAATAGCTACGTTTTAACAATTCTTTTTGTTTTTACAAAGATGTTATATTGAACGCGTGTAACTAATACCTCCTTCAAACGTTGCGGCCTTTCAGGTCAGCGAACCACAATACCCAGCATACACCTCAGACTACAAACGTGGCCGTCGGGGATCCATATGCCAAAATGCTCGTGCGTGACAGCGCTCTAAACCATAGGACTTCTGATTATACGGGTGCACAGATATAAAAAGACACGCATTTCCACACTTTTTGTGAAGTACACGCACCTTTCCGTGTTGTGATGATGTAAACCCTTTTTGTGGTCTCTGTTAGCGACGTGAAGCCCAATTCATTTCTGCGAAACGATTCTTTCCCACAGTTCGGTTCAGTGATTCGGTTCAAATAACCAATTCTTTGTCTCATTAAGTCGTCTCGCTGTAATCAAAATGGGTGTGAAAGGTGGGATAACATATTAACGTGATGTTTTGGTACTTGTCTTACACAACTGTGCGTTACTTAACGTTTTTATTAAGTTTTAATATAAAAGGTAATAGTCTGTTAACAATTTTGATGCTTTTATTATGAAATCGTACAAAGAACCACTAAAGTACGCACTGTTTGTTAACACGGAATACTCAAAATAATAACCTACTACGAGGTTTATTTACAGCATGCCGAATGTAATACAGTTAAACAGAAACATTACAACATTTCAAACTTGTTAAACAACGGCTTCAATACATTCCTCTTATGAAAACGATTAAAATCGAATGCTGTCAAACAGAATGTTGTCTGCAAGTTCCCGACGTGTAAATTACCAACAAGTTCTCAATATTCTCAATATGAAAATATGTTCAAAACGCATAAACATCCATCACGCATATAGTTTGTGCGTCGATTTAACACGTTCTGTACATACGATCAAAAACACGACCGACAGACAGACAAACCCTCAACGATAGCTGAGATGGATCAGGAGGGAGGACAAAATTATTATTATTCGTCACAATAACATACCGGGATCCGAGAAATTTGATACCCTTACTACAGATTTTGCGACATTCTTTATTCTAGTTGTTATTTTCCTCTTATTCAATCATAAACCTGCAAGAGTTAAATTAATTGATAACATTTGAACAAATTCTCTAAGTGAAAAAATGAAATCCTGTGTTTTACGTTCAGATTTGTCTGATCGTTTTGCGATATTGCATCATTCTGTAATTCGGGTTAACGGGGTTAAATTCTCAAAAGAAATACATCAACGATTAAATGACAGTCCTTCTACATGACACCGCTTAAGACTAAACAACACTAAAGGACATCTTTCTGGTCTGTCTACGATGTGTACGTTCACAAGACAAACCTCCACTTCAAATTATTTCCCTTGAGGCGTTTGTCCACTGAATCTTTTTCAACACAACGACATTAAACATTAAAGAGTGTTATCGGTCACTATCGCCATCTTCTGTGAGTCAAATAAAGCAACATCTCTGGCGTACCTAAGCATCTACAATGCGTGCATGCGGTAAACATCTTTGTTTCTCCACTTCTGTCATTTTTGTTAGATGTAATGCAAACAATATTTTGAGAACTATGATGTTCCACGCTTTGTAAAGGTTATAGAAAGAATTCAAACATAATTTTTACATAGGAATTATCTTTGCGCAAAGCCGATCGACTAAAAATCATTGAATTACAAAATGCAAAACTGTATACACCATTTAAGAAAAATTGCTCTAATGCCTACAGAATACAGAAATCCGCCTCTTGATCTATTGCGACTGGCATTTTACTAAGTCAGACGATCGGCATTACGGATGACGCGGCTCACATTTTGTTTGCTGGACTACATATGCCATTACGCTGTACTGTAGGTGAGACCCTCCCTCTGAGAACCATCAGCATTCGGTGTTTATAGAAATAAATGAAAATTAAGAAAAATGTATTGTGAGTGTTTGACTAAGTCGGTATTTCTTTTTTAGGACAATTATACATCTATTTGATGTGAGACTTCATTAAGGCGTACTGTTTTACACTTACAGCTGCAACGTATCTCACCATCGTACTCAAAGTTACACATTCAGTAAAGTCTGAAGTTGTACGCGATCTTGAAAAGGCTACAGACACAAAATATTAAGGATTTTTTATGCTTCCTATGTAACTCAAGAGTCCGAGTCACTAAGAAAATTATCATATGAATACAGAAAACCCACTCATGATCATCTGGGTTTATTTTTGTAAATGTTGTTTTAAATTACTTTTTTCTTATAACAAACAACTAATACTGAAATCCTCTCTTCTAAATATATTGATACCACTCTATACTTTTTCATTGTTTTTTAGATGAAGACTATTCTCTGAATTCGGTCAATCATGTCGCGACTGCTTGCCGGAAAACATGAACAAATGCATTATAAGATAATAAAAGAATAATCCTTGTACAAGAGTTTGTTTAAACCGAGATTGTGATGTACTGCAGATCTTTTTCTGCTCTGTCTACAAAGCCGCCATCAGACACAAGCATCCCCCGATCTTACCGTTTCTCCGTTACATGTACATCTATGTCATTTAGAACACAAAGTTGCACATTACAAATTGAAGATGGTGTGGAAACACTATTTTCTTTGTACGCGTCTCTAAACAGGTCTTTAATAAATAAATCACAGACGTCATGTAGTTGAATTCATTGAAAGGTGCGCATTTTTGGCCGTTTTAGACGGTCTGCTCCAGCACACAGACGCGTTTTAGGTATTCATCTGACCAAAAGGTTTGATCCTGGGGAAACACGCACAACAGCGGCTGTGTTTTGTCACGATTGTCTTCATAATTGATCCGCTTTTATTAAAACAATGCAGTGCGAAGTTACTGTATTCAACAGCACGGTCCCTTGAAATATTTTAGTATATTTTTCCCCCCTTCTAAATATCTTAACATGTATTTAGCTTAAATATTGTTTGTTAAGCGTTTACAAAGTTGTCATGCCTGTCGTTGAATTTTATAACATATATTTCACCAAACCTAAAGGACAGAAAATTAGGTTTAGCATAAGTCCGCGTTTCAGCTAAAACGCAAGAGAACTGAGATTTCTTCACTGAGATAATCTACAGAATGTGAAACAAACTCATTAGAGTTACATTAGAGTTTTGGATTCTAGCGCATGTCGAATATTGTTTGTTACTGTTTCACAGGTATAACACCTCATTATTTGAAGACTCATAGGCTGCTGTATAAATCACAAAGTTTTCCACTGTAGTAGGGCGACTCTGAAACCAGACCAAAAATAAATAAATTAGCTTGAGACTTAGTCGTAGCAGTATGACAATTGTTGTTTTTATCTTTCTATGATTTGTTTGTGTTGTTCCGAACCACGGTTTCATTTTACCTATTGTATCGTCATGTGTGATTGTAAAAGTTTTGTCTGTGAGTGTCTTGTTTTTTTTTTACAAACAGTACTGCTGTAATGTTAGCGAACTCTTTGCGTTCGTCAATATTTATGCAAATTTGCTTGATGAAATAAATATACCCTCTTCATTCACAATATTGTATCAGGTATAAGATACAAGATCCTTTCTTATTACATTGATAACAAACAAACAAAAAACTTATCTTAGCCGTGACCGATGTTTAGGAATTCCTGGCGACAACCCCACCCACCCTGTACACCAGCCAACAGGTTGAGGGCGGTTCCGAAATCTAAAACCGTCGATGACTGGCCTGACAAACTCAGTTACGGCGTTGCTACCAGGTTTGAAAGTGCAGACGGCGGAGCTACCAAAAACAATCAAAACGTTATATACATGGATCGACAGAATCAGCTTCAAGAATCCAATTCATCTGAGCCTGACGCCCCCCGCAATGTTTCTACTGATAACGCCTCGGCGGATCTGAACCATAAACCGGAAACTGAAAGCGAAATTCCACAGGACCATCGCGGATTAAAACGGTCAATCAAGATTTTAGGAAACGGGGACAACGTTCTATATCGGTTAGGGGACAAAACGTATCTCTTGGAAAGAATCGAATTCTGAAAAATCGTCTGACGCTGTGCAAAAGCTAATGGATCGTGACCGGAGTTCTGGAGATGTCGCGGATGTGCGACTGGAGTCCGACTACGGTACTGGAAAAACGTGTCTTGTAAAAGACGTCATAGACCCCGCTGTTAAACCGCATTACCGAGGACAGATGATCAAACTGATGCAAACGGTCATCGAGCATGCTTGCGATCCGAATCACGATTGTGCGGGGGATACAGAGCGTGTAAAAAATCTCAAGAACGAAATGGATATTGTAAGAAGCCTGAAAAATAACCCATGGCCTGATTTGAGTAGCATGTTTCTCACCGGCAAAGAGTCTGCCTTTTTAATAACCAGAAAAATTCTGGATGTAACGTCCGAATGTGAGGATGAAATGGACATTAACGAGGTTCTCTGTCTGTGTACGTGCATAACAGATTTATGCACGTCGTTGGCTGCAAAAAATTGTGATTCTATAACGTGTGAAATTGTTGAATCGCTGGTTGATTTTATATTTGAGCAAAACATGTTTGTCTGCAGAGATTTTCTTTTCTGGCTAGACCACCGGTATAATGTCGTTACTACCGCTTCTTTGTAAATTTGTCACTACTTCAATGTATGATTGTATACTCAACGATATATTGTTGAAATAAAAGGTTGTCACAACTCCTTGTTCTGTTCTCTGACTTCATAAAAATGTCATTATTTAAAACGTTTAAAGGTAACTATTTAAGCGGTACAGATAGTAAGTTTTTTGTTTGTTTGTTATCAATGTAATAAGAAAGGATCTTGTATCTTATACCTGATACAATATTGTGAATGAAGAGGGTATATTTATTTCATCAAGCAAATTTGCATAAATATTGACGAACGCAAAGAGTTCGCTAACATTACAGCAGTACTGTTTGTAAAAAAAAAACAAGACACTCACAGACAAAACTTTTACAATCACACATGACGATACAATAGGTAAAATGAAACCGTGGTTCGGAACAACACAAACAAATCATAGAAAGATAAAAACAACAATTGTCATACTGCTACGACTAAGTCTCAAGCTAATTTATTTATTTTTGGTCTGGTTTCAGAGTCGCCCTACTACAGTGGAAAACTTTGTGATTTATACAGCAGCCTATGAGTCTTCAAATAATGAGGTGTTATACCTGTGAAACAGTAACAAACAATATTCGACATGCGCTAGAATCCAAAACTCTAATGTAACTCTAATGAGTTTGTTTCACATTCTGTAGATTATCTCAGTGAAGAAATCTCAGTTCTCTTGCGTTTTAGCTGAAACGCGGACTTATGCTAAACCTAATTTTCTGTCCTTTAGGTTTGGTGAAATATATGTTATAAAATTCAACGACAGGCATGACAACTTTGTAAACGCTTAACAAACAATATTTAAGCTAAATACATGTTAAGATATTTAGAAGGGGGGAAAAATATACTAAAATATTTCAAGGGACCGTGCTGTTGAATACAGTAACTTCGCACTGCATTGTTTTAATAAAAGCGGATCAATTATGAAGACAATCGTGACAAAACACAGCCGCTGTTGTGCGTGTTTCCCCAGGATCAAACCTTTTGGTCAGATGAATACCTAAAACGCGTCTGTGTGCTGGAGCAGACCGTCTAAAACGGCCAAAAATGCGCACCTTTCAATGAATTCAACTACATGACGTCTGTGATTTATTTATTAAAGACCTGTTTAGAGACGCGTACAAAGAAAATAGTGTTTCCACACCATCTTCAATTTGTAATGTGCAACTTTGTGTTCTAAATGACATAGATGTACATGTAACGGAGAAACGGTAAGATCGGGGGATGCTTGTGTCTGATGGCGGCT
This sequence comes from Barbus barbus, assembly GCF_936440315.1. Lineage (NCBI taxonomy): Eukaryota > Metazoa > Chordata > Actinopteri > Cypriniformes > Cyprinidae > Barbus > Barbus barbus. Next base: position 17,690,252 of record NC_136725.1, read on the forward strand.
TTGTAGACAGAGCAGAAAAAGATCTGCAGTACATCACAATCTCGGTTTAAACAAACTCTTGTACAAGGATTATTCTTTTATTATCTTATAATGCATTTGTTCATGTTTTCCGGCAAGCAGTCGCGACATGATTGACCGAATTCAGAGAATAGTCTTCATCTAAAAAACAATGAAAAAGTATAGAGTGGTATCAATATATTTAGAAGAGAGGATTTCAGTATTAGTTGTTTGTTATAAGAAAAAAGTAATTTAAAACAACATTTACAAAAATAAACCCAGATGATCATGAGTGGGTTTTCTGTATTCATATGATAATTTTCTTAGTGACTCGGACTCTTGAGTTACATAGGAAGCATAAAAAATCCTTAATATTTTGTGTCTGTAGCCTTTTCAAGATCGCGTACAACTTCAGACTTTACTGAATGTGTAACTTTGAGTACGATGGTGAGATACGTTGCAGCTGTAAGTGTAAAACAGTACGCCTTAATGAAGTCTCACATCAAATAGATGTATAATTGTCCTAAAAAAGAAATACCGACTTAGTCAAACACTCACAATACATTTTTCTTAATTTTCATTTATTTCTATAAACACCGAATGCTGATGGTTCTCAGAGGGAGGGTCTCACCTACAGTACAGCGTAATGGCATATGTAGTCCAGCAAACAAAATGTGAGCCGCGTCATCCGTAATGCCGATCGTCTGACTTAGTAAAATGCCAGTCGCAATAGATCAAGAGGCGGATTTCTGTATTCTGTAGGCATTAGAGCAATTTTTCTTAAATGGTGTATACAGTTTTGCATTTTGTAATTCAATGATTTTTAGTCGATCGGCTTTGCGCAAAGATAATTCCTATGTAAAAATTATGTTTGAATTCTTTCTATAACCTTTACAAAGCGTGGAACATCATAGTTCTCAAAATATTGTTTGCATTACATCTAACAAAAATGACAGAAGTGGAGAAACAAAGATGTTTACCGCATGCACGCATTGTAGATGCTTAGGTACGCCAGAGATGTTGCTTTATTTGACTCACAGAAGATGGCGATAGTGACCGATAACACTCTTTAATGTTTAATGTCGTTGTGTTGAAAAAGATTCAGTGGACAAACGCCTCAAGGGAAATAATTTGAAGTGGAGGTTTGTCTTGTGAACGTACACATCGTAGACAGACCAGAAAGATGTCCTTTAGTGTTGTTTAGTCTTAAGCGGTGTCATGTAGAAGGACTGTCATTTAATCGTTGATGTATTTCTTTTGAGAATTTAACCCCGTTAACCCGAATTACAGAATGATGCAATATCGCAAAACGATCAGACAAATCTGAACGTAAAACACAGGATTTCATTTTTTCACTTAGAGAATTTGTTCAAATGTTATCAATTAATTTAACTCTTGCAGGTTTATGATTGAATAAGAGGAAAATAACAACTAGAATAAAGAATGTCGCAAAATCTGTAGTAAGGGTATCAAATTTCTCGGATCCCGGTATGTTATTGTGACGAATAATAATAATTTTGTCCTCCCTCCTGATCCATCTCAGCTATCGTTGAGGGTTTGTCTGTCTGTCGGTCGTGTTTTTGATCGTATGTACAGAACGTGTTAAATCGACGCACAAACTATATGCGTGATGGATGTTTATGCGTTTTGAACATATTTTCATATTGAGAATATTGAGAACTTGTTGGTAATTTACACGTCGGGAACTTGCAGACAACATTCTGTTTGACAGCATTCGATTTTAATCGTTTTCATAAGAGGAATGTATTGAAGCCGTTGTTTAACAAGTTTGAAATGTTGTAATGTTTCTGTTTAACTGTATTACATTCGGCATGCTGTAAATAAACCTCGTAGTAGGTTATTATTTTGAGTATTCCGTGTTAACAAACAGTGCGTACTTTAGTGGTTCTTTGTACGATTTCATAATAAAAGCATCAAAATTGTTAACAGACTATTACCTTTTATATTAAAACTTAATAAAAACGTTAAGTAACGCACAGTTGTGTAAGACAAGTACCAAAACATCACGTTAATATGTTATCCCACCTTTCACACCCATTTTGATTACAGCGAGACGACTTAATGAGACAAAGAATTGGTTATTTGAACCGAATCACTGAACCGAACTGTGGGAAAGAATCGTTTCGCAGAAATGAATTGGGCTTCACGTCGCTAACAGAGACCACAAAAAGGGTTTACATCATCACAACACGGAAAGGTGCGTGTACTTCACAAAAAGTGTGGAAATGCGTGTCTTTTTATATCTGTGCACCCGTATAATCAGAAGTCCTATGGTTTAGAGCGCTGTCACGCACGAGCATTTTGGCATATGGATCCCCGACGGCCACGTTTGTAGTCTGAGGTGTATGCTGGGTATTGTGGTTCGCTGACCTGAAAGGCCGCAACGTTTGAAGGAGGTATTAGTTACACGCGTTCAATATAACATCTTTGTAAAAACAAAAAGAATTGTTAAAACGTAGCTATTTAGCGTAAACAAATATATATATATCTATATATATATATATATAGATAGATATATATAAGAAGAATAGGATATACTTAGGGTAAAACAGATTTGACGTGTATATGTTGAAACGGAGCACCCGTTGTTGCGTTATTTCGTGAAATAGCGTTAGGATTTGGTTGTGTTCTTATATTTTTCTAGCTTCATCATAAACTATAAGCAAGACCTTGTAATAATATGTTGAACATCTGATAAGTCGGTCGATATCACATCCAGAGTTTAGCCTACTGCGGTGCTATTTTCTGCAGCGGTTGTGCTTGTTGTTAGAATGCTTCAAATCGCTTCCAGACTTGTTTTATGAGCGTACCCTTGTTTGTTAAACTACTCGTGAGCGACATTGTTAACATTTTTAGAGTTAAACAGGTTAATGAGCTCTTTCAGCATCTATAGTATAACTCCGTTATAGGTTTTAGCTACAGCTGAATGATAAAACAAAGTTAAGAATATTGTTGGCAATTTGCGGCTGACCGGGAAAGCTGTGTGTACCTGTGTGCATGTTTATGTGGTTTATGAGGACACAAATTTGTATAATGACGTGGGTATGACAGAGGTATTACAATATGAAGGTGGTTTATGAGGACACTGCCTATGTCCCCGTAATTCAAAAGGCTTAAAAAAAAAAAAAACATACTAAATGGTGTTCTTTTGAAAATCTAAAAATGCACAAAGTCTCCTGTGAGGGCTAAGTTTAGGTGTAGGGTTGGTGTAGGGCAATAGCGCACACAGTTTGTTCAGTATAAAAACCATTACGCCTATGGAGAGTCCCCAGAAAACATTAAAACCAACATGTGTGTGTGTGCGTGAGACAGTTTGAATACAAAAATATTTTAGATAAAGACGGGATTAACTACAAGCATCCTAAAATAGAAACACAAAACTATACTGTTTTCCCCCAAAACCGATTGTTCAACACATTTAAAAAAGTCTTAAGAAAGTTTGTGTTTTGAAGAGAAAGTCTGATACGGTATATAATTAAATCTTTTATTATTGATTGATATGATAGAATTACGCTGAATTTATGAGGTTATGTATTAATACTGTTTTGTGTATTCATCGGTTACTGTATACATGTACGAGAGAAATGCATACACACGATTGTTTTATAAAGCTTTTAGTCTGTCATTACAAATATCTTAAAGAGAAAACCCTTTCACGCATTCTGTTTTCATTTGTCTCAGGATTCTGTTACACAAAACCACTTGAGCGTGGACACAAATCCTACGTGAAAGCTAAAAATATGACTTTTTAAACTATTTTACAGACACTTAACACATGTGCATCAGTAAGATATCATCATAAACCATCAGACACGTCAGGTTGTGGTGTGATAAGATGGACTTATCAAATATTTGCATGTTTCTTATATCAGTTATTTGATCAAATCTTAGTCAGATAAACCTATATAGACCAGTTGTTTTTATTTTAATAGAACATTATACTGTGAACAAATGCTACATTTAAACTCTGCGGTTAATAATACCGTTTTTAAGGTGAGAAAGAAAGTCTAATCTGTTGTAAAGATCCTGAGAAGCATTTGTGGGACCTTATACTTTTGTTGCAGACAACCTTAAGTAATTTTCAGTCTAATATAGGTCCAATTCCTAAAGAAAAATCTCTGTAAGAGTCTTGCTTTACTCAGAGGATCGTTTGACTGCTTCTAATCCTTGCTCTGGTCTAAAGGATCATGATTTTAGGTTTGTTATAAGTTTAGGTTAAACTTATTTGTTAAAACAAAAGTTGTATCATTGTTTAATCATGCTGCTTTTCATCACCTTGTAAAGATACCCAGTGTGATTCTAAACGTTCTTTAAAAAAGGTTTGTATGAGACATCATAAGTTTAAATATTTAACTGTATGGTTGTTTATGTGGATGTTTACGTGTAGATATGTTGAATGTTTGTGTGTGTGTGTGTGTGTGTGTTTGTGTTGACGGTTGAAAAATATATGAGTGAAACAAAGAAATAATAGGTAAATGAAGTAAATTAAAGAATGTTTTCCTATAGACCGTCTTATTAAAATCGTCATCTTTGGGGACCTGTATTTATTTAAGTTTGTGGTTATCGCCTTCTTTTTCTATCTCATCACTTCCTGAACGTTAATTTAAACCCCACCATTCGAATAGATTATAAATACATTATAAATACTCAATTCTCAACTACACTTCCTTTGACCGGGTTGGGAAGTTTTGTCTAAACCTTCGACAGAGACGCACAGACACACGCGCATAGGTGCACATCGTAAAATAGACGCCATAGAGATGCTTTGATCGCTGAACATGTTAGAAACACCGTCTGTTTTAATCAATGGACCGCGTTCTAACAAAGTTTACGACGCCAGATCCCCTCAAAAACTCATTAGATTGCAAATGAGTTGAATCCCCAGAAACTTTAGCTATTTTACAACGTTGATCAGATAACACCGTTTCAGTGCCCGTGCGACCAGACGCGCAGCGCACTTTCTCATTCGGTCGCTCTGTGTGAGACATACATTTACATTCGTAAGATGTTGTAGAAAAAAAAAAAAAAAGTTTACCACCCCTCTAATTATGACTGAAAATCCAAAACATTTGCTATCATTTCAGTTTCTTCCCGCACGTGTATTTTAACCGACGCAGCACACTAGAAGTTTTAAGATTGACAATATCAAAGAGTAAATAAATAAAAGGTGTTAAGTGTGAATAACTAAAATAAAATAAGACAAACAAACAACATTTTTCCCCTGTGGGGCGTTTGTTTACAAGAAGGTTATGTAACCTTTTAAAGTGAAAAGTTTTATGATGAATGGTGAACGGTTTCATTAATTGAGAAATGTAAAATATTTATAAAATAACTTTGTTCTAATGTTAAAACATTACTTTAATTTCTTTAACATGCAAATCTTCAGACTCTCCTTACAGCGTTAGAGGGCGGTGCTGTGGGTGTGTCCTGACAGCGGCCCGCAGCTCATTCTCAGTTTTGACACAGAAGCTTGAGGTTGTGTAAACAGACGCTGCGTAAGATAGACATTTGTTTAACTTTTCTAAGTTGGGACAAATGCTAGGTTTTCAATTGTAATGCGAGAAGATTTTTACAGCTATCTTATGCTGGTGTTTTAACGGTCTGATATTTTTTATTTCACTTCACGGTAAGAGAACTCGTCTCTATATTATTTAACTTTATGTCTGTTATAAAGTCAAACTATTTTTTTTAAAGCAAGACATAGTTTTTTGATAAATATCTTATTGTTTTAACTAACGCATCCGATTCTTTTTTGTTATAGATAAACGAACGCGCTCGCAACTCTTCTATTTATTTAACTTTGTCAAACGATCTAGTTTTAAATTCTAATGATAGGAAAAATAGCGTATCTAATGCTTTTTTATTTGTTTTAGTTTTTCCTAAAACTGTTTTAACAAGACTAGTGTCCACTTGTAAGGGAAAAACACACGTACCATCGTAAGATAAAAACGAATCTATATTATTTAACTTTGTATCTGTTTTAAAGTCACAACTTTTTAAAACCGCAAAATAGGTTTAAACGAACGCGCTCACTTCTTCTATTTAACTTTGTCAAACAACTAGTTTTAAGATAGTGTATCTAATGCTTTTTTGTTTTATTTTCTACGTTTTTCCTGTTTTAAGTCTACACTTGTAGGGAAATAAACAGTCTTTGTACGTTTTACGTACATGTTTGATGTTTTTTTTTCTTGATGTGTATGTGAAAACACTTTAATAAAAACTTCCCTTTACCCCATTTAACACAAATTCATCATTTAAAGTTTAAACCACATAACATCGGCCCCACACACACACACATACACACACACACAGTCATAAATTCTTAAGTTCACCATAAGGTCAATAAAATGGCCGCTTAGAGACGGTGGGGGCTAGGGGTGTACAAAACAGGTGTCCAGTTATGGGAGGGGGGTGGAATTTTTATGAGGGTAATAAATCAACCATTTTGACACAAAGTGAAGTACCATCTCTCTAATATCTTTTTCTTATCTTTATCATTTTTATTTTTGATATAAAAGTTAGAGAGGACTGTGTGTCGCAACCACTACATTAATATATATATATATATATATATATATATATATATATATATATTCTAATTTAAGCATAATATAAAATACTTTGGATATAAATAGAGGCACATTTAGTTCCAGTCAAAAATAATAAATTCAAGAAAACTTTCTCTACCAAAAATGATATAGGCGTTCTTTAAAGATGTATGAACCCAACACTGAGACAAAGATTACATTTTTAAGAACTTTGTAAAAGCTAAAAAAAAAAAAAAAGAAAGAAATTGGCAGACGTAATGACATAAACTACATTACCCATAATGCTGTGGCGCCGCCATGTGACGCAGACACACCTCTTACTGTGATTGGCTGCTAACTGCAAGCGTTCACTACACTCTCATTCCGATAGCTGAAGGTGAAATCTGCTCCTCTGTGTATGCAGTTTTCCAGCGCGATTATGACTTCCTGTGCACTTTACAGTACACGCACACACCTGTGCAGACATCTGGTGAGTTTGAACTAAATAAATCGATATCGACAGCCGATATTGACTAAGTTATGCCCCGAGACTTGCGGAGCAAGCAGCAATTTGGCTGCAGGCCTGTTTCATTATTTACCTTTTTAAACAGTGAATTTTTCTACTTAAAATGCAGATGTTCAAAATATAAGGTGTTCATATAAATGCTACAGCCTTTTATTATGTCAGCAAACTAGTTTTTGAATCTGCCTTTGCAGGCACATAAATATCTGAGCAGGACCTACAGCACACGACCGTCTCTAAATGTGAGTAAAACATTGTTCAATTTGATCAGTTTATGCAGCCAGAGCGGCTTCTGTCAGGTGTGTATTGAGTGAGTATTTCTTCCTCTTTCATCTCTGTCTGGACAGGAAGTCGTCATCGTCAGTGCAGTCAGGACTCCTATTGGCTCTTTCAGAGGAAGCCTTTCCACAGTCCCTGCCACTAAACTGGGGTCCATTGCTATTAAAGGAGCCATTGAGAAAGCAGGTACAATTATTTCGGTCTTAGGAGTAATTCGTATTTTATCATATATTATATGTAATTATGTAGTTTAACAATATAGAAGTTTATTAAAAAATTAAAATCTTTTTTTCAATTTTATTTTATATTTTAGTTATTCATATAATATTATGATTATTATAATATTATTAATATGCTTCAAAAATTTGGGGTCAGTATAATCTTTCATAGAAAATAATACTTTTATTTAGCAATAATGCATTAAATTGAGCCAAAGTGACAGTAAAACATTTATAATGTTACAAAAAAAATCAGTTTTGTATAAATGCTGTTCTTTGGAAGCTCTATTTATCAAATAATCCTTAAAAATGTTTAATTTTCCACAAAAGTATTCAGAAGCACAATTGCTTTCAACATTGATAATAATAATAGCACCAAATCAGCATATTAGAATAAATTCTGAGGAATCGTGTGTTTTGCCATCATAGGAATAACTTATATTTATTAATATAATATATTAAAAGAGAAAATTACGGTGGCCGAGAGAGCTCAATACGCTGCAACTTCAGAAAACACATGCAAATAGAAAAAGCACCAGCAAATCAAGAAAACATCTTCATCAATTTGACAGCAGGTGCTGCAAATGCTCACAGCACAAACAAATAAAGAATTTTATTTGCAGCGCGTTTCTGTTTTTGGTTGTGTTGTGAGCATTTGCAGCGCGTGCGTAGTAAAATTGAGGAAGTTGTTTTCTTAATTTGCGTTTTTTCTATTTGCAGCACGTTGAGTTCTCTCAGCCACTGTAGAAAACAGGTATTTTAAATTGTAATAATGTTTCACAACATTACTTTTTTTTTTTTTTTTTTTAAGTATTTTTGATCAAATATATGCAGCATTAGTGAGCAGTAGATATTTTTCGGAAACCTTTAAAAAAAGTCTTACCAGCCCCACAATATATAAAATAAATAGTATAAAATAGTAGTTTAAACTATAATAAAACCTCATCAGCAAATTTATTTTAATCAGAAACGTGTGCTATTTGTTTCTACAACAAAAGTAACATAGTTTGATATTTTATATTCTAATGCATTGTGTTATTATTTCTACATTTTAAGTCCTATTTGTTCTATTTGTCAGTATGATAATGTGTCATTTACAGGAATTCCTGTTGAGGAGGTGAAAGAAGTTTATATGGGCAATGTGTTGCAGGCAGGAGAAGGACAAGCACCAACCAGACAGGCTCTTCTGGGTGCTGGTGCGTCATGTATCACATACGTAAACAAACAGAGCTGATAAAATGTAAAAACTGTAACATGAATGCAATGTAAGTCGCTTTGGATAAAAGCGTCTGCTAAATGCATAAATGTAAATGTAAAATGCACCTTTTATTTAGGAATTTACAAATGCAACTTCTCAAAGAAAAGTGTGTGATGTTTGTGATCTTCCTCATGTAGGTCTGCCTCTCTCCACTCCTGCAACAACCATCAATAAAGTGTGTGCTTCTGGGATGAAGTCCATTATGATGGCCGCTCAGAGTCTCATGTGTGGGCATCAGGTGATGTGAAAGACACGTTACCAGAGATTCAAAAAGTGTTGTGTGTGAAAGTGAGAGCATTTAGCATCCTAATACAGCAGAGATAGTAAATGATGTCTTCCAGGATGTGATGGTTGCTGGTGGAATGGAAAGCATGTCTCAGGTTCCTTATGTCATGGCCAGAGAAGCGCCCCCTTATGGTGGAGTGAAGATGGAGGATCTGATTGTTAAGGATGGGTTGACGGATGTCTACAACAAATTCCACATGGTACAGTTATTTTGAACCAGTAAAACCGATTGCATTGTATTTGTATAATAGTTAAGCCTGAAAATAATTATTGAGTCAATATAGGAAGTGAGTGTGGAAAGATTGGACAGCTGTACGTAAATGTACTGTACGTAAACACTGGAGGGGCCATGATTGTGTAAAACACCTCCATACTTCCCCATTTTTAGGGCAACTGTGCTGAAAATACAGCCAAGAACAGCGGTATCTCCAGGGAGGAGCAGGACGCGTTTGCCATTAACTCGTACAGCCGCAGCAAGGCAGCATGGGAGTCTGGCGTCATGGCCAAGGAAGTGGTTCCTGTGAGCATCCCTCAGAGAGGTTGGTTTCACTGCTGTAGCTGTTAAGTTCCATATCATTCCCCAAGAATTCCCTTTTATGTGCTAAAATATTACACGATTTATAAATGATACATAATTGCAATAAAATATGCACTCTCACCGCATAGGAAAACCAGACATCGTTGTGAAGGAAGATGAAGAATATAGGAAGGTTGACTTCAGCAAAGTCCCCAAACTGAAGACTGTATTCCAGAAAGAGAACGGTACAAGATTATCATTAACCCTAGTGAAAAAGTACTTAACATAGTGGACTTCAATTTTTAAAAGTGTATATATATAATAGAAGCAATTTTGCACTTTGTAATCTCAAATAAAAATTTTTTTTACTATAAAATATATTTTAAAATCGTTGTTTTAGTCATTTTATTTTGATGGGTTGACTAACATTAAAGCAAATGTAGGGTACTTGATTATCATTTAAGTGTACTGTTATTCAGTATTACATTTTAAAGTTAATAGATTGTAAATGTTTTTCATCACAGCTTCATCAGTACAAATGTGTAATTGCAAATATATATTTATATTATGACATACAGAATATATTTTAGTTTACCATAATTGCTTGTTAGTATTTTCAACAGCTCACATTAACCATATTTCAAAGACAATACAAGTAATTATGAAATTACACATAAAGATGTTCTTAACTTCAGTGTGGTGAAATGAAGCACTGAGCTAATTGCATTCATTATAGACTTAAACTATAATACATTTTCATGTAATTGCAAAAAACATGCAATTAAGTGTCTGAAAACATCATATTTAGTGTTCACTTAAGTATACTATTTTAAAGTATATTATGCTGTTTTTAAAAGTATGCTATAAAGTACTTCTTTTCCATAAGTGAGGATATTGAAAAAGTGTTTTCAATTCAAAAGACAAGCGAAGCTTTTGTTTTTGCAGGCACAGTGACGGCAGCTAACGCTAGTACGCTGAACGATGGCGCGGCGGCTCTCGTGCTCATGACAGCAGATGCGGCAAAGAGGCTCAACGTCACACCGCTTGCAAAGATCGTTGGTGAGGCAATTCACTCCTCTTAAATTAAATTCATTTTTATAGTGCATTTAGTTCATTTGAACAGATACCGAAGTGGTTGACAGTTTACGTAGCAATGTTTTATTTTTTAATCCCCAAATTTATTTTGCTCATGTTTCATGAAGTTATATTTATTTTAAGAGTTCCTTGTATATCAGCGTCTTTCTTGAAAATAAATTTTCTTTGAATATTTATATTCATGAATGTAAAATTTAACAAGGAATAGTAATAAAATAATGATGAACTTATTATAAAAGGTCTATATAGTCACATTTTTGTCTAATGCAGAAGTTTGAGGATACTTTGAGAATAATTAAAGTTACCTGAAGGGTGGTAATGTACTTTACTTCAATTGTTCACTAACGATTATTTTGGTAATTGAGTAACCGGTCGATTATTCTAATGATTTAATCGAGTAATCGGTTAATTTTAATTATATTTTTTGTAGTAATAAAAATAGACCTATGCGAACAATAACCTTTAAAATGACTTAAAATACATATAATAGCAATGAGAATAATTAGTTCAAATAAAGTATCAAAAGCATTTAATACTTTATTGAACAAAAATGTTAAAATATATAATGTATTATAAACAATGGAGCTAACGTACATTACACATTATAACAAATGCAGAGGGCGCCAACAGCCTGACGATTGTTTACACTTTACTGCGCGATCTAATCCTTGTTTAATATTGACCAAGCATAATTTAATTCAAATGTCCACTTAATCTTTAATATTTGGCCATTTCTTTACACAGAAATCTACAGCCACTGTAATTCTTGAATATGTGGACATCAAAACGTGTAAACACGGAGTATTTTGAAATCATGATGAACAGTTAGCATATTGAGAAAGATACTGATATATTCTCTTGTGTTTGCATAGGTTTATAAATTATTTACTTTACAAATCTGATGAAATAGTACACGTTACATTCCGAGATGAACTTAATAATTAACCCAAACTCACAACAATATGCAGAGATGGAGTTTGAGATGCTCCACACATGTAAATGTTAACAATTTGTGTGGAGCAGCATTTACTGTGAACTGAGCCGCTCTGACATGCATGTGCGTAACCTACATGCATATAAATAATTGGCGCATGTATTTATTTAATTGAATCATAGCTTTTGCGAATTCACAATAGCATTATGGTTTATTATGATTTTTAAATGAGTTCAATATAGTATGCAGCCTTGGTTACATGGACTCTCGTCCGTGAAATGCGCCGCTTCTGGTATTTTGCAGATTACAAGACACGGGTGAAATGCAATCAAGGATTTTTTTCAAATCGTGTATTCGAATTGAATAGAGAAGCCCTAATTTATAGCATTTTTAAATGGTTACAACACCATTTTTAATTTTTATTTTTGAAAAATAAAAGTGTTGTCATTGGTAAAACTACACTATTTTGACTCAAAAGTTGTTATGCTACTGAAAAATATAGTTGACTTGGTAGCTTTGCTACTTATAGCTAGCAGCTGAGATGTATTTAGCTACTCATTTGTGGCCTGTTTTGTCTAGCCTCACATTTTATCGTAATTCACAGCTTTTGCTGATGCTGCTGTGGCCCCCATCGATTTCCCTATCGCTCCAGCCTTCGCCGTCCCCAAGGTTAGCTGATGTTTATTGCTAAGCTAAAGTGTTTTTGAAGTCCTTCAGTGTAGTAACATCTGTTTCGCACAGATCCTAAAGGCAGCTGGTGTGAAGAAAGAAGACATTGCCATGTGGGAGATCAATGAGGCCTTCAGTGTCGTGGTGCTGGCCAACATCAAGATGTTAGACATCGACCCCAACAAAGTCAATATCAACGGAGGAGCAGTTTCCCTCGGACATCCAATTGGGTGAATATATGCAACATGCTTCTCATGCATCACGGTTCACTGTATTGACATACTGTAATTAGATTTGCGAAATAATTAATGTGCTGGTTTTGCGGTTTCTAGAATGTCAGGGGCAAGAATCGTAGGACACATGGTGCACAATCTGAAATCGGGACAGTACGGACTGGCAGGTATCTGTAATGGAGGAGGTGGCGCCTCTTCTATTCTTATCCAGAAATATTAGCACTTTAATCCACAGAATTTGTGTAGGATTTGGTCCTTGAGTCAAGATATATCTTCATCATTAATGTGAGGTCAGTCCTGTTTTTCAATTAAAATAGGAAACCGAGTTGTCAATGTTCATACAATACAAACTTCTCAAATTGTTGTATTTATTCTGTGGTCTCAATGCATATTTGCCATTCTCAAAATAATGTTTTAATAAAAGGGTTTAGAATGTTCAAATCTGTATTTGCAATAAGATAGAATATCGATTGTTTTTGTTGGTGTTGAATGTGATTATACTCAGAAATAACAATGTTTTTCACCTGAATGAACACCAGATGGCATGTGTGCTTTGAGTTCTGTTTGCTGATTGGCTAATGGATGCTTTTCACAGACTATAGCGAAGCAATAATAATTATTCGTTTTTTGAATGTACTGTAATATTTTATCCTGACATTAAATGACATTAAAAGCGGTGAAGGGGTTTCTATGTTGGTAAATAATAGATGGTAAATTTGTCAACATTCATTTTTCTGACTTCCTTTATCAATCTCTCTAAACAGAATAGTAGTGTTTTTTGTTTTTTTATAGTTATTTGCTTTGGTCTTCTATGCACTACTAAGTTTACCTATGACAACAGGCTTCTCAGAACCCTGGAAATGTGAAAAGGGTCCATTGAGGCAGTTTGAAAAAAGAAAAAAAGTTTGAACTATAATTATATGTTTGAAATGTGAATTATGTTCCACAATGTTTTAGTTCAAAAAGCACAAAAAAAAATCTAAATTATTAACAATAACAGAATATTTGTGAAAAAGCAAATTCAAAGTGAAAATTGTTTCTAAATAAATATGAAAAGTCATTTATTCAGTCACTTCACCTCAAAGATGCCGGTTAACTGTCTAACACAAATGAGTTAACTATTTTTCTAGGTTGTAAGCAAGATTTCAGCTAGTGAAAAGGAACATTTTGCTCTTCCAGGGAACTTGACGGAGACTCTTTTCCGGGTCTGTATAAATAATCCACCTGCAAAAAAACCTCAGACTCCACCTCCAGATGCTGCTCTTATCACATCACATAACACCTTATGTTGATTCTGCTGAGTATTCAGGGACTGTTTATCAAGTTCTAAATTTCAGTTATCTATTTGTCATTATGTTTTAATCTAAGAGACAGACGTGTGAGTCAAATATTAACAGGATGTTGTGAGAGCACTTGTAACGTCATGGATGTCAAAGTATCAGCTCATTGACTCAGTTACTGAATAACAGCAGGGCTGAGACTGATCCCTGTGTAAGACCTGACTTTGGAAAGCACTCATTTAATAGTGCAGAAAATATTTACAGCTTTTTTTAATGTGGCATGTCGGGAAATTGAACAGGAAGTCAACATATAAAGCCTTGTAATGGTTTTATAGCTTTTAGCTGTTCAGATGATTCTTGGTAATGTGCGAAATTATTTAAATGATAACTTACATGTCCTTGTTCATAATCCTCTCCATACATTTTCATATATGCCATTGAAACTTTAGCTAAAAAGAAACTAGCTAAAACAGCACTCTTGTGTAACAAGATTGTTTAGTTTTCTCAGATACACAAAGCTAAAAGGTCTGTAAAGGTCGCATCTGTTGACACACATTGGGATAGTGTTTGATTTGCTATTTGCTGTGACTTAAAGGGGTATTTAAAGGAATAGTACACCTGATAATTCATAGTTTTGTCATTTACTTATCCTCATGCCATTTTTTGCTGCTGTTTTCCATATAGTACAAGTAAATGGTGACCAGCAGATAATTTTTCAAGCTCCAAAAGTGTTGAAAAGCACCATTAAAAGTACCATAATATTACATTTCAAGTCTTCTTAAATCATACAATACATTTATGAAAGGGAAAGACTGGAATTCAAAACATCTCATCTGCTGCTGCTCTCAAATTTCATTCACAGTCAAATATATTCAAATGATAGTTAACTAAAATGGGAACTAACACAGCAACAACAAAATCTTACTTGAAGTTAAGTAAAATATTAGAAAAAAAAAATTAAAGGATGACAAAAACTTTAAATTGCTTAAAAGACTGAAAAAAAATCTAATTCAGAATATTAATATTATTATTAAATATTAATAAAACCTATGTAGTATATCAGTGATACTATAATAACATGGATGCATCAACAAATCCAAACCTGTTTGATTCTTGTGTCTTGTTATAGATTATGACCTGCCAAATTTTCCATTCTGCAACTAAAAGGGAATATTTAGTGCACTTGTAAAAGGCAAATTGCCTGCATGCTTAAATTGGACAAATTCGGGCTATGAAGTGGAAGGTTTTCAGTGTAAACGATTAAACTTTTGGTTCAGTTCCCAAACAAAGTTACCATATGACTTCAAAAGACTTGAACCATAGCATTCAAATCACAGAGACTAAAGTTAAGGAACTTATGATGTTATGTTTTGAGAAAAAGGGAACTTGAAAACGAACATTTGCATTTGCAAGCCTAGGAAACTTCTTTTCAAAGATATAAACGCATGTAATCTTATGTTGCAGACAGTTGTACCTCATTCAAAACTCTCACTGTGAAATGAAGTGAGCAAGAAGGAAGTGCCTTTAAGAGGAAGAATTTTTTCCTAATATTGACACACCTTGTTTGGTTAGTAATTTACAATGCAAAGCTGTGTCATCTATAGTAGATAAATTTAAGACCAGGTTATTGTTGAAAATAAAAGCAGAGGAATGCTCTTTGTTATAAACTCATAGTTGTGGTTACCTGGTGATATTTTATATTCACCTGACTGGTGAGCGTTTCAGCTGGTTTACCAAGCAAAGGTGTGGCGTTGGCTGCTCATTACGCATACAGAGAGTCCTTTAACACTCAAACACAAGCAGAACCCTCTGTCAGGTGAGTTTTGCTATATATTATTATAATTTGAATGGCATTATATATCATTTCATACAGATGCATTGCTGTTTCTGAGACTAATGCATGTTTTGCTGTATGTTCAGTCAGCAGATCTTAGTTTGAGATTCAAGTTCAAGTGTTTTTTGGATTGCGTTTTGCAGTTTGAACGAAGCCAAAGGCAAACGATGCAGACAACAAATACGGTAATGACGTGATATAGTTGTTTTTCCTGAACATATGTATCCTCTTCTGCCATATTTGTATCTTTTAGTCCCTGGTGTCTTTTGATTTTTATTAATTTTATGAAACAATACAGACACTGTCGGTCAACAGATGAGCTATATTTGTAAAGCATTAACTATCCTGAGGACAAACTGGGCACTTAATGAATGATTCATCAGAAAGGTCATTTGATCTTTTAAAAAAGGAAAAGCAGTTATATTTCAGTTCATGAAAAACACTGATGAAAACATTAAGCACAATTGTTAATGGGCTGGTTTAGGTTTTTGGTGAGTTTCTGATTTGTCTATGGGAGCAATTTGTTATTTCACAGGTCATAAGGAAGTATTTTCTGAATAAGCAACAGGGAACTTTAAGCATAAAATTAAAGTGAAATCAAAATAAACTTTCTATATTCAGATGGGAATCCTATGTTAATTGCTAAATCTATCTATCCATTCATCCAATTTTTGTTATGATGGTATTTGATATTCATTCACCAATGTAATATTAATGTTTTTATATGATAACACACACACACACAATCCCTACCACAAAATACAACAGCTATTATTAATAATAGCAATAATAATAGTTGTTGTATTTACTGTTGTAGTTTTATTTTAGATTTTTTTGTATGGTATCTAATAATCACTCACTAAAAATGTTGGGCAGCGGCTATTTGCACTAAGTGTAAATAGCGATAGATTCTATTGACACGATGTTAAAATAGCAAGATTTTCTGCTATTTATACTACTTATTGCAAATAGTGGCAATTATCTGCACCTCAGTATTGTAGTACATTATAAAACAGTACGCAATAATAACGTACTGAGTGTAAATTATAATTTTTATTCAAATTTATTAAATGGATGCCACCTTATTGGGACAATAAAGCCCTCCCTACACCTACCCGATACTTTATTTTCAACTTTTTGATTATTTCCTTCATTTTTATTGAAAATAAATGCCTTTCTGATGCGATATGAGATTTGAAAAGGGAGAAAAAAATGTTTGGTAAAAGTTGGGCTCGAACTCGGGTCGATCGCGTCAAAATGCATGCGCGTTACCATCTACGCCACTAAAACTGATGTTGAGTTAGTTTCTTTTTTTATTGTTGTCTAACTCAATCACACGTTAATGGGTGGAGTTAGTGTAAATAGCCTTTGCCAACAAGATGGGCTATTTGCACTTAGTGTAAATAGACACTCCGTAAAAGGCACCCAACTAGTAACCCAACTATAGGGCTGGTATAGCACCTTCCCATCTATGGGTTATTTTATGTTTTATTTGGGGGGATTAATACTTTTATTTAGCAAGAATGCATTAAATTGCTAAAATAATAATAATAATAATGATAAAGACAATTATAATGTTACAAAAGATTTATATTTCAGATAAATGCTGTAGATTCTGCTGTTTGAGTATCAGCTTACAGAAACTGTGACAAGATTTTGTGTGTATGCAGTTGAAAAACTTGTGTTTATGATTTATTTTTGTTTATAATTTATTTTTTATTGATATATGTTTGTATGTTATGCTTGTTTTATTTGTGTACTGTATTTGAACATTTGTGTATGTTTGAATGAATATGAATTGAGACATTTGTTGGTTTTGAATTCACTGTACATCTTGAAAATATGTTAGTTGTACGTGCACCTTTGTGTTTTGAATTGAATGTTTTTACACATTCTTGTACATTTATTTTGTAAACATATATGAATTTACAGTACTTACTAAAAATGTTTTACAATTCAAAATATATTTGTTAAAAATGTATATAAACATTTTTCATATTTGAATAAATATGATTTCAATATTTAAATAAACTAAATCTGTATTTGAAAACAAAGTAGTTTTAAGTAATATTATAAAAAAAAAAAAAAATACTGATCTGAATTAATATAATTAACTCAACTGTTGGGTAAATTTGAACCCAACTGTATTTTAACGCAATTCATTGGGTTAAAATAACCCATATATGGGAAGGTGCTATACCAACCCATAGTTAGGTTACTAGTTGGGGTATTTTTAACCCAACATTTTTTAGTGAATGTTTGAACAATGTTTATTTAATAGGTATGTATTTCCTGGAACATTCTGCACAATTGCTGTGTCATATTGTAATTATTAACATGGACACAATACTCTAAAGTAACGTTTTGATATATATTTTTCTAATTTGATATCCTTTTCATTCTAATTTGTTATCCAAAACGGGTTGTGAACGCCTGTCAAACATGAAAAACTGACAAAACCGTAATTTCTTTCAGAATTACGACAATGTTTCTCACGTGAACTATGGTTTCCAACATGAGGAGCGGCGGCCCTCTCCACGTGTGCCGCCTTCTGGAATAAACCCGGCATTACCTCAGTACCCCAGTCCTCAAAACCCACAATATCTATACCAGAATTCCCATCCGCCAAACTTTTCAGACAGATACTCGCCTGCTCAGGGCCTACATCAGTATACTCCTCAAACAGCACCTGTTAATACACACCACACGGTCACACCTGGACCCTACCTTGATGTTAATCCGGCTCACAAAGGTATTTAATGCTTCTTAAAGGAATAGTTCACCAAAAATGAATCATTTACTTACCCTCAAGTTGTTCCAAACTTGTATGGATTTCATTCTTCTGTTGAACACAAAAGATGATATTTTGAAGAATGTGTGTAGCCAAATATCTTCTGGTCCCCTTTAGTATTTTTTTCCATACTATGGAAGCCAACCAACGACTGTTTAGTTACCCACATTCTTCAAAATATCTAATTTTGTCTTCCTTCTAACCTCTTTTAGTCATTTTCATGTTCTAAATATTGGTTCTCATGAACTCTGGTTCTTTGACAGCTTCCAGGAGAAAAAAATGTCCATTTATCCTTGGCATAGTCATCACCCTACTGGTCATTGCTGGGGTCATAGCTGCGGTGCTTTGGTTTTATGGTAAGAAACTCACACATTGGGTGTCCTACAGTGCATCTACCCAGTTATTTCTTGCTCTGATGTCCTTTGTCTACTTCAACAGGTATGTTTGATTGCTTGCAAGGGCGTCCCTGTAAAACTGATAACAAATGTGTCAGCTTCTCGCAGTGGTGTGACGGCTTGCAGGACTGTCCATCGGGAGACGATGAAACTCAGTGTTGTAAGAATCCCTTGAGCATATGGTCCGACATGTTGAACTGATCCTATTCGAAGATCTTTACTGTACTTTCTGTTGTTGTATTTGTAGCTCGTCTGTTTGGATCTAATTTCCTCCTTCAGATGTATTCAAATGTGACCCAAAAATGGGAGGATGTATGTTCCGATGGATGGAATGACAACCTCGGAATGCAAGCGTGTGAGGAGATGGGATACGAGAGGTAATGTTACTACTACTGCATAATGACCTTTACACAAGATTTCTGTTTCAAATGAATGCTGTTCTTTGAAACTTACTATTCTTCAAAGAATCCTGAAAAAACATCAACATCAATAATAATAATAATACTAAGTGCTTTATGAGCACCAAGTCAGCATATTAGAATGATTTATGAAGGGTCTTGTGAAAAATAATGCTGAGAATTTAGCTCTGATTAATATTAGGACATTTACTGAATGTGTTTTGTATGAGCTGATTTGTCATATGTGCTGTGTGTTTGTGTGTGTGGTTTATCTCTAAGGAACACTTATGTTGGTTATGAGAAGGTTTACTCTAGAGCATCGTCTGACTATGTGTTGGTGAAGACAGATTCTCTCGGCTCTTCCAATCTGACAGGTTTTTACAGTAAAATGTGCGCATATATAATACAGACATTTCTAGTTCTTCATATCTAAAAGGTTTAGGTTTTACATGTTAGTTATTTTATTGTTAACATTAATTATTGGTTAGCTTGTTTAAAAACTCTTCTTTTTATATTTCTCTTATGATAAATCAGTTCAGACTGTCCATCTAACAAAGCAGTGGCACTCAAATGTATAGGTAAGGTAATGCATGTCTTTTTAGTTTATTTTATTTATTTGTGTATGTTTGTTCTTTTTTGTTGTGAAATAAATATTTAGGGTTTTTCTTTTTTGAAGGGGTTACCATTATTTTTGTATGAACTAAAAGTAGTTTGTGAAACTGAAATAAAATAAAAAATATTTGGTATAATAATAATACACAGTAAGAAAAACGGAAACATAATATGAGATAAACAAAATCGAAATTTAGAAATGCCTTGACTAAAGCTGAAATAAAGTTAAATAGAGAACAAAAAAAACAAATAAAAGTGAATAAAACAATAAATAAACACAAATTCATAATATTATTAAATACTACAAAAGTACATAAATAATACAATAACACTGATCCCAGTGTACAAATTTGTTATCTTTTACTCATTTTCATGTGAATGATGACTGCTTTCATTTTGGGGTGAACCATGCTTTTAAATATTATAATTATTATAAAATATTAATATGAAGTATAGCTAGGAAATCTACACTTTCCACACACACTGATTTCTGAATCCTGTTGTAGATTGTGGACGGAGCAGCAGGACCCGAATCGTGGGAGGAACCACAGTGACCTCTAAGGGGGTGTGGCCATGGCAGGTCAGCCTGCAAATTTCCAGAAGGCATTTGTGTGGCGGGTCTGTCATTACACCGTACTGGATCGTCACTGCGGCTCACTGTGTGCATGGGTAAGTACTCTCGTTTAGTACTGTCTAAATGTCTAAATATGATGAAATCTAATAAATGACAAACTGGTGTAGGAATTCAGATGCAAGGGATTGGACTGTGTATGCTGGATATCTGACTCTTAACGAGATGCTGGTGGCCTCCGGCAATTCTGTAAGCCGAATTGTCATGCACAACTTTGACCCGAGAACCAACGAGAATGACATTGCCCTGATGAAGCTAAACCGTCCACTCACGATTACATGTAAGAGTGAATTTCACAATTTTCCCCCAGCCAACAAGAAAATTTCATGATCATTTAATAATACTGACACATTAAGTGACAATAAATTAAAACAAAGTGTTTTTGTTTCACACACTGTTATTTTAGTATTTTTTACAGTATATACTATTATAGTGTTTATTAATATTTAAAATGATCTTTTATGTTTATATTTTCCGTTTTCATTTTAATGGAAGTGTAAGCTTTAGTAATGCTGTTCTTTTTTCTTTTTTTTCATTAGTTGGCAAGGGAACATTTCTATTTTTTTTTTTTATAATTATATATTTAATATTTATAAATTAATATTTTTATTTAATATTTGATTTCAGCCTTATTTCTATGCACAAATATGATTTTTAATTGTTTTAGTTTTAGTTGCACTGTAAAAAAAGGATTTTTCAAAATAGTAAATAGATTACTGGAGCATGTTTTGCAATAAAACACTATTTAAGTTTTCTATTTCAAAATTTCACATTTAATTCAGTGTGTTTCTATCTTTGTGAAATTTACTAGCAATTTCTGAGTAAAATTTTACACCAATTTTTCTAACGGCACTGGTTTCATGCTTGCTTTAAAAATGGTTTTAATATACAATGTGTCTCCAAAAATTGAGTTTTAGGTTAAAGTTTTAGTTTACTGAAAAATCATAATTTACTCACTATCCATTTGTTCAAAATATTCTTTGTTGTGAATGACCTAAAAAGAGAGATTTTGCAGAATAGTCAAGCTGCTCTTCCATATAATGGCTTATGTATCAGCCTATCAAATGACTTCAGAAGAATAGGACTGAGGTGAATGGACCATTTTGTGGTGCTTTTTTGGAGCTAGATAGTGTGAGCATCAGTTTCCACTGTGTGGAAAAGAGCAGCTTGAACATTCTGCAAAATATCTTCTTTTTTGTTTTACAGGAGAACCATACAGCTTTGGATGCTGACAATTTCTGTGTTGTTTCTTGTTTCAGCGAACGTTAGGCCAGTGTGTCTGCCCAATAAAGGCATGTACTTCACTGCTCCACGGGAATGTTACGTCACTGGATGGGGGTCACTGTTTAGTGGAGGTTTGAAACTTTTTGAAGAACAAATCCCAACAGAACTGTACTAAAACACATACAGATCCAAATGCATGTCTAATGATTCATAATGTTTTCTTAAAGGATCTTCCTCACCAACCCTACAAGAAGCCAAAATCCAGCTAATCGACAGAACAACTTGCAACAGCCGACCGGTGTATGACGGACAAATCACAGACACCATGATCTGTGCCGGCAAGCTGGAGGGCGGCGTGGACTCCTGTCAGGTCAGAAACACACTCTGTATAAACACAGTTAGAAGCTGCTTGATCATTCAAAAGAGTAAATTAGAGTACTGTAAATGTAATGTATGAGCCAAAGGCCAAATTAAATAAGTGCTCTTCCACACAGGGGGACAGTGGGGGTCCTCTGGTTACAAAAGAGAATTCTCTATGGTGGCTGGTTGGGGACACTAGCTGGGGTAATGGATGTGCTTTCAGAAACAAGCCCGGAGTCTACGGAAATGTGACCTACTTCCTTGACTGGATATATGAACAAATGCGGGTAAGATTTCAAATATAAATCCAAACTGTGTCACAGAAAATTTATTATTATTATACAATGCAGAAGAAAAACAAACACCTCTTTTTCTTTTTTTTTTTTTTTGGTTTTCAGAGATATTAACTTTTTTAGTATAAATGTTTTTGAGAAGAGCAACTGATCCAAATCGCTGACTCTCAGGAACTGTGACAGGGTCCAAGAGACTTTTAACGTGAGATGATTATTATTATTATTTTGTCTTGTTTTTGGTTACTTTTTGTTTTCATATAAATGTTTTCACATAAATCTAAAATAGCCAGTTATTTATTTTCACCAGTGTCAATAATAAAGTGAATTGCACGTTATGCTACAATATGCACTTTTCTCTCTTTTTTTGTTGTATGTTTTGTATAAAGAGCACAACTGTACAAATGATTTTATGGAAAAAAAAAACCTACCTGACAATCTCACATCACTGACATGTTTGTTCTCTTGCTTTCTTTGCCACCACAACAGTTCACATTTGCATTATTACAGTATTTGATAACAGGATGTGACAGGCATTAAAACCGCTCTCCTCAGAACTGCGGACAGACATGGTGCAAACAAATGTCTTTATTCTATAACTATATGGATAGCTAAAATAGTTTTTACAACATCGAGATTTTATGTTAAAATGTATATGAATGTCTGACTGGACACCAATTCTTTTTTCGCTATGTTTAATCACCTTTTTGTCTTCACATTAAATGAATTTTTATAAATATAAATTTTTAATGTTGCCTCTGATTTAAATTGAGGACAAAAAAGCTGCGTGTATAATAATTAAAAAAAGTAAAATTCTCTTTAAAATAGTTCTAAATGGAATATTACACATCAAATGTCTAATACATTTTCATGCCAATTACCCATGTTCAATCTTAATAACTTTTCTGCCATATTCCATGCTACATTTTATTACACATTTTATGACTTGAACTTCATTACATTTGAAAGATTTTGTATGTATTAAGATTTAAATTGTAGAATATTAAATATGATTATAGAATATTGAATATGATCTTGGATATTGAGATATATATTCCTCAAAATATATTAGTGTCCAATGTTTATTTGACAGTGATGTCACATTTCTTGTTTGTATGAAGGCTAAATACAAATAAAAGGTGAACATTATTTATTTGTGCGTTTTTTTTTTTTTTTTTTATAAAGTATATAGTTTTATAGGAGGAGGTTTCGTAGACTTGGTAAATTTATTTAAGTTTGTAGGTACAGACATCTGTTGCGGCCATTCTTGGCAGTTTTTATGAGGCTTTTTTAAAATAGAGTTCATATCGATATCGGAATTATATCGTATCGACCGAAATTAAGAAACATATCGTGATATAAATTTTGGCCGTATCGCCCAGCCTTAATACAGCCTGATCTATAAAGCATGGTGGAGGTGGTGTCATGGCATGGGCATGCATGGCTGTCTCTGGAACAGGCCCTCTCAACTTTACTGATGACTTAATGTATGATGACAGTAGCAGAATGAAAACAAAACCATCTTGCCTACCAATATTCAAGAAAATGCCACCAGATTCATTGGGAAGTGCTTCATATTGCATAAGGACAATGACCCAAAACACCCTGCCAGTTCAGTCAAGGAATTTATAAGGGCAAAGAAATGGAAAGTCTTAGATTGCCCAAGTCAATCTCCAGATTTAAATGAGACCAAGAGTCTGGTGATGTCTATGGGTC
Organism: Barbus barbus; assembly: GCF_936440315.1. Taxonomy (NCBI): domain Eukaryota; kingdom Metazoa; phylum Chordata; class Actinopteri; order Cypriniformes; family Cyprinidae; genus Barbus; species Barbus barbus. Next base: position 17,714,339 of record NC_136725.1, read on the forward strand.
ACAGACTCACTGCTGTTATTGTGCGCAAGGGATCTGCAACTAAATAATAGCTTTTAATTTTTTATATCTGCCTGATGTTCAACTGTCCCAATACTTATGCTCACATCAATGAGTGGGATGAACTCTAAAAGTGATGCTCTTTTTATTTGGTAAAACATGAATGTGTTGAAATGGCTAATAATAAAATGTGACATCCTGTATTTTTGTCTCATATTCATCTTTTAATCATATTTGCAAATGTCTCGACTCCACAGCCAACAGAGCAATTTTGTCTTTACTTTTCTAATACTTATGGAGGGCACTGTATATACATCATATTTTTTGGCTTTATGGAGCATTAAGGCTCACAATCAGCTGACCAAACCACAGGAGTAAAACTCCTATGACCCATTTTCCTCAGCTTTTCTTCACGCCTAAAAAATGAATTCACACCAACCCTCGGAGTCCTCACGGTTCCCGGCTCTCAGTTAATCACCATTATGAAGTGTTATAGCATATTCAGCAGCAGTATTTAAACCTCTCCTTTGCCATTTTAGCAGGACCTTTAATCACCGCTCATTGAATTTGCGACTCTAATCGGCAGATGCTCAGTGGAGGAGATCAACGTCTGCTACCTGTTTGTACCAATTAGCAGATGCGTGACACTCGGCTGACGGCTCTTCAGAGGGTTAACAGATGTGGCAATTACGGCCTCATTTAAATGAATGCTCAAGGGGTTCAACATAAGGGCTGCGCAATTACACGGCAGCCTGGGAACCCATTTCATCTTCAGCTTTATTCTCGGTCTCTGTGAGAGGGAAGTGTTGGCAGGGAACCCACCGTGTGTTTACAAACAAACCTGCTTCCCGTGACTTTTTTTTTTCCACCAGGGAAAATATGCTGAGAGGTCCATAAACCCCAAAATGTCATGCTGATTTAGCCCGCTCTGGCCTGACTCGGGCTGCAGGAGAGCTTAGTTATTATAATGAATGAATGAATGACATTTTAAAGGATATATTATTGTCCAGGAAATGTTTTATTTGGATAGTAAATGATAGGAAGATAGGGAAAAAAATGTAATAAAAAAACAATTTGAGAAGAGCAACTAATTCAAACCATTTTAACAATGTCAAATGGATTTTTAATGTAAATTTATTTTTATATTTTAATTTGCATTGCATTATTATATGCTGTTTTTATTTATTTATTAATAAATTATTATTCATTTAATTTATAAAATTTTTTGTTTGGTTTAGTTTCAATTTGAGAAGAGCAACTAATTCAAAGCGTTTTAACAATGTCAAATGGATTTTCAATGTAAATGTATTTTATTTTGCATTGCATTATTATGTTGTTTTTATTTATTTATACATAAATTATTATTATTAATTTAATTATTTTTTTATTTTGTTTTTTGTTTGTCTTATCTACTTCTGAAATATTTATTCATCAAGTGCATCAGGTAAGGTCAAAGGCTAAAAATAGAAATTATTTACTCACCTTGTGCCACAAACAAAATGTATTTCATAGATATATTGCCTAAATATTTCCATACAATGAAAGAGCAATCAAGCTCCACAAATGATAAAAGATACTATAAAATGTACTATAAAAATCATCAAACTGCAGGTTTGAAATCAATGTCAATCAGTCAGAAGAACCAGTAATGTTTGACTTAACTGATATAAAGCCTACTGTAATGTCACACCATGTAGAGAGATTTAATAGCTTATTTTCAATCATACTGTGTCCTCAGAAGACTGCAAAATGCACAAGTCAGATAAACCAGTTTTAATTTGTAAACCATATTAGTGATCAGCTTTAATCTGCTAAATGTTACTATACGGCATGAGGGTTTTAAGATATTCACTACCATTCTATGGTTAATAATAATAATAGTAATAATAATGCCTTACATATTCTTCTGATACAGGGAACACAGAGAGGGTTTGGGAGTAGGCTATATCTTCATTTTTTTGTGCAGCATCCCTTTAGGCAGTCCCCCAGGTGTGAGCAGGGCACAGATTCTTCAGACAGGACAGATGCTGAGGTCTTCCTTTAGCTCTCACATGAGGTTTAGTGTGTGCCGATCAAACAGAGTGTGTCATTTAGTCTGAGGGCCTGATCAAATACACTTGCCTCTGCAGCCAATGAAGGGGGAGAGCTTGTTACTGGGCAGTTATGGGTTTAGTGTCTCTCTCTCTCTCTCTCTGTTCTTGAGGTCGATGTCATACATCAGCGTTCATAGATTCCCTGTGCTGCTGTGTGTGATTCTCCTGAACATCAGCAGTCTGCGCTGCTTTTAAGATCAGCTAATAGCATCAACTATCAGATCACCGATATTAGGCTTATTAGAGGAACACTACCTGCTGACATCAAATTATTTCTGTATATAGGGAATGGCAAAGGATAGATTCATATTTCTATTTTTTATTTTTTTTACTCTGCACCAGCGTCTTTAACGTGTCATGAATTCTAAAATAGGCTAATTGTGATAGGTAGATAAAATCTAATATTTTCTAGTTATTGTAGATGCTAAAATGAAATGATAAACGCGAAAAGTGTATGATGCGCCAGTGTGTTTATGCAGTTCTCCTGAGAACCAGCAGGGGGCGTCTCAGGATAAACAAACCGCCTCAGAACGGAGTTGTGGGGGCTCCCTTCATGATCTCTCACAGGTCTGCTTGAAAATAAGATCAAGTATGATAAATCAAGCTAATTAAGGAACCGTTAGTAAGTATAACAACGTGTTTTTAGTCCATATTGTTACAGAATGGCTGGGAAAGCATGTTTGAAGACGTTTTAGTTTAGCAAGTTTAGCTAAATGCTAAACCCTCAAAACAAATATGCTATTAATAGTTCAATAAGAGTGATGAAATTCATATTCATAGCGCATGTGCCAAGTCCTGTAAACTCAGTAATTTATACCATTTTGACAACAGTTTGGATTTAATAACCATCAAAAAATAATTTCAGTACACTTTCAATACATGATGTAAGTATACATATGATTTATTATTTTACAAAGAGGTTTCAGACTTGTTTTTCACGGTTATATATATATATATATATATATATATATATATAATTTTAAGAGTTTATATACAATTTTTGACAACATATCCATTATTTTAAGGTGTCCTTGTTACAGTGTAATTATACATTTTAAGTACTGAGTATTAGCCTATTACTTCACAACACGTACTTACTATATGGTTAGGTTTAGGAATAGGAGTTTGGTTTAGGGTTTTTGCATGTAATTATGCATAATGTTGTGCTAACACTATAGTAAGTAGGACACCTTAAAATAAAGGTTTTAATCTTGTTTCCCAGGATTTGATATATGAATCATAATGCATGTGATTATTAATCTTAGTATTCATATACTATTAATCTCAATATACATTGACAAAAGTTTTGATTTAATATATTTATTATTTTGCAAAGACATTTCAAGCTCTTTTTTTCAGGATTTTATATATATGATCTTAGTATTCATATACCATTTTTGATGCAAAATATTTGTTATTTTACATATATATGTATACATGCCTTGGAACCTGGTATAAATAGCAGTGATGGCATTTTAGTTCTCCTGTATGCTGTGTAAATAGAAGTGTATGCGTTGGATAATCCAAGACAGAATATTCTTTGCGATTCTCTTCAGCTTGTTCTGTGTTGGTCAGTCTTTCTGTTGACAGTTTTGTATTTAGGTCACACAGGAGCCCTCGGGCAGCAGTAAAGCATGTCCTCTACAGGAGTGATTGACACCTTCTCTGATGGTGAATGAAGTCTCCAGCTTCTCTGGGCTCCAGCCACAGTAATAAACCAGCGCTGCACACTGACGGTCGGTCCTCGTCTCATTTCTTTAATTCAATGTTTTATGTGATGCATCGTAATTGAGGCAAATAAATTGAGACAGTTGTAGAATAACACAATTAGTGTTTCATTTAGTTTTTTTCACTAGGATGCAATCATCTTTTATTTCCCATTAATGAAACAACACCTCATTTTATGGCCTACTGAACCGAACAGCATGGATTGTGAATTAAATTGAGAGGTAAATAAATAACAAGAAAATCTTGTTACCAAAACTGCATTGCATATTTACACTGAGCTACAGCCGGGCATGTGTAACCGCCACGGAAATTACCTTTAAAATTTAAATTAGAGCTGACTTTGCTAGAATTCTCTCTGTCTTAAAGGTTTGGCATCTATTAGCATTGCCAGCGTTGAATATAATGCAGTATATTCAGCTGCAAACACCTGAAAGCTTTCTAGGACTACAGAACAATAGACTTTCTGTTGCAAAATGTAATTTCCTGCCTTTAGAGAGACCAGCTTGGATTTGAATTGCCTTTAATGTTAAGCTGAAGTCCATCTGTGTTGCTTTAAGATGAAAGGGAAGAGGAATCTGGTTTTGGATCAGAGGAAAAGCTGTGGCGGTGCATGTCAGTCTCACTCTCCCAGTGCTTCTGTGAGAAAGAAAAGTCGTACAAGAGCTCTTCGATCTCTCAGTCAGCAATGAGATTAAAATGGAGAGAATGTGAGACTTTTGCTAAAGTCGATGTTTCTCCTGAGAAATAGATTAAATAATTTGACATGCGTCTCCTCTAGATTTTAAGAAAATGTCTCATTAATGTCTCATACTTTGCTCTGATTTCCCAAAATACTAACGTGTCAGAAATTCCAGTCTAATTATATAATGTATAATAAAAATCCTAAAGTCTGCAGTCCGGAATTGCAATATAAATTCAAACTCTTAAAAGCAAATTGGTTGTGTCTTATTATTATTTAATGTTATTATTTAATTTAATTTTAATAAATATCTTATTTATATAATTATATAATATATAACAATAATAAAGCAATTTATTTTTTACATTTATATAATTATTAGTGCCGTCAAACTAATCACGATTAATCACATCCAAATAAAAGTTTTTATTTACATAATATATCTGTGTACTGTGTATATTTATTATGTATATATAAATACACACACAATACATTTGAAAATATTTACATGTATATATTTATTTTAATATAATTTATATTATATATAAATGTATTTAATATATAAACATAACATATTTTTCTTAAATATATACATGCATGGGTGTGTATTTATATATACATAATAAATATGCACAGTACCCACACACATACTATGTGAACAAAATCTTTTATTTTGGATGCGATTAATCGTTTGACAGCACTAATAATTATATTATATATGATATCACTAAAGTATGTAATTAGAAATCTGAAAATGAATCAAGCTCTTTCAAGAGCAAATTAGTTGTGCTTTGTTGTTTAATGTTAATTATTATTTATTTTATATAATTATATAATATAAAATATATAATAACAGTAATAATTAAAATAATAATATATAATAATAATAAAGTCTGCGATCAGAAAATGCAGTATGCAGAACAAATTTATTGGCCTACTGCATGACGTCATTTATCTCATTTTTGTATCAAATTTGTTTTATTTTGTTTATTATTTCATGTATTTTATTATTTATCATGTATGTTTTTGTATGTTTTATTATTATTTATTTATTTATTTTATTTTACAAATGTTCTTTTATTTTATTTGTCCATTAAGTATGCAACCAAACAGAAAAATCACAAATTGTACAGCACATTATGATGTTCACAAGGATAATTGAAGCATTATTTCTTCTACTCAGGTTCACAGCAGAGACCGTCTGCTCTCAGCAGCACGTACCAAACGCAGCTCTGTACATTCATCTGTCTGTCATGTTGACAGGTCTTCAGCCGCGGCGATGTTAACGTCCCGTGGCTGTTCTCCAGTGATGAGTCCAGATGGAGAATATGTTGGTACCTGCCCTTCTATTTCCATTGCCAGCTCACTCCCTCCAGCCCCCGGTACACCTCCACGCCATCTGTGCCAACCTGCCGTCTCTCCGTCAGACAGTTGCAGGTTCCGCGGTGCGTGGCGGGCCTACAGCTGTGCAGACAGCCAGCCCAACATCTGTGTGTCCTGAGGGACAGACGGGGGGGAATGTCCCGCTGATCTTCTCAGCTGCTGCTGGCCTTAAACACAGCCATGGGCCGGCAGTTCTGCGGACAGGATGAGTTTTGCAATGTAAGTGGGAAATAGAAAGGCACTCCCTGTTCAGTATTTACTACTGAACTTTTCCTAACCTTGCAAAAGTATACATTATGTAGAAGTAGAGAAACAGTGAGAGAGACTTCCCTTAAAAACATTTAAAAAAAATACATTAATAAATAATATATATTGAAATATAAAATACACACATGCACACATATACATATATATATATATATATATATGTATATATATATATATATATATATATATATATATATATGTATATATATATATATATATATATATTAATTATTTTTCAAGAAGTCTCTTATGCTCACCAAGGCTGCATTTTTTTTTTATAAAAATACAGTCAAAACATTAATATTAAGAAATATTTTTACAATTTAAAATAACAGTTGTCTATTTTAATATATTTAAAATTGAATTTATTACAAATAAAATGGTATGGTTCTACAAATAAAAACTTGGAAATTAAGAAATACTAATAACAACTAATACAATAATAATACAATAATAATTATATATATATATACACACACACACACTTGTATAATTGTTTGATATAATTTAATATTATATTATGTTTGTGTTCAAATTAGAAGTAAAAAAATAGATAAAAGAAATAAATAAAAGAACTTCATACATTTTTATGACCACACATATAAGGTCAGCCATGTGCTTTGGTTACTAAGCAACACAGTAAGCCTGTGTGAGGGTTTTGTCAGAAGTTGACTCAGATGTGTTGTACGGCTGTGAGAGTAACAATCAGGCTTTGATTACTGTGCAGAGTCGAGCCCGACAGCAGCTGCCTGTGAGCTCAATCCTCTGTCATTCTGTCTCCTGCTCAAAAATTCAACATAAACTCACAAATTATTATGGAATAGCGAACATCACAGCAGAATGTTTTTAATAGTCGCTATTCTCTGGCAGAACTGACCGTGGTGGAAATTTTAAACAGCCAATGACTTTGATTTGTTTTATAGTTAGCATTGTATGTATCCTGAATACAGACATTTATCAATTTTGAATGAGAGTTGTCTTATATTTCATCTCAAGCAAGCTCTTTCCTGACACATTTGTCAAAAAAAAAAAAAAAAGCATGTCAACATTATGAAGGTTACATTTCTAGCAAATGTGTGAAATTATTTTTATATTTTCTCAAATAGATATCTGTTCATTTGCACTCTCTGTTAAGATTATTATGGTAATATGTAACCCTGGAGCACAAAACCAACAATACATTGTATCGGTCAAAATCAATTTTTCTTTTATGCCAAAAATCTATAGGATATTAAGTAAAGATCATGTTCCATGAAGACATTTTGTAAATTACGGTATTTTTGTACCGTAAATATATCAAAACTTAATTTTTTTGTTAGTAATATGAATTCCTAAGAACTTCATTTGAACATTTTTAATGATGATTTTCTCAATATTTAGGTTTTTTTTGCACCCAGATTCCAGATTTTCAAACAGTTGTATCTCAGCCAAATATTGTCCTATCATAACAAACCGTACTTCAATTGAATGCTTATTTATTCAGTATTTATTCATGTATAAATGTCAATAAAAACAAATTGACCCCGATGACTGGTTTTGTGGTCCAGAGTCACATATATATTATGATAAATAAAAATCAACCTCTGCAACATAATAGTGAATGTGAATTTCACATTGTAAAAAAATGTGAAACAGAAATCATTTTATGTTACAAAATTTGCTTTTGATCATGTTTTCATACATGAGATGTATATACTATAGAATTATGGAATATGATTTATAATATATATTAAAGTTTTCCACCACATTTGAAAAACAAGTTGAACATTAAATCCTCAAATGTGTTTCTGGACTATTTTCTATTCTCTGCAACATGTTCCACAACTTAAAATATTTAAGCAGTTTGCTACCTTTTTCTTATTCCACTTGCTGTTTTATTTGTTGTTTTATTATTATTATTAATATTAGTATTTTATATTTATATTTCAGTGTTTTATTTTCTAAATGTCATTTGATAGTAGTGGAAATGCAGAGTCTGAGGCACAAAATGAAATTGTAGTTGCAATGATGCATTATGAAGCTATTTAATGCCTCTTTCATTCAATGGCTCCTTTCATTCTTTCTCTCCCTTTCTCTGTCTCTCCTCCAGTGCCCTGTTTTATTGCATCGCGCCTGTAGAGACCTGCTGGGTGTGGATCGGTGTGGACAGCCAATAGCAGGCCAGCAGGCGGGTGGCGGTCAGTGGCCAATGAGGCATGGTGGGGTTACTGTGTCAAAATCACAATAAAGGAAAGGGTCAGCACTTCTTTATTCACACTCACCCAAAATCATCATACAAATGTCAATAATTATAAACTTTGAACAGAGATCAGAAGAGATCCATTATACAGATCAAAGTGGCTTTATTCAGCGCTGCACTGGAGGATGACATCTGAATGAAGACGCTGCTGCACTGAGCATTCAATATATATGATCAATACATGGATTCCCAACAGCAGGTCATTAAGACTGTTCAGCCCAATCAAGCGCTTATTCTCCTGTGTGGGAGAGATTCGCCGTTTCATTTAGCTCCCATTGATTCATGAGAGTTACCTTATTAGGCAGGATCTCTCCTGTAAAACGAGCTCATTCACATGAGCACTCGGCTGCTGGTGTTAATGAAATCAAACAGACGTCAAATCTTAAGCATTCGTGACAAGAAAGTGGAAGAGAAGTCATTTTGTTATATATTATGCGTTTGATCATATTCTGGTGTCTGAAAGCTGGTGATAAGATAATATTGGTTATTACCAGCCCTTAATATTCAAAAGTACAGACTGCAGCCATTATTTACTGTCGTCTGTGAATGATTTTTTTTCTTTTCTTTATTCAGAAGGCATGCATCTCGTTAAAATTCAGTGTCTATGATGCTATTTTTTCCTTAAAAGTGTAACTGAGAATATTTTTTTTACTTTATTCTAATTGTTTTTTTTATTTTAAATAATTTTAATTTAGTTAAATTTTTACATTTTAAATGTAATATTTAAAATGAAATTAATTTTAATTTATGAACTAAAAATTAAGAAACAATATTAATTTAAATGAATAAATTAATTAAAATTATAATAATACAATTATATAATATAATAATATTTTAAAAGCAAACTTATTATTAAATTAAATTAAACTGAATATAATCTGTAGAATATTATTGCAAATATATATATATATATATATATATTTAAAGGTGTAACTGAGAATCTTTAAATTATGACCTACTTGTTTTGTAAAAATTAAATTAAATTTCTTGTTTATTTTTAATTTAATACTTTTATTTATTTTATTACATTTAGTTTACATGAAATAAAAATTAATTAAAAAAATTATAATATATATAGTAAAATTTTATAGAATATCACTGCATGATTTTTGCAAATTCTGACAGCCAGGAAATATTAAAACATTCAGAGATCCATACGGACTATATCGCATTTAGTGATAATTTACAATCCAAATACATTTTTAGGTGAAAAAATGTGTCACAGAATTAGAATAAGAAATATTTAGAAAATGACGTTTCTTAAAAAGTATTCTGTATGTATAGTATCTGTTTAGGAAAATAAGTTCATTTATTAGATTCTCAAATTGTATACTGTGAATACAGACAAATATTTTTATTTCTCAATCTTCTAGCTATACAAATTTTTACTTGGGTGGTTGGATGGGATTTTGACTCCTTTTGTTCTTTTTCTCTGTGTTGGCACAGATAGCATCCATTCCCCATGCAGAGGAACATCCGGACATCCGGTAAGATTCTGTCATTTATTGTAAGCCACATTCAAGATGAAATGAAGCAGCATGTGAGTAGAGTCTGGGGAGAGCTGTAGACATGTGTGCTTTTGTAAGGGATTCTCCAGCCCAACAGCTGAAACAGCTGCAAAGCGGCAGCTCCGGTGCTGATGCTCCGCCACATAAATGCTTGTTAGGGCAGAATATAGCCAGAGCTCCAGGGACCATCCAGACACAGTGACTATTCATAACTGTAATGGGTATCAACCACGTCGACAAAAAAAAAAAAGCCAGTGAAGGAGAGCGAGAGATCTGCTGAAAATACAAATTTATAGGAAACACTTATTGTATCAAAACTAAAGACTGCTGTCCAAAAGCATCATCCTAGACCATTGCATAGAAATGATTTCACGTCAAGAGGTTTAGTCTTGTTCCAGAACAAGCACAGAATAGGAATTAAGGTACTAAAGAGCATGTTTTAATGCATAAAACGTTTTACAAAACTAAAGCGCAAGCAAACGTCATCACAAATACCTGAGAGTCCTGAAATGTTTCCTGGATAATTTTGGTCTTTATTCTAAATGCTAAAAATAAAATGTTATTTAATTTAATGAAATTTAAAAAATGCATAATTATTTTTTTTTTTTCTTAAATTAAATTTATATGGAACTATAGAATATTATTGATAATATATTCCACCACATTGGACAAAATGTGTAACTGAGAATTCTGAAATGTTTCCTGGCCTTTTAATTTTTACTTTAGTCTATAAAATTAATTACATTTTTAATTCAATTTAATTGTTTTATTTAATTAATTTTTATATTTATTTTAATATTTATTTTTGTTTAGTGTTAAATCCATTTTTTTATTAAATTTAATTTAAATAAAATTATTGAATGAATAATAATGATAATGAATTGTAACATGTTCTAGAATAATGCTTCTTTATTCATGTAATTTCTGACAGCCAGAAAATATTAATGCATTTAGAGATCCATGCAAATGTATAAATAAATATACATTTATAAAATGCATTGCATTTAATAATAACGTGTGATCTAAAGGAAAATAGAACTAAAATGCAAGCTAGCCTAGAATGCAGTTTACGAAATTAGAATGCATGCTAACATCGCCAAAATCCTGAAATGTATATTTATAGAGTTTTAATTCTTTATTCTATAAATGTAACATTTAATTTAATGTAATGTAATTTGTAATTCAGTTTTGTATTTAAATTGAATTTATATAGAACTATAGAATGTTATGGATAATAAGTAGTAAAATATAGGGTAACACTTTATAATAACGTCCAGTTATAAGTAATTTATAAGTGATTAGTTAATGATTAACTAATCGTTTACAAAACATTCATAAGCAATTAATAAGTGATATGCTAACAATTTGTGTATGTTTTGTTAATTCATTTAAAAGTCATTTACAAGTAATTAGCTAATGATGAACTAATCATTTACAAAACATAACTATGCATTCATAGATTATTAATAATTGATATGTTAATATTTTTATCTATGTTTTGTAGAATAAGTTTTGAATCATTTACAAGTGATTAGATGATGATGAACTAATCATTTACAAAACATAACTATACATTCACAAATGATTAAGTAATATGCTAACAATTTATAAATCTGTCATAAGTTATCTTTAAATATAGCATCATGAAATAATCAAACACATCCTTAATGGTTAATAGTTAATAGTTAATATATTATTAATCACTTATAGATCATTGAAATGTCAACATTGTACTATTATCTCAATAAACATTATAAATCATTTACAACACTTTCTGCATCCCCTAATCTAAAGTGTAAACTAATCATCAGTTGTAAATGTTTTACAAACTTTATGGTTTCCAGTCGTGTGTGCGTAAATATATATATATATATATATATATATATATACTCACAAACAACCTGTAACCTGGAAGGTTTGTAAAACATTTACAACTGATGATTAGTTTACACTTTAGATTAGGGGATGCAGAAAGTGTTGTAAATGATTTATAATGTTTATTGAGATAATAGTACAATGTTGACATTTCAATTATTTATAAGTGATTAATAATATATTAACTATTAACCATTAAGGATGTGTTTGATTATTTCATGATGCTATATTTAAAGATAACTTATGACAGATTTATAAATTGTTAGCATATTACTTAATCATTTGTGAATGTATAGTTATGTTTTGTAAATGATTAGTTCATCATCATCTAATCACTTGTAAATGATTCAAAACTTATTCTACAAAACATAGATAAAAATATTAACATATCAATTATTAATAATCTATGAATGCATAGTTATGTTTTGTAAATGATTAGTTCATCATTAGCTAATTACTTGTAAATGACTTTTAAATGAATTAACAAAACATACACAAATTGTTAGCATATCACTTATTAATCGCTTATGAATGTTTTGTAAATTATTAGTTAATCATTAACTAATCACTTATAAATGACTTATAACTGGACGTTATTATAAAGTGTTACCAAATATAGAATTTGTTTAACCCAGAGTTTGAATTTTTTACTTTATTCCATTTTTTTATTTAATTTAAATAGTTTTTATGTAGTATAATTTTTTTTTAATTTAATTGTAATTTTTTTAATTAAATGTAATTTATGAGGAACTAAAATCTTTTTAAAAATATTTAATTTAATTTACGAATGTTATTAAATTAAACCAAACATTTTACTACATAAAATTAAATTGAATTAGAATTTTCATTAGAATTTTGCTGCATGATGTCTGCAGTTTCTCGTAGCCAGGAAATATTAAAATACCTAGATATCCATATTGCCTAAAATGTATTGCTTTTAATGATAATTTACAATCAACGTGAAAACAGATGAACTAAGGTACAAAACAGTCTACGAAAGTAAAGCGCATGCAAACATCATCCCGAATCCCTCCTGACTACTGCCTGTCCTGCTCATAATTAGCTGCTCTGTTTTATCCGCTCCCTGAGGTTCTCTCCCATCCTCTAGGCTGGAGTCACTCCGAGAGAGCAAACCGCAGGAGACGTGTCCATGGGCAACGCCTATCCGTGGACACAACATCCTCGGCGTGCCTTGTGCACATGACTCGCCCCCTGAGAAACAATAGCAAGAGCCGCCCTGATATCTGCTCTGTGATAGCAGCCAACGCGACTCCCCTCGGCTAAACCTGCTGCACCATCCGCGGCTGTCTTGCGCGGTCTGTGCGAACCTAGCACCAACATTGTTATTGGCTCCAAAAGCAAAGGAAACCGTGGCTTTTTCTGTGTTTGCTGTCTCGTGACATAAGCCTGTCTGCTCTGTGAATCAATGGCTGCTTCAGACAAGCTTACGGTGCATGTGGAAGCTCAGTTATGCTGCAGTGAAGCGGCAGAGAGAGAATCAGAATGAATGTTGTAGACAGTCATTAATGTGACAAACACATCTTAAAAGGAAAAACAAGACAGGACTGTGTGTATAGAAAGGGAATCCTGGGGAAAAAAATGGTGTGTAATTCAGTAAATGGTGCAGAGGTTGTGCTGGGCGGTGGGTGGAGGGAATGTAATGAGTTGTGCAGCTCACGTGAAGACAGCCGTGGAAAAAACACTACCGGACACGGTGAACGGAAACAATACGGGCACCTTAAAAATCACAGGGCTGAGAAGAGATTGATTCTTAAAATGCGAACCGTCCCAGATTCTCAGCTTTATTTGCCAGCGGAATTTGTATTTCATGCCGCCTGTTGAGTTAATTGTAACAGCAGACTTTCTAGTAAGTTGCGTGTGTGGAGGGGATTTGTGTAAATGTATGAGGATAAGCGAGCGTGTTACGGTGGCTGAGTCTAATGATGTGCTGTGGTTTTGGCAGTGACGAGTGACAGCTCCTGTATTCTGCAGTATGCACAGATCTGTGCTGAATCTGAACACCACTGGCAGAGCCTGTGCAGGCAAGAAAAAGAGCAATTTATCTACAAATCGCACTGGAGATGGAAGATCAGTGGATAAAGGAAAAATAGAAATGATTTTTGTAATATGATTAGAATTTACTGTAAAGAGGAAAGAGAGCATGTGATAAGGCGGATGCTAAACTAACACAGCCATGTATGAAAGGTTGCCTGGGCCAATGGTTTATTATGGATTTATTGGACATTATTTGGTGTGATTTTCCAATCAGAATAAAGCATTACGGACAGACTGACTAATAAATAATGTAATTTAAAATATGTATCATATTGAAATATCTGTAATTTATATCAAAGCTTAAATGAATTTAAGATAATTTATCATCATGTTATACTGTGTGTGTGTGTGTGTGTGTGTGTGTGTTTGTGTTGTGTGTATGTATATATATATATATATATATATATATATAAAATAAAGTATAAAGAGTACATTTGCAAAAACAGATAACTCTGTTTTTTAACAATTTTCAAAAATAATTGTGCATTCCAATTAATCTCAATGAAACTGCAGTTGGGTTATTATGATTATGTTAAAAAAAAATCTAAAAAATACAGTTAACTAACACAATAAAAACATGATAACATAATAAAAAACATGATATATATATATATATATGTATATGTGTGTGTGTGCATATATGCACGTATATGTCTGTGTGTGTGTAAATACATAATACTTAAAACAATATTATTATTAATAGTTATATTACTAATAATTTAATTAATAATACATTAAAATATCACATTAGTTTATTTTTTAATATAATATTAACATTAATATTATTACTACTATACTTTTATATACACACATGTAAGTATCATTATTAATTGTCTTCTTAATAATAATAATAATAAGTAATGTCATTTTTATTTCTTTATTTTTAATTGCATATGGTTCAGTTGATTGATTCAATGATCCATTGGTCTTGACTGCTCTCTCATCATGCATAGATGAGGTTAAATCTCTACATTTTTGTCCCTAAATGAAGAGAGAGGTGATCGTTTTCGGCCCATCAGAAAATATGAAGGCCTCAAATTTTGACCTAGGACCTTTATCGGCTTTTAGGTCCTCGCAGGTACGGAATCTGGGTGTTCTTTTAGATGACTCGCTAAAATTTGTGACCCTGGACCACAAAACAAGTCATAAGTGTCAATTTTTCAAAATTGAGATTTATAAATAATCTGAAAGCTAAATAAATAAGATTTCCATTGATGTATGATTTGTTTTGATAGTACAATATTTGGCTGAGATACAACTATTTGAAAATCTGGAATCTGAGGGTGCAAAAAAATCAAAATACTGAGAAAATTGCCTTTAAAGTTGTCCAAATGAAGCTCTTAGCAATGCATATTACTAATCAAAAATTAAGTTTTAAGATATTTACAGTAGGAAATCGACAAAATATCTTCATGAAACATGATCTTTACTTAATATCCTGATGATTTTTGGCATAAAAGAAAAATGGATAATTTTGACCCATACAATGTATTTTTGGCTATTGCTACAAATATACCCCAGCGACTTCAGACTGGTTTTGTGGTCCAGGGTCACATTTGATAAACAAATTTCCACTGTGATTGGATCCAGCTTTCATCAGCTCTGTACACTTGCAAAAATGAAGCACTTTCTCACTGACAAGACTTTGGAGATGGCTGTTCATGCTTTTATTACATCGCGTCTCAATTATTGTAACTCTTTATACTGTGGCGTCTCCAAAGCTTAAATTGCCCGTCTTCAATTGGTCCAGAACACTGCCTCTAGATTCCTTAAAAAAAACAAACAAAAAAAAGGCACCACGTCACTCCGCTCTTGAAGGCCCTTCATTGGTTGCCTGTTTAGTTTAGAATACATTTCAAAGTCTTACTATTTGTTTTTAAATCTCTGCATAATCAAGCACCCATCTATCTATCTGAATTGTTGCATAAGTATATCCCCTCGAGAAGCCTAAGACCTTGTGGCCAGAACCTTCTTTTAATTCCGCATTACTGTAAAGCACTTTGGTCATTCTTGTGGCTTTAAATGTGCTATATAAATAAAGTCAACTTGATGGTTCAAAAACATCAACTTTATTCTGTCGTTAAACTTGTTGGGAAACTTTTTTTAAATCAGAACTAAAAAATGCTGTCTAAAAGCATCATTCTAGACCGCTGCATACAAATAATATCAGGTGTAACATTGCACAAACAAGCACAAAATAGGAGACATATTAATAAAGAAAATATAATGCATAAAACAGAACTGAAACACATGCAAACATCATCCTTAATGCCTGAGAATCCTGAAATGTTTCCTGGACTAAAAATTATAATTGCATTATTTTTTTAAATAGAAAGAAATATCACATTTGTCTATTTCCTTTATTTTTAATAGAATATAGATGGTTCAAAAACATCAAGTATTTTCTGTTATTATTAGACAGAACATAGGAAACTCAAATCTAATTAAAGGTTAATGTTTTTTCATGAAAACGCAATGAGTCGGCCCAATGCCTCACTGCGCAGGAGGCAAATGCTCTGATTTGTCAAGGTCAATTAATGAAGCCAGCTTAAGGGACGGAAAAAAAAACCCTCACGCCCTCGGGGGTCCGGAATCCTAACACAAACCACATTAAATTACATCAATTCATGTCCACCAATTAAGATCATTTAGAGGAAGTTGTCATACACAACTGTGATGTTACTGTTACCTTTATTCCATGATTTACTTTAAACATGCATGGTGTGCAATTTCTAATGAATCGATGACAAATAAAGATGATAAAATGATTAAAAAGGAGAAATTGCTCATTTAAACCATGCTTGTTTTGTGTTCTAGTTACAGTCATGTTGGTTCTATTAGTTTTTGAAAAAAATTATTAAAAATGTTCAGTGCTGTAACTCAAGCATACTAATACTAAAATACTAAAATACTTTTTAATGCACTGTGGAAACGTGAGTTAATGTACTGCAATACATTTTTTTCCCCAAACATGTTTTAATTCTTCTTTATATTGAATTTTAAATATCAAATATTCAAATATCAAAATATACACTGTAAAAAAAAATTGGTGGAGTATGTTTTACAAGAAAAACTATTTCAGTCTTCAAATTGTCTGTGCTGAATTTCTGTTTTTTGCTGTCTTTGTAATTTTTGGTGAAATTTACTAGCAATGTCTTGGTTAAGATAATTTCTACACCAATTTTTTTCAGAGTAACTATTCATAAAAAAGTAAAAGTATTTGATATTAAGGACACAGTCATTTATGTCTAAAGCAGTCCTTTCTTTTGTCACATGATGATCAAATGGCTTTCCATGAGACTTTTTTCTTTTTATGGATAGTTACACCAAAAAAATTTAAAATCACATTTGTATGGTTTCGAAAATAAACATGAGCGTCACATAAGTGGCCCTAATATGGTGCATGTCGATCACATGGTTTCTTAGAGTTGCTTTTGGTGCGCTTGGACTCTCTCTTTAAGAGCAGCACCCCTGCACCTTTAAGGCTGCAGAGGAGAGAGAGGGAGTGTGAGAGAGCGAGAGAGAGAGAGAGAGAGAGAATGAGAGGGGGGTGTTCTGTTGTGTGATGCTCTGGTGCTGATGCTGAGCTCTGGAGTGATCAGTGCAGCAGGGGAAGATGCGCGTGCTTGCTGACTGCTGGACGGTGCGAGGTGGTGAAGAGGGATGTTGCTCTGAGTACAGCTAACAGCCATCATCTTGATCCGTTTACGCGCTGGGGTTTCAGAGCTTTTTCTTTTTCCTTTCTTTTTTTCGTTCTTTTCCTTTCTTTTCTGCAAAAGTTTCCGCTATGATTTCGACTCATTAATAATTGAGTGGATTTACTTTCCCGCGGTTTTACCCGTCGCTACACGCGGCTACACCTGTACGCAGTGCCCTCAGCAAGCGTGCGCTCTCACTCAGCATCGCACCTGCCCGCCGCTCGCTCACCGTATCGCGCCACAGCTGGATCTCAGCTCGGAGACAATCAGCCCGGGAGCGCACGCTTCATATGCATCCCTTCCGCTGGAACTACTAAGTACAGATATCCATATTCCTGCGCAACGGCTGTTTCTGGAGGAAAAGTGTGCAGTGGGCAAAGCAAAATCTTAGTTTGGAGATTGAAAGGAGCGGGGCATGTGGATATTGGCCATCATCTTTTTCCAGTGCATTTTGAATGGTGAGTTGTGTTTTGTTGTATTATTATGCAGGCTGTAACTTCATGGAAATTAATTAACAGTGCAGTGCATTTATGCATGCTTGAAAAATAATGAATGTGGTGCACTGTGGAATTGGTCTCACACCACCTTTAGTGTATCAGGTTTACAAATATAATTTTAGTGCATGTATCATGCATTTAATGCATGCAATTTTCCCCAACAGTTCATTATAAATATTGCATATTAATTTGAGCAAGTAATTCAGAAGGAACCAGGCTCCTTAATAAGCATTTTATGATTAGTCACTTTATTACATTTCACAGCTCATAATACTAAACAAACATGCAAGCATTATTATGCAAACAGTGCATCCGGAATGTCAAAAATATGAATCTGGACCAAATGTGATTTGATGTGACAATATATATTTTTTTTTTTTGCTTTTATTCATTTTATTATGACCTTGGACAAATTTCTATATTAAGCGTTAGAATAACAAATTGATCTGCTCATATACTTTTAAAAAGAAAATGCACTACATTTTAGAAAATTAAAGTACTAAAGCAGCTTTATGAATTAAAATAGGGTACAAAAAACTTGAAAATTAGCTTAAAAACACACAAAGAAAAAGAAATAAATGAGAAATTTGTTGTATTGTGGCATAGTGACACAGCCGCCATGTTTCACGAAGAAGCACTGAAGCATTGAATAAAAAAATAACTCAGTCACTCAATTGGCACTTTACTGAATGCTTTCGCTGTGACCTTTTCACAAAACATTTATTCAAACATTTTTTTCCCCCGTGTGGGTGTCCAAATCATATTGACCTCTAAAAAAAAAAAAATCTAGTGCAAATGCTCGACAGGAGGCGAGTGTGTTGATGGCTTTAAAATGGAGAGACAGCGAGTGGGTGCTGGTTGCTGGGCTAAATCAGGATGGGTGTGTTTGTGGTGGAATAGAGAGAGTGTGAAGGGGGTATTAGGGGAAGCGAGAAGAAAATGGGCCATTTAGGTGGTTTTAACAGAGTAATGCACTGGGACGTTAATATCAGACCCGGGTCACTTCAACATAGACTGACCGCCGATGGCAGATGCGTTTTGATAGGATGCACAAAAATAAGGGGACACGGCGATACTTTAGCACAAAGGGTGTTGGAGAGCAGTGCAAGGAGCTCCGCGATGATATTTTCCCAAGCTTTGTCAGTTTTTTTCCGCAAGGCAGAAATGGACATAGTGGTTTAACCTCAATTAATGGCGTATCGATGCAATTGATTATCATTTCAGAGGGATTTGGGTTTTGTCCGATTGAGTGCTGCATGTCTAGTCAACTATGTTCAAATGAGCATTTCTAAAAAGCATTTTAAGTGTTTCTCTTTGAATCAATACGCTCCCATTTGTGCCGCTGTGTTCTGGCTGTGTGTATGTGAGTCTCTGAGGCTCCATTGATCAGCGTTCTGATGCAGTGCCGCTGCTGTCAGTGCAGTGAGCCTCTCTCTCTCTCTCTCTCTCTCTCTTTTTCTCTCTCTGGCCAGTGTAGCATGTTTCTTGCGGGTGTGTGTGTGGGGGGGAGAGAGAGAGAGAGAGGGGGAAAGAAGCCATACAAAATGAGCCTTTCATGATTTGGTTAAGCTCACAGCCCAGTCCTCCGCTGGTCTCTATGGAAACCCCTGAAATGTATGTTGGTGCAGTGGCCTTGGAGCTTCCTGAGCAGGTGACACCGGAAGTGCTTCTGTAATGACTAGCTGTGGAGAATGTGGCGTGCTTCTTCATGAAGCCGTTTGGGATTTTTATCTGGAAGGGATGGATAAATTATTTCCCTGGTTTCTTCAGTATCCCTTTTGAGATTTCAGATTTTTTCCTTGTAGATCCACAATTAGTAGAATAAATTTGTATTATGTTTTCCTAATAAAAGGCACCTGCACCATTTTTCTAAACTCAGCTCCGTGGTACAGTGATATACTATTGTAGTTTTTAATAATACTTTGAATTTGTTTTTTTATTTTTACATTTTCAGATTTCATTTTAGTTAAACTTTTAGTCATTTTATTGCATGTTTTTGTTAATATTTAATAGTTTTTGCCATCTTAGTTTGTAGATGCACAATTAATATATTGTGTATTATTTATTCCTAATAACAAACATTTGCACCACTTTTCTAAGCTCAGCTCCCTGGTAGAGTTTTATTTTAGTATCAGTGAGATACTAGTTTTAATCAATATTTTGAATCAGGTTTTTTTTTTTTTACATTTTCCTTTATCATTTTAATTTTGATTAAAGTTTTAGTCATTTTGTCATGTGTTTTTGCCATTTTTAGTATTTTTTCTATGCATGCATGTTTAGATTTTCTTAATTTTTATTTTATTTTTAGTGCAGATTCAACTTGTAGATGTACAATTAAAGCAATTAATTTGTATAATTTAGTCCTAATAACATTCACACTGTTTGTCTAATCTCATCTCCCTGAAATAGTGTCATTTTGGTATCATTTTTGATACTATTATAGTTTTTCATTAATATTTTGAATCAATATTTGTATTTATATTTTCCATTTTCATTTTAAAGTTTTAGTCATTTTGTTGTGCGTTTTTGTCATTTTAGTAGTTTTTGTTTTTTCATACATGTCTGTTATTCAATTTTATTTTTGTGCCATTTTAGCTTGTAGATGCACATATAATTATATTATATTATTTAGTCCTAGTAACAAACATGTGCACCATTTTTCTAAACTTAGCTCCTTTAGCATTATTTAAATACTATTATAGTTTTTACTAATGTTGAATCAGTTTTTATTTTTACATTTTCTGTTTTCATTTTAATTTTAGTTGAAGTTTTAGTAATTTTGTTGTGTTTTTGTAGTTTTTTATACTTAGGCCTGTGTATATGTATATATGTATAAGTATAAAAAAACTAAAAAACACAACAATATATAAATATATAGGCCTAGTTTTCATTCAATTTTATTCTAGCTATTGTAGCGCATCAAGTTAAACTAAATTAAAATGTCAAATGTTGCAAGTGTCTGAAATATAAAGCATGTTTTATTTTCTGTCAGCTAACGTTCATTTCAAGTAACAATATTTTTTGAATGGTTTTTATTTTAGTTTCAGTTTTAGTTAACTCTAATAACCCTGCCCTGATGCTGAACAATCAATGTTTTTGCATGTAAAATCATGCTGAGTTGTTTTCAATGGCTCTTGTGTTGGTGAAGAGCACTCGAGACCGTGTGCATATTAACACACAAATGTAATTGGAGCAACAGAAGCGTCCTCGCACAGACGGAGCAGAAAGTAGGTGCAATGTTGTTTTTGTAAACTGATGCTAGGGGCCAACTCTGACATACACTCAAATGGACACGGGTAAACAGCACGGCGTAGAGCAAAGTGCCCAATCAGCTGTCGCTTTCCATGAGATGCTTTTTAAGAGAGCTTTTAGCTGAGTCCAGATCAAACAGATAAAAGTGTGTGGGCATATCCATTTGTTTTGCTTAAACTGTATGCCTGGATTTGAAGACCGCGTGCTGCACTGTGATGTGCTGGAGAGAAATCAAGGCCATGTTTGCAGTCCTGAAAGCAAAGTAAACTGGATATTGTTCTGCAAATCATTTGAGATGTTTTAAAATCAGCTTTGATTCAGAACGCTGGAGATTCATTGTGTTTGTTCTTTGAAAGCTCCTGAAATGTGCATTCAATGTTAAGTTTAATGACAAACAATATATTTTTGAATAATTATGGTTATTGTAGGCTATATCTGACTTTTTTTTTTAAATGTCATTTGTATTGTTTTGCGTTTTTGAATTAAATAGAAAATTAAACATTATTTACTTAATTTATAAAATTGCTTTATATTTTTGTTTATTTATATATTTATTTATTTGTGGCATAAATAGTTTCATAGCTATCAAAATGAGGACTTATCATACAAATATATCATATAAATTAGCAACAAATTAGCCCTTAACCCAAACTGCATTTTAAAGAGGATTTTTTTAGGATCACTATTCACATTATTGATGAATCATTTACCTTTGAGATTTTTCTATCATTTAAATTTCATGTTTAATTCAGATTTATTCTTGTGGCAAGTTTTTTTTCTAATTTTGTCCTCAGATAAATAAATAAATATTGCATTTATTTATTTTGCATTTTTTTTTTTTTTATTAAACAACATAATTTATGTAGGCCTATTTTATTTTAAATTTTTAAATAACATTTATATCACTTAACAACTTTGGAACAAGGAACAACCTAGGAACAACTTTGTCTCCAAAAGATCGGGCGTACACTGGAGGATGTACTTTGAAACAATTTTCAATTTTGCTAGTAAATTTCACAAATAAAACAAAAAAATTTAACACATTGAATTAAACATGAATTTTTGAAGTAGAAAGACTAATATACATTGTATATTACATACTCCAATAATCTTGGATTATTAAATTATTAATTTATTAATTATTTAATAAATTATTTAAAATGAATTTTCTTTTAGGTTAATTTTCCTATAATAAAAAAAAAAAAAAAAAAAAAATCCTTTGCAGTAAAAACAAGGATTATATATATATATATATATATATATATATACACAGAAATAGTATGGGTACAGTTTAATCTTGTTCTAGTTATAAAGTCAATGGTTGGGAAGGTTAAAGCTGTGCCACAGGAAAGCACAATGTGCATTAGAAATAGACATAAACAGATATGTGGTGTGAGTCAGACTCACACACACACACACACACACACACACAGTGCCACTCAACCCAGTAACTCTTTCTCCAGCGTATCAGTAATTCCAGGAGTCGTTTGGCATAATGGCATTTTGATGATCTGCATGTACTAACTGTTTAGCCAGCAGTAAGGCTGATCAGTGTTCATATTTTCCATCAGCACAGCTTATTGTCAATCAGCAGGAAATATGCCTGACAGACGGCCCTGTGCTGGTGGCCGTAATGTGTATTTATTTCCTGCTTTGATGACTTGGCAGAAAAAGCACATTTGTATTTTCCACTGATGAGGACTTTCAGGCTTTTTTTTTAGTAAAGAAGCTTGATGACTTTAGCACAAACCTCTCCGTTCCTCCAGCCACTGTGACCAGCTTAAACAGGGAGTTTTTCCTGTCAGTACAGCAGTGGAGCTTTTTAGTCTGTGAAAGAAATGAATGCTAGAGGTTGTTTTCGGGGAGTCTTGATCAGAGAAGAGATGGATTCATGTGCTTCATAGATTTTGAGGTCTTGCATGCAGTGTTTACACCTGTCCTTCTATATATTTATTACTTTCTTCGAAGTCATTTCAGTAGGAAAGAATGTGACAGCATAAAAATTAATTGATTTCAGATCTAACATCTATATGTAAATATACATCTATATATTTGTTACATCTATATTACATCTATATATAAATGTACATATATATATATATATATTAAATAAATCCAAAATATATATGTACATATTTGCTGAAATAAAATATTTAAAATATACACACACACACACACACACACACACCCATATATATATGTGTGTGTGTGTGTGTGTATGTATGTATGTATGTATGTATATATATATATATATATATATATATATATATATATATATTAGTCTTTAAGACAATTTAATACAACCATTCTTATATATAATGTTAGGTCCTAACTAATTTAATTGATATATTTTCATATAAATCCAGATTTGAATATTGCAGAAATGACATATTACAGGCTGTGTTTGTAAATGTTCTTTTTTTGTTATTTTTTTCATGAAAATTTAAATACAAAACAACAACATCATTGTCCAATTAATGATTTCTATTTGATTTTCAGTCACTAAACAATGTCTTATATTAGTGATATTTAATATTTAATAATACTGGTTAATGTTAATTCAGGTAAATGAAGTCGATTGTCAAATGAAGCACATTTTAGGTTACTTGACAAAGTATTAATAAAGTGTTAATAATATTTACAGCGAATATGTTACTTAATTTTTTTTTACAGTCTAAATGAGTTATTAACCAACATATTTTTAACCTAAATAAATATAAACGAAATCATAATACACATTTGAAATTGCCTCCAATATTCATATTAGCGATCAACTAGTTTTTACAAATTACAGTAGTAAAATAAATTGAAATTAAATGATAATCTATAACCTAAGGTGGTTGTGGCCCTGACAAAAATATATTACTGTATGATTTCCTTCTGTAAAGAACTCGGGTTAAAATGGGTTAAATCTGGTCCCCTCTGTCCTGGATATGTGGTTACATCCTTGATTTTTGTCCATGAGTTAACAGGATCTGTTTGATGTGTCCGTGTAGCAGAGCAGACAAAAAATTGGGCAGAATTTCAACAGCCAGAAATGTGTAACATTTACAGAGATCCCAGCAAATGTCTCATTAAAGCCGCTCTCGCCTCAGGTCTGTTCTGTTTCCATTGCATTCTCTATCGGCCCGTCCCCAGAAGTGATTATGCTAATTGCTGTTTGATCAGATGATTAAATTATAATTCGATTAATCCTGAGCACTAAATGCTCTGAATACATTTACATCTGCTTGGCTGCGTCAGAGCGCAGGGGCGCGAGCTTTCTGCCATGCAGCCAGTGAGGAGACGAGACGAGCTGACCTGAGACTCACACCCAAATATTAGCACATGCACATGTTTGGAAGAGGCCAGGAACTGAGACACTGGGATACTGTTAGCTGTTTAATAAAACAAAACAATCATTTTAATTAATTATAGTATTTAGACTAGTGGTGAATCAATATCAATATACCTATATATAAACGGTAAAAATGCTGATTATTTAAAATGATTTAAATAGCACAATATGCTAATTAAGGTAATGTCCAAAATTACCTTTTCCTGTTATCTTTCAGTGTGGAATTGATAATTACCCTTCTTCGTTTTTTTTCACTGCCAATGCTCCCATGGGGAATTTATCTGAGCCATAAAGATGGCACGATTCCTCACTGTCTTCACTGTGGAGCTGCTCTTTGTTTTGGTTTGGGTCTTGAGTCATAAACACTTGATTTGAGAGAAAATATAGGTGTCCTGAGTAATTCCCACTTTTCTCTGTGAGCTTCAGGCTTTTTTTAGCTATTCAGAAAACGCTATTTGCCTTCCATGTGATTGGATTTGCTGACATTGTATGGTCTGACATGTTTGGAAGGTAGGATTGGTGGGAATGGAGGTGGAAGTTAGCAAAAACATCATTTGACAGGTAGTTTGGGACATTGAAGGGCATGTTTTAATGTATATAAATAACCAATAAAGTTGACCAGAAATCATGACCTCACTCGTACGGTTTCATACGATTTGTTAAAAATCGTACGTGGCAAATTCGTAGGAATTCATACAAACACCTAACACCTACAGTTAGTTCATACGAATTAGCCACCTCGTAAAATACGTACGAATTGGCCGTTAGATATAATTGCTATTTTAAGTAATGTAGACTGAGATTTTTAGGGAACCAAAAATGCTTCTTCTATGGCTATGTTTACACTACTGCGTTTTCGTTTTAAAACGTATCCGCCATCTAAATACTTTGGTACCTTCGTATACATATCTATGGTTGTACCCAGTGTTGGGGAATGTTACTTTTAAAAGTAATGCATTACAATATTGCGTTACTCCCTAAAAAAGTAAATAATTATGTTATTTAGTTACTTTTTATGGATAGTAATGCGGTACATTACTTTTGCGTTACTTTTTAAAACTGGGCAGGGCTTACTTTGTTTTTTATATAAAAACGTGTGTTTTTGGCAAACGTAAAATCCCTTTCACACCAAAAGTGAAATGAATAAGCCTCGGGCTGAAGGGAAAGAATATTCACGTCTGTACAGCAGAACTCAGAAGAAAAAAGTTCAACACACATCAGCATTAAAAAAGAATAATTTTTGCTTATTAGTACGGTTGAATTGGATCATCGAAGCTCAGCAGAAAAGACATTGGTTAATAAAATGGGATTAAATACATAAAGTTTATTGGTGTTATTTAACATTTAATTATAGCAGGTTTGCATCATATTCTGAGTTTTAATTGATTTTGAGGAATACTGAATATTTTTAATTTTTTTTGCAAGTGAGATGAATTAATACATGTTCAATCTGTCAATCAATAAATGGGAAAAAAAAGTAACTATTTTCTTGTAAATTAAAAAAGTAATGCGCTACTTTACTAGTTACTTGAAAAAGTAATCTGATTATGTAATTTGCGTTACTTGTAATGCGTTACCCCCAACACTGGTTGTACCTGCATGAATTGTCATGTGACATGCGGTTTCAGGTCGTGTAGTGTGGATGGAGATTGTTTCTGAAACACAGTGAAAACGCCAGTGTAAATGAGGGTCGTTTTCATTTTAAAATGCCGTTTTAAAACAAAAACTCACTAGAGTAAAGAGGGCCTATGGCATCACTACGAAAACCCAGTGTAGGGGGAGAGACATTCTAAAGGGAATTTGATTGGACAAATATCTGTG
Source organism: Barbus barbus (assembly GCF_936440315.1). Classification (NCBI taxonomy): domain Eukaryota; kingdom Metazoa; phylum Chordata; class Actinopteri; order Cypriniformes; family Cyprinidae; genus Barbus; species Barbus barbus. The sequence continues at coordinate 17,740,768 of NC_136725.1, forward strand.
TAGTGCAGGATGAGTCATCAACATTTTTGCGCTGTTTTCCCAATATAGAAAGTCTTGTAGTATATATTATTTACATATATGAACACAACTGGTGTAGAATGGACTTTGAAAGAATGGACTGTTTACTCAGAAATTGCTTGTAGCCTACATTTCATAATTAGAAGTGGCACGTAACTCTGACAGTTAACAAGTGAAATTTTGAAGTAGAAAGACTGAGGGGGCATTTACACAAATGAAAAACATTTCAAAGTGTATGTTTTTGAAAACTACAAAAAAAATTGAATTTGTGAAAATGGTGACATTACGCGTTCAGCATAGATGCATAGCATAGATGTGGTTCAGTTGAGAATACGCAATCACTATGAGTTGTTGTAGTACACGTGTCTCTGGGAGACAAGGGGACATCAGCCCAGCGTGAGCAGCCACGACTCGTTTAGCTCTGCCTCGTGTTCCCTCATCATCCGAGTCAGCGGCGCTTTAGATTCAGACATCAGCGGCGTCAGCTCTCGTAATTGATGTAGATCCACGGAGGCCGTTTGATCTCCTTCTCACCACCAGGGAGGCTCTAAACGAACGTTTGCTCTGACATTATTCAGATGATATTCAAATCATCTCACTTAAGAGATGAAAAAAAAAAAAACACAAGAAACTTCGCTTTTCCAGTGGGACTCACGCTGCTCCCACTCTCACCCTTTCCTCGGCATCTGGGGGTTTTCTTCGGCTTTACATATTGGCAATGAGCGGGGGTCCATTAACCCAAACACATCTGGGTTGTGCTTAATATTCATGAGAGCAAATTGCAAGCTGGTTAAATTGACGCCAGGCCCGCTGTAGCCCCAGGGCAGGGACTGGAATTCTGACTCTCCCGGCTGCTGTTCAGGGCTCCCCTGCACGCTCTGCCTTAATTACCTTGAGCCCGTGACGTTCCGTCAAGGTTCCGCAGCCCGCGGGGGGGAAACACCCCTCCTATCCACTGCACAGACAACAGCGCAGACACAGTCGGCCTGCAGCCAACAGAGTGACCCATCCACCCACACCAGAGCCAAGATTTCATCCTCAGAGAGCTGCTGATTTTCCACTTTGCACCATTTAAAGACACTCTAACGCGGCTTTGGATTTAGAAAACTGGTCCCTTTAAACCTGCACATACATGTCAAATTTTTTTTATTTTTATGAATTATACACAATTCATTACAAATATCATTACATTAATATCATTACAAAAATATTTAATTTGTCTGAAATTTAGAATAGAATGACGCAGCATCTTTTACTTCCAAAAAATGGTATGCTATTGCTACATTGTTCTCTCTCTTTTTTTTTTTTTGACAGGTTGTATTGGTTGACATATGCATTTTTTTCTCAATTATACAGAATCAATTCATCATAAAAATACTCGAACCATCCAAAGGCAGAAAGTATTTTGATTTTGCTGGTTTAAAATGGATACCCCCCCCAAAAAATATATATATATTAGGGTATTATAGGTGCAGACTTTTGGACTTGCTACTATGGTAAAACCACACTGTAAAAAATAATAATAATAATTTAAGTTGGCTCAACTTTTTTTTTTTTTTTTTTTTTTTTGCATAGTCAAATAATCCAAATCCAAAAATATATTTGATTTTGTCAAATGTGCAGCTTTAAATGGATAAATACAAACAAATATCATGTTTTTAGGGATATATATTGTGGGACTATGGTAATACCATATTTTTTGTTTGTTCATTTTTTGGTACTTTTTTTTTTTTGTGAATAATATACCTGCAAAATTCATGACTAAAATGTTCAAATCATCAAAACATATTTGAATATTTGATACAGTTTCGGAAGGGTGAGGGGATATTTCAGTTTTAGAAAATACATAATGGTATTACCAAGTTTAACGTATTTAGGCAATTTCTGTATTTATACATGAGCAATTCTTTATAGAGGATCCCAAAAATATCTGAATAAAGAAAAATGTGCTGGTTCAATGCCATTTCCTTATAAAACTGTTTATTTCATTTTTTTAAGTTAAAGATGGTAATACCATGACATTCTGTATGAATTTGGTAATCATTCAGTACCATAGTAAACATTAAACTTCCATGGGAATCATCTGATAGCTTTAGTGTACAGTAGTACTGCAGCATCTTTGAATGGGTTTATTGTGACTTAATATTTGTAAGGGTTAATACCCGAGCCACCATTGCGGTTTGCAGAGTAAATATTGATCGCACATTACTTAAATAAATCGCCTGGCTAGTTTTGAAAAGAGTCCCGTGATGGCTGGTTACACACTATCAGTGGACAAATGCTAATGTGTTTTCAAAAGACACCCATATTTCTGCTTGCCCTAAATGCAATTGTCATTCCGCTCAAATGCTCCTCCTTACAAACGTCCAGTCAGACCTGTCACACTCATATATAACATTTATTTTTGTTTTCAAAGATTTACTTCTCTTTTTGTAACACTGACTTTTAATAAAGCTGCTTTCACAATGCTTAAATTAAATAAAACTGCACTGTAAAATCTGAAAATATGAACTGCCTTAAAGAGCATTTTCTACATAATCAGATTCTAATATGAATATACTGCAATAAATTCAGTTATTTTAATTTTTTTTTTTTACTTTAAAATATTTATTTTCTCTTTTGGAACACTGACTTAAAAAAAACACTTTTAATGTGCTTTAACAGCACTGTAAAATATGAAAATATTTACTTAATCTAATTTTAAATTACTTTTTGGTGACATTTAATATGAGGTGAGTTACATTAATAATATTTACTTTTTTTAAAGTTACTTTGAAAATATTTACTTTAGAATTTTTGTCTAGTTTTTAAATCATTTGTGGGTTTCTAGACTAATATATACATATATATTTACTTAAAATGTTCACCTACTGTATGAAACTACTCACTACTGATCAGTATATAGTTATTATTTAAATAGTGAATATTTTTAATATAGTCTTATTTATATAAAAATATTTTATTTTATATTATTTTCATTCTATACATTGTTAAATGTTAGGCAGACCTTCATCGTAATCGCATATATTGTTAAAGCAAAACGTGCACTCGTCTGACCACCCTGCCCCTAGATCAGCTTGACTTTAAAATGGTCTCTGCCCTTGAGCTGTCACATGCTCACCCCATAAATATCACCCTGAGTCAAGCCCAGACAGGGCCACAGAGGGACAGCGCGTTAGACACTCTCTCAGCGGGAATTTACAATGATCGGCTCTGAAAGACAGAAACAAGCAGCGACAAAGAAAGCGCTCTGTCCGTTATTTCAGGCAGATAAGAATCGCTGTTAATCAAACAGCCTTCAGTGCTTTCTGTAAAAGCCAGATTAATTATAAATTCATATTTGAAGAGTCGTGTCTGGTCGCTCCTATCGTTTAGATTATTGAGAGCAGAATGATTCTAACGGTGTCGCTAAGCATGTGCAGGGTTTTACTATCTGAATTTGAATCAGATTAACAGATGCTGACCATGCAGATTTTTAAAGATGAAGAGTCCATCAGTGCTTGAATCCATGCACAAGCTTTACTGCATGATGTCTGAGGTGCTAAATCACATGCTTCACGTCTGGATAACAGCTGCTGGCTTCTTTATGTCGTCCTCTTGTGTCTGAGGGAATGGATTGATTTATAGTGAAGATCTTTTTGGTTGCTGCATATATTATGATTTTTTTATTAGATGTAAAAGGATATATAATAAATAGAGATATTTAATAAATGCTATTGTAAAATGTATTTAATATTACAAAACATAAATTTGAGCATTTAAACTGTTCACCTACTTGGTTTATTTTTTATTATTTTTTATCTTGACTCATTTCAAATATATGTGACTCTGGACTACGGATACATTTGTAGCAATAGCCAACAATACACTGAATGGGTCAAAATTATCGATTTTTGTTTTATGCCTAAAAATCATTAGGATATTAAGTAAAGATCATGTTCCATGAAGATATTTAGTACATTTTCTACCATAAATATATCAAAACTTAATTTTTCATTAGTAATATGCATTGCTAAGAACTTCATTTAGACAACTTTAAAGGCAATTGTCTCAATATTTTGATTTTTTTTTTTTTGCACCCTAAGATTCCATATTTTCAAATAGTTGTCTCTTGGCCAAATATTGTCCTATCCTAACAAACCATACATCAATGCTGAAAGCTGAATAAATAAGCTTTCCACTGATGAATGGTTTGTTAGGATAGGCCTATATTCATGGAACATGATCTTTAGGCTGCTTAATATACTAATGATTTTTGGCATAAAAGAAAAATTGATCATTTTGACCCATACAATGTTTTGTTGGCTATTGCTACAAATATACTCATGCTACTTATGACTGGTTTTGTGGTCCAGGGTCACACATAGAGATATTTAATAAATACTATTATAAAAAAAGTATTTGAGAAATATTAGATGAAATTATTTGTCTTTTTTATTATTATTATTATTTTTGATCTTGACTTTTTATTTAATAGTAATAATATTGTTTTAATGGAATTATATACAGTGGTAGTTCATATAATATCTGACAAAATGCTACAAGGTATCACTGTATAATCTCAGTATTGACATAAAGTCTTTTAATATTTAATGATTCTTCTTAAGATCCAAAGTTCTTTTTATCCTTCACTGATTCTTTGCCTTATGTTTTGTGTGAAAAAAAGGTTGGATTATCAGTGTTATGTTAAATGCTGAAAGGTATGTGCTAAATGCAGAGTATAAAATATGAACATATTTTTATATGTACCTCTCTTTGTCCTATTAACTCTCTGACCTTTAAAAAAAGATGTTGGGACATGAACATGAATTGTGCTGTCATTGAGAGTAGATTTTGACCACAACCAGTCAAATGGATAAGAATAGGCTGGACTTTCTATTGTCTTTTTTTTTTTTTTTTTGTCTGCTGATTCCACTTGTGTTCTGTTTCTGTGTTTTTTATCTAGGGGAATCAACTAGCTAGAGTATGGGTATAAATATTTTATTTTTTATGTGCTTTTAGACAATACTAGCTTTATCCATGGCCCAGAACTGAGCTCCATTATCTATAAAATACCCCAGGGCACTGAAATTGGTTTTCATGCCCACTATGTCCATCTGAAAATGTAAGTTATAAGTGAACAAATCCATTTAAACTAAAAAAGGGCCTTACTGGTATTACTGTGTTGCAACAGTGCCAGTGGCCATTAAAAATATAATGAAGCAATACAAAAAGTATTAAAATACATGAGAAATTATGTGGTTTCATTAAAACAAGATTCTGGACTCATTCTCTAAATGAAATCATTTTAAAAGTCCCATTGGAGAATTGAGGCGGAATTTGGCCTTGCCTGGATACATTTCCAGTACAATCTATATCAGTTTTATTTGAAAGATTAGTACATTTAGAAAGATTAGTACAGTACATTTTCTGAGCTACCTGAATCTTGCAGTCTGCGAGATTAAGTATTTGAGTTCCAAATCTTTTTTGCATCTATGTAAGTATGTATGATTCTGAACCCTGAAATTAATAGACCAGTGACTAAAAAGTGCCAAGACTAACTGTTTTAATATATTTATGAGCTGTTAAAGTAATTCATCCCTGGAGATGTGTAGACCAGCTGTGACAAACAAGCTGTTAGTTCTTTCATACAGAGAGAAAGAGTCTTGCGTTCTGATGAACTCTAGAAACACTAACCGCACGTCCTCTCCTGTCTCCTGCAGTTCTCAGTGAAGACCTACATTCCAGCTTGTATTTTGTCAATGCATCTCTGCAAGAGGTAGTGTTCGCCAGCACCACGGGGACTCTGGTTCCCTGTCCTGCAGCAGCGGTGCCGCCCGCTACTCTGCGCTGGTATCTGGCCACCGGCGAGGAGAGCTACAACGTCCCAGGGATCCGCCATGTCCATCCAAACGGCACCCTCCAGATCTTCCACTTTCCTCCGTCCAGCTTTAGCAAAGTGATCCACGACAACACTTACTATTGCACAGCGGAAAATCCTTCAGGGAAAATTAGAAGCCAAGATGTTCATATTAAGGCCGGTGAGTGTTTAAAGATATTTACAGATTGTTGCAAGATTCTTTTAAAGCCAAATCGAAATTAGAGTTTTGTGAATTTTAGTAACTGTCTATTTGCTTTGAATTGCATATACTGTAAAATTTCCATTCATTTAGATTACACAGTTTTGGCATGAACATATACACTATATTGCCAAAAGTATTGGGTCACCCCCTTCTAATGAACAGGTTTGACTACTTTAGTAATTTCTATGAGTACAAATCTTAATGTTAAAGCATATAATGATATTCTAGGGAATTGTGTGCTTCTAATTTTATAGCAACAGTTTGAACTACACACATTTTTGTCCTATCAGATTCTCTCTATAAGGATAACAAAAAAATTTGTTATTTCTGCACCACTCGTGTCGCTAAACCAAACTGCAAAACTAATGACTCGTGACTCAGACAGGTTTGACTCGTGCCATCTGTTATTGGTCAGTCAAACAGATAGTTACCGCCCCAAACTCACACCATTGGCTAAGCCAGTGTTGCTATGCTGGTTTAGTCTACTTTTTGGGGAAAGACTTCTTGTCTGCATATTAAGATACTATTAAAAACATAACATATTTTTGCAGTCCATGTTTAAAGTATCAATCAACATGAACTTTCAACAATCAACTTTCTCTCCAGTGTTACGAGAGCCCTATACGGTCCGTGTGGCGGACCAGACCGCGATGAGAGGCAGCGTAGCGGTCTTCAAGTGCATTATTCCTCCCTCAGTGGAGAACTACATCACTGTTGTGTCATGGGAGAGAGACACCGTACCACTTGTCTCAGGTAGGACACTGGATGCGTTTGTGTTGGAACTAAGATGCAATTTTATTTTACTTTAAAGGAACAGTTCACCAATGTCATACCATGTTGCTCCAAACCATTTGCATGAACCACTTGTTTCCATATAATGAAGGTAAATGGGGACTCAAACGTGTTTGACGTCAATGCTGCCATTTGATTTGAGGTTGCATCCACTCAAAGTAATTGTATGCTTCAGAAGACTTGGAATATAGTGCATGAGTCGTATAAACCTTTTTATGATACTTTCATGGTGCTTTTGTGGACCTTCACAGATCCGGTCCTCATTTACTTTCATCATACTGGCCTGGATATTTTTCAGAACTTTTGTGATTTTTGAGGTCAACAATGTGTGATTTTAAACACACCCCTGAAAATCAGTGCAGTTTTAATTTTACTAAGCGAATTTTAGCCAATTACAGTCCTTGCCTTTCTTGGTTTTCCATCAGTTTAACAACCCCAAGCCTGCTCTTGAAAACACATCCACATCTTTAAGTCGTTTCTTGCCCTGTTGCTGACAACGTGAGATTTATTAGTCTCTAACCTGGCATGCTGTCACAGTAACGCTCTTATAAAGAGCTCCTCTCTCGGCTCACGGCTGTCTAATCCTGAAGAAGTGGACGGTGGCAGTCGTGTCACTGAGATCCACTGTACTGACCTAGTTCCCTTCCAGAGGCAGCGCAGTTTTGAAAATCCGTATCAGCTAAATGGAACACTCGTCTACACAACTCTTTCCTTCCCTCAGGGCCGTCGGCTCGTTTTATGGGGCATTTAGCAAATTCAATAAAGAATCAGAAGTCGTTTAGACTGGGGAGCGAGCTGGGACATTTTCCATAGATTTGTCGCGTTTTTCTGTTCGGGTAAAAGACACCAATGAGATATATGAATCTTTTATTCATCTTCAGGGAGTAATGTGACAAATGTTCGCCTGCAGTCTAAATTACAGTCTTTAAATTCTTCAAACATCGCACGTATAATGCTCAATATCAATTTGTGTGCACATTATATTCCTATATGAATGTCGGAGCCCAAGACGGGTCTATTTCAGCGTAGAACAGAGAAAGTGTGTAATAAATCTGACAGATTGCTGTCATTTAATAGCGGCTGTCACAAAATATTAGCTTGCCGCTTGTCTGCGCCCCTTTTCCATGCTAAATATTTCATAGGTAAAGCAATATTCCTGCAAACAACAGTTTAAACACAGTTCACTACATGTGGAACACTTTCGCCACGCTGTCGAGTGCATTTTGAAGGAATCTGTGTGTGTGCTTGGCGTACATTTGCTAATGGCCCCTCTAAAATTTTCTAAAACCTATTCTTCTGCTCTATTCTATAAATGAAAAAGCTTTCTACGGGATCTTGCATGAGGAAAAGTGAAGCTGCTGTATACTTTTTTGTTATAAAATTGTTATAAAATATTCATTTCTATCTGTATTTCTGTCTAATGCATTTGGACTGCATTGGGTAATGAAACGTTTTTGTTTTCAAATGTTAGAATTCCACAACTTTGAGATTTGTACTATTTGATATGCCTAATGTCCATTTCTAATGTCAGTCATTCAAAAGTTAAGGATCATTAAGATTTTTAATGTTGTTTTATGCTCATCAAAGCTTCAGAAATCACTCTAAAATGCTGATTTATTATCTATCTATCTATCTATCTATCTATCTATCTATCTATCTATCTATCTATATTTATATTTTTTTGGAACCTGTAATATTTTTTCAGGATTCTAAATGATTTTGATGACCTTGGTGACCTTTTGATGATTAAAAGGTTAAAAAGAACAGCATGCATTCAAATCATGCATAGAAATAATTTCTGCCATTTTATTGTGTAAAAGGTAAACATTACAAGTCTGATTGGTGATGGATTAGAATCAGAATCAGAATCAGAATGAGCTTTATTGGCGAAGTATGTTTACACATACGAGGAATTTGTTTTAGTGACAGAAGCTCCACAGAGCAACAGAGAGACAGCAACAGGACAGGACACAGATAATAAAGAATAATACAAATATCCAAATAGGCAATGTACAAAACAGCAAAAATACAATATATAATATAGACAATTAAATGTACAAAAAAAGTGTGGTGAATAAATAATAGAGTTGTGTGTTCCGTGTTTTATTGTCAAGTGTTCATGAGATGGATTGCCTGAGGGAAGAAACTGTTTCTGTGTCTGGTCGTTCTAGTTCTCAGAGCTCTGTAGCGTCGACCAGACGGTAACAGTTCAAAGAGGGAGTGCACTGGATGTGAGGGATCCAGAGTGATTTTACCAGCCCTTTTGCTCACTCTGGACAAGTACAGTTCTTGGAGAGTGGGGAGGGTTGTACCAATGATTCGCTCAGCAGACCGGACTACTCTCCATAGTCTTCTGAGGTCAGATTTGGTAGCTGAGTTGAACCAGACAGTTATTGAAGTGCAGAGGACGGATTCAAAGATGGCAGAGTAGAACTGTTTCAGCAGCTCCTGTGGCAGGTTGAACTTCCTCAGCTGGTGAAGGAAGTACAACCTCTGCTGAGCCTTTTTCACAATAGAGTTAATGTGATTGTCCCACTTCAGGTCCTGAGAGATGGTGGTGCCCAGGAATCTGAATGACTCCACTGCAGTCACAGTGCTGTTCATGATGGTGAGTGGGGGGAGTGCAGGGGGGTTTATCATCTCCACAGTTTTGAGCGTGTTAAGCTCCAGGTTGTTAAGACTGCACCATACAGCCAGCTCCTTAACCTCCTGTCTGTAAGCAGACTCGTCACCGTCCTGGATGAGGCCGATCAGTGTGGTGTCGTCTGCAAACTTCAGGAGCTTAACAGAGGGGTCTTTAGAGGTGCAGTCGTTAGTGTAGAGGGAGAAGAGCAGTGGGGAGAGAACGCAGCCCTGAGGAGCTCCAGTGCTGATGGTGCGGGTGCTGGATGTGAATTTACCAAGCTTTACTAACTGCTGCCTGTCTGTCAGGAAGCTGTTGATCCACTGACGGACAGAGGTTGGGACGGAGAGCTGAGTTAGTTTATTCTGAAAGGTGTCCGTGATGATGGTGTTAAAAGCGGAGCTGAAGTCCATAAACAGGATCCTCACATAAGTCCCTGGTCTGTCCAGATGCTGCAGGATGAAGTGCAGTCCCATATTGACAGCATCATCCACAGACCTGTTTGCTCTGTAGGCAAACTGCTGGGGGTCCAGTAAGGGTCCGGTGATGTCCTTCAGATAAGCCAAAACCAGTCTTTCAAATGATTTCATGGCCACAAATGTTAGAGCCACAGGTCTGTAGTCATTAAGTCCATTTTGGGTTTCTTTGGGACGGGGATGATTGTGGAGCGTTTGAAGCATGAGGGGAGTTCACACAGCTCCAGTGATCTGTTGAAGATCTGTGTGAAGATGGGGGCCAGCTGATCAGCACAGGTTTTTAGGCAGGCTGGTGACATACCGTCTGGGCCTGGTGCTTTCCTTCTTTTGTTCTTTCTGAAGACCTGGCACACGTCATCTTCACTGATTTGAATTGTAAGTGTGGGGGAGAGGGGGGTTGCTGTAGGTGATAATGTTGTGTGGAGAGGTGATCAGGGCGGGTGTGGGGTGATTTTTCAAGCCTACAGTACATTCAAATTGTCTGCCAGTTGTTGAATCTCCAGAGCGCTGGGGGATGGTGACTTGTAAATGGTGATGTCTTTCATACCTTTCCAAACTGAAGCAGGATCACTGGAAGATAATTTGTTCCTAAGCTTGTCAGAATAATTCCTCTTTGCCACTCTGATCTCCTTTTCCAGTGTGTATTTGGCCTGTTTATACAAGACTTTATCCCCTTTCTGTAAGCATCTTCTTTGGCCTGACGGAGCTGTCAGAGTGTTGCAGTGAACCATGGTTTGACGTTGTTGTAAGTTAGATGAGTTCTGGTAGGAATGCACATATACTCACAGAAACTGATATATGAAGTTACAGTCTCTGTGAGCTTGTCCAGATCGGTGGCAGTATTTTCAAAAACAATCCAATCAGTGAGAGAGAAACAGGCTTGTAAATCCTGTAAAGTAAATGTAAAATTTCATTAGTCCATCTTTTAAGAGTTCTTAATACAGGTTTTGCAGACTTAAGTTTCTGCCTGTAGGATGGAATGAGATGAACCAAACAGTGATCAGAGAGTCCTAAAGCTGCTCGTGGAACCAAGTGATATGTGTCCTTTATCGCTGTGTAACAGTGATCCAGTATATTTCTGTCTCTGGTGGGACATGTGATGTGCTGTCTGTATTTTGGCAGTTCGCGGGAAAGATTTGCTTTATTAAAGTCCCGAGAATGATTAAAGCAGAGTCCGGGTGTTGTTGCTCACACTCTGTGATCATATCAGTGAGTTTCTGTAAAGCTGTGCTCACGTGCGCTTGCGGTGGAATTTAGACACTCACAAGAATGAACGAGCAAAACTCCCGCGGCGAATAGAACGGCTTGCAGTTAATGAAGATCATTTATAGATCTGAACAGCACATCTTCTTTAACACAGTTACATCTGTACACCACCTCTCATTGATGTAAAAGCACGTCCCGCCGCCGCGCGATTTCCCCGTTGATTCCGTGTCGCGATCTCCTCTGATCAGCGTGAAATTAGGCAGATGTAACGCGGTGTCCGGTATGTCGCCATTTAGCCAGGTTTCCGTGAAACACAGAGCAGCAGAGTTAGAAAAATCCTTGTTTGTCCGGGAGAACAGAAGGAGTTTGTCCGTTTTGTTGGGTAGAGAGCGGAGATTCGCCAGATGGATGCTAGGCAACGGCATTCGAAATCCACGCTGTCGAAGCTCCACGAGCGCGCCGGCTCGCTTCCCCCATCTGTGCTTCCTCCTGAAGCGTTTGACCAGAGTTACGGCCCCACCAACTACAATGTCCAGCAAAACGTCCGAATAGTCAAAATCCGGAAAAAGATTTTGTGGTGTGTTCTCCCGAATGTTCAGCAGGTCATCCCTGGTAAAACTGATCGTATTTGAGTAACAAAAAGCAGGAAAACAAACAATAATTAGTGCTCCTTTAAATAGAAGATTTGAGTTATCCAAGTCCATAGTATAAAAAGTGAGATAAATTACACCTTGATGGTTAGAGTTTGTGAAAAATGCAAATTATGGGCAATAATACCAGTAATCTTTGCCACAGCAAGCACCACTAACTCTGGTTTCATGACTGAAGTCCATGCAGTGTTATTTGGTATTGCACAGGTGTTTTAGTCGCAGGGGATTCTGGGAAGATCTGGTTGCAGGCGGCTGTGTTATGCAGCGGTGAGCCACAGAACAAACCGCTACAGGCGCTTTAGAGAGTCCTTAGCATTCCACACACATGCCTCGCACTGAGACCTCTGGCCAGAACAACCACTAAAGAGAGAGAGAGAGCGATACAGACCCTTTCTGTTCTGTTTTTTCCTCTCTTTCTGGTTCCACCCTGCTCATATTCCGCAGTGAGCAAATGCATTTTGGTGCAGACAGATTGGCGAACATATAAAAATACATTCTGCTCGGAGAAGCTTGTATGTATTGATGTAGATTAAATGCTATAAAAATCCCACCTCAGGCCTTGCTGTGCATCAATTGAAGCTGGTGGCATGCCAGAGATTTTCCTTACCATGTTTTCCAGTTATATTGTTGACATTTTGCAAACCATTGAGCAGCAAGCTGACCGTTCACTGAAAATCACATTTGTTGCCCAACGTGGGGCGTAGGGTGCATTTAACCCAACACCAATTTAATGGAGTGAATCTAACAATGCCCAGCAGTAGCAAATAGATTCATTAGCACTAATCTGCTTCATAAATACTCATAAATGCTCAATATTTTGAGATTGTTTAGCTTGTGGTGCTGAAAGCAATCAATACACTCTTACATTTTGACAAATATGGAAAGCAGAACACCAGTTTTAACCTTTCAAATGTGAAAATATGCTTGAAAACGAAGGAAAAAGGTTGCGTAGCATTCAAAAGGATTGTAGAGGAGCGCTAATGTTTTTAACTGGTCCCACTGCGGCTTTTTTCCTCCAAGCTGGGTGAAGCTGAGCTCTCGCCTCTGCAGTCTGTGTTTGTGTGTATGACAAGCAGGATTGGGGACTTTTGTCCTCAGTTTTCCCTGTGATTGGTTGAGGTATTGTTATCCAGAGAAAAATGGGTCAACCAGCCCGCCGAGGACAGCATGTGTAAACAGGCAAACCGGAGAGAAAGTGGCTCTAGGGTGGTGAGTGATGCTCTCTCCAGCCAAACTGTTTAAAAACCTTTTCTGTACATCAGTGCTCAGTGAGCAGAATTCCCAGAATTCCCAACCCTCTCTCAATCCGTGCGTCTTTTCCACTCTGACAGAGATGAGCGAGGCTTAGCCAGATAAATAAAAGGGATACTCTGAAAAGGAGAAGAAGAAAATCAATATCGGTGTGCATTAATTATGTTGTGGGAGAGAATTATGGGTACACGGAGGGAGACATGCATTTGTGCCTTCGCATAGGAACGGTTCTCAAGGCTCACTGGTTTCTCAGGCATCTGATTAAAGTGATTGTGAGGAGTTTGGTATGATTTCTTAAATATTATGCATTATGTTAATGCTGAATGTTGAAATATTTATGTACAGTGGACTGATGGTTGATATTTGTTGTTGTTTAAGAAATGGTTCTTCATGAAATGGTACTTCATTTACTGTCATAGTCTATGTGAATTCAAAATGAACCCTTTTAAAGTGCCCCTATTATGGATTTTTGAAAATGACCTTTCATGCAGTGTGTAACACAGCTCTAAGTGAATGAAAACATCCTGCAAAGTTTCTCAAATATTCTTAGACATGACGGGATGCTCAGTGGGCCTCATTCATGAAATGCAAGCAGAACAAATTTTTTGTGTAAATCGTGTGTAAAGCCGTTCTGACATAAACTTTCGAATTCATGAAGATGTATGCATTTTCAACATGTTAGTTATTTTTATATTCAGTAATATTCGTCAAAATGAGATTCTAGTAATACTTTATTGATGTGGATCATAGCAACAAAAGCGTCTTAGCTCGAGATCAAATCAGTGTTCACAATAGCCAACAGCTGGCCATTTTCAGAAGAGCATTTTTTCAACTAGGTAAAAACTAGGTGGACATACGTTAATTGAATATTTTTTGCTAGGCCTATTAATCTTTTTTGCATTTTGCAATATACTGGAGCCAAACTTGAAAAGGAAGTACAGAAAATTCCACGGCGTTCCTGGACAAGTAACTTACGCACACACACACACACACACACACACACATATACATACATACATACATACATACAGTATATAAATATATATATATATATATTAGCCCTTTCAAATATACATATATAGTCAGTTTGTTCTTGGTCACTTGAAAGATATTTTGCACAATCCAGTCTATTCTGATTTCAGTTTAATCTTTGTTAAATCGCTCACATCATATGCTGTGTTGATTACAGTTCTTCCCACACAGATGATTAAACCCCAGCTTCAGAATGGATCATATCCAGCTTAGAAAACACATCATAAAAATAAAATTTTGCTTCCCTAAAGACTTAAATTGGAACGTAAAAATTTTCCCCAATCTGGCTAATTATGATGATGTCATAATCCTCATTTGACCTTTGACTCCTTATTCTGCATCTGCAAATCAGTTTCCCCACAGCAGCAGCTAATCACTCTTGAGGAGCGTGTCCATGAGCCCTTATCGTCAGCAGACAGCTGCTGCAGTGTGTTTGAATGGTGGCGACGTTTGTTCAGCGTTCATTGTGCTCATGACCACAGCCCCATAACACACCGCTTCCCTGCTATTGTTTACAGAGAGAAAAGGGAAAAAACCTGGCAGGCATTTTCATGATAATCTTTGAAATGTTCGTGAGTAGGGGAAGAGGATGAAACGTTTGGTAAAGGAAGAGTAAAACGCTCAAGGTTGTTTACATGGCAACACTACACCACGATATTCGAAAAACAAACAAAGCTAACGGCTAACAGCTACAAGGACTTAGCTGTTGTTGCGCTTAACTCTGCAGATCACGTCTGATGTGTGTTTATTCACCGATTTATTAGAAATTCACTGCGCTGGAGACTTGCTAACCTACCTTAGGGTGGATTTAGGTGTTTTTATCAGCAGGGAAACGTCTAGTCAATATCAAGGATAGTTTGCGTTTTAAGTAAAAGAAAAAAAGATCATTACAAAATTACCAATAGCATAAGACAGGAATGCATTTTGGGAGGAGAATAAAACTTCTGTATTCCTCAATAAATAGAAATGTTGTTGCTAGGGTTAAATGACTAAAAGTAAGTAAAGTAAGTAAAAGTTTTCCGCTGTTAGCTATGCAGGTAAATGATTGGCTGACACATTGCATGCCTCTTCTATTTGTAGCCAGTAAAATCTTCTGCGCCATTTTTTTTTAGTAAATTGCCTGGAGAAATTTAACAAAATAACTGAACAGGGAGAGGGGGGGGGGTTGTGTTTCATCTAATTGAGAGCTTCATATTATCTGTGTGGAGAAGATAAGCCCTGTTCTCTTAACAGTTATTACTCACTCTGTTTGTAAGTATGTTTCATCCTTTCTCTGGCGCTCTGAGGTTTCAGGCCTGCTATCTCTCTTCTCCCCACCACAAAGCTTTGCCGCTAGTGCAACTGCTCAAACATGCAAACTCCAAAATGGAGGCCAAATCATGTGACGGTGAGCAGCCATCTTCTGTGTGACTGTGCAGTCAAGTTTGAGTCAAGACAAGGCTGTTCATTGACACTGCTGAATGAACATTTTTAAGGATAAAAGGATAGATTCATTGTGTTCATCATTGACATTGTAACATAGATGTGCATGAAGCCTGATATGGTTGCAACAAATTTATTGTTCTTTCTTCATACTTTCATGTACACTGCACAAAAATAAAATAAATTTAAATGTAAATTAAAAAAAAAAAAGTGATTACAGAAGCATTTTTACCAATGTGGTAAGAAAAAAATTAAAATGATTTTTTTTTTTTAAACAATAACTTTTTTTACAATTTAAAAAAATAAAGTAAACTTTAAAAATACATTATTATTATTATTACAATATTATTATTATTAATGCAAGAGAGGGTAATAATAATAATTAATAATAATCAAATATATTTAGTGGCACACAAGGTGACATTTTTGCAGTGTGTTTTGTAGACTCATCACTTGAAGCCAGAGGCACCAGACACCAGTTTCTTTCCACAGATATGAGTCCTGATATGAATATTGTGAACATATGGTGAATCATTTATGAATGACTAACCCCAGATGCTGCACTTGTTAAAATGTGTTAAAATGTATAAATGCGTTCTCATCTGAACCTGGATTTATAATTGATGACATCTGACATTTGTTTTAAGGTTTTTTTTTGGCTCAAGTTGTTTTTGAGACTCTGTGTGCCTATTGCACAAATGAAACCACCTGTGAGTGCTGTATTATTTTCCGGGATATAATGACATGGACAGGTGTGCCATTTGGCTAATTAAAACCTGTTTCTATGCAATCAGTCAGGGTTGCGTTTACCAAAAATACTGAGCGGCTAAATGGATCATCTTAGACTGATTAATTTATATCTACATATTTACTTAATACTATTTTCAATGAATTAATTAAAAATAATATTAAATCTACATAAAATATATGTTAGATGGAAAAAATGATTGTGGAAAATAAAGAATATATATATTTATTGTATATGGAATTTTAAGTTTGCTATGTACATTTTTTTCACTCGGACATTTAAAATGATGTTTTGATGTATAAATTGTGCAGTGACTTTGCACCTGTCTTGAGGTTAGGTTTGAGCGAGTCAGCATCTAGACTCTGGACAAACACTGGTGAGTGATGGGCACACTCTTCAAACAGCTTGTGTTGCTGTTGTCACGGCTGTGCTCTGCTCTTCTGTGTGGGGTGCACTGAGCAGATGGGTCTCGGCAGATTAGATGGACAGATGAGTGGAAGTCGGTGTTTGTGGGGGAGGGGTGACCTCAGCATGCTGACCCTTGAGATATAAGATTTAGAGGAAAAGGGGAATACATTGAACCAACATGTGTACCGGGAAGTCATTCTCTGTACAAAGCCATCATGTTTTTTTCCACTTTTTTCCTTTTCATTATGTAATTGTAACACACAATTATGTGTTTTTTTTATTCTTATATTATAATTATGCATTGTAATTATTCTAATATTATAATTTTAGATGTTGAATGAAATATTTTATATATATATATCCTATGGTCCTATGGTGTGACAGCAAAAATGTAGGGGAAAAAAACTCAACACAATAAATAAGAAATGAGAAAAAA
Organism: Barbus barbus; assembly: GCF_936440315.1. NCBI lineage: Eukaryota > Metazoa > Chordata > Actinopteri > Cypriniformes > Cyprinidae > Barbus > Barbus barbus. The sequence goes on from NC_136725.1 coordinate 17,757,892, forward strand.
TTATCTTCATTCTAAGAGTTACAAATAGCATGAGAGAGGTTTATCTTCAATGTTAGAGGTTTTTTTTTGTCACATCATAGGACACATTGATACGTTAGCTACCCATATATATATATATATATATATATATATATATATATATATATACGTGTGTGTGTGTGTGTGTATGTGTGTTGGTTATTATTATTTTATATTTATATAGCTATTTTATGATGCATATATAAAACTTTTATTTTATGATATATTTTAGATATGTATCAAGTTACCAAGGGTATGTGTGTGAATTTAATAATAATAATAGTAATAATAATAACTATTATTATTATTATTTCTAAATAACATTATATTATATTATACGATTTGTTGCCATCACAGGAATAAATTACATTTTAAAATATATTAAAATAAAAATGTATTATTTAACATTTTAATAATATTTCTATTTTTACAGTATTTTTGATCAAATTAATGCAGCGTTAAATAAACATAAGAGACTTCTCTTAAAAACATTAAATAAACTTAATTAATGCAGACTTGTATATGTTAATATTAAATTAGAAGATGTTATATTATATATAAAAAAAATAATACATAGTTTTTGTGTTTTTTTTCATTACAGCGTTAAGGAAATAATGGAAAAAAGGCTAATTTCAACTCAAATTATTAATAGTCTTAATGTTCATTGTTTAGTTTAAAATTAAGGAAATGTTTCTAATTGACAATCATTAAACATCAAATTTTGTTTTATTCTTGCTCTATTTTTGGACTTCAGTTGAAGATGGCACTGCGTACAGTTCCCCTCTGTAATGGTGATGCCACTTGTCTCATAAGTAGGTTGAAACATGGACCCCTGGGATGCAATTCAGGGCCACACAGACAGTGGCCACGCGGAGTAATTAAAGTGTCCACATCCAGACAGCAGATCTGTTGGTGTGTGGTAATCCGCCTGGCATATGGAGATGAACAGAATTAACGCAGAGACAAAAACAAATGAATTAAAGCGTCCAGAAGCTTAAAAGCATATATTTGGTTTTTGGTGACCTGTCAGGATTCTCCGCCTGCTGAAACGCTCGCTGACCCAGAGCATAAATGTGCTTCAGGAGAATCTATGACATAGATTTGATTTGAGTTGTTCCTGCAATTGATCATATGTTGCCTGGATAATATTGGCATTGATGGTTCCATAAAGAACCTTTAACATCCATAGAACCTTTCCAATGCACAAAAGGTTATTTACAGTGGAAAAAGGATACTTCGATTATTAAAATATTCTTCACACTAAGAAAAAAAAAAAAAGTGGTTTTTTTTAACCCTCTGGTGCTGCTTGCGTGGAGGTCAATTTTTTTTTTATTTCAATAAATATTTATTTACTATATTTTGGAGGGTTTTTTACTTAATGTTTTGTATTTTTAGGGTATTTTATGGTAATAAATTATATTTACGGAAATAATTGATCCATTTATGAAAATGAAATTTCAGATTTTAACGGTCATAAATATTGATTGCTTTGGAGTCAAAATTGTTCTCTTTTTAAAGAAGACACCTGACAGGTTATTGCAGAAGTGAAAGACACAAATGTTATAGAAGTTTAAGTTTATTATTATAAGAAATGCACAAACGCTATTTTAAAATTTTATATGAAATATATTTTCTAAAATGTGTCTTACTCTAAAACTGTGTAAAAATCAAAGCTATAAATCTTAATTCTGTGTTCCAAATTTTAAGTTGATATCTCAAAAAATTAGCTTCCAGTAAGATTTTGTTAAAGCGCAGTACCGAACATTTCCACTAGATGAAATTCACTTCCCATTCATTTCCAATGCGGACATATGTTACCTCGACCATTACAAGTCTGCCTATTTTTCCAGGACCATTTAACCTTTTCGAATCATGTCCATGAGTTTTGTGTGTGTGTTCACAGACTGAGTGCCAAAATCCTTAGCAAGTTTCGGAACACTCGGTAACACAAGTTTCGTTTGTGGTAGTCATTGTGATGGTGCATATTTTTAACATTTATTCGCCTTCATTGAGTTGTCCATAGTAAATGAACTAGATCTTTGTGTGTTTTTTTTTTTTTTTATATATAAGAAATCATTTTAAAGTAAGAAAACATACCACAGTATGTATTTGCCGTTTCTGGGCCTGCATAGTGACCGGGGGTGGGCAGAGACAGATCACTTCTCTCCATGGCAGTAAGTCAGGCCGTTAATGTCTAATTGGCACCTAATGAGTGACTGCGGTCTGACAGCCTCTGAGATCCGCTCTCATTACCTCTTCAGAGCCCACAACATCTCTGACTGTGCTCATCTGAGCGCCGCGGTTCATTTTTAAACTCTTTAAACCATCAGGTCAGTGTGTGATATTAATCAGCCAAATCAGGATAAAATACTCTTATTATCATCATCATTGTCCTCTGTTAACTCACAGATTCATAACTTCAGAGTATATTAGGGAAGTAATTACATCAGTTTTACACAGATTTGAGGATTTTATTTGAAATACGGCAATTTCTTGTTTCCGTCAAAAGCTTCTTAGGTTTATTTTAAACTCGTGCCTGAGCCAAAGCAAATATAATACGTGTATCTAGTTACATACTATAGGATTATAGAGATTAAGCTTTCTGTGTATCAGCCAAACATAAAATAACATGTGTTTCAATGTTTTCAAGCCTCTAATCTGACAATTGTTTTTGCAGATTTCCACAGGATAAGACATCTGCTTTAAAAAAAAAAACCCCACAATAATACCTAAATCTCTAGCTAGGATTAACTGAAGTGAATTTAACCTCTGTAGATTTTTGTTTATGTACTGTAAATAACACTGATTTAATCTGTATTCAAGATACAGAACTCCAGTGTAAAGATAAAGCATGCCCTTTAACTACTATTTTACACTTTATGTTAGCAAAGAACATTAATATTGTGTAAAAAAAGAAAAGAAAAAAGGGAAAGTGTTTAGAGGAAGTTTTATTAGCATTAGAGTTATTAGCATTGTTGCTAAAGCTAACTGTTTCTTAAACTTTTTAGGCTGCTAGTTCTACAAACCGCTAGTCAGTTGCTACCTTGGTTTTCCTAAGAGACAGAGCCTCCGGCCTAGCTGTGTTTAATGAGTAAAACTGGGTCAGCAGGATTACATGATTGTTCTAAAATTGATCTAATTCACAAAACAATGTTTGCTCACAGGCAGAAGCTGAACCTGCGCTGAGTTTCTCATCTAGCTGCTTTCTTAACTCCGCTGTATGTGCGCTAACGTGCCTCCCGCACAAGTTCATCTGCATAAGATGATACAGTAGCGCCTCAGGATATGAACAGATGGGAGTGTTTAGCAAACTCACAGCCCACCTTCTCCCCCGTCGCAGTGCGGCACCCCCCATGGGCGCTCTGTTAACCTGTCACTTGTCATCACAGGAGATCCAGGCACCATATGCCCAGAGCACCAGAACCTCACCAGACATGAAAGCGGATGCGGTGAGGAGCAGGGGAGCTTCTTTTTTGTGGCGTCTGTTGTCGCGATCAAAGATCTGTCAGTTTGCTCTGCATAATGTGGAAAACTGTTCTGATCATGCCACGTCTGCTTCTTAGATTGATCTCTGGGAGATGTTACTAACTCATTGATCCGCTGCAGACACCTGTGAGAAACTCCTGTTGAATAGTTCAGATCTGAGAGGCAAAAATTGTGTCTCTCATCAGCATTTGTGAGTAGACAAACAGGATAAGTGACACTCTGATCTCAGCTTCATTTATTTATTTATTTTACTATTATTAATTTGCTAGTATTTTTGGTTGTTTTAGATTTGTAATACAGTGTACTATATAAACAGTGTAAATGGTAAAAAATACTATTGGTTTATTGGCACCATTGGTTCAAATAGGAAGTTTAAATAATATTAAATATTTACTATACTATTTATGCAGAAAATGACAATTTTGTCATCATCTGCTCATGTTGTTCCAAACCCATATGGCTTTTAGAAAAAGAAAGAGAGAACAGAAATTAGAAAAATGTGCAAAGCAACAAAATTATCAAAAAGTGGTCCATATGGCTTATATGCTATATCACAAGTCATATGACTAAAATCATATGACTTGTGATATAGCATGTAAGCCAAATAATATCAAGTCGTATGACTAAGTCATTATTCACCAAAATTCTGGACAGTAGCCTTGCTAATATCTCCTTGCCATGCAAGTATTGTTTATGATCCATAAACAAATTTGTCTATTGAGTCTGATCTTTTGTGTAAATATGGTTCTGGAGAATTAATTTCAACAAAAACCAAAACATTATTCGATTAACTAATTCCTCAAATATTACTGTAATGCTAGCACTTTATCAGTCATATTCAAAATTCAATATTTGTATTTTCAGAAGAAAATGTGACTGGTACTGGCCTGTGCAAAAGCGGTGAGTTGTTGCCATTGATGAGCAGTCGCTAGGCTGTTCCGTGTGGTGTATTCTCAAAAAGTGACACGCTTATAAGTGCCATTCATGTTTGTAGCACTAACGATGTGGGACTACTTACAAACCAATGTTTAATATTTAGTAGTGCTGTCAAGTCGATTAATCGTGATTAATCGCATTCAAAATAAAAGTTTGTTTTACGTAATATGTGTGTGTACTGTGAATGTCTATATGTAAATACTCACTGTATATGTATATATGTAAGAAACATTATATGTATATATATTATATTCATATTTATATATGATTTATATTTTATAAAACTTTAAACTTAAATATATACATGTATGTGTGTGTATTTTTATACACGTATACAATACAGTATACACAGTACACACAATAGGTAAACATAAAATGTTATTTTAATTGCGATTAATCAATTTGATAGCTCTAATATTCAGAGTTTAGGATTTGTATACATATACAGCATGTATATGCACAATAGTGATAGTGTAATGTAATTATTTGTATAATTGTTTCACTGTACACTTTAAAAAAGCCACAAGATTTTAGATATTCCTGTTTGTAGCACAAACGTGGTCACATACCAGGATTTTGTATTCATATATGATATGTACCTAACAAAAATATGTTCTACGAATGTTTTCTAATGTTTCCATTGAGTTATGAAAATGTTATTTCTGTTTTGTGAACATTCAAAACGTCCAGTTTTTTAATGTTGTAAAAGCATTGTTTCGAATAAAAACGTTGAGGGAACATTCCATTTCATTTTGCAAACATAATGGGAATGTTACTTTTGGATGTTCTCTGAACTTTCTGAAACAAGTAGTAACATGTAAAAGCCGTAAAAATCAAACATTTCATTAATGATTCATAAATGAAGTTTTTTGTGCTAATGCTTTGAACCAGAGAACTTTGAACGCACATTCCTGGAAGAATGATTGTTTGCAACTTCGTTCTGAGAACGTTCTGGCCAGTATATGCAGTAGTGAGTGTGATGTTTGCCCAAACAGCCACTACTAATTAAACCTAGCAGTCATCTTATTTATTTTAAATTTCCCCCCACAGCGCCAACTTGATGTGGCGAGAAACACGCCAAGGGCTTCTCGAAGCACACAGGCCTGCGCCGTCCGATTTCAAACGGAGTCCATCAAAAGAGCTCCATGTATAACATGCATAATGCATACAAAATTCTACTCCGAATGTTCAGTCGCATGAATTTTGAGTAAGATATTGCTGGGGGCTTGACATCCTCAGAGGCAGGGCCCTAAAAAGGGATTATTTTCTCTCTCTCTCTCTCAGAGCTTATTCCTGCGAGGAGGAGATGGCGAGAATGTCTTGGTGCAGTAGCCCAGTGTCACATTGCTCTGATCTGCCTCCAGCAATCCCACCGCCCCCCAACCCCCTGTCTCCACCCGCTAATGTCACATCCTACGAGTCACTCCGCTGGTTGCCATCGTAACCGACTCACCTTCCTCTCGCCTGTCACATCACACCTAAAGAGACCGATACGTCTCATAGTGAAGAGTCAGATAGAATGCAAACCGTCTCTGAAATAGCTAAAAGCTCTTTTTTTGTTCACTACGTAGCCGGAAAAAAGAACAGCTGTCAAGGAAAGAGAAAGAATCACGGTTTTGCTCGAGAGAGGCTGTGGAGGGAGGGGTGTTCTGAGTAGAAAGTGGGTGTGTCAGACATGACAACCCGACTTTTGCAAATTTGCAAGCTTCACAGGACAGCTGTATTCAGCAAAGGAGCGTCTCGCTCTATACTGTCTGTCTGCCTGCCATACGAGCGCAAGCTGTCTTGTGCATCACAGCGCTGCGGGCGGCAGGCACCAAGGAAACACAGCCTTTTGGCACCTGGGCGTTTAACCTGCATTTTACTGCATGTGCTGACAGGCAATTAAACCGTAGCCAGGGGCTAATTACCTCAGATAGCAGCAGCTGCGCGGTTGGGACGAGAGGTAAAATTCGAGCATGTCAAAAATGGCGTTGTTCGCTTAAATTACGAAGATGCGCGTTGCTATGTCCAACGGCGTAAGCTGAAAGATCTGTGATTTGGTGATTTATGCGATGTGGGTTCTTGGAAACTTTCACACGTTTTTGCACGAGGGCAAATGTGGCTTTTCAAGGGAAGATGTAGAGAGCTAAAAGAACAATGTCAACTCCACAAAAGCGTAATGGAGTAATTGTCGGTCTCCACAGTAACATTCAATGCACATTGTTCAGGTGGAGCAGCTGACAGAAAGACCATTACGTACAAACCCTGAGAGAGAGAGAGAGTCTCATGTGGTTAATACCCCCATTTTTTGTGTCCTTTTCATCATGTGCAGTGCAAAACTGAAGTATGAACTGTTTGTTTAGCTGTAGAACTAACATTTTCTGGTTAGTTGAGCTTTCTACTTTGGTTTTAAAAAGCAGACCCTTTGACATTTTGATCTGACCTTTAAATTTTGTCGATTCTAATATAATGTAGTCAGTTTGATTCAGTCATCTATATTGTTAACTGTTTATTTTTGAATGAAACTTATTTAAATTCACCATTTAAAGCATTTTGTTTTTGCCTACACACACACACAGCTGCATAGTGTCACAGTGAGTTTAGCATGGGAACATGCAACCCATATTTTCTTTAAAATATTTAGAAATTGTTTGTAATAATAAATAATAAACAATATTTAATAATAAATTGGAAATTAATAATAATAATAATAATAATAATAAACAAAGACAAACAAGTGTACTGTTTTCATTTATTTATATATTTATTTTACACATTTATTATGTTTTTTTCTTTTTTAAATAGTCAGTTTTGCATGGGAAAGTGTGACTCACATTTTCTTAAAATATTTAGAAATGGTTTGTTTAACAGAATGGTAGATAGTATTTAATAATAAATTATAAATACTAGGGGTGTAACGATATCACAAACCGAACTGAAAGATCATGATACACCACCCACGATACGAATTACGGAACTCTCGTGGCGTACCGCGGTACTCTCACGCCCCCTGCTGCCCATTGTTGAGGTTAATGGCACTTATCTCTAACTATTAATTTAAACTAATTTTTCTTTGCTTACATTTGATTAAATTGTATTAGTAACGACTAATAAGAGCTTTTTAATTTTTGTTCTAAATATTATATTCTAAAGTTTTTGTTTTCCAAGTGCATGTCAGGTGACTTGGGAGTGAGCGTAACACTCGGTTGCTAGTATATGCAGGATGGCTGCTTCTCATAGTACTGAAATTGCAGATCCCCCGGACACATTTAAGTGTCCTGTATGGGAACATTTTGGTTTTCCATTGGAGTACAGGAATGGAATTCATGTCGTAGACAAAGCGCACACAATCTGTCGTAACTGTTTCACAAAACTCTCTTATACGACAGGAAACACGTCTAATATGCAAGCACATCTCCGGAGACATCACCCCAACATTGATATAAGCGGCACACGTAAGAAGCCTCAAAAACAGGAAACTTTTCCCTCTGCCTTTAGAATGAAGCTACAAGCCAACTCCGACCGTGCTCAAACAATTACAAAGGCAATAGGTGTTTTCATGGCGCTAGATATGCGGCCGTTTTCCATTGTTGAGAACGACGGCTTCACACATTTGCTAAGTGTGTTGGAGCCAAGATAACAATTACCGAGCCGACCGCATTTCAGTCAGAATGTGCTGCATGATGGTGTTTTTGAAAAGTAACTTAAAACTTCCAAATGTTTCTTAGAGTGGACAACCCAGTGTTTATTTTTGACTAGAGTACATTGGAGTTTATTTATTTCATTTTAGTTTACTTCAGGCAAGCTGACTTCACTAAAGAGACAAATGTTTATTTCTGACTACCTACATTGGAGTTATCTAATTTTAGTTTACTCAGGTATGCTGACTGCACTAAAAATGTGAAGCCAAAGTTAATAAAGAAAAAGTTAAGTCAAGTTATTGTTATTATTGAGTTAAGTGAATCTACTGTATTGTTCCTTAGCATTGCTGGTAAAATGACATGAACCCTACCCCCACAGCAAACCGAACCGAACCGAACCGAACCGTGGCTCCAAAACCGTGAACCGAACCGGGCCACTGGTGTATCGTTACACCCCTAATAAATACAAAAAAAATTGACAAAGCAAGTGAACTGTTTTGTTGATGTTTTTAAAATTTATTTTTGTGTTTTGTTTGTTCATTTACACCAATATACACCAAATTATAAATATTTTATTTATATTCATAAAATACAATATATTTTTGTATATTAAATTGTATACGGTATGTATTAAACAGTCATTTATTTATTATTATTTATTTCATTTTTATATACAACAAATTATAAATTGTAATATACATTTTATACAACATGTAATATACAAAAAATCTAATTGAACCAAACAATCCACTTGCTTTCTCTTTTTTGAAAATCGTCAGTCATTTTGTATGCAGACTACTGCGTTTAGTTGACATGGGGAAATGTTGTCCGAAAGTCCCAAGATGCACGTAGTCCCGTCTGTTCCTGTTTACTCTGACGGGGATGGCAGTCCTGCCAGCAGTCACGAGGGGATGGAAACTTCCCCCTGGAGCAATTAAAACCTGAGCATAATTGACAGGGTGTTATCACACTTCATCTCTCCACTAACTCCAGGAGAGAGAAAGGTGCACAAGGATTATTTGCAAATAAACCTGGTCATCAAATATCCATTTAACAGAAAACACATTGAGGTTCACTGGCTCCTTTAAGCTGATAGAGATTCTGTATCTTGTAATGTGTGAGCATCAGAGCGGAAACCTATTTATTTACATTGCACATGCTTTTATCCAAAGGGACTTACCTTGCATTCAAAGTACATTTTATCAGTATATAATGAAGGTAAAATGACATCAAAAAGATTTGCATGCGCAGGGTAAGATTTGTGAAAGTGTACATAAGATAGCAAGCGTAAATTAATTTGGCATGCGCAAGAAAAGATTTGTAAAAGTGTAAATCACATTTCAAGCGTAAGAAAAAAAAGATTTGCAGCCTTTTACAGATTTTTGTAAGCGTAATTAAGGTATTGTGAAACTGCAACTTCATGCTAAGGCAAAATAAATATGATCTGTATTCTTCTGACTTCCATTTTTCTGCGCTTACGCTTTTGGCACTGTTGTTTCGCCCAAATATAGCCAAAAGTATTGCAAGCCTGTGCACAGCGTTTTGCAAGCGAAAACAACCATATCAAGAGCTGCAATACGGATTGACCGCATAAAACCAATATGTGTGTGGAGAAAAAAAATTGTTGCAGCGGTCTAAATTACTTCTTGTGTGCGTAGGGCAAAATGTTCCCCAAATAACCCGCTATTTACGTCTGCGTCTTTGGCACGATTCTCTCACTGATTGCAGAATTGCAAGCGCGAGTGGAAGACGGGACCTTCTTCTTGCAGCCAATCAAATGAGGCTCTCGCTGACTCTCGATTTACTCTTATCTGATTGGTTCAATAAACACTCCAGACGTGAGAACATATCTTTATCTTAATTTGACTCCGCGTCATCCTTATTGGTTATATGGTATTTTTAATGCACAGATACATATTAAAAAAAATTATTAATAATTAACCGGTATACATACGTATATATATATATATATATATATATATATATATATATATATATATATATATATATATATATATATAAACTGTTTTTATAGTAAACAGACAAACAGCATAGTGTCAGACATTATTCATTTTTCCTGAATAATAATGTGCTGATGTGCAGCAATCTCTATGATTGAGTTTACAGTAAATCTCTTGATTTAAACCAGTGCTGTACTGTAACATATTACAGACACTATGAATGTTTGTATGAACAGCTGGATTGAAGATCAGTCCTCTTCAGATGTAGAGAGCAGACAGGGAGTGTGTGTGTGTGTGTGTGTGTACAGTATCAGGATGGAGTGTGTTACCCTGACAACAGCAGCTGCTGTCAACATCTCACTCTCTGACAAATGATGCTTTTTACAGCCGTTTTAATTGCATGTTAATTGCATTCCATCTCTCTCTCTCTCTCCTTCTGATAAAGACACTGATCAAACTGAAGCTCACTTATTAGCATGATTAGGCTTTATTAAACACCTGGGTCTCTCGCTCCGTTTTTTTTTTCTTTTCAGGAAACTCCCCCCTGTATTATTTCATATAATGTGGTCTTACAACAGGACCTGTATTTTGCTTTTGTGCTACTGCTGTTGCATAAACTAAGAATTGTGCCGACTCATCTTGAACAGGAGCGCTTCACAAAAATGAAACGAAAGTCAGCGAATACATGCCTCACAGACTTGATAAATATATATATTAAAAGCTTTAAATTACTACTTAATGAAATAAATAAAAACAAAAACTCTTTCATTATAATCCGTGAAGATGCACTTCTCTCTAAAGGCGCGTCTAATGAAGAGATGGCGAATCAGGATCATCATCTTCATCTTTGCGACACTGACACAGAAAACACAAGTTTTTTAGTAAATAATTCAAATATATCCTTACTATTTCCCCCCGACACATTCATGGTAATTACTTTTGCTGGGGCTTTGCAGCAAGCTTCAGCCTATTGCATGCATTTGAACGCAGAACTCTTCATCTGCGCTGACGGCTCTGTGCTGCTGCGGGACTCTAAACACCGTCGAGTCGCTCTTGACAGTCGCGGCACGGTCTCGTGTTGTTTCCACTAGCGCGGCAATTGTTTTTTATCACTAATTGATGGATGTCTAAAATATAAAAATAAGGAGAAGCCTAAAACAGGCCTGAGGCCCGGCCCCCATCTGAACTATGACATGAAAATTGTCCCGAAGCCCGGCCCTAGAGGTGTAAAAAAATGAAATGCAGGGCCCTAGCGTTCCCCTCGGTAGAAATCACGTTTCCCCCTCGAGGGCCCCCCCCCCCCCATCATCAGGCCCTTAGAATCGTCCCCCACTCTTACGGCACCCCTGCTACTAGGTACTTATACTATATTGACTGGGTTAAATAGAATTGCATTACTAAAAAGAGACTAAAATACAATTTTCATTGACTAAAACGTCATCAGTTTTTGTTGACTAAAACTAAACTAAAATGTCATCAGTTTTTGTCGACTAAAACTAGATGAAAATAGTCATGGATAATTCTGACTAAAATAAGACTAAAATGTTCAGACTTTTAGGCCCCGTCCACACGAAGACGCGTTTCGCTGTATACGCATAAATTTTTTACCGTATAGGCGTTTCGTCCATACGAATCCGGCGTTTTCGAAGAGTGAAACCGATCATTTTTTAAACCGGGTCCCAGGGTGGATAAATTTGAAAACGCCGTTTTCGTGTGGACGGCGAATCCGTATATTTTCTGAAACGATGACGTCATCAGCCCACGTCTCGCCCCTAATCAGACACCGCTACGTCACATAATAGCGACAACAACAACAACAATGTTAGACTACGTGCCTGTGTTCGTGCTGCAGAACCCACTGAGCTCATTAACTTTATTAAAGCAGAATCTTCTGCTTTGTGTGTTAGTTTGTATTCAGCGCGCAAGGTTTACGCACACGGTCCAAGTCTTCTTCTCTGTTTTTTTGTGTATTTCTGTGGCAGAATTACAGCGCCACATATTGGTCTGGCATGTGTACTACATCGTTTTCAGTCGGTTTCAGTGATTCCGTGTGGACGCAGATATTTCGTGAGACGACTCCATGTTTACGGAATTTGAGAAAAAAAAAAAGATCGGATAGGGAGAAATCTGGCTTCGTGTGGACGTAGCCTTAGTTGACTGAAACTTGACTAGACTAAAAAGAGTATGAACGTGACTAAAACTAATAAAAACTAAAATGACAGCTTCACACAAAGACTAGACTAAAACTAAAATTAAAACAGGCCGCCAAAAACAACACTAACTGACTGTTTATGTTAAAATATCTGTGTGATATACATAGTCCTCAAAAGTTTGGGGTCAGTATGAAGTGAAGACTCAAAAGACTCAGTGAATCACCTTTTGAACAGCTGCATTGAAACACTTGACTATAGTGAATCAGCGTTATCAGATACTCACTGAAGGCTCTTCTTTGCAGTTCACATTGCAGACAGGCCACTGTCAGAGGCGAGCTGGATCGTTACTATTGATCTCACGCCATTGTTCGGTGAACACACTCTCACACACACACACAAACCAATTAACTGCTCAAATACCTTACAGGATGTTGTCAGAGCCAAGGGAACAGATTCATGTTGACTGTGTTCAGTGTTTTCGTGTGTCATTTAGAAGGTGACACCACATGTGTGATACTTTATCTCTACAATAGAAAGCAGATTTTCCCTTGTTCTTACAGAGCGTAAAGTAAAGGGTTAAAATTGTATTGTGGGATATGCATTGAGGTCGATGAGGAGCATTGTGTGGCCTGGCTTTGCTACTGTGTTTAAAGGAAAGGGGAAAATGTGAGATTGCTAGAGGGAGAAACGGAGAAATCAGCTTTACAGGAAGAGAAAGGAAACCAGTAACCTGTCATTTCGACACAGTTAAAGCACCTCAAGAGCTCCTACTATCAGATTAAGAAACTGGGGCACACGGCTCCCCTATCGGCTCTTCTGTAAGTATATTCATCCTCGATGCCTGGCCTTTCGCTGCACCATCTCAAATACAAAACGGCACGGGATAGCAGTGCTACCGAGTTAATAATCTCATTCTAAATAACCTGAAATGTCTTCTCCTCATTCTCAAGACAAATACAGCAGCACATTTAGTGTGACTGTTAGTAGAAATGTAATTTGCTCCCGCTGAAGTGTATGTTTGAGTAAATGGGAGATAGCTGCAGAGCCGGGCTCTGACAGAGACGTATGTGTGTGTGTGTGTGTCTGCTGCAGTCGGCACACATACACACAATTATTTTCCTTTTGTCACTGAAGACAAGCTGTCTTATACTAGCACTGCTCGCATGCAAAGGAACAGATAAACAAGTACTTCGCATATCTCTGCAGTGTGATGTGTCTTGCTGGATTCGGACGGAAGGGATGGAACAAATGGGTGCAGAAGATTGCGATGTGGTGGGCTTTTCTTAGTCTTTTCAGTTTCTTTGTCTCAAATTAATATATCTGTAATTATAATATTTTTTTTTTGCATTATGTATACAATTTTTTTATTATAATATATGACTTTTCATAATGTATGATGTATGAATTCAAATGTTTAATAGTGTATAGTTTAATAATAATTTGTAAATTACTTCAGATTTTTTCTGATATTTATTTCTATTAATTTTTATTTATTTTTAAAATACTATTTTATTTAAATGCTGTATTTTTTACATTTAAAAAGTATATATATATATATATATATATACATAATTTTAAAATATAATAATTATATATAATACATAATATAAATGATCAAAATTACACATATTTAGATTGTTAAAGATTCTCTATGTAAATAGATGTTTATATACGTTTGTTTAAATTATAATCTTAATTGTTTTATTTTATACATTTTTAAAAAAAGAATGTGTGTACAAAATGTTTATTTGTGTAATTATAATTTTTTTATTATTATACAATTCAGATTAATATTAAAGATTCTATATGTAAATAGATGTTTTTGTAAGTATTATTTTTATTATTTAAGTAGGGTATTTCTTTTTTTACTTGTAAAGCGATTATTCACACACACACACGCACACACATACACATACATATGTAGTTAAACTAAACATAAAAAAGGACCAGAGTAGAGTAAATTTAACTCCAATTTAATAAAATAATTTGAAATTTAGATTTACTTCCTCATGCTAGTGGTTTAAAAATCAGACAGCTCATTAATCTTTGCTTAGACAAAACAAACACTTTGTCTCTCTCTCTCTCCCTCTCTCTCTCTCTCCCTCTCTCTCTCTCTCTCTCTCTCTCTCTCTCTCCACCCACTCGCTGTGTAAATTGTAGCTCGTCACACTCCACATTAAGTCCATGACTGGCAATGCCTGCAGGACCTCAGATCTGCGGTGTGTCATCTCTAACTGGGTCAGAACTCACAATAGCTGCATCTCGCCTTTTGGCTCGATGTAGCTTCTTTTATTCATTGCTAAACTGTTTACTTATGGTACTTGATTTAACACACAGGCAGTAACAGACTCGCATACACATAAATACACACACAGAGAGGCATTTTGTAATAAAATGGAGCTTCTGTTGGAAAATAGCCCAGACAAAACCCACAGGAGAACAAGAGCATCAGGAGCAGCTCACAGGGGCATTTGAATATGTGTAATCTAGAGGGAAGCATCATCCTTATAGCTGCTCTTTAAGGCTTGTGATTTTGTACTGCAGGAATAGTTCACCCAGAAATGAAAATTATAATTTACTCACTTTCATCTTGTCTTTCTACAGTAAAGCATGCTCCTGGTCTTGCTTTTGCATACAATTAAAGTGAATGAGGACGTATATTAAAATATATGACATTTATTTTTAAGAAATTTAATTTGAGTATATATACTGTAATTGTATGTAATTTATAAGAACATATAATCTGAGAATTACCAGTATTAACCCCATTGGAATGAATGGAATTTAATTAAATTAATTTAAATGTATAACTCATGATTCCTCAAAACTCAAAATTCAGTCCCACAAGTGTGTGATATGGGAAAAACTTACAAACGTTTTTGCCGCTAATATAACTTCATAGCTAATTTTACAAAAAGTATTTCTGACACCTATTGGTACTCCATTCATACTCTGGTCCAAAATGACCCAAGCACAAAGCGTTTTATTAACATTTTATTTTTAAATGGTTTTATCCTTTAAAATTTAATTGTAAAAAAATAAATTGGAATTATAATAATAATGCTTCATATTTTGAGGTCATTTAAAATGTTTTGTAAATTTAACCCCCTTACTAAAAATGATGCATTTTTAGATTTTTTTTTACATATCTTTTCTGGGTCAAAATTGACCCAAATGCATTATGAGAGTGAGAAATGCATTTAAAATGTTAATTTTTATTTATATAAATTCGATTTAAAAAAATATATATTTTATATATATATATATATGAAGTGAAGTGACATACTGCCAAGTATGGTGACCCATACTCGGAATTCGTGCTCTGCATTTAACCCATCCAACGTGCACACACACAGCAGTGAACACACACACACACACACCGTGAGCACACACCCGGAGCAGTGGGCAGCCATTTATGCTGCGGCGCCCGGGGAGCAGTTGGGGGTTCGGTGCCTTGCTCAAGGGCACCTCAGTCGTGGTATTGAGGGTGGAGAGAGCGCTGGACATTCACTCCCCCCACCTACAATCCCTGCCGGCCCGAGACCATTAGGCCACGACTTCCCCACATATATATATAGATATTCCCCACATATATATATAGATATGTATATTGTGGCGGGAGGAGCCAACGACAGACACAGTGGGCGTGGCGTCAAGCCTCGGAGAGGTTTTTATTAAACAAAATATTAAAATAAAGTGTCCAAAGGGGGAAAAGTGTCCAAAATAAACGGGGATCTGGTGTCCTCGTTGTGCTGCGGGGCTGTGCAGGAGGGCAGTGTTCAGGAGGGAAGGGTCCAGGTAAGGGGCGGAGTCCGGCGGCCGCACGCGCTCCCGTCTGGAGGTCCCGGGGCGCGGGTGACGGCGGCTTCTGTGGCGGCTTCGTCCAACTCCTTCATCCCCGGGTGCTCGACGGGATTCCACGGCCCGGCGTCCTTGCCCGACGGCCGTATCGCGGGTGCAGTGTCGGCCGGACTGCGGGTCCGGCCGCTCGCGTCTCTGACGGCGGCAGGTAGTTCCCTCTACGCTCCTTTTCCTGGACCCACGAGGACACCAGCGTGCATGCACGGGGAAGAGACCGGTCTCTCGAGGAGAGGCGCGCTCGGCGTTTAAACGGCGGCGGTGATGAGGCTCCATTCACGTCAGGTGCGCCTCATCACACGCCGCCAGCCCTGCGTGTTCAGCGCCCCTCCTCTCTCACACACCCACTCCCGTCGGGAGCCTGGTGAAGGGCGGTGAATACGGGACGGGGTGGTGATGATGGACAGGGGGGAGGCAGCCGACTCGTCACAATATATATATATATATATATATATATATATATATATATATATATATATATATATTTGGCATCTAAATGAACTCTCTACACTCTAATAAAGAAATTCTATTTAGAAGTGTGGAAATTCTAGAAAACTGAGCACTTCTCTAGCTTTAAATGACGTAATGGAATTACCTTCTTGTTTGAGGCCTGTGCGATATGTTCTTGTTACAGGAAGTGAGACAAATTCCACCCCTCCGTTTTAGTCATTACATAGAAAAGAGAGCAAATGGCATTCTCAATCAAATGTGACACAGACGTCTCCTCTGAGAGGCATGGCAGAGCATGTGGCGGCCCTGGCAGACATTTTTCCTCATAAAGTTTTACGACCTGCATATTCTGTGTTATCAAACCATTAGCATGAAATCAGTACTTACTGGTACACGAGCGGCGGGCCAATCAAAACTGCACGTGACTGGCAGGAATAGCTGTGCTAAATCAGCGAGTTCCTACTGAGGCTGATGGGGAAAACAAGATTCTGTTAACCATGCCCATAATGTCTCATTATGACATACAGATGCTACTGAATAACTGTGTTTAACGCTCACCAATTAATTAAAGTTTACAAAGATGTTACAAAGATACCTCACCCTAATTATATCATATTTTCTGATTTTAGGGCCTCGATTTCTCATAACGTCCACGGGGGCCCTGTACATCTTGGATGTGCAGAAGGAGGACGAATTATTCAACTACCGCTGTATGACGAGACATCGCTACACATCTGAGACCAGACAGAGCAACAGCGCACGGCTATTTGTGCCAGGTAAAAAGTGTTTAATGATATATTATTAGTCTGTCAGATCAGACATTCATCATTCCCGTTGTTTCAAAATTTCAGTGAAAGCCAGAGACTTGCGTGTGTTAGCTAGACGCAAGCTTATAAATTAGATATATAACTTATGTCTAAAAGGAGTCTCAAACTATCTAATAACTTTAATTCAAAGTGACTGGCAGAGTATTCATGGTGTATTATAGTCATGCTCTTCTATAGCTAATGATGTTAAGTTTGTTTCAATTTTCACTAGATTTTGACATGTTTTGTGAGATTTCAACTGATGTTGTGGGAATGTAAGATTGAAAATTGTCAATTCAGGTGGACGGATAGATAAATAGTTGCATAGATTGAAGGATGGATGGATAGAGAGAGAGAGAGAGAGAGAGAGAGAGAGAGATAGATAGATAGATAGATAGATAGATAGATAGATAGATAGATAGATAGATAGATAGATAGATAGATAGATAGATAGATAGATAGATAGATAGGTGAACGGATGGATGGATGGATGGATGGATGGATGGATGGATGGATGGATGGATGGATGGATGGATGGATGGTTGGATGGAAAGAAATAGATAGAAATTTTAATCAATTTAATTTGGATGGATATATGGATGCATAGATAGATGGACAGATAGATTAAATTAAATTACACATTAAAATATATTAAATAAAAATTTTCTTGTTAATAGATCCAACAAATTCTGCGCCTGCGATCCTCGATGGGTTTGAGAAACGGGAAGTCATGTCATCCCACAGAGTGGAGCTCCCATGCAAGGCCTCCGGACACCCGGCACCAAAATACCGCTGGCTAAAAAACAACAGACCACTAGAATCAGACTCCCGTTTCCGTCAGAGCGCAACAGGCCTGCTGATCGAGAGAGCCCAGCCCAGTGACACTGGCAGCTACTTGTGTGAGGTGTGGAACAGCTATGGAAACGCAGAGGTCATAGGTCGTCTCACGGTAAAAGGTAGAACTCAAGTTTCTCCTGAAACGAAATGAAAAAAAGTCATATTTTTTTATTTTTATTGATATTTCTAAATATCTTATTGATTAAGTTAACATAAGCTATGTCACTGTGTTGTTCCAGAACCTCTTAAAGTGGTGGTCAGTCCGCGAAAGGTGAAAGGCAGCGTGGGTAGCCAAGTGTCGCTAACCTGCAGCGTGACTGGTTCAGATGAGTACGAGCTATCGTGGTACCGCAACGGCGACAAGATCAACACCGGCACCAACGTGCGGATGAATGGGATCAATAAGGAGAACCTCGTGATGGATGGGATGGCGAAGAGCGATGGAGGAGTATACCAGTGCTTCGCCAGGAAGGCCAAAATGTCAGCTCAGGATTTTGTGCAAGTCATTTTAGAAGGTCAGCACCATCCCTGCCTTTTCATTTTGGTTCGTTTTGGTTTCTTAAACTTCATAAAAACGTCTTTGTCCACAGATGGAACCCCTAAGATCCTGTCCGCCTTCAGCGAGAAAGTTGTCGGTCCGAACGAGTTTGTCTCTCTGATGTGTCACGTCAAGGGAACTCCACAGCCTGCCGTCACCTGGACGTTGGATGATGACGTTGTCACGAAGGACAGTCGGCACCGCATCGGTCACAGCATAACGGCGGAGGGGAACGTGGTCAGCTACCTGAACATCTCCCACACCCAGGTCCGGGACAGCGGGGTCTATCGCTGCACCTGCAACAACTCGGCGGGGATGGTCTCCTACCAGGCTCGAATAAACGTAAGAGGTGCTTGTCAGATCAGCTCCTCCAAAACACACACATATATTTCATTCTGCTCATCTCAAGTTCATATGTGAGACGAGGGCCTGACTAACATCTGCTCTTATTTTTATTTCTGTTGAGCTTTTTGTGCTTTTATTGCTTTTTCAGTCATGTTCACTCTTTCATATGGATTGATGTGTATTTGTTTTCTTCTGTGGGATTCCAACCACACTCTTAAAAATAAAGGTTGTTTATTAGCATCAATAGTTCCATGAAGAAATGTTTTAATCCATTGAACTCTTTATAGAAGGTTCTTTAATAGTGAAAAAAAGGTTTTTCAGATTATTAAAATATTCTTCATACTAAGAGGGACATTTACACAACAGTCTTCAACTAAAAAATGTAAACATTTTATGTGCTTTGGCCAGTTCATTTACACAACAATTGCGTTTTGGGGACCTGAGAATGCAAACTTTTTAAAACGGGTTTCAGAGTGCAAGTTTTTGAAAATTATACCATTATTGTGCAGGTGCATATAGTGTTGCTTTGCAAAGTGACATCGCCAACTACTGGCCTGGCATGCATATGAGGCATTTTTAGTCATTTTCACAGATCCGTGTAAATGGGGACTGTTTTGACAGCACTGATGTCTGTACATAAAACTGTTCAAAAACGCAAAGGAAGAAGCTTTTAGTACATCGTTGTCATGTAAATGTACCCACATGAAATTTAAGCACATTCATTGAACGGTTCTTTGAGGACATTAGCTTTAAATGACGTAGTGGATGGATGGATGGATGGATGGATGGATGGATGGATGGATGGATGGATGGATGGATGGATGGATGGATGGATGGATGGATGGATGGATGGATGGATGGATGGATGGATGGATGGATAGATAGATAGATAGATAGATAGATAGATAGATAGATAGATAGATAGATAGATAGATAGATAGATAGATAGATAGATAGATAGATAGATAGATAGATAGATAGATAGATAGATAGATAGATGATTGATTGATTGTATTAAAATAACAATCCTAAACTTTTACTTTCTGTTTTCTCTTTCTTTGATCTTAGAAAGGCCCTCATCCATAAACCATAAATCTACATTTTCTTTATTATTTTTTGCTACATTTACTGCCAATTGTATTTTCATTCCAATGTCAATATTCTTTTAAAGAGAAGTGTTTCTTTTTTGTATCCTGAAGGTCCTGCTGACATACGACCAATGAAAAACCTCACAGCAATAGCTGGTTGGGACATGTACATTCACTGCCATGTGATTGGCTACCCGTATTACTCCATCAAATGGTACAAGAACTCCAACCTTCTCCCTTTTAATGACCGTCAACGGGCGTTCGAGAACAACGGCACGCTGAAGCTGCTGAACGTGCAGAAAGAACTGGACGAAGGAGAGTACAGCTGCCATGTGCTGGTTCAGCCCCAGCTCTTCAAGAACCAGAGCGTCCACATCACTGTGAAAGGTAGCGATACTTGACTTCTGAAGTAAAATTAGTTACATGATGTTATTAGAATAGCTTGTTCATTTGGTATAGCAATATTTACCAATGTTCTCTTGTTGTCGTCAGTGCCTCCCTTCATCCAGCCTTTCGAATTCCCACGTTATTCCATCGGCCATCGTGTCTTCGTGCCCTGCGTTGTGCGCTCAGGTGACCTTCCCATCTCTATTACCTGGGAGAAGGATGGAAAGTCCATTAACGCCAGCCTGGGGGTGACCATCGACAACATCGACTTCACCAGCTCATTACGGATCTCCAACCTCCAGCGAGTGCACAACGGCACCTACACCTGCATCGCCCAAAACGATGCCGCCGTCGTCAAATACCAGAGCCAGCTCATTGTTAGAGGTAAGACTACACTCTAAAAAATGATGGGTTAAATACAGCAGTTGGGTTACTGTCCAGAAGGTATAAAGGCATTTAACCCAACTATTGGTTGAAAACAACCCAGCATGTGTTCTGTCCAATATTTACCCAGCACTGGGTTGTATTTAACCCAGCATTTTTTAGTGTAAATGTTAAGCATCCTTTTTTGGACTTCCAATAAAAAAACTTTTACAAATACAGAACTGAATGTGAATATGTGGGGTTTTTGTAGTTCCACCAAGGTTCAAAGTGCAGCCTCAAGACCAGGATGGAATCTACGGTAAATCTGTCACCTTGAACTGCTCTGCGGATGGAGAGCCGCGGCCAACTATTGAGTGGAAATACTCAAAAGGTACATGGCTTCATTGAAACAATAAACTTACATGCAAAAATCACTTAATTTGTATTTTGTCTTGTAAATATATATAAACTTTCTTAAAGCAAGATACATTTACTTCAGAAACAGTTGTGTAATAATGCATAATTCAATAAACTTAATACACTTAGCCTTTCAGATAATATACTTTGAATGAAGTGTATTTTCAAAAAATATATATATATTTTAATATAAAAATTTGCCCAGTGAAGAAAAATAAAATAGAACTATAATAATAGTAGTAGTAGTAAAAATAATTCTAAATTTGTTCTCTGACTTTTAGATTTTCATGGATATTTAGATATTTTTTGCTAAGAATCAAGACAAAATTATATATTTTTTCTAGTTTAAGAATAAACTTCACACTTTTTAATTTTATTTTAAAGTAATTATTACAAAATAACAGTGAGGAAATAAATACAATTCAATAATAATAATAATAACAATGATGATAGTAGTAATAATATACTCTGAAATTTAGTTTCATGGCTATTAGATGATATTTAATAATGGCTTTTTTGTTTTTACGAATAAGCGGTAACACTTTACTGTAAGGTTCCATTTGTTAACATTAGTTAACAATATTAGTTAACAAATTAACAATAAAAAGTACTTCTAAATCAATGATTAATCTTGATTCCAACATTTACTAATACATAATTAAAATCAAAAGTTGTATCTATTAATGTTATTTAATGGACCTGAGCTAGCATGAACTAACAATAAACAGCTGTATTTTTATTAACTAACATTAGCAAAGATGAATAAATACTGAAGCAAATTGCTCGTTTATAGTTAATGGGATTGTTCACCCAAAAATGAAAATTTGATGTTTATCTACTTACCCCCAGGGCATCCAAGATGTAGGTGACTTTGTTTCTTCAGTAGAACACAAACGAAGGCTTTGAGAGACAAAAAAACATACACAGACAAAACCAAATTAAACCCTGCGGCTCGTGACGATACATTGAGGTCTTAAAACACGAAAAAATCGGTCTGTGCAAGAAAATTATTTATATAATCTTTAATCTCTGATCCACCACAATGTCCAACTGTCCTGAGCACGTTCACAACATGTGCATGCGTGGAAGCGATCTAAACAAAGACGCACATGCGTCTACTATGCCAGAGCACGTTGACGCGTCACGCGCCGGCTGTTGTGAACACGCTCAGGACAGTTGGACACTGCGGTGGATCAGAGGTAAAAAACATAATAATATATAAATACTCTTCAGTTTCTTGCACAGACTGATTGTTTCATGTCTTAAGACCTCATTGTATCATCACGAGCTGCAGGGTTTAATTTGGTTTTGTCTGTGTATGTTTTTTTTTTACTCTCAAAGCCGTGGGTCCCATTGACTGCCATTATATAACTGACAGACTGCAACGGTTTGAGTTAAAAATCTTCATTTGTGTTCTACTAAAGAAACAAAGTCACCTACATCCTGGATGCCCTTGGGGTAAGCAGATAAACATCAAATTTTCATTTTTAGGTGAACTATCCCTATAATGTTAGTTATTGCATTAAATATAGTTAACAAATGGAACCTTATTGTAACGTGTTGCCAAATAAACTTTAAAAAATCGATTTTTGCCAGCGGAGAAAAAAAACTTCTATAATAATAATATAGTAGAAATAATTCAAAATTTGTTCACTAATATCGAGTTTTCTTGGGTATTATTTTACTAAAAATCAAGATGAAATTATTTTATTTTTTTAAGAATAAACTTAACATTTTAAAACAATTTGCCAGTGGTGAAAAGAAAGTATGATGTAACTGAAGTTTTAACACTTTAACTAGAGGACGTCTTCCTTTCTCTCTGTGCCAGGTGCTGGGGTGCCCCAGTTTCAACCCATTGCTCTAAACTCAGGTTTCAGGGTCCAGCTGCTCGGGAATGGCTCACTGCTGATTAAGCATGTTCTTGAGGAGGACGCAGGTTATTACCTGTGCAAGGTCAGCAATGACGTGGGAGCCGATGTCAGCAAGTCCATGTTCCTCAATGTGAAAAGTAAGAAAACAATATTGTACAGATATATAAGATGATCGTCTTGACAGTTCACTTTGCAGTTCTGCTCAAATTCTAACCCTTCAACTGTACATGAATATTTAGGTGTCTGTTAAGAGCTAAATAGTTAGTGAGACACTTTGTCCATTGCATCTGGAGCAAGGTTTTTTTTTGGACACAGTGGAGGAAGTTTGCACAGTGAGCGTTATGGCCACTCTTGATCCACTTGCAAAACCAATCAAATGTGTGTTTAGGTCACAGCTTTTTCTGTTTTGTGCAGGCTTGGAATTATGTTTTGCAAGATTCTTGTAAGTTTTACGACTAAACAAGAGTGGGTTGTGTCAGGTGAGAGGGTTTCTGCAGTGCAGTCTCTTTGTCTGCCTCAGATGCGTGTGGGTGTTTATCCACGAGTAGCCAAAAACCTTTTTCCCCCTCATTACACTGTGAACTCCAGTAGGAGCTGACATGTGGAAAAGCGTGTGCTTTCAGTGTTCTTAATGTGTGTGTGCATGTCTCACTTTTTCTGTATCCACCCACTCTCTGTTACACTCTGTTACCACACACATACAGTATAAACGCACAGGGAGAGAGAGAGAGCAATAGAGATTACCTCAGACTATAATTTCATCAAATATTTCTTCATGATGCTTGTGTAAGAGTTATTCAGTTACAAACTAGATGATCGAAACAGAAATAGGAACAGTGGTGTTTATTTTAAAGACAACATGAAACCCACAACCCATTTTACATCCATAATGTCATGCATTCAGAGTAAAACAATATTTTGAGGGGGGAAAAAAATCATGTTTAATTATTTATAATTGTATTAATAATTGTAATATTTATATTTAGGCTATTGTTCAAAAGTTTTGTGTCAGAAACATTTTCTGTTTGTTTTTGAAAATTCTCCTTTCAAGGCTGTATTTGTGAAAACAAAAAATGCTATAAAATAGTACAATTTAAAAATATTTGTAATTTATAACACATGTAATTTATTCCTGTGATGCAAAGCTGAGTTTTCAACATAATTACTCCTGTCTTCAGTGTCACATGATCCTTCTGAAATCATTTTAATATGTTGATTTGCTGCTCAAGAAACATTTCTTAGTATTAATGTTGAAAACAGTTTACTTACTGTAATATTCCTGTGGAAATCATGATGTATTTTTTTTTTCAAAAGAAGAAAAGAACAGCATTTATTTGAAATGTAAATCATTTGTAACATTATATTATTACACAACATTAATTTATTTTTAAAAAACTGTATTGACCCCAAACCTTTGCACAGTAGTGTATTTGTTTATTTATAAAAATGTAAAATGCTAAATAAAATATAAAAAACAGAAATATTTATGAATACAATTTTTATTATATTTGTTAAGATTTATTATAAGAATAGCTGGAACATGCTTTGCAGGTAAACTGGGTCAATTTTGATTTGATGTTGACTTCTTCAAGTATGTTTATTTCAAATGTAGTAAAATCTTTACACCTTATTGTGACTCAAATAAATGCTGAAATCCATTTGATTTAACAGTGTTTTCTACAGCGTGTGACACAGCAGCTAAATGAACTGTTTTAATGTCGGGTTATCCGACTATTCCCTGTCTGCCTATGTATGCGGCAGCGGCTGCGTTCTCATTTGATCAGAGTGTGATGTTAGAGAGGCTTATTTTCACACCCTGCTCTTATCAGCACGCAGCAGGAGCTTCCCTGCAGAGCCGCTCTCTCTGCCCAATACAACCTTTTCTTCATCCTCTTTCCTTCCTCCTTCCCTCCCTCGCTCTCTCTGTCTATATTCTCTCTGTCGCTCTCCTCCCCATGTCGTGTAACAACATACACACAAAACTGTGTTCTCCGAGAGCTCGATCAGGCTGACAGGTGAAATACTGTGTCGTGTTTGTGCGGAGAGCTCTGCTCCCGGAGGCACGGCTCTGTTGTTGTGGCTCGCTCTTGTAACTCAAGTCTCCCTGAGAGGTTTGTTTCAGAGTCCACTGTGATCTCTCCAGTTTACCCTAAAAGAGCTCCTCATTAAGATCAGCCGTGATCAGCGCTGAGAGTTCAGGTCGTGTCCCCGTGGCCACAGAACAGAAGGAGAGAGTTCTACCCTTCTGGAAAAAAACTGAAAAAATACTTGAATGCTCAATACTCAAATCTAAGTGCTAGAGAAAACAATACCAGGTTTGAGTTTGTACAAGAAAATAGTGAACTGCTGTCTACGCAGTATATCAGCGTATACATATTTTATCATTTGTTTTAAATAGTTTTTATAGTATCTAAAAGAATATGTTATGCATTTAATGTACGTTACATTGTTGCAACATGATCTCATCACATTGCATATTTAATTCATTAAATATGTGCTTTACTTAATAGAAATAAAAAGGACAATTAAAATATATATATAAATAAATAAATAAAAACATTTCCAGTGTGATGAATTAATGAGAAATGAGTAAAACAGCTGGCATTTATTATATTATTTTATTTTACTGGTTTACTTTTGGTTTAGTTATCATACTGGAATTGTGAAAGGTGTAGAAGTCCATTTCAAACTCTTAGTAAAAAAAAAAGAAAAAAAGTGAATGGTACGATAAAGTTTAGCATAAGAAATGTCACATTGTGGGACATAAAATGTCAGTGGCTGTTTTACCATGATCCCTCCCCTCTTTCACTCTGATTGGCCGCACGCTTTACCATTTTCAGCATCATGATGTGGCTCATTCTCCACGCAAAGCCCAATGGTGCAGTAAAGGAGGATATCAGGCTGCAGTGAATACAGCCACTTAACCAGTCAGCTCACTGTTTACCCCGGTGCATCGTGGGGCAGGAGCTGCTGTACACATGCATGTATTCTGCCCGCCAGCCCAGTGAGGCGGAGGGTCTTGGCCTACATCCCCCACACACGGCCCTGAGCGCTGATGCGATAGGGGATGATGGGTGCCCTCAGAAAGCCTGCGGGGAGCCAGGAGCCGCTATGAGACTGAGACAGGAGAGACATTACACTGCAGGACAACTCTGTCTCCAGATCCACTCGTTCCAGCTTCATTTGTAGCATTGTGCGGCCAAGAAATTAAGCAAATGATAAACATAATATTTTTGTGATGTTGCGACAAGCTGTCACAGTTTATATATTTATAATATTTATAAATTTCCTATTATTTATAATTTTATATCATAAATATTAAATATTTACAGTAAACTTTACAGTAAGGTCTCATTTGTTAACAGTTCTTAATGCATTAGTTGACATTAACTGATATATGTGCTATGTATATTAGCAGAAAATATGACTAATTATTGCTGTAGAAGTATTATTCATTGCTAGTAAATTGCTGTAACTAATTTTATCAAACGAAACCTCATTGTAAAGTGTTAGCAAAATGCATATTTACACCACACTCCAAAAAATGCTGGGTTAAATACTTGGGTTATTGGGCAACCCAGCACTGGGTAAATATTGGACAGAGCACATGGTTGGGTTAAAAGTTTTTACCAAACATGTTGGGTTGTTTTATTTAAGTCATCTATTGTTTAAAAATTGCTGGCTTAAATAAAAAAAAAAACACACAGAATTCCTAGAGGCAATAGCAATAATCACAAGATAAATATTTATTATCAAGCAAGAGCACTTGGACAAAATACAAGACAAACTGAATTTATTTTGTTGAATACAGCATAGTTTATAATATTACATACATTTAAACTCATTTAACAAGCATTTTATACATAAAAATGTAACATTTTAAAAGTAGCATTTTATTTTGTGTATTCAACCGTTCCCTATAATCGCTTTTCACCGAAATAGTCCTAATACTCATGCTGGTGTGTCACCGAAATCTGAGCCGTGAGGGGCTGTTGTTTGCGGGGGAACTGCGAACTTTAGACCGCGGCCTCGCGTTTCACACAAGTCAAGTCAGGTTAAGTCACTATTATTTGTATAGCGCTTTTAACAATGCAAATTGTGTCAAAGCAGCTTTACATCAGCTTGATATAAAGCTGGGTGGCTTTATATTCAGCAGAGTCAGATTGTGCAAAGGACTCATTACATTGCACTTGTAGCTGAAAGATGCTGTGATTGGCTTCAAAACCTGCCCATTCACAAGCAGTACATCAAAGCGCAAAATAAACGTGCGTGCAATGTCGTGGTCAGTTAAGTCATGAAGTTACCAAAAAGGCAATTAAAGCTGCCTTAAAACAGTGCACGCATGTAATATGTTGTATTTTATATATTTGTTATATTTTAAGAGCATGTCTCTGAAATGGTTTTCAAAACTGTCCTGGAGCAGCCCAGCACTGTCTCCGTCATCCAACACACCTGATTCAACTTGTCAGCTCATTAGTGGAGACTTAAAGACCTGAAATGGGTCAGAAAAGGTAAAGAGAGTTGAGAGAAAATATGATGCGTGTCAGATCCGCGTCATGTTCAGCAGCAGCAGCTCTTAAAGAAATAGTAGGCAAATAACCTAATAACCTCACGGCTGTGATGTCTGTTAAAGAAAAAAAGAGGAAATAAAGAACTTTTATAGCTTTAAGGGGTTCATCTATATTTCATTTGAAATTTAGTGTTTGATAACTATATTTAATTTCTGTATCTAAATATGACATTTATTATAATGGGCTTATGTGAAGATTGTATTAAATTCACTTAAATTAGAAGCTATTTTTTAAAGTCCAATAAATGTTTTTATTGGAAAACATATAACTTTTAGTAATATAAAAATGATGTGTTTGTTACAAAACAATAGATATATTTTTGATTTGATATTTGCATGTTTTGCTTTTTTGCTGTTTCATGAGTTGTTTTGTGTTTTACTGGTTAAGTTTTGCTGAAAACCTGTTAAATGGCAAATTCCATTGTAACAGCTAGAGCATGTTGTCACTGAAAGTAAACTTTTTTTGGTGAACTTTATGGAGCAACTTTATATAAGCATTTGTAAAAAAAAAAAAAAAAAAAAAAAAAGGACTGTAAGCTCCGGTCTGCCCTATTTTTTCTATTTGTTTTAGAGACTTTTTTTCTGTATGGGGGAAACTGGATCATATCCCTGTATCTGCACCCAACATGCGGCAAATGTGTCTCCGATTCACAGATTTATGTGTGGATTGATAGTTTGGGGTCAAATGTCATAAAGCCGTGCAAAGCAAAGCAAAGCCGTGTCAATTCTGACCCCTCATGACCTAATTAGACTGATTAGTTTGACAACCTCTCCAGCCTTATACACATCAAGACATTAAACAAACACAATCCTTCTTTTCCCTTTGCACTATTTTTTTTTCTTATCCTGAAAAAGCACAAAATTACCAGCGTCATCATCCTCCCAGAGAAAGATATTCAGCTTGGATCCATGATACAAACATGCAGGCTCGTAACCGCTCTCCTCTGAAAATCAATTCTGGATGTTTGTTCTATTCTTGTCCTCCATTGACAGCACCCTCTTACAGCTGGGGGAGAGCAGGCAGGCCGGAGCTGGTTGGCATGGTAACGTGTCCAGGTGAAAGGGAGATGCAGGCATTGGCTCTCATGGGAGGGAGGGAGGGGGGGTGAGGATAGCAGCCAGGATTCCCTGCGGGCTGGATATAAACCAGAGACCACAGACTCCCACTGCATTTCAGTCAGCGAGACCTGCCAAGGACACACATCTGAAAAATCACCTTTGCGTTTATACAGATAGATAGATAGATAGATAGATAGATAGATAGATAGATAGATAGATAGATAGATAGATAGATAGATAGATAGATAGATAGATAGATAGATAGATAGATAGATAGATAGATTACACTACATTTAAGGCAAATATATATTTAAATACATTTCTTACATACAAATGTGTGTGTGTGTGTGTGTGTGTGTGTGTGTGTGTGTGTGATTTTAATAGTTTTAATAGTAGTTATTTTCTTACATTTCTTTTCAAAATGGTAAATAAAACAAACTAATTTGTCACAAAGATTGTGAAAATTATATTTGAATATTATAATTCATTTGTCAATCACTTAAAATAATATGTTGTAATAATTCAACTTTTTTTGATTATTTTATATATTCAAATGAAATTTGCCTGAAGTATATATATATATATATATATATATATATATATTCAAAAATTAAAACTTTCAAACCTTTTTTGTTTCAAATTGCATAATTATCAACAATAAAAAAAAGTTTCAAAATATTTTAGTTTGTGTTATGAGTCTTAAATATATATAAACTTTTCACTTTCTGAAATAACTGATGACAAATATTGAACTTGTTCCCAATATTCTAATTATTTGAGATGCACTTGTATATGCCTTACATGTCTAGTTGAATGTAATACAATTTTAATACATATTATTATTAATGCATTAATACATTTATTTTTTAAACATTTTTTCTTTCAAAATGTTGTGCAATCAGTTCTGAAATATTCAGTTTTTCTTAATGAAGGAAAACAAACTAATTTGTCACAAAGATTGATGCTGCAGATATCATGTGGTGTTGTTCTCACTAACGTTAGTATCTTCAATAGTGTGTTTCACAAGTGATTATTGTTGAGCTTCCGTAATTAATTTTTGTCAAAGATAGACTGCAAATGATTTTACTCTAACTAGAAAGTCCCAAGATTTGTTTGATAAAGATATGTGCTGTGACCTTTGTAGGATAAACTAGTATTCGCATTGGGTGTCTATTGAACATGAACTTTAGAAATCACACAGAACAGAAAGAAATAGTTAAATGTCAATTTGGATTAAATAATTGTGTTAGATATATAGTTCAGTGATGAAATTCTAGATGGCGCAGGCTGACGGGTTGTTAACTTAACTGATGATATTCAGAAAGTTAAATGACTTGGCACAAGCTGATTGGTTGAGGCTGCATATGCAGTCAATGAGCTTTCTGCCTTGCATTTATATGACTGGCTAGCATTCACTTGAGATTCCTGCAGCGTGTTTCATAGTTTCTCTGAAACCCTCCACCTTCCCCAGCTCCACCTGTATAGACCTGCTACGGGTTATTTTACATGCTATTTGTGCAGCAGCAGTATGTCTTAAATACTCACAGCACCGTATCGCCATATGCATTGGCAGTAGCAAGTTCCTGTACTTGCTTTGCAGCAATAATCTACAACTACAGCAATAACCAACAACAGCAGCAATTCAGCAGCACAAGCCTAGCAGATCTATTCTGCCAAGACCAAATACATTAACATTGTCATATCCATCACCATGCTAAAATCTTCAGAGAGTTATCATGATTGAAATGCATGTTAAAAACACATGCATTTTTGCAGGTATAATTTACTGTTTTAATGTACATGTAAACCTTTAAATATATACAGTTTACCTTGATTGAAGTGAACAGAAGTAATGCAGTGTTCGATACAAGTTTAGAAATTCATTTTTCTTCTCAGGTAAATAATGCTGAATCTACCAGTTTATCATCTCCGTTTGTCTCTCAGGATGAGTGCATCTCACTTCTTCTGCCCCTGATAGAGCAGGGAATAAAAGCTGCTACCCCTAGAGACCGTGTGTAAATGTGTGCATTCGTGATGCATGCAAAAATAAAATAATGCTCCGGCTCAAGCGCACAAAGCAGCCTAAAACAGCTCAGTTTTGTCCATTTACGACCCCTAAATGAATGAGTAAAATGAGCCTGAATCCATCAGAGAGGATTCAGAAGAGACGTAAATCACTCCTACAGCCGAAGAGCAAGTTCCTGCCCAGCAACACACAGTTCTTCTGTCTGCATCTCAGGAGAGGAATTAGCACCTTCCCTTTCAGTCCAACTGCTGCTTATAATTCAGCTGGATATTAAAGAAATACATCAACACAGCAATTATGCAGTCATGATGAAGACAGCTCGCAGCCTGAGGGAAGATACAGCTGCCCCTCCAACACATAGACTACTTCCCTCTTTAGTGTTTTATTCTGGATAATCACATAAGGAGCGAGCGCTCGGCCGGGATAAGAAATAGGATGCCAGTTTAGGCTGCCTGCGTCTTTCATGGGGGACTGTGCCTCTTCATTTTTACCTTCTGATCAACTGTAGTGGTTTTAAGAGACTTCGCAGGTGTCCTCTCAGTGTTTACAAATGAAAACGCTAGGATTGCTAACAGGCTGGAGGGCTAGCGTTAGCCAGTGCTCAGTGACAGCTTATAGTACATGATGATCCCACTTTTAAGTTCATCTTTTGAAATGTTTACATTAATCATACTGATAATCATACAAATTTTGGTTAATAAAAAAAAAAAACTTTTATACAGCAGTGTATGTGTATATATACACATACATATTTTATGTAAACAAATACTTTTATTTTGGATGTGATTAATCGCGATTAATCGTTTTGACATCACATTTTAGTTCAAGTTTTAGTACGTTTTGATAATGATGTTATATTTTAATATTTCTCTTTAGATTTAAAATTTTTATTTTTACAATTTTTATTTAGTTTTAGTAATTTTAATATTTAAACTGCAATTAGTTTTATTTAAATTTATAATTTAATTGTTTTAAGTTTTTAAGTTAGTGTGTTAGTTTATCATTTAAAATGTATATTTTATTTAATGTCAGCTTTATTTCAGTAACCGAAAATGACTTTTAGTTTTAATTAACAGTATCTGGTGTTGCCTTTTTTTTTTTTTTTTTTTTTGCCTCTCTTTTATTAGCTACTAACATTTGTCCTGTTGTTTTCCCTTTAATAGTGATGTCACTTCCTGGAGGATGATGTCATGAATATTTTAGAAATAAACATTGGGAATATTTCTTAGAATTTGCCCCCTAAAGAATTTAGATTTTTTTAGAAATCAGAAAATGTGCCTTTTTTTTTTTTTTTTTTTTTTGCTGCTAAGCTGAGAATTGCTGGAGTGAATAAGAGATGACATGTAAACGGTCGGGACTTTCAACCTGACACACTCAATCACATCACATGCTGTACCGCTGCTGCCCCGAACCCGCCTGGTGCTCCGCTCCCCCAATGAATGCCTGTGAGGAACCGGGACATGAGTGTGTGTGAGAGAGAGAGAGAACGGAGTAAAAACTGTACCTCTGCATAAAGCATCACATTCAATCTTGTTATTGCCATAGAGCTTTAAAACATTTACCTTGTGTGGGGTAGTACAGTGTTCTGATCCTCGCTGTTGCAAAGCGTTACATGGCATTTGCACGAATGTAAGTTAAAAGTCATTGATGTCATAAGATAAACTTGCTCGGTTTGATCCGCAGTGATGGCATTTGGCTTCACGATGCTTCTTCTTTTCTCTCCCTCAGTTCCGGCCATGATAACATCGTATCCCAACAACTCACTGGCAACGAAAGGAGAGAAGATAGAGATGAGCTGCAAGGCTCATGGTGAGAAGCCCATCATGGTTAGATGGGAGAAGGAGGTGGAAAAGGAGAAGCAGTCACACATGATCAATCCAGACATGTGGCGGCACACGGTAACGGTCAAGAACGTCGGCGACGAGGTCGTCTCCACCCTGCAGGTCAGATTCTTCAGTTGTGCATTGTCATTTTTCATTCTTTGTCTCTGATACTTTGATGCACGTATTTTAAAATGAAACAATCTTTTCACACTTCATACTGATGGGTTTAAATTCTGAAAGTTTAATTAACGGTGAACAGGCCTTTCAAGGTACACATACTTATTATTCAATTTTAAAAGTAAAAAATATACATAATAATATATAGTATTTCTAGTTATTTATATATGTGTATAATAATTTATTATAGATCATTTATATGTAATAAATATATTTTAAAAATCAACTTATATAATATACAAAATATGTATATTAATTTTCAAAGATTTTTGGTTGGCAGGGTTTTTTATGGTCTCTCATTTTTACTAAGGCTGCAATCATTTGATCAAAAATACAGTAAAGCAGTAACATTCTAAAATATTATTAAAATTTTTAAATAACTATTTTATACACACACACACACACACAAAACTTTGTTTGACAGCACTAATATATATATATATATATATATATATATATATATATATATACATATATATATATATATTAGTGCTGTCAAACAAAGTTTTTGTTTCCATAATATATGTGCGTGTATTGTGTATATTTATTATATATATATAAAACTACAAACACATGCATGTATATATTTAAGAAAAATATGTTATGTTTGTATATTAAATATATTTATATATAATTGATATAAATATAAATATATACATGTAAATACATGTAAATATTTTCAAAATATATACTGTATGAGTGTGTATTTATATATATATATATATATATATATATACATAATAAATATACACAGTGCACAAATATGTATTATGTAAACAAATACTTTTACTTTGGATGCAATTAATCACAATTAATCGTTTGACAGCACTAATATATATATATATATATATATATATATATATATATATATATATATATATAAAATATATAATATTTTATATTGAATTTATATTTGAGTACCAAACTAATTTTGAAAAAAAAAGCATAGCAGGTCCTTCAGGTATCTGAACTTTCTTTATAAAGTTTGATGTGAATGGTTTGTGATGAACAGGGTCATTAGGGTATGAATGTCTTTTTTCTTGTTGCTCATTCACACACCATATTCCTGATTTCAGATCTATCCAACAATGAGAGAGGATTCTGGGTTCTTCTCCTGTCACGCCATTAACTCCTATGGTGAAGACAGAGGCATCCTTCAGTTAACAGTTCAAGGTAAGCAGCCAGAAAATCTCCTGGGCTTGGCTGGAGATTCGAGGGATTTATTAGGCATTCGAAATGACTCTTGAGGGAAAGCTCCTGATTTAAATGTCATTGTTTAAATGTGGGGAGGGTTTCAACGCTTCTGAGAATTTGAGCACGGTATGGTTGAATTCTCAGAGCCACCAGAGCCTCCTAAAGTGGAGATTCGTGAGGTGAAAGAGAGGACCATCGCTCTCCGCTGGACCATGGGATTCGATGGGAACAGTCCCATCACCGGCTACGATATTGAGTGCAAAAATAAAACAGGTACATGATCCAAACCATTACAAGCAACAGTAGCCGTTTTGGTATGAATAAATCATTGTAGACATTGTAAAAGACCTATAAATGAAGCTGATCAGCTGTCACATGAGATCCAGATATGTTCTCAAGCATCTCTCCAACCATATACAGAAACTTGGGAACGAGCTCGCAGGACCAGAGATGTGTCTCCCACCCTATACCAGGCCACTATCATAGAGCTTCACCCATCGTCCACCTACAACATCCGCATGTTCGCGAAGAACCACATTGGCGACAGTGAACCCAGTAATGAGCTCACCGTAACCACAGATGAAGCAGGTATGATATACTAGTCATATTCATGTTCCTGGTATTATTATGTACAGTTCATCAGTGGATGTTACTCTTTCATCTAATTTCTGATATTTAAAATGTACTGTACAATGTTTTAGAAGTTTTTGAAAGGCTTTCCTATTAATAGAAACAATATTGTTAATGTTTCAATTCCTGTTCCATCAGCAGACACACAAGAAGGAATTATGTTGCAATACTGCCAATTGGTGGTCAAGGGTGACATTACAGGAGCGTGATTGAGATGCTGATAACTACTGAGGCCACTGTTAATGAGAAATGTGATGGCAAATATCAGACCAGTCTAAACAGAGTCTATGTTTGACCACTTTAGATCCTGAAGGACCACCCCAAGATGTCACATTGGAAGCCATCACCTCCCAAAGCATAAAAGTTACATGGAAGGTATGGCTGCACAGGTTATTGTGACTGTATCAAGTTTGATGTAATATAAACATACGCATACACATACTAATTAAAGGTTTACTCATTCTATATTATTATTATTATTATTATTATAAATATATATATAATACACATGAAAACTAATCATATATTCATAGTTATATTTTTATGTATAAAAATAATTTGTTTTGTTATAATTGTTTTGTAATATTTAATCTTCATATTATTAAATAAATATAGATAATTTATTTATTTTATTATAATAGATAGATTTTATTATAATTATTTATATTTAATATTTATATTACTAGAAATAAATAAAAGAACCACTTATATTAAATGTAATGTGCTTTTTTCATGTTTTTAAATATTTTATATACGTATTACTTATAATATTTAAATGCTATAAAGATATTGATATTGTATTGAAATATATTTGACTTCAAAAATAATTTCAAGCATATAAGCATAAACCATAAATGCAGGCATAAACTTTTGTTTATTTTAAATTTATATATATATATATATATATATATATTAAATAGATGTTAGTGTTAGAGTGTAGTGTTTTAACCATTGAATATTAGAATACATTTATTTTTTATTTTTTGCACTTTTTATTTATGTGGTGATATTTATACACGGGTATGCACTTTTAATTAGCTTCCAGAAGAACCTCTTATTGATCAGTTCTAAAAAAAACTTTTTTAAAATAACCTTAGTGTGAAGAACATTTGTAAGCATTGGAAAGGTTCCATGGATGTTAAAAGTTCTTTATGGAACCTTAGGTTCAAATGAAGAACTTTATTTTTAAGAGTGCATGCCAGTAACTGAGGTCTTGCTTCTAAACATTATTATTTCCTCACCTGCAGGCACCGCTGAAACATCTCCAGAATGGCGTGATCAGGGGGTATCAGGTGTGCCATCGAGAACACTCCATCAACGGCAGTCACCAGTTCGTCTGCATCAGCATGGAGGCCACAAGAGAGACTGAGTACTTGAGCCTCAACAACCTGAAGAAGTTCACCGAGTATGAGGTAGTGGTGCAGGCCAGTAACAGTGCTGGTCCGGGACCGGCTTCCAGTGAGGTCCGGGCCACAACAATGGAGGACGGTAAGCCACTGTAATCATTCACATGATGCAGCAAATTTTAGTCCCTCAGTGTAAAGTTTTTATAGCTTTAATTACTTCTTTTAAAAACTATTAATCAAAAATACGATGATGTGCACCAAGCACATGTGTAATATTTGCTGCCATCTAGTGGCTACTGGAAAAGTTGACAGCACTTGAAATGGCTATAAGAACCCAGTTCAAATTAATTCATCAATTTCAGTTTCTTTCACACCTACTGTACATATTCCGAGCCAGTCGCTAATTAGGTTATTTATGAGATGATTTTCTATATTTCTCTTGTGCTCTCAGTACCCAGCAGAGCTCCAGAGAAGGTTCTAGCCACTGCTGCTTCCCCTGAGAGCATCTCTTTATCCTGGCTGACTCCGTCCAGGGAAGCTCTCAACGGCGTTCTTCAGGGTTTCCGCATCATCTACTGGGCCAATCTACCAGATGGAGGTACAGCTCAGACCCCAAACAGTTTAATGTGCCTGAAATAGCATTACTTTCTTTTTGTAGACATTTATATCCAAAGTATTTTATATTATGCTTAAATTAGAATATATATATATACATATTTAGATACGTAAAATTAGAATTTATATTTCGGAAAAAATCTCAACATTGAGAATATCGCCTTTAAAGTTGTCCAAATGAAGTCCTCTGCATTGCATATTATTAATTTTAAAAAATCAGTTTTAATATATTTACGGTAGGAAATTTACAAAATATCTTTATGGAACATGATCCTTACTTAATATCCTAATGACTTTTGGCATAAAAGAAAAATCTATGATTTTGACCCATATAGTGTATTGTTGGCTATTGCTACAAATATACCCATACTACTTACAACTGGTTTTGTGGTCCATATATATATATATATATATATATATATACAAATACATACACTACTCACACATATATATATATATATGCACAAATATATACATATATATACATATATACACATACAGTATACACACAAACATACATATATATATATATATATATATATAAAGAGAGAGAGAGAGAGAGAGAGAGAGAGAGATTATTTTTATTATTAACATTATTATTGTTGTTGTTGTTACTAATATACATATTTTGCATCCATGGACCACTAGGGGGCAGAATGTACCTTTTCAACTGGGAAGCCAAAACAAAACTGAATACCAATATGTATAGCATTTAAGCAGTTTTTGTTTTGTTTTTGCCTTTAAAAGGAAGCATTCCTAGTTGAAAAGGTACAGTAGTAAATATTATATAGTGTGACAATATTGCATCCCAAACTATAGCACATTATATACTATTTTCAAATTTTAAAATGTTTTTTTTAGGATAATGTTATCCACAACCGGGTCTCTGATATCAATACATTCAGCTATGCAAGGGCTCTCTAGTACCAATATGTCCAGTTTTATGTCCAGTACTGGCATACTGGCTTACTAGTACATACTAAAAATACATACTACACTATCATCAATGCAGTACATGCATTTTGCAATTCAGCAATAGTCTCTTTTCATAAGTGTTGTGCCAGCATGCATTGAATAGGCCTGAACATGAATGATTTAGACTGAGGTTAGTTAATCGATCACTCAGCGCTGCAGCACGCAAACCAGAGAGCAACATAACACATTCTGCACACCTGTTTAATTGGCTGCTTTATGGCTCTCGATCAACTTGTGCTCAGTAGAACAAACTCACAGCACACATTATGTCGATCTGGCTATTTCCAGGAGCTATTTGCTTATAAATTGCCTTATTATGATGGAGCTCGGGGACAAAATTCAGCACCGAGCAGCAAAAGACAGTGGCTCTTTTCCATCCAACAGCAGCAGCTAGAGTGCTAAAGGAATGATAGATAGCAGGAAAAAATGGAGACATTAAAAATTTAAAACTTGCAACTTTGCTGGAGAGCTGCAGACAGTCTCAATGTCTGCCCTATATACTGCATGGGTGTACATTGTTCATTATTTAATCATACAATAACAAATTCCTGATGAAAGAGCTGTTAAAGAAGTCGTATCATACATTTTATATTATTTGTTTGACTAATAAAAGGGATAATTCACTCGATAATGAAATTGTTATCGTTTTCTGACCCTCATGTTGTTTCCTTCTGTTAAACAGAAAAGAAGATATTTTGAATAACTCCAGATAGCTTATTACACTAGTTGCTTTTATTTTCCATCAAACCATTAAAATTTGCTATGCCGACAGCAGCAAAAGCATCAGCCGGGATGGATGAAAATGCAAATTCAGTCTCTGACATTAGGTGGTGCTTTTGGACAAGCAGAAACAGTGTAAACAAAACAGTGATGCGCTGATAAACACTTATTTTATTAGACATCATACAGAGATAACATGAAAAAAAAAGTCAAAAAAGTATTTCTGAAGAAAGTCAGTTCCGTTTTATTCGTAATGTTTCCCCCTTTAAACCAGTAAATACACTCCTATACCTTACTCGTCCAAAGACTTTAGAAGGCTAATCTTACAAGTGGACATTTCTGAGCAGACACTGAGTGACACGGGGGGGAAAAAACACGCATCTATGTAAGGTCTGAGGTGAAATGAAAGGAATTTGTTGTTTGCTCCAGATATGCACTATTCAAAAGTGTTTAATTTTTAAAAATGAATATTTAAAATGACTAAGTATTTCCAATGGCGACTAGCAGCAGCAGTTCTGTTTAATCGACTAGCCGGCTATTTTCGCACATCACTAATCAGCATCCGTCTGGTTACCAACATTCTTCAAAATTATTTATTTTTTTGTGAGTACATGATGACAGAATTTTCATTTTTAGGTGAACTATTTTAGCAACAATCATACAGTGGATTATTTTATATGACCAATTAGTTTTTTTAATGTCTCTCCATTCTGATTTGCCACAATATCGTAATTTCATACCAGTGTGGTATTATCTCTGGTCAAAACGCATTAAAGGTTTTCATTTTTAGTTGAAAACAGTATCATGTAAATGCCTCTTTGATTATCAACATTATCAAAATTTTGCTGGAAAAACCTGCTGTACACAATCTACTACATGCCTTCTGCCCTTTTATAATTCATACTTTTTAGCTAGTAAAAGCCCTTTTAATAAAATAGAAAAACAAACATCTGCATGAAATTGCATATTTTTGCTCAGTTGGGGCCTTTGAATAAAATTGAAGATTTTTTTCACTGAGTGTGAGCTCCATATTCTATAAAAATCTGGTAAATCAAATATGATATGAAATGAATTTTTGAATTTTCTTTTTATACTTTGTCTAAAGATTTGATACACTGTTCTATTTTATAAAAGGCTTCACAGGGTTCAATTTGCAGTTATATTTGTGAATTTACAGTAAATATTGTATAAAATCAGAGTTCACTTAATTTTAGAAACCTCATTGGCTGTTACTCAGTAGTATTGTATTTACTTTGGCACAGTCAAGCTATGTATGAGTTGATAACAAGTCTTAAATAAGATTTTAAAGTCTTGTTGTTTACGCCACTGCAGAACTAGGTGAAATCAGAAACGTCACTACCCAGAAGGCCCAGCTGGAGCTGGAGGGTCTGGAGAAATACACCAACTACAGTATCCAAGTTCTGGCCTTCACCAGAGCAGGAGACGGAGTACGCAGTGACCAAATCTACATCCGCACCAAAGAGGATGGTACGACCCACGAATATCCATTCTTTGTCCGACTGAATTCACAGAAAAAAGTTCCTCTGCTGTCAAATTCTGTACTTCTGTTTGCCAATCTGTTAGCTAAAAAAGTTAAAAAGATCTCTTCAAACAGCCTGAATCTTTTCTCTGCAGTGCCAGGTCCGCCCGGCGGGGTGAAGGCAGCTGCAGCCTCCAGCTCTGTGGTGTATGTTTCTTGGCTCCCTCCGCTGAAGCTGAATGGCGTCATTAGGAAATACACAGTCTTCTGTTCCAACTCGTATCCCACGGTAAGACTCGGCCAACTGCTCTCATACTAAAAAGAGAGATATCACGCTGGCTATTAAGACCGTGTTAAACAGCGTGTGGAAGTGCAAAGCATTTTAGCGCAGAGCCAAGCTAAAGGTAATGTTTAAATAGCTTCTTCTTTCCCAGTTTAAAATGAGAGAACTATGTGACGCAAGTTGTCAACTGATGGAACTGATGGAAGACACAAGGTCTAACCAGCAGTCATTTATTTTGGGTCTCGTTTAGGTGGTCAGTGAGTTTGAAGTGGCCCCTGATGAATTCCTGCACCGGGTTCACAATCTCAGTCGCAACAGGAAGTACAGTATCTGGGTGATGGCGGTGACTGCGGCCGGCCGGGGGAACAGCAGTGATGTCATCACCGTGGAACCTCTGGCCAAAGGTGAGTCCATTCGTTCTTTAGAAGCAAAGCAGCTGATCTGTGGTTTCAGGGGGATATTTTTAAGTTAAACCTCTTGTTCAGCCATGCTGTAAATCAACCATTCTGGAGTAATTAGTCGTATTTTGAGTTCTTGTGGGCCTTCCCATGAGAAGCATTACAATAAGCCATGAGCAATCTAAGATACAAAATATGCCAAAGTGTAAAAATATCCTGAAACATACACTGGACCCAAAAGATATTTAGGAACTTGAGTACATTTTAAAATATCTGAATGTCATTGCAGTAAAAATATTAAACCAATTGGCATCTGTGAACAAACACTGCATGAGTTTTTTTTTTTTATAATTTCCCTTACCAATCATTCTTTTAAATTAAATATTTTGTCTTTCTATAAAATCAACAGAATTTGAACTGATGTTCTACTATCTAATGCAGTAACTTCACACATTTTTAGCATACACTACTGTTGAAAAGTATGAGGTCTGTAAGATTTTTAAATGTTTTTGAATGTTTATGCTTATCAAGGCAGCATTTATTCGATCAAAAATACAG
Source organism: Barbus barbus (assembly GCF_936440315.1). Classification (NCBI taxonomy): domain Eukaryota; kingdom Metazoa; phylum Chordata; class Actinopteri; order Cypriniformes; family Cyprinidae; genus Barbus; species Barbus barbus. The sequence continues at coordinate 17,798,883 of NC_136725.1, forward strand.
TAAAAACAATAATATTGTGATATTGCAATTTTAAACAGCTGTTTTTTATTTGAATTATTTTAAAAAGTAATTTATTCCTGATTCAAAGCTGAATTATCAGCATCATTATTCCAGTCTTCAGTGTCACATGATCCTTCAGAAATATAAAAATAATATGCAGATTTGGTGATTATCAATACTGAAAATAGTTGAGCTGCTTAATATTTTTGTGTAAACCGTGATACATTTTTAAAGATTCTTTGATGAATGAAACTTCAAAAGAATCTTTTTTATAAAGTTATAAAAGTCTTTACCGTCACTTGATCAATTTAATTCATCCTTATTAAATAAAAATATAAATTTATTTTGAATAGTACCATAAATATGGTGTAATATGCACTGATTGTGTTCTGCAGCAAAATTGTGTATTAGGCTTACCTAAATCAATAAAATAATAAATGATGGTGTTTTTTTAATGTTTTTAAACAGCTCCTGCCAAAATCCTCACCTTCAGTGGTACTGTTACAACACCATGGATGAGGGATGTTGTTTTACCCTGCAGGGCAGTCGGAGACCCGCCTCCTGCCATTAAATGGCTGAAAGAGAGGTAAATAAACCTGTTTCATGGGCGCAGACTAGAATAAAAAGAACTTACACTCTCAAAAACATATTAACATGATGTGATTTAAGGCAAACATGACAACAGCTCCGTATTATACAGAAAAACATACTGCATTGCAGATCTAGTCTTTCGTTAAGAGCAAACACAAGCATCTGAATACCTATGAGTAGAATCAGTCACTGGGGAATGCTGGGAAATGTCAAACTCTGCCCTCTTCATTGAGGATTCACACTGTTTCTCGCCAGTGGGAGCCCGGCCCCTGCGGTCATTGATGGAAGACGCAGTATCCATGGAAATGGCAGCTTCGTCATTAAGACCGTGAAAGCAGAGGATTCTGGGTATTACACGTGTGTCGCCAGCAATAACTGGGGAACGGACGAAATAATTCTGAACCTTCAGGTTCAAGGTGAGGTGTGAGAGTTGGGCAGGATGGTCACTTTCTGTATAGCCTCCTCTATGTGTTAATTTCATTTCCTTTGAGTTATTATGCAGTGTTTCTCACTGTATAAATATCTTCTTCAGTCCCCCCTGACCAACCTCGTCTCACTGTGACCAAGACAACCACCACATCCATTACTGTGTCCTGGATACCAGGAGACAACGGTGGGAGCTCCATCAGAGGTGAGCTGCTTCCACCTTCAGCTGTTTTCCTGCTGGAGAAAAACAAAACAGAAAAAAGAGAATAAAACTGTCGTACGACTGATCAAAATTTAAGCAAATATCTTTTTTTTTTGGCATATTGTAATCAAATCCACTTAGTATTTTGTAGCCTGAATGGGGGGGGGGGGGGGGGGGGGGGTGTTGAAACCCAGTCCAAACATTTGTGAGTGGTTTAAAATCCAATTCAGATCAGATATTTTCCCCTAAATTAATAGAATATTCAATTAATATGTGATTACAGTTATGTTCTTTGAATGTGGCTCATCCAGTCATAATTTAGCATCTGAACTATCTGTTTTATCAATTTAGTTTGACTATTTTTAACGCCGTTGTTACATAATCTGAATCTGTTTTGCACTGATGGTAGATTTATTTGTGATGAACAATCTGGCCCTTTGGTTTAGTATCTATTAAGTTCAGAATAAGAAGAAAAATAATCAGATAAGAGTATATGTACATTAAATTAGTAAATTATTTAAATCACTGGATTGCCCCCACACCCCCACCCCCCGTGAAACTTTCATTGCATTAGTTAATGAAATATACAGTAAAGCGGCACCTGTGTTTGAATGCATAAAATATAGCAATGTCTACAATTCATCCACCCTTGTCACACTAACAGCAAATCTGTTGATGTGGAAGAAAAGTCATTACTATAGCAACTGATGTGGATGAGCTGGATATAAAATGCACTGAACAAATGGATTCGATTGCATTGCTTGAAAAATGACAGTCAGTCCTATAAAATCAAAAACAGAGATTTATCTTTATAAATTAATTCTGTGTCTATCTTTATGCAGGATATATTCTGCAATACTCAGAGGACAACAGTGAGAAGTGGGGAAGTATTTCTATCAGTCCTAGTGAGCGTTCTTACCGTCTGGAGAACCTCAACTGTGGCACTTGGTACAAGTTCACACTAACAGCCCAGAATGCTGTTGGTCCAGGCCGAATCAGTGAGATAATCGAAGCAAAGACTCATGGGAAAGGTTTGCATATCCAATTTCTCAAATAATGGTGTGTCATTTTGTTGAAAATAGTTATCACAAACACAGTTCCTGTTCTCCTTCTTCGTCTTCACCCATCACAGAGCCACAGTTCTCCAAAGAGCAGGAGCTGTTTAGTAGCATTAACGGAACATGCGTCAAACTCAACCTGATTGGCTGGAATGACGGCGGTTGTCCAATCACCTCCTTCACTCTGGAATATCGTCCACTGGACAGCCCCGTGTGGACCAAAGTGAAGCGCACCTCTCTTACGAAGAGCTTCAACCTGCTGGATCTGCAGGAAGCCACATGGTACGAACTGCAGATGAAGGTGTACAACAGCGCAGGGTTGGCTGAGAAACGTGTCAAATTTGCTACTTTGAACTACGACGGCAGTAAGTGAAGTTTGATGGATCACCTTTAAAGTAATTGTCAAAGTAATTGTTTGCGCTTTTAAATATTAAATGTGTTTGCAAAAGGCACCATTCCTCCTCTGGTGAAGACTGCGGTGAAGGACCCGGTGAAGAAGACCAGCAACGAGGGGATGAAGATGATGGTGACGATCTCATGCATTTTGGTGGGAATGGTGCTGCTCTTCGTCCTGCTGATGGTGCTGAGGAGGAGGAGGAGAGAACAGAGGCTGAAGCGGCTCAGGGGTTAGAAGTTTTTCACAGCTCTTAGCTACAGATCAGAGCATTTTTAAAGAGAAGGTGTAGATTCGTAGGCGTAAATACAGACAGCATATGTTGCCGTTTGAGATTTTACTCATGCCAGGCTTATTTTTCATGACTCGATAGTACTTCCATTTTCTGCTTATGTTAATAAAGCTTATTGTTTTTTTCCACAGATGCAAAGAGTTTGGCTGAAATGCTTATGAGGTAAACATTATGATTTTCAGTTTTTTTTTTTTTAAGGCAAAAGCACCCCAAAATTGGCATTTTGTCATGTATTTGCCCTCATTTAACTCCAAAGCCATATAATCTTTTTTTCTTCTTCTATGCAACAGAAAATAACATTTTGAATGGTCTCTGAGCTGCTCTTTCCATTTAGTGACAGCATAATGATCCAAAATGACTAAAAGCATCATAAATGTAGTTCATACGAGTCACTAGGTTCCAAATCTTTTGAAGCCGCCATAAACTCTGTCTTTTTAACAGATTAATTTTAACGGACAGTTACCAAGCATATTATGCAAAAATGAAAAACTCTATCAGCATTTTGTGAGAAAGCATCAATTCATTAATATCCCATATCATCTGATGCAAACCAACAGAATCGGTTTCTTTAAACAGATTCATTGTAATGGATAGTTCAAGCAGAAATTAATCAAACTTATATAAATCAAACTCCATTAGCATTGTTTTAAAAAAACAAGCACCAAGTAATTCATAGGACTCACTATATTCCAGATATTCTGGAGTTTCTTTGAACAGATTCACTATAATGGACAGTTCTGTAGAATATTGCACACAAATAAATTAATCAAGTGTTCTATCAGCATTTTGTTAAAAAGTCAAGTTGTCAAGTCATTCATAGGACTTCTAAATCTTATAAAGCCTTACAGTATAATCAGTGTTTCTAATTAAAGCATTTTATTAAAAGCCCCAAGTATGACTCACTATATTCCAGGTCTTCTGAAACAAAACACTAGAATCAGTGAATACATACACTTTAATAGACAGTTTTAAAGAATATTATGCACAAATGAATCAAACCATCAAGTAATTCATATGCCTCACTATATTGCAGATCTCCTGAGTCATACAATAAAATCAGTTTTTGAACAGATTCACTATAACAGACAGTTCTGAAGAACATTATAGAGAAATTAATCGATAATAAATTGATTTGTGTGATGAAGCACAAAAGGGTTTCACTTCAGAAGGATATATGATGCTTTGACGATGACTCTCTTGCCCTTTGAGTTTGACAATCCTTGGTTACTGTATTCTTACATTATATAGAAACTGCAGCTGGGAAATTCTTCAAAATTCTTATTTTGTGTTCCACAGAGAAAAGAAACCATATAGGTTGGTGAGCAAATAATGAACTATTTCTTCGATGGCTCACATGTCATGCTGACCTTGTACAAGCGGAGATGTTATTCACAGGCTTGTCTGTGTTTTCCTCCAGTAAGAACACAAGGCCTTCAGATACCATGAACAAACAACAGCAGACCCTCCGTATGCACATCGACATTCCCCGAGCGCAGTTGCTCATCGAAGAGAGAGACACCATGGAAACAGTGGGTGAGTCGTGTTCGCTGAACCATACTCAAACCTAAATGTATATCTGAGAAAGAATGATACTATTGGGGTCTCTAATAGTTCCATCTCTCCCTTCCCTGTTAGACGACAGATCAACAGTGCTATTGACTGATAACGATTTTGGAGAAACTGCCAAACAGAAGTCAGCCACCGTCACGCACTCTGTCCACTATCAGTCTCTGTCGCAGGCCACTGGCCCGCTGGTGGATGTCTCTGACGTCCGACCTGGGACGAGCAAGAGCAGTCTGTCGAGTAAGAAAGAAACTTCTTAATGCACAAACAACAGAGTGAATCTGTGATCATGCTATTTAACCGAGCGTTTTATAACCGTCCACAGATCCCACCTCTCGCCGTACAGCTAAAGCTGGCCCTGCGGCCCGTAACCGCTATGCCAGTCAGTGGACACTAAATCGCCCCCACCCTCCTGTCTCTGTCCACACTCTCAGCACGGACTGGAGGCTGGGAACGCCCAGAGTGGCCGGCTCGGTGGACAAAGAAAGCGACAGCTATAGTGTCAGTCCATCACAGGACACAGGTCAGTCTGTTACACCGTCTGTACATCTTGAGCTTTTGTTAGTTTCTTTTTTTGGCATGACATGTCATTAAAGCTGGGTACTTCAACAACTTTAAATATTATGGCATAAATAATATTTAATTATCAACTTTTTTTTTTTAATAATATTTAGTATATATATATCTTACTCCACCCCAAAATGAAAATTTTGTCATTAATCACTTACCCCCATGTCGTTCCAAACCCGTAAAAGCTTTGTTCGTCTTCGGAACACAATTTAAGATATTTTGGATGAAAACCGGGAGGCTTGTGACTGTCCCGTTGATTGCCAAACAATTTTCACTGTCTTGGCCCAGAAAAGTATGAATCCCCGAAGACGAATGTTCCGAAGACGAACGAAGCTTTTACGGGTTTGGAACAACATGGGGGCAAGTGATTAATGACAAAATTCATTTTGGGGTGGAGTAACCCTTTAATATGTATGCGTTTCCTGTTTTTAAAAATGATGAACACAATGGTATTTAATTTTACATTTACATTTATTCATTTAGCTGACGCTTTTATCCAAAGCGACTTACAATTGCTATATATGTCAGAGGTCGCACGCCTCTGGAGCAACTAGGGGTTAAGTGTCTTGCTCAGGGACACATTGGTGTCTCACAGTGGATTCGAACCCGGGTCTCTCACACCAAAGGCATTTCACACCATTTTATGCATGATTATAAAACTAGAAAGAATTTAACAGTAATATTTACATACTTAATCTGCGATAAAACATTTAAAGCGTATAATAAAGCATAAAATGTCATGCAGGAACATCGAGATGACGAATCATTCAGTCAATTTTGAACAGATTCATTGCAACAGACAGTTGTAAAGAATATTATGTGGAAAATTAATCAAACTAGTCTATCAGCATTTAATACATTTTATTTAAATTTTTTTATTATTTTAGTTTTTTATTTTATTATTATTATTATTTTATTTCAGTACTGTTAAAAAGTCTGGGGTCAGTAATATTGTTTAGTTTTTTTAAAGAAATTAATATTTGTATTTAGCAAGAACGTATTAAATTGATCAAAAGTGGTAGCAAATATTTTTATAATGGTACAAAATACTTTTATTTTACTTTTTATTTTTTAAATTTATATTAATCAAAGAATCATTAAAAAAATATTATGTTTTTCACTAAAATAATAAAAAAAAAATCTTGATTACCAAATCTCAGTGTGTTAGAAACATTTCTAAAAGATCATGTGACACTGAAGACTGGAGTCATTTCTGCTTTTCCATCATAGGAATAAATTACATTTTAAAATATATTAAAATAGAAAACAACTGATTTTAAATTGCAAAAATATTTCACAATATTACTTTTATATTTCTAATCAAATGAATGTAGCCTTGGTGAACATAAGAGATGTTTTTCAAAAACATGAAAAATAAATCAAACTTTTGAACAGAAGTGTATCTGTTATTATTTCTCCTCAATGGCCAATTAATTTTAAATTATCACAACATTCACAGTGTTAATTTTATATCAGCAAAAAAATAATATCAAGTATCATTTCAAAGCTAATACATGCTAGAAGTGCCTATTGTTAATGATGAGTTCTGACCCGCTGTGTTCAGACCGCGCTCGCAGCAGCATGGTCTCCACTGAGAGCGCTTCTTCTACGTACGAGGAGCTGGCCAGAGCCTATGAACATGCCAAGATGGAAGAACAGCTACGACACGCCAAGTTCACCATCACAGAGTGCTTCATCTCAGATACATCCTCCGAGCAGATGACCGCCGGCACCAACGATTACACGGACAGTCTGACCTCCAGTACACCATCAGAATCAGGCATCTGCAGGTTCACTGCCTCACCACCCAAACCCCAGGACGTCTGCAGGGTGATAAACATGGCCGTACCCAAGGCCCACAGACCAGGTGAGACTACTGGTGGGAGGTAATGACTCAATGGGAGCCTATTAACCTTGCATTAATAGGAATAAAACCAGTAAAGCTAGCATTTAGGGGCAGTATTATAAGAAATTATATGCACTCTAAAGAGGAGGTCACATTTATCAATTTCAGCAAAGTTTTGTGGGTAAAATCCAGTAATTCCAACAGGAATCCACACAATCTGGAATTTCAATTGAGTGTGAATGATTTTCCAATGCAAATTTCGCAATGGTTTCAAGTTGGTCACCATGTTGACCAACAGAAAGCAGCTTGGTTTGAAAGGGACTTGTGAACTGTGCTTCATACTTGTCTAAATTATTGACAAGGGATCTTTCTTCCCCACAAAATCTCACCAATTTGACCACACATTAAGTATAAATTATGCTCCCTTCCAAGATTTTTACCAAAATTGACCCAAATTCCAAAAAAGAAATGCAAAACTGCATTTATTCTTTTTCAATGACACAATCCTAGAATGGATTGCGATGTAAAAAAAAATTAGTTAAATCGCTTTAAAAAATGACAGTTTTATAAAATATTTCTGTGCATTGTGGACATTGATGCTTATTGATGCTAGAAAAATTCTAACAAAATTCTATGTCAAACTTTATTCAAAGTCAAATGTACGAGTCACTGTCTCACGACGCCTCATGTGAAGATCATGTTTGTCTTGTAATTTCATTCAACCCTGCTGAAAAACATCTTAAAGCAGCATAATATGGTTTCCTAGTCTTAGCTGGTCAGGCTGGGAGACTTGGCTGGGCTCAGAGTCCAAGTTAAACCAGCTGGGTAAAGTGTATTTTTTTTGCAGTGAACATCTTAAAAATGAGGTGCTCATGCTGCAAGATGCTAAAAAACATCAATACAGCATTCAAATATGCCTACTTTCATACTGTATAGAATGTAAAAAACAGTATGTCAGAATTCAAAGTATTCGAAAAATGGCAGGCGTAAAGTACTTTGATGGCCTACTACTTCGGCCAAGAGTCTGCTTTCAGTAGACACTTTAATATCCCATGAGAGAGAAATTGTAATGCAACAGACACTGGTAGGTCATGAGAACGTAACAACATGGTGGCTGTAGTACATCCCAATTTCATTTGTACTACCCATGTTCATACTATACAGAACATACTTTTTAAGTATGTTGCGATCAAGGTTGAATTGACATGCTAAGTCTCTCTCTTTATCCTGCAGGAGGGGAGCTCGTACACCTGCCTCCGTACCTGCGGATGGACTTCCTTTTGAACCGGGGTGTGTCGGGAGCGTCTCGGGAAGCGGCAATGGGCCAGGCCTGTTTGGAGCCGCAGAAGACCCGCTCGCTGAAGCGCCCTGCCTTGCTGGAGCCGACGCCCATGGAGGTGCCGACCAGCAGGGACGTGCAGCAGTGGCAGCCGGGCACGGCCTTGACGCTTCCACAGAGAGAGGCCGGAACGGACTTGGCGCAGGCTGCCAAAATCAGCACCTCCCAGGAATCGCTGCTGGACTCCAGAGGACACTTAAAACAGAACAACAATCCCTACGCAAAGTCTTACACACTCGTATAACAAAGATCGGACAAAAATAAAACATCAAGAGCAAAAAAGCGAACTCTTCATGCGCGGTTGTATATATGTTTCCACTTCTACTCCTAACAGTTTCTTTATTTTATGCTTTTTTAAACAGTGAATTCACTTCTTAAAGAGAACTCCACACACCCAGAGATTGCCAAAATGATTTTATTATTATTAATGATGATGGCATTGATGATTTATTAATTTACTTATTTTAGCTGTTAGTGTGCACAACTAATGAATGGGAACCCTTTTTCGTTTTTTTTACTAAAATTTCTTTGTGTAATTTGTTTGAGATAAAGCGTGAGAGTGATTTCCATTGGTCCAAAGTTGTCAGCGTTCTGTTTTGAAGAAATCCTGGGAGTGCATGAGGACGAACCAATTTAAGATGAAGAAGACAGTATGAATACCGACCACTGGAGGGTCCAGCCCAGAATTTTTTGACTACGAAAATATTCAAATGTGAAGATTTCGTATTCTTATGAGTATAAATATATAAAAAATATATATATAAAAAATGAGAAATCACTTTTATTTGTGGGTATTACAGGGAAATTTTTTGATTTGGTTAATAAAGTCCTTTAGTCATGTTTGCACATATCTTGTTTAACCTAGAAAATTAAGTCTTGATTGACAATTATTTGTGTTCCATTCTCTAATGGTGCAATATGAAAATCCATGAACCACGTTTGCTTTCTACTGTACTGTATCTCTCCCATGACGTGAGCTTCTGAGAGCCGGAGTGAATGAAATGACAGATTCAGGTGTAAATCAGCTGCGGTGAAAGGAAAGGTTGATTTGGCGTGCTGCACGGGGGAGACTGGACCACCTACTGCACTGACAGTGTGGCTCTTTCACCTCCTATATGTAGTGCACTAGAAAGGTGTCTTCAGGGCACGCTCTCTCATCTTCATTAAATTTATTTTTGCTGCATTGCAGACATGCTGCACTACAGGGAAACTGAGACAATCTAAAGAGATCCCCTAAAAGAATAACAATTATGATAATATTCATAAAGAACCACAAGCAGTTCTATATGATTATGGGCCGTATGGTAGCAATATGTTATTGTTACCGCTCTGCACCAAACTGTCTTGCAGGGAGAGTTATGATGAAGAATTGTGAGATGATATTTCGCTATATTTGATTAGATAAATCTATTGTCCTCACTATACTCATTTACAAATGTTTTTGTTGTTTTTCACTTTTTTTTTTTCTCAACAGTGCTCACAGTTGTGAGACTCCAGAAAAGGTTTTCCATGATAATCCTGTCGACTAATAAAAGGTTGATCCCTAAACAAATCTGGCAGTTTGGTTAACGCTTTTCATTTTGCTGTGGGATATAAAGGGATCTGAGTGTATGTGATGAACGGTGAAAATGAACAGCTTAATATCCATACCTAGATGGAATTCACTTCAGAGAGATGAACTTGAAGCAATAATTCACCCCATTTATGTCGTTACAAACCTTCAGCATTTCTTCTTTTGTGTTCCACAGAACAAAGAGAGTCATACAGGGTTTGGAACGACATGAAATGATTTTCATTTTAGGTGAACTATTGGTTTAATCACAGCAAAGATAGAATAACTGTTCACTGGATCATCTAAATGAATACTAGAGCTATTTCGTTTTGGAAATCATACTCAAATGAAAGGCAGAGAGCTCAGCAGGAACACAATGAAAGTAGAACCACACATCCTCCTGAGAGGAAGCAGAACTTTCCTTTTCTTCTTGTTGTGCTGATTTTCCTCAGCTATGGTGGCCCAAGGGGGGCAACAGAACATTGGCAATGCAAACAAAAGTTAGAAATAGAACACCACGAAACTGAAATAAACCACAAATAGTCCATATCACAATGGAAATAATCAGTGCAAAAGAAGCCACAAATTGCTGAACTGAAAGGGACTATATGATATATGCTGGATTTCTATATGTAATCAATTTATAATTCACACTGTTTGGATGACAAATGGTCACATAAATGTTGAAAAGTTTCAGGAGTAACAACTGCAGTTATGAGTGAGTCATAATTTCTTGATGATGAAAGACTAAACATCAAAATAAATGTTATTTTAAAAAAAATTCACCTAAAAATGAACATTTTCTGAAAATGAACTCACCCTCAGGCCATCCAAGATGAGTTTGTTTTATTCATCAGAAGAGGTTTTCATTACATCCAATGGATCCTCTGCACTGAATGGGTGCCGTCAGAATGAGAGTCCAAACAGCTGATAAAAACATCACAACAATCCACATGACATGGTCCATCAATTGACATCTTATGAAGTGAAGAAAAAACTGTTTTTAAGAATAAAGTACAAATCCATCTTTAAGGAATTTTAACTTTAAACTACTTAAATACCAGCCCGGTCTCATGAAAATGTGTATAAGTAGTAGGGCCTATGCCAAATAAAAAAAAAAAATCATGGTATTGATAGGCATTTGGCGTGAATATGATACGCAGTTTTCACGTACATGATACGCATCTATCCCACAACCCTAATTCTATCCATTGCATATCATATGCACACCAAAATCCATTTCTGCGTATAAACAGTACGTTACGCCAAATCGAAACATAAACATGTGCTATTGATATACACTTTAATGAGACTGGGTTTTAAATACCCATAATCCTTAATAACACTTCCTCTGGTGAAAAAGTCACATCAAAATCCAATAACATATTACTTTGTAACTTTTATGTTTTCCTTTCTAAATGGTGCTTATGTGGATATTTCTCTCCTGATTCAAAGAAGATTATTTTCACTGGACAAAGCAGTATTATGATTATACTGACCACTGAAATTTTGGAACTGAATTTAGTCAGCAACACATAATATATATATTTGTTTTATTATTTTGATTCAGTCTTTGGTTAATGTTACATGAAGAAACTTGTTTTATTCTTCAACATAAATTATGCCACACTGATTCCAGAGGGAACCCGTGCTCGAAAATGCTTATTTTCTTCCATAATTTAGGAGTAGCTACTCCACCTTAAGTTAGTTGGCAGAAAAACAATTAAGTGCGTTGTTTTCATCTTTTGTTTACTATTCCAATTTTGTTCAGCCCCTTTAGACCACCGTACCTCACAGTCTGTAGTTTGGTGTGCGAATTCCCTCGTGGTCTTCAAAGAGCGCGAGCGACTCTCTCAAATTGCTCGATTGATTCAGAGGCTTCAGTGAAGAGCCGGAGACAGCCACTCTTCCTGGAGCACTTGGACAGAAATTGGTTTGATAGTGCTATGTCAGCCCGGTGGGTAATGGGGGAGCACGTTAGTCATTGTGACAACTATATTCTCCATCTTCGTCTGAAGTGCGCAACAAATTAAGCGTCGCTGGCACATATTTATAGACGGTCTCGCTCAGCTGTTATTAACCACCTTCGTAAATAAAGCAGCAGTGTTCTAAATTCTGATCTCCCTCAGAAACACACAGCTGTCAGCAACACAACACTGATGGCGTCTGAATGAAAAGAATAACCTGGCTGCGTTCCTCTCATTCTGTTTGGTTAATCTTCATTGCTTCGGCTTGAGAACAATTTGGCTGTGATCTCTATGGAATACTGGCAAACTGTTAAGTATACTACAGTCTTTAAAAAGTGTGAAAATGTGAAACAAAATATGTTTTGTAAAAATATTATGAATTATAAACATTGGGTTGATCTTCCAATAGTCTACTCTTTTTTTAGACCTCAAGCTAAAATAATGGTCTATAGGCTAAATAGCTTACATAAATGTTTTCGCCTCAAAATATTTTATTTATTTTTGAGGTCATGGCACAAAAAGCCATTAAAATTCAAATTAAGAATATATTAGGCCTATATTATACTCTTTTTTTTTTTTTTATCTTGCATAACATAGCTAACGAAATTTAACAAGCTCAATGTTGATCCATTTTCAGCTAATTAAATTTTCTGAATTGAAATGTGTGCAAAGGATTGTGGGCTACGGAAGGACACAATTCTTGATGCGTTCTTCAAAATAGGGCTGAATGAAATGAAATAAAGATCGCTTACTAATGAACTTTCAAAAACTTAGGGAAGTCGGGGCCTAATGGATAGAGAGTTGGACTTGTAACACGAAGGTTGTGGGTTCGAGTCTCGTGTCCAGCAGGGATTGCCCTCCACCCTCAATACCACGACTGAGGTGAGACCTTTGAACAAGGCACCAAACCCCCAACTGCTCCCCGGGCACCGCAGCATTGGCTGCCCACTGCTCCAGGTGTATGTTCACTACTGTGTGTATACTTGGATGGGTTAAATGCAGAGCACACCATACCTGAGTATGGGTCACCATACTTGGCCACACACCACTTCCCCTTCCCCCAAATCGAGATGGAGCTTTATGGCGTGGCAGCCTATGGATGTGTAAATGCTGTTTAGCACCATTATAAACATTAGCATTAGCTAGCATTTTTTAGCATAAAAGCTAAAAAAGCATATAGTTTTCTATATTAAAAAAAAACACTAACTTGATGAATACTATGTAGTATACAGTATACTGCATAGTATTTTTTATAAAAACTAGGCACTCCAAAAGAGTAGCACACTGTCACATGACTTCATCAGAGTGCAAGTGAGGTCAAGTCTTGTTGTCATGTTGGAAATAAAAATTGTTATTTTGCATTATTCATTTTGTGTACAAAAATATTTTTACTTATGGAAACCTGATTAACTAAAATGTCAAAAACATTAAAAACGTCAAGTTGAGCACATTGCATTATGGCATATAGCAGGGGTGGCGAACGTTGGTCCTGGAGAGCCGCAGCCATGCAGAGTTTTGCTTCAATACTAATCAAACACTCCTGAACAAGCTAATCAAGGTCTGAACGGTTACTAGGAAGCTACAGGCAGGTGGGTTTTAATTAGGGTTGGAGCTGCTGAGCTTTGCAGGGCTGCGGCTCTCCAGGCCCGGAGTTCGCCACCCCTGGCATATAGCCTAATATTTCTATACTGTGCATTTTGACCAAATTTAAGTTGTAATATTCGCATACTGTATGCCATTGAAAACATAGCTTCACTCATGAAAAATTTGTGAAAATCAAGGCTAATATTTACTTCCAGTTAACCTCACTGAAAATGGAACATCAAGTCAAGCACTTTTCCTTATTGGATATTTAGGGATATTCAGATATAATAAAAGTAATATGGTGGTAAGAACATCGCTTTTGTATGTGGACTTGCAAAACTTGATCCGGTTTTGTGTACACATGCTGTCTGACTGCTCACATTATTTTCAGTGTGTATTTCACACTTTGGTTGTGAGCCATACAGATTAATCCACGTTTCATCTCAATGTTTTTCCCGTGTGAGCAATAGCTTTTGGATCAACATGAATCCCTTTGTTTTCTTTCCTTTACTGCGTACATCAGAGTATAACACCCCCGCCCAGCTGAAACCTAATGAACCTGTCAGACCTCAGCATGTGGTTCTGAACAGAAAAACTACCGTAATTAGACCCATGAGGGGGATTTTCTCTGAATCTCTTTGAAACCTCCTATACATGACTCACAGAGCTCAGCGTTTGCTGCACACACTGGAATGACACCATAAAACAGTCAAATACAGCACAGTTTTAGAAGATTATAATAGTCAGCAAGCTGTTGATGAAATGGGCTTGTCTTCTCATTCTCTCTCTCTATTTTAAATGAGTGTTAACTCATTAAAGCAGGCCTAATTAATTTAATCACTTTCACAGATCAATAAACCAAGACTTGGATCCAGAAAGAATTCATCACAATGGCGGTGTCCAAAACAGAATCAGTGGCCTCACTGCCCAATCGATGCCTTAACGGATAGCAATTTGAATGAAGGTGCCGCCTGAGGAAACTAGTTGGCTTCTACTCTAATGCACAGTGAATATTAAGGAGATAACCAAGTGACTGGACACAGAATCATATGATTTCTGTATATTTCAATGTATCAGATATGGAATTTGTAAAGGATTTAGCAATTTCCTGAATTCCCCAATTATTAATTCACTAATAATGACTTTTAATTACATAATTCATAATTATACCAGGGTTTTTGCATTAATTGCCAACCCCAATTAACACCAAATTTGAACATAAAATTTACACTAAATACTGAATTATAAAATGTTCTATTTAATTTCCAAGATAAACTGATTCAAACTCGAATCAGTGATCTTTTCAGAACCGTCTGAAAGAACCGACGCAACATTTATTGATGGTGAAGAAAGAGTGAGCACGCGGAGATTTGTTGTAGAAAGAGAAATAGCTGAGGCGTTAGCAAAGAGGAAGAGGTCAAAGGAATAGGCTATAACTGGAAAAGGAAAGGGTTACCTATTGGAGAGACGAGTGGGAAGTAACAGGATAGTTTTGTGTTTGTCTGGTGTTCATTTAAAAAATCACTCTCTCCACTTGACCACTGTACTTATTGGGCAAGTGTTCAAGACAGTGTCTCTTTTCAAGATTCAAAGATCTTGAATACAAGCAGATCACAGAACAACTCTTTTTAAATGTGACATGCTTACAATATAGTGTTGTAGAAATACATGTAAAGATTTTACATTATTTATACATTATTATTATGCTTTATTTATAAATGTTGTACTTGTAACACATTTCCTGAAAATGCTCCAAAAGCTGTTTTAGAGATTTAGTGTATGTTAAATACACTTTCAGTATAGACATGATTTAATACAACAGATATGATTGTTGACTGAAGATATAGATACAACAGATATGATTTTTTTCTCATTTTATTTCCAAGCCATTCGAATTTCTGGCATCTTTGGGTGAAGCAGTGCCTGAGTTTTTCCAAATACACTTTCTCAAATCTTTTCTCTGCCAGATTTGGCTGGAAAAATGCATGTGCGAGAACAGTTAATTAAATATTTAGTGTCTTTTCTTGTCTTTTTATTGAACCAGTTCTGAACAAAATATACAAGAATTTGGCATATCATTGTCTTAAAACCTAAAGGATATGTTATGCTGCCTTCAAAAACCAGATGAAGTATGATGTTATGCAAGCATTGGACAACCTTTTGAAAGGTTTTGGACACAGTGTTGAAAGATAAACAAATGGTATTCAAAAATATGCTGAAATAACCCATCAGTCATTGAGGTCATCCCAATATTTATTGAGTTCACATACAATTATTTCCAACAGTTTGGAGTCAGGAATATTACAATACACTGCTTTCTGACAAAAACACTGACTGGTAATGATAAATAATGATAAACCACAAACACAATATCAGTTCATCTATATAGACAATATATAAAACACAACATAGGTGAAAGATTCAGATTCAGATGCCATTCAGGATGTTTCCTTGAGCAACATTCTTGATCATTTGGCAATAAATACCCTTGGTTTCTGGTCTTAAACAGAGGAAATACTGTCACACAATTGGTTAACATTTTAAGGTGGATATTTTCAAACACCTTAACATTAATGATGGATCTGTTCGTATTTATCAAAAAATAACAAAAGAATTTTAAAAGGAAAGTATTGTATTGAAAAAATCTGTACTAGTGGGAACCAGAATATCACATTTTATTCCTAACAGATGATAGCAAAAGGCAAATTGCCTCTTCGCCTCTCATCTGCCCCCACCCTCACCCCCACTAATCAACCCATGACCCCCTACCCGACAATAGTGCTGTTTATCTGACATGCAACTCCCTGCCCTAATGGTGCCTTTGGGCCCGCGTGGGGCCAGGAACGCCCTGCATGGGCGCGATTATGATTTCACCACCTGCTTCTTCTTCTGGAACTTTCTGAACTGCGATTGGATGGCGACGGCTGCCTTCTCCGTCTCAGGGGCGCCCATGTCGATGTCAAAGTCCTCAGCTGGGACGTCCTTCTTAGAGGGGTCTGTGGGAACGACACATTGTGTATTGGATCGATATTATGCACTGCAGTTCTGCAGTCAGGCTTGATCCTGCTTTTTTCATGGTTTGACCATTACATAGCCCTTTGTGCTCTGCAGTAGCTGTACGACATGAAAAGATACACACTCTTAAAAATAAAGGTTTCTTTAGTGGCATCAGTCATTTTAAGAAGAACCTTTAACATCCATGAAAATTCTCAATTGCACAAAAGGTTCTTTATAGTAGACAATTTGGTTCCTTAGATTATTAAAAGGCTCTTTATACTTAGAAAAAAAAGGATCTTTTAAGAACTGTTCACTGAAAGGTTATTTGGGGAACCAAAAATGGTTCTTTTATGGCATTGCTACAAAAACTCTCTTTTGGAACCTTTATTTTAAAGAGTGTATTCCTGAAATTAAAGGACTCATCAAAAATGAGTGATTCTGTCATATACTCCCTTTAATGTTGTTCTAAACTCATATGACTTTCAAAAGTCAAAAAGAGCTACGTTTAAGTGTATTCACTCATATATTTGCATTTTTAAAAAATAACTTTGAAAATTTAATTTTGTTCCTCACACAAAGCTGCTGTGATCTTCAACTTTATTTTGAAAAAATGCATAAATGTAATGTAAACACTTTACAGTAAGGTAACACTTAAAGCCTTTATGTATAATGCATTATAAAGGGTTATTAAAGGGTTTAATGCATTATAATTATTTATAATATGCATTGTAATGCATTATATTTTGTTGTCATAGATAATTATAGCCGAATTTAAAATGCATAGTGTAACAATGAATTGATAAGTATTATATAACGTATTAATCGTGGTTACAATTATTCACGAGATTGTACAATGCATTATAAGGTGCCTTACAAGCCATAATTAATGCATTGGAACTACTTTTATAATGCAATATACATAAAGGCTTTAAGTGAAGTGTTACCAAAAATACTTGTACAACATTTATTGAACTTAGTTATTTCTACATTTGCTAATGCATTATTAAAATTAAAATCTGTTGATATTGTTTAATAGTCCTGACCTAACATGAACCAACAATGAACAGTTGTATTTATTAACTAAAGTTAACAAAGATTAAATACTAAAACAAATGTCTCAAATGTTAAATTCATTTTAAGTTAACATCAAATGTCAAATCTCTCTTTAGTAAATGTCAAATCACTTTTAAAGAGGTAGTTCACTCAAAAAGGCAAATTACCCTATGATTTACTCACCCTCAAGCCAGCCTAGGTGTATATGATTTTCTTCTTTCAGACGAATACATTCAGAGTTATATTAAAAAAATATCCTGGCTCTTTCAAGCTTTATAATGGCAGTGAGTAGAGGTTGAGATTTTAAAGCAAAATAGAGTGCATCCATCCATCATAAAACGTACTCCACACGGCTCCAGGGCCTTAATGATGGCCTTCTGAAGTGGAAGAAAAATTTCCATAGTTAAAACTTTATAAACCGTAATCTCTAGCTTCTGCTAACTGTCGTAGTAGTCTCGCGTAGCCAGACCTTCAGACTGACGGCTGAAGGTCTGGGAACTTGGGCCCGCCCAAGAGGCCATATGCCTGACAGGTAAAGCAACCAATCACGTTTTGTTTTGTTCCACGTCGTGTTTAGGGGCATGGAAATGTCGCCACAATAACAGACCGGTGTGTAAAACTCTGGGACATATTTTAAAGATTCTATGCTTTAAAAGTTTCGTATATATAGCGCTCGTCATCAGTTGTAAACACGACGGCTTTCTTCTTTCGTGAAGGGGTTTGGCACCACGGCAGTTTTGTTTCCAGGCGGAACGTTAAAGAACGCGACACACACGTCTCCCGGAAATCCTGTATAATTCAACCAATCCGATGACGACTTTGAAACTTCTGAAGTGTTTCCAGATAAGTGTGCCATATACATCAGACGGTTAGCCAACGTTCCGTGGGCATGACGTCTGAGGCTTAGACTACTGTCGTAGTGGCATTCCAGCGGATGATCTTTAGGACGTAGGCATAGCATGAGCTACGGTGAGAAGTGACGAACACATAAGCACATAGGAGAGAGCAAAACAAAACACAGGTCATGTATTAGAAGAACAAAATGAGGATTTGTAAAGAAAAGTGTCCAAGGATTTCGATATAATACAAGTTTTGCTGTAAACAAAACTTAGCATATTCTCACCGGAGCGTATGCTACGCCTACGTCCAAAACGTCATCCGCTGGAACACCACTCTTGTGAACACACATACGACAGTTAGCGGAAGCTAGAGATTACAGTTTATAAAGTTTTAAATATGGATGTTTTTCTTATACAAATGCATCTCTTCACTTCAGAAGCCTTTTTTAGCCTTGTGGAGTACTTTTATGATGGATGGATGGATGCACTTTATTTTGCTTCAAAATCTCGACCATTACTCACTGCCATTATAAAGCTTGGAAGCACCAGGACATGCTTTTATATAACTCTGACTGTATTTGTTTGAAAGAAGAAAGTCATATACTCCTAGGATGGCTTGAGGGTGAGTAAATCATGGGGTAATTTTCATTTTTGGGTGAACTATCTCTTTACGTTAATGTCAGTTAATGCGTTAAAAGTGTTTAAGTGTTTTCAGCAGTACTTAAATTCCAAATTTTTCAATCATGATAAGAACAACATGATGATGATGATGATGATGATGAGGTGTTAGCATAACCGTAAGAAAAAGTCATTTAAAACAACATGAGGCCGATTCATTTTTGAGATCTATTCCTTTAATTGCACACATTTCTTTACTAATCTACATTTACCTTCAAACATAAAATCTGCAAAGTCTACAAATATTGTTTGCACTGTGTAAGAGAGAAGGAGAAGTAATGAAAACTTGCAAAAGACTCTGTCATGACTTTATCCAGATAATAAAAGTAGTGAATTATACCTTGTCCACCTGAGGGTTTGATGTTTCCAGCTGATCCGGATTCTTGTCTCTGTAAACAAACAAAAATAGAACCGAGATTAATGTCTGTGGATATATTCTGAAGAAATCCCATATAGCCAATGAATGATGAGTTTTCGGTCTCATTAGCTGATCACAATTTGGTGCTTCATATCCTGAATTAATAACTTGGTGTGTACAATGAATTTCAAACACTTCAGAAGAGCTTTGATGCTCTGACGCTAAAGCAATCTTCTTCGGCGTGTGTGTGTGTGCGCGTGCCGCTCGTTTTCTGCTGATGGCATTCTGTATGGATCTGGTTACAGTGGAAAGCGTGTCATTATATGCAGAGGGATTATTCCACACACACACACTAGCACACACACACTGGCACAATTTAATCATATTAGTCGCTCTCTCTCTTTTCCTCTGTCTCCTTCTACCTCAATCAATCCTCTTACGTTCAGTTCTATCTTTGTCTTACAGGCTCTGATAAACGTGTGGAATTTGCATAAGAATGTTTGGCAGGGGAAAATCTGTGAACGCTTCACATTGCCCAAATACAAAATGCTCGGTTATTGCTTTGCAATAATGTAAAGAAGTCATCCTGCTGGATAGTGGAGCGCACAGTTTCGTGGCTGTTGTGAGGATGGAGAAGGGCGCTGATGCATAAATTACAGTCATTGTAAATGTCATACAGCGTAGAGAGTTGAAGGCATATGCGCTCGGTGCTACATTGCACGATTAAAGCTTGAGAAATTAAATAGATGCTGAAATGTGAGCCCAAATTCGCAATCAGTCAAGTCAAGTTGGTTCAAATCAGCTGCACAATATTAAACAGGAAAATAAGAGAATTAATGTTGAAACTGTATCGAATTTCAGACAAAGTTCTGCTGTAAAGCAGCTTTAACAAGACAATAGTGTCATTGTCTGGCTCAAGTCAGTTCAATGTTGGTTCAGTAAAGTTCAATAACAGTAAACTTCAATTATGAAACTAATATTCAGCAGCACCTCTACAGAAGACAATAGTTATTCTGCTCAAGTCAGTTCAATGTTGATTCAGGAGGAAATATTAGAAAGTTCTATATAAAAAAAGAAAAACAATACAGGTATTCATAAATGTAACAAATAATTAAAATAATTACAAAGAAAAGCCAGGTAGCACACTGGATTTCATTTTGAAGTCGAAAGACTGAAATAATATTTTCTTTTAAAGCATACTCCAATAATTATTTTGGGTCCAGATGGTGTAGTTGCAGCATTTTCCAGCATGAGAATTATTCACAATGCTAACTGTCTGCATAAATCATTGCACAAAGTGATGCATTCCTAGCCAATAAGAAAATTTGAATGTTTAATGTACAGTTACATAGAGCAGAATTTTGCAACGATCGGAAAGTGTCCTGTGACTCATTGGTCGTGGCTGGTAAGAATAAAAATCACTTATCGTGGTGTAAAGGTCAGGATGAATTAATGTATGTCAGGGCAGTTTATTCTGCTCCAGCACTTCTCATTTTCAAACACATTTCTAACCGCGCGTAGGTACAAACCCGCAGTGAGACCCCCGCCCCACCTCAGTTTCTGCTTGGAAAGGGGTGAAATGAGGGAAATATCCTCACTGCAGAGGAACGCTCTCCTGTTTCTAATCCTGTTTATGTGAGGAAACTGGAGTGAGGAGCAGAGGGAGACATTTTCTGGCAGAATCAATATCAGCAGGGTTACATCCCTCCGTCCTGACAGTCTCAAACCACACAGACTTCGAGCTAATGCCATTAAACTTGGATTATTACATTGGGCTCCGGGGAGACACAAACAAACACATTAATTGGAGTGAAGTGTCAGTCAGAGGTGTGGCATGTGAAGATGCGAGTCTGAGTGTGGTCAAATAAGGGCGAGAGAGAGATATGGACATAATCAGATGGACATCTGAGCATAGTCACTTTAAGGCAAGTCAGTTCACCCGGCGTCCAGCTATCTATGTAGGCAAGGATTACTTTATTTACAGAAATCTGTTACTCAAAATTATGCTCTGATCAGTGTTATTTTAATATTATTTATATACTGTTATAGTATTTATTAAGAATTTCATTGTAATTTTAGTTTTAGTATTTTTATGTACTTATGATGTTTTTAGTAGTTTTCTTCTTAAATATTTCTATATAGGGATCCGATGCATCTATATTTGTCTTTAATTCAAATTTTAGTAATTTTACTACTTGTATTAAAAGGGATAGTTCACCCAAAAATGAAAACTCATGTCGTTCCAAACCCGTAAGACTTTTGTTCATCTTTGGAACACACACACACACAAAAAAAGATATTTTTGATGAAACCCGAGAGCTCTCTGATCCTCCATAGACAGCAACGCAACTGAAATGTTCCAAGACCCAGAAACGTAGTAAGGACATCGTTAAAATAGTACATGTGACATCAGTGGTTCAATCGTAATTTTACAAAAGTACGAGAATACTTTTTGTGCGCAAAGAAAACAAAAATAACGACTTTAACAATTGTTCTCCCCCTTTTCATTTTTGGTTGAACTATCCCTTTAAAATGATTTCTTTCAGTGAGTTGCAACATTTCTAACGTTTTTTTCAAGTTTTATATATTATATAATTTTAGCTTGATTTCCGTTACAGAAAATTATATTTAATAGTTTTCTTAACGATAAAAACACTGGTATAATATTCGGTATCATATTTCAAATCAGCAAAAATGCAGCAGTAGTAACGCATTTTGCTCTTTTCAAGTTATGAAAACATTAATTCTCAGAATGCTCAAAATGTCCATATGTTTATGTTTTGTCCTGGTTATGCGAAGGTAAAAGGAACATTACATTTTATCATTTTGCAAACATTATGAGAATGTTACTATTGAATGTTCAAAACTTCAAAAATGGTTTTCCTGGTTATGCGAACGTTAACATTGAGTAACATTATCATTTTGAAAACATTGTGGGAATGTTACTTTTAAGCATTTGTAAAAAAGTAGCAACATTTGAAAAATGTCAGATAAACATCCAACTAAAACCTTGAACAATGTACTAATAATGTTTTGTTTGAAAATTTTGAGTACATTATTAAAGGCCACATAACATTGAGTAAAAGTTACTGGAAGAACATTTGTTCATAACTTTGAAAGAACCTTTCCAGAACGTTAGCCAGTGTTCTTAGAACATTCCCTGTTCGCTGGCACTGCCAGGCTCACCTCTGCAGTCCAACAATGCAAACGGCAATCTTAGTTATCCGAAAGAAAAGCAGGGACACAAAATCACATTAATGAGAGAATGACTGCAGGAAATAATTAGTTAATGCATAAACACCAACTCCATTTGGAAGCGGTGAGCAGAGAGAAGCAGTTTTGGATGAAGCGTTTTCCTCCTCGTTCTCTCTCTTTCTCTACTGCCATATGCCTCCCCCATATTGTGTGTTCATTATGAACAATGATGAAAACGATGATTGCAATCATAAACTTTATTAGCTGCAGTGAAGCAAGGATTGGCAATGAAACCCATGTGTACATCACGGGGCAATTAAAACTTTAAGAGAACAGGATGTTTGCTGCTTCTCAGTGGACAAACACGCTCGGACCCAAAGGGCTGCAGCGGTTGAGAATTACGGCATGTAAAAATATGAATAAAAACCCTTTTACTTGGCATTTAATGTCAGGGGTGGACAATAAATCTAATGTCAAGCATGACTCAGGTGTCAGACTCAGACTTCTGCAGATCCAAGCTTTGCAGTGAATTGAACCTGATGCCACAGAGATGCCCTGAGCTCAGCACACCAGTGCCCTTCAGAGCTGTGCTTGGCACTGCCACTCTCCTCGCAGTTTGAGCATGCACTGCTGCAACGCTAATGAAGAACCTTGTTTATTTCCACTCACTCTGACAGCTGGATTCACTAATTAATAGAAATGCATTTTAAACCCCATTTACAGACGATCATTGAACCGAACGCTGACAGCTTCCTCCTCAAAGGTGATTTATGGACATTCTTCTGGTTTCCAAAAAGCTTTTTTTTTTCAACCAACAGTGAGTACAAATCATGCAGCTGATAGCTGTGTCTATAAAAATGTGAATCAAACACTTCCCACTAAAGATTCACACTCAAAAAAGGAGCAAATTTTAAATTCTTGTTGTGTTAAACGTAAATACTGTATTCTGTCTTTTTTATTCGAAGCCATTTGGAGAGCTATTTTAGATTCATTTGGCAGCTCGAGATCTTGGAAAGGCTTCCATGCTGTTCTCAACATCTATTAAGAATTTAAGGGAGAAATACACAACTAGGACACAGACGGCTAAAGAGGGGTGAGAAAAAAACTGGGATCCGATGCGTCATATTTGAAGGCTAACAGATGCTCGACAATGTAGGAAACAGGCTGGAGGATGGGAACTCATATGGTGGCTTTTGTTTGAGTGCCTCGCCACCAGAAAACACTGCAGGACGTAAATAATGAACTGATGAATGTGTGAAACCACATGCTGATGATTCCATAAATGATTATCTCCAAGCAGATCTCGCTGCCGGAACGGATCGCAACTTATTTTTGGCACAGAAATTTCTTGTATTCCATAGCATTCATATTAACTGCAGTCAAAAAATCTTTAATAAATGTGTAAAAGATGGCTTGCCACTAATTGCTAATGGTTAAATAAGGATTTTTGGCACAGAAACTTCTTGTACTTAGCAGTATTCATAATCAAATGCAATCAAAGAGTGAAAAAGAAGGCATGCAGCATTGCTAAATGCATTTATTAACAGCTAACTTAAATTATACAATGATCAACTAGAAAATTAACAGGAAAACTAATTCTATTGGACAAACTAAATTTAAATATTAAATGACAATCTTGCATCTCGATCCAATCTCGTAATTTATCGTTTTATCGGTCCCCTAGTGAACATAATAAAGAAAACAATAAAAAAAAAAAATATATATATATATATATTATTATATAAATTTACATATACAAATGCATTATTTTTTATACAGATGTTTATAACTATATCATAAATCTACTTGTAAACAGGCATATAATTATTTAATTATAGTGTATATAATAATAGATTTAGATCTCTTTTTTTATTTAAATACATTATTTGCCTGATAAAACGGAGTGGAGTGCAGTATGAATTTATCTGATTCCCATAAATAATCCTAGGATTTTAATTATAACATAAAATACATTTTTTATTTAGCTTTATATTTTCTCAAGAGAAATATGAATGCTTTGGATTTAGCAGATGATGGTGCTAATTGGTTTCTAAGGTATTGTTGTGTGTGTTTTAGCACAGTGATATGCAGTTTCTAGAGTGTTTTGAGTGGTTGTTTGGCATGTTTCCAGGTGGTTGCTAGGGTGATCAGGGCACTCCCCAGGTGAACATTTTACTATATATTCCTATCTGTTATTTTGACTAGATGTCCATATATCAGTTTCCAGTTATCAATTTGCTACGAACTTCCTGAAAGGTCAGTTATTCTTGTGCCAGAGCAAATTTGCATATTGATATGGATTCGTATATCAGGGCGTCTTCTGAGCTCAGTTTACGACTCAACTAAAATAATATGCTGCTCAATGCAGAAGAGTTTGTGTGATTTACAATATTATCTCCAGGAATCGCACTAGCGCTGAGGCAACACACTGTTCCAGAAATCTGCGCCTCTGTTTTATTGTTCAACATGCCTAATGAATAAACATTACGATGGGGAAAACAGAACGAGAGCACAAAATCAGGGGAAAACAGAGAAAGACAGGTGAATAGCTAATCACACTTGAGGAAACGAGTACAAATGATTGGCAGCTGCTTTTATTGGCCGTCTTGATACATGTACATCCTGTTTCATAGGCTTACTTCCTTTTCCACCATCCTGTACATGAATTTTGCGATAATAGAATCTATTTTTCCTGCTGAGATAATCCAAGCAAGACTAATGACGGCGACTGCATGAACTCCTCATCAAATATTTAGCGACATTAGCGGTGGCAGCAGCCTGCCTTCAGGCGCCTCCCACCACACGCCTCCCTTTCCCCGCATAAGAGGAGGATACCACTGCAGGGGTATTTCCTTCTGCCCTGACACGTGCCCCCATCCTTCACGCAGCACACTTCTATGGCAGGAAGATTCTACCACCCGGCAGAACAAGTCAGAAAAATAAAGCACACCCCATTCGCCCCATCCACCATCTTATGAGAGATTTCAAAATCTCTCATCAATATCATGCCACAGGAATTTTACCCACCAGTCACTGCGTGCCATCTCAGTACTACAAAAAATATTTGTCTTAAAAAATAAAATAAATTAAAGCAATTCTGAATTCAGCTTAATTAACATGACAAGTTTTTTTTTTTTTTTTTTAAATATACAGTTTATCATTAAAAATTGAAAGAAGACATTTACACTAAAATGTGTTTCAGGTACAGAATATTATTTCCAATGCTTGATATTATATGTAATATATTAGATATATAAATATATTAGATATTTTATATAATATTTTTAAAGTATTGTGAAAAAGTCATGTGAAAAAGTTAGGACACCCTATTGAATTCCATGATTTTCCATATAAAGACATCATTAAAAAATATCTCGTCCTTGTCAGGTCTTAAAATTTTGTCATTAACAAAATAAAACCAAGATGGAAAAGCCATGTGTGACAAAGTTAGGACACCCTTCCTGTTAACATAGGAATTAAGTAGCAGTCAGACACTGCTAATCAAATGCCTGATCATCAGCAAGTGTGAGCACCTCTATAAAAGCAAGTTTTGGCAGTTTCCTGGTCTGGAGCCTTCAGGTATGTGTTAACACAATGCCAAAGAGGTAAGACATCAGCAATGATCTTAGAGAAGCAATTGTTGCTGCCATCAATCTCGGAAGAGTAATCCAAACAAACTGAAGTCCATCATTCCACAGTGATGAAGATAATTCACAAGTGGAAGGCATTCAAAACAGACACCAATCCTCCCAGGAGTGGACATCCCAGCAAATTCACCCCAGGATCAGACCATGTAACGCTCAGAGAAATGGCAGACAATCCAAGAACTTCACTGCAGACTCTACAGGCCTTGGTTAACGTGTTAAATAATAAAGTTCAATTACAAAAATATGAGACAAGTATGGCATATTTGGAAGGCTTGCCAGATGAAAGCCTCTTCTCTCTAAAAAAACATGGCAGCATGGTTTAGGTTTTCAAAGTTGCATCTGAACAAAACATGAGACTTCTATAATAATGTACTTTGGACAAACGAGACCAAAGTGGAGATGTCTGGCCATAATGCACAGCAGCACGTTTGGTGAAAACCTAACGAGCACATCAACACAAACTCCTCATACCAAAAAAACACACATGCTGGTGGAGGTCTGATGTTTTTGGGCTTGTTTTGTAGCCACAGAACCTGGGCACCTCACAAGCATTGAATCGATCATGAACTCTATATACCAAAATATTCTAGAGTAAAATATGAGGCCATCCATCTGACAGCTTAGAGTTAGAGGAGCAACATAAACTGGAGCAACATTGTAAAGAAGAGTGGGCCAAAATTCATCCAGAATGATATGAGAGACTGATAAAGTCATACAGAACGATTACATCAAGTTATTGCTGCTAAAACCTAAAGGTTGCGAGTTCAAGTCTCAGGTCCAGTAGGAATTATAGGTGGGGGGAGTGAATGTACAGTGCTCTCTTCCACCTTCAACACCATGACTGAGGTGCCCTTGAGCAAGGCAACGAACCCCCAACTCCAGGTGTGTGTGTGTGCACTTAGGATGGGTTAAATGCAGAGCACAAATTCTAACCATATGGGTAACCATACTTGGCCACATGTCACTTTCACTAAATTATTTTAAAAAGTATATATATTTTGTCATCATACTCAAAATATCAGACAACCAAATTTGATTGATATCCACTGTTCAGTGTGCAGGGAGCAGTGAACAGTGTAGAAACCAGAGTGCAGCTTTGAGTGCAACTTGAGCCAGACACTAGACGTGTGCGGTAAAATCTTCTTCATAGACTCTTTAATGGTCTGTTTGTTTCTCTCTATCCACATCTAATCCTCCTATTGCCCTAATATGCACCACTGCGATAATATCAATATTATTTCATTCATTCGTCCCTCTTTCTATCCTGTTCAGTGATATTTCCCTTTCAGAGCGGCTGCAGGGATTACTGCTCAAGCGGTGAGGCTGGGCAGAGAGCTGCAGTCGGACTCTCTCTGGCAGTTTAGAGGGATTACCAGGGATCCGAGCAGAATCTGTGTGTGTTGTCAGAATGATTATGGTTTGAGGGGATGGTGAATCACAAACATGACTGTGATAAACAGCAGACACATTACTGTGGACGTAATTCATCACACAGCGGATGCAGGTGATGCATCAGACATTATGAAGCAGGCGCAGAGATTGAGCGAGCATTTCATGAGCTTTAAAGTGGAACGGATCACATCCGACGCTTTACAATTTGACATGTTGGGAGATATTTATACAGCCTATCATGTAACGGGCCCTAAAGCTAGGTGCACGTCATACAGGTTTTTTTATTTTATTTCTTTACAATGGCTGTTATTTGGATTTTGCAACAAATTAAATACTCATTTAAGCATGAAACAAGACAATCTGGTATAAGAAAGACTGACATTATACAAGATATATTTTCTGAAAACAAGTTGTACCCTATGTGTCATATTTGATATACAATCATCTAAGGCATTTAAATTATCAAAAATGTTGAGCATCAAATATAGGCTTTTGATTATTTAATTTTTTTTTGTCTTTCAATCATCATTGTATTGCATTGAATCGTAAGATATTTATATGCATTTTATGTAAATAGTCTGTTACACTGCTATGAGGTAGTGTTATTTCTGTATCAATGAGATACTATTATAGTTTTTATTCATATTTTGAATCATTTTTTATTTTTATATTTTCCATTTAAATTTTAAGCATTTTTTTACTTTTAGTAGTTTTATACATCAATATAGCCTATATGTATAATTTTTATTTCAGTGTTAGTTTTAGTTAATTTCATATACATCAAGTACAGCGACTAGATGAAATAAGTTTTATAATGGTTATATATATATATATATATATATATATATATATATATATAAAGGTTTTAATTTAGTTTTAGTTTTAGCTATAATAACGCTGATAGAAATTTCTCATTGATTTACATTCCAACTATAACAATTTCATCTTACCTTTTGGCCATATAAATATCAGCACCAAATTGCATATTTTTGTTCAGTTTGAGCCTCTGAATAAAAATTTTGTGTTTTTTCCCTCTTTGAGTATATTTGCCTATATTATATGAGCGATTAAACACTGATATATCAAATATTGTACTCCACAAACAGATGGAAACTTTTTTGTATATTTTGTAAATATTTTGACTAAAGGCTCAAAAAACAGTTCAATTTTTTTCTTATAAGTCAGGTTTTACAGGGTTAATAGCTTGCAATTTTGCTTCTCAAGATTTCCTTTTTAAGAATGTTTAAATGTTATTTTTAAACAGATTTCTGTCATTTGCTTCATCACTTGGAGTCAAAAGACATTGTCAACTGGTCTACAGCCCCTCTGGTGATTGAGTAGTTTTGTAGGCGGTTGGCTTAAGAGCTGGTCTTGTCTTCTGCTGTCAGCAACTAGATCAAATTTGCATGTGAGCGTCTGTCTGTATGCTCAAATTTGTCCATCACTGTCCTCCAAGGGTGGATGTAATTCACTTACAAACGCCTTTAATCTGCAGATTGGGGGTTCAAAAAGGTGAGACGGACACAGTCAGTCTGCCAACCATCCTTTCTTATGCCAGTATTTCAACATTGCCGCTTTCCATGAATCAATAACCCTTCAAACCCCAAGCCTCTTCTGAGGAGCGAGCGGCACAAATCCCTTTCTGCTGATAATGGCTCCAGGTTCTGACAGGCGGTTCAATACTGTGTACACATTGCTGATACATCAGGGAAACAAGTGCAGTGCTGAGTTGCAGGAGAGTTTGCTCTGGAGTCTGCTCAGGGCAACTGACCAAGGAAATAAACAGTAAATCTGCTCTCGTGCAATGCGGGATCTGAGATCTAGTGCCGCGCCGTCGGATGTTTAATGCAGCGAGAGGAAGATGAAGACATAAACAAGCAGGAGGAACAGAACCGTGTGCCCCCGACCGCCGTGTGCAGCGCGTTTGGGGGGTCGTTGTTTATGCGTGTGCAGTCTGGTTCCCCCATGCGCACAGTCGAGCGCGCATTTCCTCTTTATCCGTGTGGAAGATGCAGAAGCGCTGGGCCATAATGTATAAAAATCAATTGTCAGG
The DNA here is from genome assembly GCF_936440315.1 of Barbus barbus. Taxonomy (NCBI): domain Eukaryota; kingdom Metazoa; phylum Chordata; class Actinopteri; order Cypriniformes; family Cyprinidae; genus Barbus; species Barbus barbus. Next base: position 17,828,479 of record NC_136725.1, read on the forward strand.
CCTGATTACATCCAGTGTTTGCACCTCGAGGGCCATAAGTTGCTTTTGATCTCCGTCAAGTTCATAGCTGCGTTCACCATAGCACATGGAGCTGCTCAGTTCAGATGTAGCTCCTCATAGATCTAGCGCATTGTTTACAAGGGTAACCAAGTTATTTTGCATTATTTTGCATATTTTAACCCTCATTCTACAAAACGTCTTCCAACATTATTTTTTAGCCCTGCAGCAACTCTACTGCAAATGTAACACCAACATCAAAATCACCTTTTAATCCAAAAAATGAGCACATATGTACACTTTTACCAGCCATGAAAGCCTGCAGATATTAGCAACATGGCCCAATAAGCTAAGACTGTATCTTGTGCATATATATATATATATATATATATATATATATATATACACACACATATATTGTATTATTATTCTTATTATATATAGCTTATTATATTTATTTAAAAGCAGCAGTAGTTTGCTTTTTATTTTTTTTATTTTTTGCATTAGCACAAAGAATGCTTCACTAAGATGAAACAATAGAAAACATATAAAATTACTTATCTCATTCAATTTATTTTGACTAAAACCACTTGAGTACACTTCACACTTCAATTATGTCTTCTGATCCACACGCAAGAACTTCCCAGGAGCACTTGAAGACGGCCTTTATACCAGATGTCAGAAGCGTACCCCTATTATGGTTCAAATCCAAATCCACCCTGTGTTACATAATCCTACACAGCAACAAAAGTCATCTACAAATCCGCTTAATATCTCAGTGTGGACAGCAGTTCAATCTCTGGTCTGCCCTCCAAATCTGGACCTTTTGGATTTAGCACCATACCCACATTCCGTAGCTTTTCTGGGAATAATGGGAAGGCAAAGAGAAAAAGTGATTTCTCCTCTCTCAAATGTCGGAAAGACCAATCAATCCATACTAACATCAGTGGAGGTCATCGGTGATTGTGCTTAATCCTGATGTCTTTGTCTGACCTCATCAGTCTGCATGTGCGGTGTATTTTCACTGCATAATTATTAAATCCCTGTTTAAACAATGACTAATCAGGTAAATGTGTCACAGAGCCCATTTCAGGCATAAGAGATTACACTCCAAATACACATATCAAATCCTCCATTGCTCCTAACGCTCCCCCTCAAATTCAGACAGACTCTTGTAAACAGGACAGCTGTTTTGTTTTGCAGTCTCTCTTTTTTTTTTTTTACACACCCTCATGCTATTTAAAAGCTGTTTCCAACTTGAAACTGGGGCTACCAAACCCCAATACGAGTAAATGTATTGTAAATGTGGTTCATATGATTCAAAGACTAAATAAAATAAAACAGGCAATGAACATCATGAATTAAATAATAATTTTCAGGTTAGCTAATCCTTTAAGAATAAAATACTAGCTATTGTGTTAGGGTATATTGTTTTGAGTCCATAATGAGGATATCTAGGATTCTGCCCACCTGCGTTTTCCTCGTTCCCACCCATATCTCCTATGGAAGATATTTTCAATTTGCAATGTAATATGCAAAATGACAATGCAATATGTAAAATGGTGCCTGTTCAGGTGCCACGGAACACGCGCTATTTTACGGATTAAAAATAAAAGAGTAATAAAATATAAGGTAAGATAGAATAGCACTGTGTGTTTGCTTATGTGCATCAATCCGCATGTAAACGGTGAGAGATGTTCAGGCAGGTGAAAAGCATTTGGTTAATGGTGAATATTGACCTATCCTGTTGCCGAGCCCCACCTTGATGTAATGATTGACAGCTAGGGGGCGTGTTCGGCTCAGAATGCATTTTCAAATCCACAATGACTTAAACTATATTCATCGCGGTGTAATGAAAATGCAATTGAAACGTCATATATGTGAGTGTCAATGCATTTAAGAAAAATAAAAGACATTTAAATCACCGTTTTGCTACCCTTTTGCTGCACCTTTGGCTCAGAATGCATTTTGAAACTCTCATTGCATTTTGCTACAATTATCACGCGGTCTCATGATGAAAATGCAATCCCAAGTGCAATTCCCTAAATCTAAATGCATTTAGGAAAAACAGCATTTAAATTATAATTTTGCTACAGTTTTTGCTTGGAGATGTTAAACATATCTAATCAATTTTGGGTAATACATTTTCATTTTGCAACTTATAAAGCTTTAAAATATGTTTTTAATTTGCATATTAAAACTAGTGTAGAAAATGGCAAATTTAAATAGAATTTTCATTTTGCACTAAATGTTGCACATATGAATGGGAAAATGTCAATTTAAATAAAGAAATACATTGCCATTTTGCATATTACATTGCAAATTGAATTTAGCTATACATATGCCTCCATATATCTCTGGAATTCCAGCAATATTCCCGGACATGCAAACACTTCAGCCAGTCTAAATTTGTAAGAGACTGTGAAAATCTTTATTTTGGCTCTTAAGTGAGAAGAACGTTGCTGGGACAGGTCAAGGGAAGATCTTAAATTATTCAAGAGTGTTGTATGAAGTCCATACTCCACTAGCACCTGCATGGAGGAGTTCCCAGCTTATCCGGCTCTATCTAGCATTTCTGAATTCCATGTGCTTCCTCTGTTCATTTAACTGACAGATATGCTAGAATGGGCCAGCAGATTTGTTTGAAGATGTGCAGTATCCTACACCTCACGCCTTATTGAGCTCTTTTAGCAAATACTACGTTCAGGCATGTTTTTAATCTAGACTAAAATGATCATTTATATAACATTCCTACATTTCCTGCTCCTGCTGTGAGGGAAGCTCCTCATCCACTGATGCTGCAGTGGGTCGGCGCGCACTATGCACAAACGCACGCGCGCGCTCACTATCAAAGACAAGACGCGCGCGCTTCGGGCATTTCGAGCGCGTGCAAGTCTGAATCATTTCTGGAATCGGTTCTTTCGAACAAACAAATCCCTGGCACGCGTTGGTTCTAAAACGTTCCAGTTAAGTATATAGCTAAATTGTTGTTTGTCATTTCATGTCTAATAGTTAAGTTTATTGCAGCCACGAGTCAGCTCATTAAAAAACAAGAGCACATTTAGAACCTAAATATAATTAGCATTTAATACAATAGCAAAAGGTAGGCTATTTTAAGGTAGGCTAAATTAATTTTCTTCATTAAAACGAACTCTGTTTATTAAACTGTCATAATCTGTTATTATTTGTTAACTGCTGCTTAGGCTACTTTTTGCCATATCGGTTCAATGAGTCGGTGAATCATGGACCACTGCGAATCTAACAGAGGGTTTTAGGTTGTCAGTGGGGATACGAACAGGGAATTACAAGAAAAAAAATTTTTTTTTTGATTCTCGGTTTACTGAGTGAGCTTCTAAACCAGATGATTACGAGTCGGATATGTCCACAAAGAAACTATTCTCTGTTTAATGAATCAGTGCGTTGCTGAATCGAAAACAGTTTTAAAATGAACTGGTTTACAGAACAAGTCAAAACGATTCAATGTATTAAAAAGGTCCGAACGAAATAGCCTACTAAACGGCTGTGTTTAAAAATTAGACTCAGCCCTAATTGAAAGATAAGTCCCAAAAAGATCAGCCATAAAAAGAGTCCAGACAGCTAGGCGAAAAATGCATAAAAAACTAGGCTATCTGTGGTGGCTCCATGTGCATATAGTAGCTAAGTAAAAGCTGAAACTAATTCTAAATACATATTCATATTTATTTATGCAAACATTATCAAAAGCATTTGGTGCATCAAAATACTACAAATTCGACTAATTCGAAAGATCATGAGAGCAAATTTACTATCATCAATAAACATCACAGTGTCATCCCAGGTTAGAGTTTAACTGACAGCTGTCATTTGTTGCATCATTAATCAAAGCGTGGATAATGCTGATTCGACTATCTGCCTGCGCGCGCAGATGCAACAGAACAATATCCCCAATACGTCGCGCTCTTCTAAGCTTTGATAAATGGGTGCCATTTCAGTTTTTCAAACGATTTTTTGCAGTTGTAGTGAAGAAAGCATGCGCTCAAACTCCGCAAACGGTGATATATTAGACTGCAATCAAAGGAAGTTCAAGGCATTGTTTTAATGTAGCATTTTCAGGTCTCCCCAACACTGAAGGAGAATTTCCTCCTAGGGAAACCCCATTAGCTCGTTACAGTAGAGTGATGCATCGTGCACCGAGGGTTATAATATATGAGGAAAGCTCACCTCACTCATGCTGGATGATTAGTATGATGATGAAGGGTGGATTCGGCAGAAGAGAAGCAGTGATTCAGTCCTTCAGTCCGCGCGCTGCGTGGGTTTGTGCGCCTGCTGGAGTTTTATACTTGGAGCTCCAACTCCCTTTCATGTCATCACGTTTGCACTAAACCAATGGAAAGCTGCCGGTGTCAACGCTTCTGATGTCACCACTTTAATCTTCTGAATAATCACTTAAGCGCAAAACTGCAGCCTTTACGATTCCTATAGAAATGTATAGCATGATAAATTACATATTTTGTATAAATTGATCAATTTACATATAGCTTATACTATATATTTCTATCAAAGTGTTTAACTTCATGCACATTTTAATGCACTTAACGCACCTTCATTGCATTGAAATATATAATGTATATATATATATGTGTGTGCGTGTGTTGAGGGTTAAAGGATAAAAAACAAATTAGTAGCTCCTTTTAAAAAAAGACAATGGAAAGTCCCCACCATGATAGCAAAAATTTTGAATTTCTACTACTTTGAAGAATAAATATCTACTTATAATAAATACATAAATAATAGTACTAATAATAATATAAAAGTAATAATTAATATATGTATATGTATAAATTTATGTATACAACCAAGTAACTATCCCCACTAAATGTATTCAGTTTGCATTACAATTTGCAGAAATTAGACTTATTTAAGGTATTCCCTCCACAACCTGACAGCAAATGTGCTTGTGCACCTCGGTGCAGATCCGGCATCTCCCTCCTAGAGTCAACATGCAGCCCTCGACTCGCATAGATTCAGATGAACGCCAGTGCAAAAGCTTCACTGCAGCAGTGGTTCTTGGCATAAATGAAGTTTGGATCAATGTAATCTTTAAAAAACAGCAGCAGGGAGATGCCTCGCCAGCAAAAGACCTAGAGCTAGCCCTGTTGAAGAGAACAGTCCTTAATAAGGGGATATCTTAATAAATCATTAGTGTATTAGCATATGCATTGATTGTGCATGTGCAATGGAGAGGGGAAATGTGCAGTTTTCTCCTTCGCCGCAGCATGTGAGCTTGGGGAGAGTTCCTGTTTGCATGCTGCCACCCACAAACTAACACAATTTCAAACCGTTTTGGAGCTTGGTGCATCAGATTCAAATACGGTCTTTATAATTGCTGAGTTTGGTTATCACAGATGTTATCATATCTCTCAACAGATGAGCTCCATTAAACACAAGCTATTCCTCTGGTGCCGGGCGAGATAAAACCAGCTAGAGCGATGCAACTACAGCCAGAGCAGAATTGTGTGACATCTCTGTCTTTGTTCCTTGAATTCCCATAATATTTTTTATTTGCTGGCTTGTTAAATGACAATCGATTGCCTTCCATTAACGCAAGCTGGAAGACCAGTTTTAACAGAGACATTTTAATGGAGATTGGAAATTTAAAGGCAGTTCATGGTGTTCTCTATTGACTCACACTTGGCCAAACAGGCCTTACAGGGCACTTGTCACCATGAATCATGAGATTAACTATATATAAATGGAAGAAAAACATTTATAGCAAGAAAACCATTTTATCTTCTTGTTTTTGCATTTCCAGCATTTCAAAGAAATAGTTCACTCAAAAATTAACATTTGCTGAAAATGCACTCACCCTCAGGCCATCCAAGATGTGGATGAGTTTGTATCTTTTTTGGAAACGATTTGGATAAATTTACCATTTCATCACTTGCTCACCAATTGCAGTGAATGGATGCCGTCAGAATGAGTCCAAACAGCTGATAAAACATCACAATAATCCACAAATAATCCACACGACCCCATGCAGTCCATCAATTAACATCTTGTGAAGTGAAAAGCTGTGTGTTTGTATGAAACAAATCCATCGTTAAGGTGTTCTGACTTTAAACCATCACTTCTGGTTGAAATATGAGTCCAAAATCCATAATGCTTCCTTCAGTGAAAAGTTCATCCCCTGTTGACCTCTCACATTAAAATCCACTGATAAATATTTGTAACTGTTTTGAACTTTATCTGTGCATATTTCTCTCCTCATTCAGACAAGTTGACTTTTCCACTGCTGAAAGAAATATTATGGATAGAGGACTTGTATTTTTGTAGGAAGCAATGAAGCAAACAATGGTGTTTGAAGTTAAAAAGACCTTAATGATGGATTTGTTTCTTACAAACATGCAGCTTTTCACTTCAAACAACATTAATTGACAGACTGGAGTCGTGTGGATTACTTGTGGATTATTGTGATGTTTTTATCAGCTGTTTGGACTCTCATTCTGACGGCACCCATTCACTGCAAAGTATCCATTGGTGAGCAAGTGATGTAATGTTAAATTTCTCCAAATCCTTCCCGATGATAAACAAACTCATCTACATCTTGGATGGCCTGAGGGTGTGTAAATTTCTAGCACATTTTCATTTTTGGCTGAACTATTCCTTTAATTCAAATCACAGCCCTGCAGTGGGTCACTGCTCTTTTCTTTACATAAGAGAATTGTGCTCGGGTCTCTGTATTTTTGGTTTTTCTTGAGTAAACAGTGCCGCAGACAGTCCCTGTTTAATGGCGCTGCCTGGTGTCATATAATGTCTCTGCTGCCCCCAAGCTCTGAATTTGATAATTACCCACACTGCCTCAGAGTTACACTGCAATACTTTAGTAAGATCCGCAGAAACGACTGGCTGTGTTTTTCAAAGCAGTCTCTAGAATTTTCCTGGTTGATATTGAGTATTTGACGGTCCATAACTGTCATCCAGCCAAACCTGACAGCAATAGCACATTACTGTATATATTGAAGCAAATGCTTAATTAAAGTCTACTTCTCGTGATTGCTTTTCAGCTATTCATTAGACTGACAAGGCTTTGAGAATGGTTAAGCCTTAATTAAGGCCATTCCTGATAGACTATCAATGACCATTAGCAGAATCCTATGAATCATCTCCAATGCACTGCTGGCACAGAAACTGCCTACACTAAGAAGAGCCCAGGAGATAGAGGAGGAGGAGGGGAAATGTTCATTGGCATTTATACAGCTTGGCTTATATTATAGTGAACCTACTTGTGTCTGAACCCTGTAACTACAGAGGAAACCCCTCGCAGACCTTCTGCCCAGTGTTATTCTGTCATTGCTTGTGCATATGCAATCTTATGGCAGTTCATAACTATTTTATGTTTTAGCAAATTCGTGGGTAATTTATAATGTATATACACTCTAATACACTCTTATTTCTATATTTTTGTATGATCTGCTTACACCCCCAGAGACAATTAGAGGTGGATCTTCATGCTTAATTTGATAAAACTTGATTCACATTGTATGAAATTGACAATTCATGAAATAGTTATGTTTTCTTACTTAATGCAGTGCCATCATTTACATACTCTCTACGTCTTACGAATGTGTTACAATATAAACTTATGTTGTCTGTCATGCAACATTGACTTTCATTAGCTGTGTGTTGTAATCAAGTGTTCAATTCACAGTGGGCTCATTTGAAGTAAATGGCTGTCTGACACTGAATCACGCTGAATTATTACTGGCCTCCTGGAAAACTTGAGCATTTTGGTGGAAGAGCAAGAGTTGCTCCTCATTCCAAAATAACCCCATGAAAACATGTACAATACAGTTTTAATAGGCACTAAATAATGATGCAAATTATTGATTGGCAAATTGGTGGAGTTGTGTACATGGATCTTCAATGCTGGTGAAAGAAAGATTACAGTATATGCCTGCATGTTTATTAGACTAGAAAATTTAGATTAAAACATAAGGGTTTACATGAAGCACTGCATGAATACTAATCGCAAACAGACCATACCTCAACTGAGCCAATGACAAAAAAGCTGCCTGACTATTCATTAAATAAACAAATTTTGGTTATATACTAAATCTAAATATCTAAAACAAGAGCTAAAAGAGCTTATGAAAATGGATTGGCGGGGCTTTAGGGTGCATTGGCGATTGTTAGGATGAGAGCCCACCATTATGGGTCAAATCCCATTCACATAAAGCTCAGCATTAAACCTTAAAAGAAAAGTTCACCCAAAAATGTTATTTTTGTAGATTTGGAAAAATTGAGCATTACATTACATGCTCACCAATGGATCCTCTGCAGTGAATGGGTGCCGTCAGAATGAGAGTCCAAACAGCTGATAAAAACATTGCAATTATCTATACAATACTGACACGACTCCAGTCCATCAATGAACGTATTTTGAAGAGAAAAGCTTAGTGTTTGTAAGAAACAAATCCATCTTTAAGTAGTTTGTAACTTCAATCTGCTGCTTTCAGCTAAAAATTAGCCGTAATACTGTATCCATATATATTGCTTTCTCCAGGAAAAAAGTTGCACAGATCAAGCACAAGCAAAAACAGTCCAAAACCGTTCTAAACAAATATGTCAGTGGCCAGAAGTGAAGGTTAATTGATGGACTTTTTAACCCATTTTTGGGTGAACTACTTATTCAATTTAAGGCGTAATATGAAAAGTCTGTCGTTGACATAATTTCCCTAATGAATTCATCTGCATTGGCCTGCTGATCAGCATTGCTTTTTCTGCTGTTAAGTACAAAAATATCATGTTATTTTAAATAATAGGCAGACGGAAATGGGTCTCAAGTGAGTATGCACCATGCAACCACAACAGAAGCAATTCCCTCAGATGGGTATATATAGGGAGGGTATATATAGAGAGAACAGACAGTTTTGCTACTCTCTGGAGGTTTTATTGTGAGAAAGTCATAAATCTTTAAAAGCAAGGTTGTGAGCAAAGGTGATAATATTTCCTCTCCAATCATTAGCTCCTAAATTTTGCCTGAGACCAAGCTGTATCTTCTGGCAAGACCACCCTGGTGTATCAGTTTTAGAGGTTGCCGTGTTTCTGTCTGGTTTTCTGAAACACAACAGTGGCTCATTAACTCCCGGAGTGCCTTTAGCAAAAGATCCAACTAAATTGTGTGGACAAATAAACTGTGGAGTCTGGCTGACCTTTACGCTTCTCACATCCATGATCATTTGCTTCAGGAGAAGACAGTCATTCAGACCAACTGAATTAAGCAGCTATTCTGAGAGGTTGTTAATAGTGGGCCAAGATCTATGGAGAACTTTACATCTGCTCACTCGCTGAATATTTCATAACTGTAACTTTGAAGGTCCATGTTCTTGAAAATGCTTTTGAAAAGGGTTTGACTTTAATGGTCATTTTATGACTGAACAAGACAATTTCTGACAATTATTTTAGAGCATTACCACAGGGAATTTAGTGTAAAAATAATGGGAATGTTGAAGTGTAAGAAAGCTAAATAACCAAAATAATTCATTTTATGAACTTAATTTATTTAAAAACTCATTATTAATTATCCAGTAGAGTCATGAATTCTGGAGTTTTGGGTGACGTACCAAAACAAATTTCAGCAGTAAAGATCATTATAATTCATTTTCATGTGGTAGCCTAATAAAAATAGACCTAAGCGAACAATAGCTTTTAAAATGACTTAGAATACATATATATCATAGCAATGAATTAATAATAATGGGTTCAAATAAAGCATTAAAAGCAATTAATCATACAGTTTTATTGAACAAAACTGGTAAAATACATAATATGTCATAAACAATAGAACTAATGTACATTACGCATTATAACAAATGCCTGCGATTGTTTTTACCCTTTACTGTGCGATCTAATCCTTGTTCAGTACTGACCAAACAACATTTAATTCAAATGTCCACTTAAACTTTAATATTTGGCCATTTCTTTACAACAGAAATGCTACAGCCCATATAAGTTCTTGAATATGTGGACATCAAAACATGTAACCTCGGAGCGAGGGATTAAACTTTTATTTTGAAGTTGCGATGAACAGTTGAGAAAATGATTGTGTTTGCTTAGGTTTACGAATGATTTACCTTACAAATCAGATGAAATGGAGCACGTTGCATTCCCAGATGAACAATATGCAGAGATGGAGTTTGAGATGCTCCACGCATATAAATTATAACAGTTTATGTGAAGCAGCATTTACTGTGAACGGAGCCACACTGACACAGACGTGCTGTAGCTTATTTAAAATACCATAATTATAATAAGATAATTATTTAGTGCCATGGTACAGTATATATACTGAAGCACCATGGTATTCTTTGAAATTACCAGCTGATACCATGACTATAGCAGCGCATCACCACAGGGTTCTCCGTGATATTTTGCTTCATATTAGAATGAAACTGGAAATGTTCCATTTCTGTGTCTTGGAGGTAAACAGTGCTGGTTACATAACAGGAAGTTTCTTTGGTGTGGTCGTAATGAGTGGGAGAATATCAGCTGCTCGGTCAGCTCATAGCTGGGTGGAGTGAGGCGTGAGGAAGAGGAAGACTCCACAGCTCATAACAAGCCACGGGGGAATAGATGCCTGCCTACAGCTGGCCATTAACCCATCTTTATTTATTTATTTAGCATTCATTATTTTTTAAGGGAAAAGATGAAAGAGGGCTAATATTCACACACATGACTGCAGAGCACTTGGATAAGAATGTCAGATGCACACTTCAGCGAGATGTTCTACTAAAGGAACGCTTGAAAAGAGCAGCAGAGCGTTTCTGTCTGTTATCTATGTCTGTTCTTTGATTTAAAAATTTCTCCAGCTTTGCAGCTTCTGAACGCATTTTTGAAATATCTTGAAAACAGAATAAAAAATTCAACTTGATGGATGGATGGATGGATGAAAAAACAATAACTGTACAAAAAGTGTTTGTTTATTACATAAGAAACTATAGCCAGGTAAATATGTTGCCTATCTGACAAAAAAAAAAAAAAAAAAAACTTAATCACTGTTTTTCTTTTTTTTCTCCTTTTTTTTTTACATAATAAAATATATAGAAACATCCTTAAAATTAAAAATTGATTTGAGTAGCAAAATAAAATATATTTTGAATTAGTTTAGATTTACATTCTTCGTATATCATATTTAAAATATGTTTTTCATATCCCACTGGCATATTTTTCTTGTTTTAAGCATAAAAAGTGAGGTTCATGCTTAAAACAAAAAAAAGGAAAAAAGAAAAAGAAATTCATAAAACATTTAATAAAGATTGATTAAAAATCAATTTTGCTATACATTAATAACACAGTTTTAAAAACATTTGTTCAAAATTCTTATAATCCATTTTATGGATTTTAGTGCCATTAAAATGTGTGAAACGCAGATAAGTGAAAACTACACACAAGGTCTTTACAATTTTGATATTACTGATTAAGTGACTAATTGATGTATTAATAAGGATCACATAGTTCCAGGCCATTTCATGATACCTCACTGTATGATGTAATTTTGGAGTTTAAGTAGTTCCCCTCTGTAGGGAGTTAAAAACCAGTGGTTTAGATGAACTGTTTAACTCTGTGAAGCATGATGTCTCACACAAGATGATCTTCTCTAAAAACTTCTGATATAAAATCTTTGGTTTAATTGCAAGTAGCTATAAAAACAGGAAGCAAAACTCTCACGGGGTGTGTGTGGTGCCATATGCTGATGATTTTAGGATTCTGGAGAAAACAGGAATATGTCGAGTCAAACAAACCTGCTGTGGAAATGCAAGCATCTGATGAATGCATTATGCACATGCAAGGACTCTGAAATGAATCAACACTTCTGTCATACTGGTTTGTTTAAGTGATTTCCAGCAGACCTTAACCAACCCCTTGACCGCCCTCATTCAGACCACTTTATCTGTTAAAGCCCAACAACAAGCTCTGATGGTGATTATCCACAATATTCAGTGGGGTCCAAAAGTCTGAGACCACCAAGAAAATCCTTCTGTGTTCCAATAAATAATCCAGTGGAGGTGAAACAGATCACCTCATGTGCTGATATGAAGTCCTTCAGGCTCTATTTCTTTTGTAATTAAATCTAAAATCATGACTTTATGTACAAGAGAGAAGAGAGCCAGAACACCTGCTGCCTGTGAAGTCCAACATCTAATCAGATTTAGTCTCTAGACCATGGTCATGTGTCTGTGGTTCCTGTGACCATCATCAAAAAAGCCATCAGGCATCTGAAAAACCAAAGATTTGTATTAGACCTGTAGTCTTGACAAATATTCATGCTTATGAAATGTATTGAAATGTTCAGTTCAACATGAAAGATGCTCACAACCCATTTTACTACCATTTTGAGAAATTTTATAAGAGTTAAAAATGATCGGTTTTCATTTTGATGAAAGATTATGAAGACATTTTTTTCTTTGAAATAGCGTGCACTGATGAATTGTTTAAAACAAGATCATGAATGTGTGTTAAGGAAGCAAATAGGTGAAGTTTTGGTTTCGTGTTGGCTTTAAGCTTGATTTGAGGCATCACCTGATGTTTGTTAGAGTTGTTTGTGTACCAGACTCCTCCGTTGGTGTGTCCTGCAGTAAAGAGAAGCACATGATATTTCATAGTACATAGTTCATTCATGCATTAGAATAGATGTCAGTAAAAGAAAGGAAAATTAGGCTTCTTTTGTGCAAAAACATAATGCCCATTCAGATTTTTGACATAGATTGTGAATGCAATCAACTGGTCATTTTTCCAGTTATTTGTCTTTGAAAGTTTGAAAATTCACTATTATTGTCAATTGTACAGTACAGTTTCAATTTTGCTTGGTTTATTTAAATCAAATTAATGAAAAATGTTATTTAAAATTTCAATAATATTTCATAATATTACTGTTTTTATTAAATATTTTTTGGCATTATTACTGTATTTTTGATCAAATAAATAATGCATATATATGTACAGTATCTCACAGAAGTGAGTACACCCCTCACATTTTTGTAAATATTTTATTATATCTTTTCATGTGACAACACTGAAGAAATGATGCTTTGCTACAATGTAAAGTAGTGAGTGTACAGCTTGTATAACAGTGTAAATTTGCTGTCCCCTCAAAATAACACACAGCCATTAATGTCTAAACCTCTGGTCACAAAATGAGTACACCCCACAAGTGAAAATGTCCAAATTGGGACCAAAGTGTCAATATTTTGTGTGGCCACCATTATTTTCCAGCACTGCCTTAACCCTCTTGGGCATGGAGTTCACCAGAGCTTCACAGGTTGCCACTGGAGTCCTCTTCCACTCCTCCATGACGACATCACAGAGCTGGTGGATGTTAGAGACCTTGCGCTCCTCCACCTTCCGTTTGAGGATGCCCCACAGATGCTCAATAGGGTTTAGGTCTGGAGACATGCTTGGCCAGTCCATCACCTTTACCCTCAGCTTCTTTAGCAAGGCAGTGGTCATCTTGGAGGTGTGTTTGGGGTCGTTATCATGTTGGAATACTGCCCTGCGGCCCAGTCTCTGCTTCAGTATGTCACAGTACATGTTGGCATGAATGTACTCACTTTTGTGGCCAGCGGTTTAGACATTAATGGGTGTGTGTTGAGTTATTTTGAGGGGACAGCAAATTTACACTGTTATACAAGCTGTACACTCACTACTTTACATTGTAGCAAAGCATCATTTCTTCAGTGTTGTCACATGAAAAGATATAATAAAATATTTACAAAAATGTGAGGGGTGTATTCACTTCTATGAGATACTGTATCAAGTCAAGTCTGCTTTATTGTCAATTCTTCCACATGTACAGCACATACATACAGAGAATTGAAATTGCGTTACCCTCAGACCCTTGGTGTAAACAGTTAACATTAAACACGTTCAAATACAGATAATACGGTTTAAACATATGTACATACAACTCTATAGCTATACAAGTAAGGACATTGTAGAAAAAAAAAAATAAAGAAATGGATAAAGTGGCATAAGGCGCATGGCAGATAGTGCAAACCAGTTAAATAAAAACAAAACTGTGCAGATATATTTGTAGTGCAAAAAGAGCTTATCAATCTGAGAACATTGTAGAGAAATAAAAATAAAGAAAAGATAGATAAAGTGACATAAGGCACATGGTAGAATAGATGGAGTGCAAACCAGTTAAATAAACCAAAACTGTGCAGATATATGTATAGTGCAAAAAGAGCTTGTCAGTCTGAGGACATTGTAGAAAAATAAAAAAGGTAGATAAAGTGACATGGCAGAATAGATAGAGTGCAAACCAGTTAAATAAAACAAACACTGTGCAGATATGCGTGTAGTGCAAAAAGAGCTTGTCAGTCTGTTAAGTTGACAGGAGAACAGTCTTTTTATGAGACTATCCGAGGAGGTAGTTTGCAGTCAATGCTGGATGAGGTAGTGATCAGTCCAATGCTGCACAAGTGAGAGGTGCTGGTCACAGTTTGTAAGTAGGTGGCTGGTCCTGGGGGTGTGGGGAGCCGTGGGGGGGGTTCTCATAGTGTCAGAGTTCAGTGTATGTGTGTGTGTATGTATGTATGTATGTATGTATGTATATATATATATATATATATATATATATATATATATATATATATATATATATATATATATATATATATATATATATATATATATATATATATATATATATATTCTAGGGAATTGTGTGCTTCTAATTTTATAGCAACAGTTTGGACAGGACCCTTTTCTATTCTAACATGACAGTGCCTCTGTGTATAAGGCACGGTTCAAAAAGACATGAATGATTCAGTCAGTGTGGAAGAACTTGAGCGGTCTGCAGAAAGCCAAGTCCTGATCCCAGCTGAACACCTCTGGTGTGACTTTATATGCAGACCTTGAGCCAAAAACTCATCACCAAACACCAATGACTTGTACATAAGGGTACTGTCATTTTAGACATGTCCAAAACTATTGCAACAGAAATGGAAATACAATTTTTAAAAACATGAATTATGTTTCCATCTTTGTTGCCAACAGTTTTGTTAGTGGCTTTTTCTGTTCTAAAGAAGGGGGTGTCCCAACACTTTTGTCCTTATAGTGTCTATACAAGTCATTGGTCATCAAGTCATTTAGCACAGGCCCTTCAGCAAGTAGGAAATATACAGAAATAGAATAAAGTTATCAAACACTAAATTCTAAATTAAATATAGATGAATCCTTAAGGCCATAAAAGTTAATGATTTCCTCTTTTTTTTTTTTTTTTTGCTCTTTGATGAACAGAGTCACAGCAGCTGGGTAAGTAGGTTATTTTGGGTGCCGTTTCTTTAAGAGCTGCTGCTGCTGAACATGACATGGATCTGACACACATCATGTTTTCTCTCAACTCTCCTTACCTTTTCTGACCCACTTCAGGTCTTTATTCTATCTCTATTAATGAGCTGATGAGTTGAATCAGGTGTGTTAGATGGGGGAGACAGTGCTGGGTTGCTCCAGGACAGTTTTGAAATCCATTTCAGAGTTCTTAAATGTGACTCATATATAACATATAGCCTAATACATGCATACACAGTTTTAAGGCCGCTTTAATCGCCTTCATGATTTAACTAACCATGACACTGCATGCACATCGTTTCTTTCACGCTTTGATATGAAATGATAAAGGCTACAGCGTGCGACAGCGCCTTTGTGCGTGCAATTGAAAAGTGTGCGCCGGCTAGCCTACAGTACTGTTTCCGCGCTTGTTTGACTCGCGCCTGGCGCTGAGGTGAAGTGCTCATCTGAAACGTCTCCTGTTTGATGCGCTCGTAAAGATGTTCTGAGACTAAATTAGCAAGAAAAAAGAGAGAGGCAGCAGTTGTGAGTGGGGTGGCCAACACTAGCCCCGCCACTGCGTTAACGGCGTTAAATATTTTTAACGCGTTAAACTGAAAAAATTAATCGCGCCTAAAATTAATATATATATAACGTGTGTGTGTGTGTATATTTAATGATACCCCTATGTATGCTTGTTTATGCATACACACCATCATGCCTGTCTCTATATCCTCGGTTGTCCCGTCCTCGCACATTTTCTGTGGCAGGCGTCCTATTCTGGGATTGGACTCGTGCCCTGAAACAAGAGCCCAGACCTGTTAGCAAGCCACTCACAGTAATAAAGTTTTGAAAGAAATGCTTCCTCAATTTCACTTTACAATAACTCTTAAATGTAAAACACACACTGGAGCTAATTTCTCACCTCCTGAGCTCCTCCTGGTAGCTTGACTCTGTAGAAAAGAGACAACAAAATGAGCTGTTTACAATTTAAGACCAGAATTACATCAATAATTTAAGAGGCTTGGCTAGTTAGCATGGTCCAGTTAGCTTAACAACACCATCTGGCTGCGAAAAGCATTTTTTGTGGGATGCACTAATGCAAATAATCTGTCTTACATTGGGAAAATTGGGATTCATCCCCACAATTACTCACTTTTCTTCCTTCTCTTGCAGAAGAAAACAATACCGTAGATGATTAGAAACAATAGAGCCGCAGCACTGAAGGCCACAGTGACAGCGATCAACACCGTCTGGTCCCTTTTAACAAGCTTTCCTTGAACAGAAAGAGATAAGGGAATAGAGAGATAAGGGAGCAAAGTTTTACAATTAGCTTTGATGATAATATTAATCTTCATGTGGCTATATTGGTGTTTGCAGTGCCCTCTAACTGTTACTAAAAGTAATTCTTCTGGTTTGTGGGTGGAATTAAAAATGACCTCATTTATATTGTTGTGCTATTGTGATGGGGAGATACAGGGAAAGTTTCAGCAAAATCTTGGTGTAGCAGACTACGCTACCCTATTACAAGGGAAACTAACGGTTACCCACAAAGAAGCAAACAGGTTCACTAGTGCAAGAAGGGCCCAAAACGTGGATATCAAAAATACAAAACTTTAATACAATCAATAAAAAAGACTAAGGGCCACAAAACAAACAATACACACTTCCATACACCAAACAGAAGAGCAAGGTTTACCAAGGGCAGGGAAGGCAACAACTGAGCCTAAGGCTCCTATACTACAAATCGTACCACCAGGTGCACAAATCTCACCATACACACTCAAACATGCGGGAAATCAACAACAGCACACAGTACTCAGTGACAGGGGACCCTCCCTGGCATAAAGACTGGTTAACTGCCCTGGACCTTAGCTCACAAACAAGCAGGCTCCAGCAGTAAGACACCTAGGAATGCCATAACGTCCCGCTTTTACACGCTCCGGGGAGCATATGGTTTACCCACACAAGGGGCGTGGCAACTAATAAATAAAATCATACTTTCTATTTGAGCCACTACACTATGTTTAGAATTCTGATTCTGTTTGTGTTTATCCTTAGAATAGAAATTAGAATTTGTGATCTTCTGTATTTGTTGATCACTTCAAGCATGTTTAATATCCTTACCAACAGTCAGGAAGACAGTGCTGACATCCGGTGTGCTCAGGGCTGGTATCTTGACCAGACACTGAACAGAAGCATTTTTGACGGCAGTGATCGCCAGTGTGCAGTTGGAGTTAAACAGATTTCCCTGTGTTACAGAGCTTGTGTTGCAGGAATATGCCACTCCATTATTAACAGACCAGGACACGTTGGGTTCAGGAAACCAGCCCACGGCCCGGCACTGGAACTCCGTCTGAGCTCCTTCCGTTTTGGTCTGATTTCCACCTACGAATCCTACGCTGCCTCGTTCTGGAAAAGAACAGAGCATAATTATCTCTTCGAACACACACTCTGCCCTAATCACTATGGATTTGAGAGTTTGCTTTAATGATGGTTGGGCCTGTCGTGAAACAAGGCCTACTTTAATTAAGAAGTAGATTATTATTGATTATCTGCACTTTGAGATGTAATCTGATAATTTCCCACGGGACAGCAGGACAGGTGAAAGCAGTGACTAACAGGTGTGACTGATTAACATCTCTGTTTTGTATTGCTTTGTGTTGGACTTTGTACTTTTTGTGGTCCATCATAAAAGCACTGATAGATCTTGTAAGGCAAAACTCCATTCACTTACACTGCATCAAAAAATGAAGAAATTATTTAAATATACATGCTTGCTAAACTTATAAATTTTCTGTGGTTAGTTTGGCCTTCTGCTGATATATTTTCAAGATGAAATGTCTAATACTAAATATATATAAAAAATAATAATATAAGATTTATTATAAATGTTACAGTGCAGTACAGTAAACATTGTAAAAGGGTGTAAAGATTCGAAGAAGTAGATCATGCATCTGACAAAAAAATTCATATAAAATATATTTTTAATAATTATATATATATATATATTTATAAGCAACTTTATATATCAGACATACATATAGAGCTATAAAAGTAATACTGAATATAATCTGGATTGGGAAGAATTTGCTGAGAAATATTTGCGTTCCTTGTGAGATCTTTGACTATTTATTTTGGCAAATCGGAGCATAGTTTGGGACGTTGTTGAGATCTTCTGAAAAGTGAAATTACTAGGGAGTGTGTGTTTTGTATTTGGTCTTGTTTTAATTTCATTCTTGTCTAGGAGAAACACTGACTTCTGTTATTTAGCTGATGCTTATTTGGACCACAAAGGTTATTTTAGTGCTGATGAGGGCATTAATTAGTGCAGATGTATTTAAGGAGTGTCAGGGAACTGTCGTGTGTGTGTCATGTGTTCCTGCCTCTTGTGCCCATATTTGGTTTGTTTCCTGTCCTTGTTAAATGTAATCATTAGTTTATTCGTGTCTAGCCGTGTCTGTTAATTTACCTGTGTATATTAGTCCTGTCTGTTTAGTTATATTTTGTCTGGTCTACTCGTTACTCCCCGGTGTTCCTGTCTGTGTTTTGGTCCTGCCTTGTCTTGCCCTGCCTTGATGTTCTTCAGTAAAGTATGTTATTTGAGTTTATATCCTCGTCTGCGTGTTCCTGGTTCCTCCGTCGTGTGTGCACCGTGACAGAAGACCAGACCAAAACAGTAAGCGGCGCCCCTTCACCTCGTTTTGTTTTCAGTTTTTCAAAAGTCTTGTTTTGTTCCTGTTTTGTCTGTTACTCGCGGCATGGAAGTCGCCACTCGACTGCAAGTCGGCGTGGGAGTTCGGCAGGATTACCGCGAGTGCCGCGAGTCCGCTGGCCGTGAGCCCTGCAAGTCTGCCGATCGCGGGAGAAGTTCGCCGTTGTCCGCGGCTCATCCTACCCGCCGATCGTGGGAGATATCCGCCGCCGTCCGCGGCTCCCAACCTCGCCGCTCACACCGAGCCCGCCGTCCGCGGGGAAAGCCAACCCGCCGTCGGCGGCTCCCCCTATTCACGCCGCTACCCGCGGCTCACCGACCCCGCCGTTCGCGGGAGATCACGTCGCCGTCCGTGGGGAAAGCCCACCCACCGTCGGCGGCTCCCCTGTGCACGCCGCCGATCCGCCTCAGACTCAAGGCCCACTGGATTGCCGCTGACTCAAGCCCGCCGGATTGCCGCTGACTCATGCCCATCGGCCGCCATGACCCTCTCCGTGGATGAAGTCCACACGTCACGGCCAGGAGTGCCGTATGTATGTCTCGTTGTGCCCACAGGAACATTTTAACTTACCATGTCATGTCTTGTCCATGGAGACTCGTCTGGGGCAGGCGGCTCCTTGAGTTGTGGCCATGGAGGCCAGTCGCAGCCGCTTGCCCCCCGTGTCGCAGAAGTGGAGGAGGTTGCTGAGGGACCCTGTGAGGGCCCCTGACTCCTCGTCATGCCCAGAGGAAGCCTCAGCTTCCTAGCCAGCCCAGGAGGGCTTCTGGTTCCTGTGGGATGTCCTGTCCTGTTTGTCTGACCCTGGAGGGTTTCTGTCGTGTCTTGTCCTGTTTTGTCTGTCTAGCCCCGGAGGGCTCCTGATACCCCCTGGATTCCCCATGGAAATTTTGGGGGGGGTAGTAGAGCTCTGGGTGGAGTGGGTGGGCCGAAGAAGGATGCCATGGCCACAGTTACCACCTGCCATGGCCTCCTGAGCTCCCTGCTCTGCCATGGGTCCTGTCTGTCTGTTCCGCTCTGGAGGTCCCCGTCCTGTGGTCCGTGTCTGTCCTGAGAGGCCTCCAGAGCGCCCACCCCCCCTCCCTGATGGAACTGTTAAGGCTCGGGACGAGCCTTTCGGGAGGGGGGAGTTATGTCAGGGAACTGTCGTGTGTGTGTCATGTGTTCCTGCCTCTTGTGCCCATATTTGGTTTGTTTCCTGTCCTTGTTAAATGTAATCATTAGTTTATTCGTGTCTAGCCGTGTCTGTTAATTTACCTGTGTATATTAGTCCTGTCTGTTTAGTTAGATTTTGTCTGGTCTACTCGTTAATCCCGGTGTGTGATGTCCTTGTCTGCCTTGCCTTGTCCTGCCCTGCCATGTCTTGATGTTCAGTAAAGTGTTATTTGAGTTTATATCCTCGTCTGCGTGTTCCTGGTTCCTCCCTCGTGTGTGCACCGTGACAAGGAGACAGTCACTGGGAATTTTCTAGCTGAATTTTATGCTCTGTCATGCATAAAATTGCTGCGTAATGCTTAAAGGTTGTAAAACAGATTAGCATATGGATGTAGGTGCTGGAAGGCTCAAAGTTGAAGCCTGAAGCAAGAAGGCAGGAGCTGTTAAAGAGTGTAATTTAACATTCAAACCATGACAAAAATCATTAAGGATGTAACTTTGCGTCGGAGAAGCAGTAGTTTGAACACAGAGCCTTTTAATATACTGACTGTAAACCCAAAGGCAACCTGTACAAAATGCAACCCAAGAATAAACAAGAGTTGAACTAAGATTAAAATAACATGAATTATCAAGCTCAAGAGAGATCAAATCATGCTTTTAATTGTTTACTTAAATCTTTGTTCTTAAAAAGACTGGATCAAGCGATTTAAAGAGATCCAACAGTCTTCATGCAAATAAAATTAATTTTCTTTCTTTCATTTACTCTTGAAGTTCAGGGTCAGAATATTTTTTAAGTATGTATCTTATGCTCACAAAGGCTACATTTATTTGATCAAAAACAGTAATATTGTGAAATAATTTAAAGATTCCTGTGATGGCAAATCTGAATTTTCATGACTCCAGTCTTCAGTGTCACATGATGCTTCAGAAATCATTCTAATATTCTGATTTGGTGCTCAAGAAACATTTATTATTATTATTATCAGTGTTGATGAACAGAAAGTTCAAAAGCAACATTTATTTGAAATAGAAATCTTATGGTTATAAACGTTTTACTGTCACTTTTAAACATTTTGCATACTACTTTCATAAAAGTAAACTTTTGAACGGTCTGTCTTTATACATAATGTTTTAAATTGTTATCTTTAATTATCTGCAGCTGCTCTGTCTTGATGACATTCTCTCATATACTCTCATATTTCACTCTCAATCATATCTGTGTAGTCAAAACATTTTAGGTCATGTGGCATGGATCAGTTGAAATGAATCAGGGTAGAACGTCAAACACTGCTCACCTTGTACAGACAGTGTGGCCATTCTAGCCTCTCCACCCATAACCTGACAGGTGACTTCACCCGCATCGTCTCTCTGCACGTTGCTAACTGCTAACTCCCATCTGTAATCTCCAGGCGTGGTGAAATTTGTGGCAGAAAAACGATCTGTGCTGTTCAACACAAAAGATTCTTGCACAATGTTCATAACCAAGCGTCTGTTGACCATCCAGGTCATGACGGATGGGGCCTGAGCTGTGCTGCAGTTGAACCGGGCCTTCGACCCACGGAGCACCGCTGCATTCAAAGGCTCGAGCTGCACCTGAGCGGACACCACTGCAGTCAACGACACACAAGTAAGAAATGATTCCAAACAGATGCTTTTGTTTCCATCCAGTTATTCAAAGCATGTTTTCTTGTTTTTCTTCTCATCGTAAATAATGTTTAAAATAAATTAGCATTATTTTATTGCTGTATTTTATGTTTTTTTCCTCCTCTTTTGAAACAAAGCAAAAAAGCATTAACGTAAAGCTGAGCAAAGCTGAATAAATACAGACCAGGGCTAGTTGTCACGGTGGATATACAGTATCTATCTATCTATCTATCTATCTATCTATCTATCTATCTAAAATCAGTAATAAATTACACAAATTTGTTCAAATTTGAATGAATTGCCTTTAACTGAAAATTGAATGTTTAATCTTATTATTATACATTACTGACACTCTATCCTCCAATTTGATGCTGTTAAGTGCTTTGACACAATCTGTATTGTTAAAAGCGCTATATAAATAAAGGTGACTTGACTTGTTTTGTTCTAGCAGAAATTTCTCCTTCAAATTAAAATTAAATATTCTAAAGCTAAATCAAATATTCAAACCAATATCATCATATTTTTGTACTTAAATGACAAGTTGCCACATTAAATGTTACAAATGTACACAATTTATTAATTACAGTACTTGCTTTTATTTTGCCCAACTTAATTCATATAATGTGACAATCAAATATAAAACTACCCTTAGAAATACTATGACAACTTGCCCTAAATTCCCCTAGAAAGTTGTTACTTTAATATTGCACTAATTTCAGTGACTTTTCCAAGTTTACAAATCACACCTTTAAAATGCTGATACTTCCACAAACCAAAAAACTTTACTTAATCATTCGTCCATCCATTCATCCATCCGAGACTTGTTTTCAATCAATTCCTTTTAGAATAAATTTTAAGTTTATTATTAAAGAAAAAGAAAATTAATTTGTCAGTGGGTGAAACAAACAAGTCTTGTTTTGAGGATATTTAGATATCTGGAAAACAAAACTAAAATATGCTCAAAGTGTGCGTTTTTGATGCATGTGGATGCTGTGGGCACCGTGATAAAGTGAATATGAAAACTCACCCGTAGTGATCAGAAGAAAAAGACCCAGTCTAAAAACATACATGTTTCCTCAGCTATCGTCACACCGGCATCTACAACCCAAAAATAAATGCACATCATTGTGAAACAGGCAGGGCAACTGTTGGGACACAACCCTGAAATTATCAGTATGCAGGGGCGTAGCCATCATTTCAAAAGTGGGGGGGATGGAATGTCTAGTGTTATACCTGTTTTTTTGTTGTTGTTTTTTTTCAGTTAACCCTTGTCTAATTGACAGGTTTTATTTTTAATCATACCTTTTTGCTTAATATGCTATATGATTATATTATTATGTATGATTATAAAATAGAAGGAAAGAAAGATAGAAAAAAGAAAAAGAAAGAAATACAACAGCTTGTCACTGGGACAGTACCCTTAAAAGCACATCTTTGTACCTTATTTACCCCAAAAAGTTTCATAGTTGTACATATTGGTACTCTAATGTACTAATATGCACCTTTTTGAGTATAAGTTACAAAGATGTTCTCATAAGGGTAGTAGGGTACAATTGTTTACATATTTCAGATTGTATTTTGTGAGTGTTGTATGTACAGTACATGGCACACAGTAATGGATACTTGCACATTCACATACTCCTTTATTCTGTTCTGTTATACATTAGTCTGATTAGTCTATGTTAAAAGGTAAAGACATATCTTATCATAGACAATGCTCTAAATAATCTTTACCTCTGAAGCCTCACTGAAACTTTCTGCCTCATTCACTCTCAGCTGTGAATTCACTTCTGCCGTGAACTTTTACTTCTTGCTTTGTCTACAGCAAATAAAGTAGTGTTTGAAACGTACATACAGGGAATAGTGACATACAGAAGAAAATAACTAATTACTGCTGGACAATAACCAATAATTTGTATCCTAAATTAATTTTTAACACTTTAGAATGATAAACACATATTCACTATTAACTATGACTTTTGCCTCCATAAACTCTTCATTTACTGCTTATTAATAGCTTGTATAGTCGTTGTAGTTGTTAAGTTTAGGATTATGGGATGCAGAATATGATCATGAAGAATACAGAATTAATATGTGCTTAAGTACTAATGAACAACCAATATGCAAGCTAATAATTACTCACTGTAGTTAAAAATGATAGCTGAGAAGTTGTTCATCATACTAATGCTATTTTTTATTTTTCTATATTTGATTAATTATGTGTTTTCTATGATTGGTACATATATAATCCTACAAACGCTTGTGTATTATAGTGTATTAAAAACAGCCAGGTGTTAAAAGCCACTCTTCTCTCCTGTCACTGTGTGTCGTCCTGATTCTGTCCTAACAAACCTAGGCTGACTGTTTCTTGTTCATTCTTGACAACACATAAAAACGTCAAATTAGTGCAATAATGACAGAGCACCCCTAAATGAAGATCGGTCCTGTATCAGATCAGTGCTTGCATGTTTGATTGAAATACATCATGTAGAATTGAGTTAAACATGTCACAATGCTGCAAACGCTGTAAAATCTCAGTTCAACATTATCTTTATTCTTATTTGAAGGGTTCTGATAACATACATACGTGTTAAAATAAAAGACGTTACAAAAGAGTTACGGAAAATTACACTGAAAATAAATAAGTGCATGTTTGTCCAGACAGCTTTTTATTTCTCCATATAATGAACATCAAAACTTGCTAATTATTCAACAAGAGCAATAGGCAGAGTCACTCAACATTGTGCAACACTATTCGGATCCCACATGCCAACTTACGCTGCTTGACTTTTTCGTAAAAAAGGAGTGAAGAGTTTCTTGCCGCTCTGAACTCATCTCGACCTCTAATGTATAATGGATACAGCGCGGGACCGCGGGCACGAGCCTGGGCATGTCGTGACGTCACAAACTGAGTGACTGATTGCCATGGAAATGTAAACGTCATGTATAAATTATCCTGTCTCTTTGAATTTTAAATCATTCTGCATTTATATACATTGCTCCATTAAAACCTCACCATGTCGAGAACACAACTGTCCAATGAAAAAGTGCGGGGGACGAATTTACTTTTTATAAAAAGTGGGGGGGACACGTCCCCCGCATAATCTACGCCCGTCAGTATGCTCAGTCGATTGTCTTCAAGCATCAAGAATTCCTCTTTTGTTTTTGTAGATGTGTCTTTGACATGAAAACTGTGCGCAAATATCTTATTATCTTGTTAGGTAAATGTTAATTTGTAACATGCTTCCAGACAGTCCAATCATTCTCTCACTGAGTTATTCAAACTATTTCTACTTGATAATCAAACTTATTGTTAGGCTTTTCTAACTTTAATATCACCTAAGATTGTTCTGTATTATATTATATATCACTATGAACTTCAGTATGAAAGAATTATTGATTTTACACTACCAGTCAAAAGTTAATAATTCCATAATTCCTTTTTTTTCGGAAAGAAGTCTCTTATGCTCAGCAGGATTATTATTGTCAACTAAAACTAAACTGAAAACTAAAATCATTAAAAATGTTACTTGCAATAATATGAAGTTTAACTGAAATAAAATAAAATATCTAAAAATCTAATTCAGCTAGATGCCAAGTAATAATTTCTCATTTTCATAATGTATTCATGTGATTTATTTATTTAGTGAATGAATATTCTAATTTAAATGTAAATCCTCTGCAGCAATCTTATAAAAGTATTCTGCAACATTCCTATAAAAGTATTTTTTCTCCCCTTTCTCCTTTATATTTTGGGTCACACTTCTGAATAGTAGTGTATAATGGTTTCCACAAAAACATTAAATATTAAGCCAGAAAAAAACAGTTTTCAACAATGTTAATAATATTTGTTTTTGGAGCACCAAATCAGCATATTAGAATGATTTCTGGAAGATTATGTTATGCTATTTTATGATAACTGTATTATCTACACTGCTACACTGTTTGTTCAGCCGGTATAAGACAGGAACCTGCTTTCAGATTTTATTTTTTAACTTAAATCTTATTATAATAAGATCCTGAACAACGTACCTCATAAAATTCCATTAATCCAGTAAAATCAAGAAGCACTTCCCAGTCTTCCTTCCTCCCAGTCATGTTATCAAAGCGAGAGAGGTAAGCCTTCTATTATCTCCATGCAGTCGAAACCCATCTAGCCTGTCTGCTTTGCATATGTCTGCAGATCTCGTGAGGATTTGACGTCACACTGACATGTCTAACAAGGTGGCCTGTCTATCTGAAAGATTACTTTTGGGGCACATAACCCATGATCGGACTGTGCTTGAATGTAGTTGATTCAAATCTGAAAGACACACCCAGTTTCACTGAAAAAAAAAAAAGAGTTGATAGTGTCAACAACAGTCATTTCTGGAGCTCAGCTGATCTATATATCAAATCTCTATCACTGTATATGTACAGAGCCACTTCTACAGGTGATGTTCACTTAGCTTAAGGTGTGCAGACAAAAAAGCCTTTGAGAAAATCTCAGGTTATTGAGCAACTCTGTTTGCTTAGTTATCTATTGTTACCAGGGCATCAACTGCAAGCATTGTGTATATAGAAGGACATATGCAAATAGGTTACGATGACGTCAGGCCTGAACACATATTCTGTTTATACACAAAGCTACATGCCCCGTGGCTCCTGGAGAAACTGTATTTGGTTTCTTTACGTACTGCAATGAAGACAGATGATAACAAATCAACGTTTGCATGACTAGGTGTGTGCTACCAGCTAAAACAAAAACAAACCACACCCAAAGTGGAATGTACAAAGGTGAGAAACATATTTTAATAAAAATGTACAGATTTGACAAAGGCTCTATTCAAAGTACACTGTAAAAAAAAAAAAATGTAAAATTTACGGTAATGACATTTTAGGTTTTACAGTTTTAACTTAAATTTGCAGTTAAATACCGTAATTTCATTAACTGATATAATGTTAATATACCAACGTAATGAAGTACTGAAATCTGTTTTGTACCTTTGAAATACACTGATAACCACCAAATGCAGATGGTGATGAGAAAGTCACATGATGAACCAAAGCCCATCACAAGCAACTTTTAAATAATAACATATATAGAAGGTGCACAGTGTCATTCACACAAGCACTAAACACCATCATTAAACTGAAATATGCAATAAACATTATTTTAACAACATTAGATGTAACATGCAACCCTAATAAACATAACTGATAAGAAAAAAGTCTAATATTTTATCTTTATTTGATAATTAACTAATATTTTATTCAATAATACCTTAAAAGATTTTTTTTTTTCAAGAATACTATCATATATTTCAGAGATATATAAAAAAATCATGTCAGGTAAGTGTATTTCCAATGCATTCTTGTTCTCTCTCAACAACGCTCTAACATCACATGCAGACAGCAACACAATCAGGTGAATGGTTAATTTAGTGACTTTATGAGAAGGATTGCAATCAAATCTCAGAAAATGCAGAATTAAATTTCAAACATATTTCATGTAAATTTAATTTACAATCACTGTCTGGGGCCAGAGATGTCTATTATGTTGTCCACAAGGGGGAAGCCAGAGTCCTGCATGCGTGCGGGTACACACAGGTGAATCGCTAATATTTGTTGGAACGGGTGGAATAATATTTACGTGTAGGGTGTGGTGCGGGTGTAGGCTGGACGGTGACAAGCACGGGTGGGTTGCGGGTCCAATAACCAAGTCTATTTCGACTCGGTCCAGTACACGCTGTGCAATGTAGCCAATCGCGTTGCCACTGACTGACAGCTGTAGTGATATTAAACGGGACGCTCTTTGCATGCTTTCTGTATTTAAGCAATTTGAATAAAAGTTTTAATAAATTAGTTTTTTCTACCTCATGTAGGAGATTTAATGCAGGTGTGGTTCGGGTTGCAGTTTTTATGTCAAATGGGTCGGGTATAGGATTAAATTGGTGTTGCTGTCAGATAACGTGTTGGGTGTTCTGTTACTGCAAGTGTTAGATGATAATTTCACCAGTTAGGAAAGGTGGACGAAAATGCTTCTTCTTATTTTGTAAAGACAAATCTATTACATTGGTGAGCCACCCAAAAGACTGCTCAGCAAAAATACAGTAAAGATGATGATACAAGGTTAGAAGGGGTAGTATACACTGGCCTGTCTAGACAGATATTGTCTTGACATGAAGTTAAAGTGGACTAATTGAAAGAGAACAACTGCACACTCACTTAAGCATAATAAATAGCCTATGCTTAAGTGAGTGTGCAGTTATTCTCTTTCGATTATAGATCATATTTTTTTCCTTCAACTTGCACCTCTTTAGGTGTGCGTTTGCTTGGCCTCACTTGCTCAATGAAGTTAAAGTAGATCATAAAGTGTCAGTTGCTGTATTTACATCCAGAGATGAGAAATAGGTGGGTGAAGGAGGAGAGGCTGACACTACAGGGAAAAGATGGAAGAGTGAAAGGGAGCGTAGGTTTTGCCTAAAAGTACCTGGTAGAGGAACTGTTGGCACACAGTTAGTAATATTTAGGTTAAATGTAATAACGAAATGAGCAGAGATTTCTAGAGGTTTTACCAAATGTTGTCTGTGATACAAATGCATGTGTAAATTAGATCAAGCTGGTTGCCTGATTTGTTAGTGCTTGTGGTGGTGAGCCATTTGAGATTGAATGAACCTAGGAGTGGAAGTCTGCAGTGTAAGGCTTCTCCAGATGGATTTCGAAGTCACCAAAGACTACAAGTGGACTGCCATCCACAGAAATTGAGGACAGCAGCCTATACAGCTCCTCTATAAAGGATTATATATGACCAGGAAGGTAATACATCATTACAATATGCAGTTTAACTACTCAGTAGTTGAAACTCAATTTTTATTGCATAGGGAATAGTGGGTTATTTCCAATTATTAGAAATGAGAAGACCAGTACCCTTCCAACCTGATGGGGGGGGGGGGGGGTGAGAGAAAGGGAAGTTGTTAGAGAGAACAGCAGGGGTTGATGAGTCTTCTGGACAAATCCAGGTCTTGAGTACCCAGAAAAGCGCTATATAAATGTAACAAATTAATTAATTAAAACAACCTTTTATTGTACTATTGAATAAAATATTAGTTAATTATCCAAGAAAAAAAATAGCCATAATATGATGCTCAGATACTGTTATTTCCCTTTTACATTTCCTTCTTAACTCTTCACCTGTACAATTTATGTTGCTATATATGACACAAAATACATCATTTGGTTATGGTGGAAAGTAAAATGGTCGCCATGGCAACCATGAGGTGCTTTTGCAATGGCTCCATTTCTGAAACTGTTTAGGGCCGCAAACTATAAGTGTACCAAATTTCATGCTTATATGAAAAAGTGAAAAACATATCACCTCAAATTTTGCACATATCACCTGGACTATAAGAAGAAACATAGTTATTTCAAAGAAAAAACATCAAATTTGAAATGCAACACAGGGAATTCGGGGAACGTTAGTTTACGTTTTTTCCGTGTATATTTTACAGGAACTTACCGTTAACCATTTAACAGTTTTTTACTGTTAAAATCACGGTCAAGCTATACATTTTGTACATGCTTTGTGTTTTCCTGAGAATCAAATAGATTACCACTTCGTACACCATGCGTTATCAGTTGCTGTTATTATTATTTTTTTCCTGTGGAAAAAGAGTTTTTGTAAATTGTAAAATTCCCTGATATTTAAAAAGTAAAAGTATTTGTGCAAATAAAAATAAAGAAAGTATCCTTCAAAGGATAAATTTGCTTGAGAAGCAACACTGTTCAACATTGTTTTCAAATATTAGCATAAATCTTTAACAAAATGTATGCTTAAAACAAGAAAATTTGCAGATGGGTTAAATCAGGTAAATAATTAGAACCATTGATTATTTGCTGTGCTGAAATCAATGTCCTGGAGAAACCTTTCACTAGATTACTGATATGATATTTTTAGATACACATTTACCTTGTCAGATCTGGTGACCCTGCTGTATCTGTTCATGTCAGACTAAACTGCTTTAGAGAGTAAAAAAAAAGAAAAAACAGAGGAGCTTAGACATCACCGGAGTGAATTTGGGTAACATTAAAGCAATTCAGTGTGAAAATAAGAAGGATAATGGATTTCTGTAACCTTTAATGCTGTGTTCTCGTATTTGGTGACCCAGCTGTATCTGTGTCTGTTAGCATCAGGCCAAAATGCATTGTAAAATCTAAAATGCAGGAAGTTAGAAATCACCAGAGGGAACGTGGGTAACATTAAAGCCATTCTGTGTAAAACAGAGGGAGGTAACAGATTTTGGTGTCCTCTAGTCTAATGCTGTGTTGTTGGATTTGGTGACCCTGCTGTATATCTGCAGCTGTTCACATCAGACCAAAATATTTTCTAGGACTATTAAGTAGAGGCGGTAGACATTACCAGAGTGAATCTGAGTAACATTAAAACTATTCATTGTGACACAGAGGGTGCAGATTTCGGCTACCTGGTGTGCTCCCCTGCTGTATATTTGTGTCTCTTCATTAGACCAAATGTTTTCTAGGATATACAGTTGAGGAAGTCAGACATCTCCAAAGTGAATCTGGGTAACATTATAGCCATTCTGTGTGGCTTAACAGATGTAGGTAACGGTTGTCGGATTTGGTGATGCTGCTGTACATCTGTGTCTATTCATATCAGACCAAAATATTTTCTAGGATATAAAACAGAAATGGTAATACATCGCAAAAGTGAATCTGACTGACAATGCAATCATTATCTGTGTCAAATAGAGGGGGTAACAGATTTCAGTAACCTTTAATGCTGCGTTGTTGGATTTGGTGACCTGTATCAATGTCTGTTCACATCAGACCAAAATGCTTTATAGAGCATGAAATAGAGGAGGTTAGAGTGAATTTGGGTAACATTAAAACCAATCTTTGTGAAATAGAGTGGTGTAACAAACTTTGGTAAACTGTAATGCTGCCTTGACATTGTCATTGATTCAATGACACTTCTGTATATCTGTAGCTGTTCATATCAGGCCAAAATGTGTTCTAGGAAATAAAACAGAAGGTTAGACATCACCAGAGAGAATTTAATATTCAAGCCATTCTGTGTGAAATAGAGGGAGGTAACCGATTTTTGTTTGTTTGTTTGTCTGATTTGGTGACCCTGCTGTAGCCTATATCTGCTGCTGTATTTCCTAAGATGTAAAGTAAAAGGAAGTTAGACATCACCAGAGTGAATTTGGGTAACATTCAACCATTCTGTGTGAAATACATGATAAAGAATGATGGTAAAGAATGTTGGTAACCTGTTATGCTGCCTTGATGGCCCTGCTGTAGGCCTGTCTGTGTCTGTTCCTATAAGTCCCAAAAGCTTTCTAGGATATAAAATAGAGGTTAGACATCACCAGAAAGAATATGGGTAACATTAAAGCCATTATGAAAGAAATATAGCGACAGGACTCATGCAAGCTTGTCTAAAAAGATTAAGTAAATTAACCTGTTTTACAGCACCGCTCACTCAACGAGTCTGTACTCCGCAGCACTACAAGATAAAATCACAGAATTTGATGCCTGGAACACCGTTTGCATTCTAGCACGAACATTTGACGGAAAACGACCTGTAGTCGCAGATTTAGCCACAATAGCTGTGATTCTGTCAAAAATATAGGCTATATCATAAAATAAGTCTATATGACTCATGTTCTATATTCTGCATCTTTTGAAGCCACGCGATAGCTTTGTGAGAAGAACAGACCGATATTTAAACCATTATTCACTAAAAATCTTCCCAAACTGGTGGATTCGACACATTAAATGCCTAATGGTTAGAGAGTCGGACTCGTAATCAAAAGGTTGCGAGTTCGAGCCCCCGGCCGGCAGGAATTGTAGGTGGGGGGAGGGAATGTCCAGCGCTCTCTCCACCCTCAATACCACGACTGAGGTGCCCTTGAGCAAGGCACCGAACCCCCAATTGCTCCCCGGGCGCTGCAGCATGGCTGCCCACTGCTCCGGGTGTGTGTTCACGGTGTGTGTGTGTGTGTGTGTGTGTGCATTTGTTCACTACTCACTGCTGTGTGTGTGCACTTGGATGGGTTAAACGCAGAGCACCAATTTCGAGTATGGGTCACCATACTTGACAAAAAAAAACGTCACGACTTTAAATAACACGTGATGTTTCAGCGAAGCAGTTGTGTTATGTCGTATGTGGTTCACCTGAGATGCAGGGTCTGAGACAACCTGCAGGGGGCGGGAGTGAGTTAATGCAGAGGGGGGCAGGTGCGCGTCAGCCAGCAGGGGGCAGAAGTGAGACTCTTTCTTTATTAGTATTGTGAACTGCACCTGTGGAGAGCCAGAGATGGCAGGTCACACATTTGATTAGAGTCAATGGGAGGGAGAGAAACCACAAGGTCAAAGACAAAGGCTACATGCAGGTGAGGTAAACTAAAAAATACATTAAAGTAATTTTTATTTAAACTTGCCATTTATTTAAATATAGTTCTATTTACACATTTGTAATAGCAATTAAGTACATTTAAAATACGTTAGCTTTAAATGTAATATCAAATAACACCGCTGAAATTTTAATCAAGTAGGCTACATGTGCTTTAGTGCGTACTGAAAAGTGTGACAAAATATTAAGACGTAAAATGTAAAACTTCTAATTTGATATTCTTACAATGTGTTCTGGCATTCTTACAAGTGTGTTAATAGTCATGAATATTTACTCTCTTTAAGTACACTTAAGTGTCCTTTTATTTGATTGTTTAGTATTATATAGTATTATGTTATCTGCAAGTAAAGTTGTTTAATTAAATTACGTAAAGTTTGTAATTAAATTGCGTAATTCCCTTACAAGTAACTAGTTACTCCCCAACACTGGCTATAATAATGTGATAATTCCATGTTATGCTTTGAAGTACACTGAAGCCGTGTTTCAATTCTATGATATTTGAATATGGTGGAAAAATTGTAACAGGGTATAAGCATTTGATACCATCACATGCCACATATATTTGAGCACAGAATGATTTTTTTCAGAAAGCTGTGTAATAAGAAAACTGAATAGTGCACTGTGAAACCTTGCTGTTGCACTGCAGATTTTCCTCTTGAGCTCTTTGGTTTTCCTGCACCAGTGAATTGGGCTGCTTCATTCAGCAAAACAGAAGCAGGTTTGGCACAGGGACCCTCATGGGGTTTGAGGTGTTACAGGTTTGGGAAGGTGTGACCTTGGTCCTTCTCAAAAAATGATTTTCTGGCTTGCAACATGCTCAAGATTTCTCCCAGCTAATGGAAAGCAATCATTAGCATTTTAATATTATTACTTTTCATCTGCCATCATTAAACAATGCAACACTGAAGCTGTATGTAAACTGAAAGAGTGATAAAATAGGCTACATTTAAATATCTTTTTATGAAATGGGGAAAACATTTATACACATTTGAACAGCCTACCTTATAGCCTACAGTTGTTCGTTTTCTCTCCTGTGATCTTTGGCCTATAGGAATTAATTTTCCACAACTTTTTGTATTTTAAAAATATTAGTATTTATTTTTGTTAGCATATTAGTACATGTAATTTTATTATTATTATTAATTGATTTTCCTTGACTTCTTTGCATTATTGTAAGATCTGCATTAATATTTAATGCTCTTGATGTTGGAAAATGAAATGCAACAAAAAATCAAATATAATAATATATTTTTAATTACCATAAATGTCCATTTTCATGCACTTTCTGAAATAATAATAATTTAGCATAACAATATAGAGTTGAAAAACATTATTTAATAAAGTGTTAGATTGTGAAATTATGCTTTTTAGATTACTTGAATATTTTAAATGTTTTTCATGACTCAAGTAGCCTATTATGTTTGTCACCATAAACCAACCCTGCAGTCTTAGGCCAGTCCCATCAAGCCCTTATCAAGTTTTATTTTTATGGATGTGAATATGTTTCATGTAAAATTATTTGGTACTTTTTTCCAGGAAAATCCTGTAATGTGGCTGTGAATTACATCAATGTCAATGTGTAAACTCCAAACACTAGCCTTCCTTGCTAAATTTTTGCCTTTGTCGCCTTCTAGTGGTGGAATGCGTTCTTACATGTAAAAATAGTAAATAAAACATTAGAAAATGGCGCTTTTCGGTGTCTTTCGGGCAAAAAAGCAGTGTGTTAATTAAGCACAAGGGCAATAAAATTCAAATAAAGCAGGAAGGAGAAAAAACAAATTCAGTTCTAGGGGGCTTCATGAGATTTGCCCTTCATGACTGACATTTCTGTATTTGAGGATTATTGTGAATTGTCCATATATTTATTAGGATATATAATTAAATCACTTTTGTAGGCCGACTGGGGGATGCTGTGGATCTAATACACAAACAGCAGCATTGTACACAATAAAGACCCTCAGTGCTGCAACCAGGAAATATTGTATAGGATGGGGGATGGGATTGAGCCCTCAAGACCCTCTCTGGCCCTGATAATGTTTTGAGACACTAATACCACTACAGGGTCTTTAAATTCACTGTCCCTCATTATCATCTAAAGTTACTGACTTTTAAAAGTCCCATGTTAATCTCTTTACTTCCTCCTTGATTAAACCTATTGTGTGTTTTCACTGCAGTTTAAGACAATAAGCTTCATCACAAAAGAAAAGTTGGTCAGCCGTGATGTCATTGTCTAAAATGCACCTCTAGGAAATCTGTTAAGCGACTCGGTTGATCAGTTAAAGTGATACTTGGTCACAGCAGGTTCCTGGGCTTTACTGTACATCAATCTCCAACACGTGGCCTCTGTTGACAACAGTAGTTTCATGTGTAGTGTGCAGGTTTTCCCTCAAAATATTAATTTTTATGATTTTTAATTGACTGTATCGTGTGAATAGACAAATTATTGATAGATTGTGTATCTTACATTTTTAAAAGTTTATATGTTATGTCAATTAGGTTCAATTCCCAAGGATAAAAATGTATACCAAGAATGCACTGGATGAAAGCATCTGCTAAATGTATTGTATATTAAACATTGTGAGCAAAGTGTTCCACTAGAAGTATAGTGTAGTGTTCCACTAGAAACTGTAATAAAAGATATGAAAAAGGTGCATATAAAGAAAATAAAACACTTTAACCTCAAAATATCAATATGAAACACATTGTCTATTTCCAGATAACAAGTCTGTACTATACTGGCGAGGAGCTCTGTCTGCTCCCCTCTCACTGACCCCTGCTGCATCACCATTACTCTGTGTAATCTGGGCTTTACGTGCACGTCCAGATGGGCAGGCAGCCATTTGCTCGAGGAGAAATCCACTTACTGATCCATATAGTCACTGGGTTACACTTGCACTTCCAAAATGAGTGAGTTCACTAGAGCCATCTGTGCTTGTAGCCAGCCCTACAAGAGCACATCAGTGAAGCTTTGCTGAACTAGTTTAATCTCAATGTTTGCATAATAACATTGCTGTATGTTTTATCAAGCCTGATCACATTGGATCAAACTTCTGCTAAAACCTTTCTTAGTCAACTTTTTTAGCAGGATTTTAGATTGCACCACAATTATTATGTTTTACATTTTTAGCATTCACCATCATCATCTTCTGCATGCCTGTGCAGGTCTGGGTTTGACTGGAGCCAAACAGATATGTTTAAACCAAATCAAAGGTGAAGTCTGGTAGATTTACTATGAAATGGGTCTTAATTAAACGTCTGTGCTCAGATTATATAATGATTGAGAGGGTAATATGAAGGCGGTCGAGTGAGTAAGATGTTGTGGCAGATGGTTGGATAGAACCACCGGAAGTGCTGCCCCTCAAAGAGGCTTTTGTTCAAGCTACTGGAAATACCTCAAGGTGACCTGGTATCTTAATCTCACTCATCAAATGCATCCCACTGTAAATCTATTTTTGCTGATCCTCACAATGTATCTTTCAACTTTACAGAATAACAAATGACTTCCTTGCAAAAATGTACCATGATAACATTAATTTTTAACAAAACAGGTATGTGGCAACATAACATTGGCCACCACAACTTCAACTTTTCAAAAGAAAGAAAGAAAAAAGCATAAAAAAGAGAGGAAAGGAGGGACCCGATTGACTTGGGCGTCAACTCCTTTGACTTGGGTTTAAATGCAACCACCCAAAACACCCCAGAAACCACATAACAATGCATACAAACACACACAAAAACAACTTAGAGAACACCTTATCAAATGTATAGCAATACCCTAAAAACCACATAGCAACACACTAAACCCACCAGAAAACTCATGCAAATGCATAACAACACCCTAATAAATGCATTGAAACACAAAAACACTCAGAATATCCGTTCAAATGCATAGCAAGACCACTGAACCACCCAGAACATTATAGAAATCACAGAACACAACATACAGTACTCATTCTGAAAATGCAAAGCAATGCCCTAGCAGCCAGCCAAAACACCCCAGCAACCACAGAGCAACACACTAATTACTTAGAATAGCAATGCACAAAAAAATCACTGAGAACACCTTAGCAAATGTATAGCAACAACTTAGAGGCCAACCAGAACACCCTAGAAACCACTCAGAGCATCCTAGCAAGCACACAGCAGAGAAAACCTAAGTAAATTTATAGCAATTTCCTATCAACCACCCAAAACATAACAACTGCATAGCAATGCACTACAACTACTCAAAAGCAAAAGCAAAGCCATAGCAACAACCTAACAACCACATAGAAACACACTAAACTCACTCAGAAAACCCAAGCAAATGCATTGCAATACCCTAGTAACCACTGGAAACACCCCAGCAACCAGTTAGAACATTCTAGTAAATGCATAGCATAGTAACCACAAAAGCAACATTAAAGAAAAGAAAAAAAAACTCTAAAAAACATTCCTATCAACTGAACAGCAACACACTAACCCACTCAGAAAACCCAAGCAAATCAATAACAACACCCAATAAACTGACCAGAACACCTCAACAACCAAAACTCAACTAGCAAATGCATAGCGACGACCTAGAAACCACTAAGAACACCTCCACAACCACATAGCAACAAACTAAAAACACTCAAACTTTAGCAAATGCATAGCGACACACTAGAAACCAACCAGAACACCCATCAACTACACCTCAACTAGCAAATGCATAGCAACACCCTAGAAACCACCTAGAACACCTCATCAACCACATAACAACACACTAAAAACACTCAAACTCTAACAAATACATAGCAACAACCTAGAAACTAACCAGAACACCTCAACAATCCCATAGCAACACACTAAAAACATTCACACTCTAGCAAATGCATAGCAACACCCTAGAAACCACTGAGAACACCACAACAACCACATAACACACTAAAAATACTTACACTGCAAATGCATAGCAACACCCTAACCAATGAGAACACCACAGCAACCACATAACAACACACTAAAACAATACTCATTCTCAGCAAATGCATAGCAACTTCCTAGAAACTGACCAGAACACCTCAACAACCACAACTCAACTAACAAATGCATAGCAACACCCTATAAACTAACCAGAACGCCTCAACCATCCTATAGCAACACACTAAAAACACTCACACTCTAGCAAATG
Source organism: Barbus barbus (assembly GCF_936440315.1). Lineage (NCBI taxonomy): Eukaryota > Metazoa > Chordata > Actinopteri > Cypriniformes > Cyprinidae > Barbus > Barbus barbus. Next base: position 17,865,866 of record NC_136725.1, read on the forward strand.
CATAGCAACACCCTAGAAACTAACCAAAACACCTAAACAATCACATCGCAACACATTAAAAACATTCAAACTCTAGTACATGCATGGCGACAACCTAGAAACCACTAAGAAGACCTCAACATCCACATAACAGACTAAAACATTCACATTCTAGCAAATGCATAGCAACACCCTAGAAAGTAACCAGAACACCTCAACAATCACATAGCAACACACTAAAAACACTCACAATCTAGCAAATGCATAGCAACACCCTAGAAACTAACCAGAACATTCTAGATACCACATAGAAAAATCCATTCAGAATGCCATTGCAAATGCACAACTACATCATGCAGTGTTTTCAGTTATGTACACATATAATAAGCTACTAAAATTCTATAGTTTAATTGTCTTTAGAAACATTGGAAGTCTTCTGGAATTCTTTGTAAGCAAATGCACAGATTTGCAGTATGTAGCCGGTGTTTAGTATGTGAAATAAACCAAACACTGAGGACATTCAGATGGTGCTCATGAGGACCTCATTGTACACTTGTGTTGTGTGTTTTCTCAGTGACGTGATCACACATGCACAATCACTCTCACATGTATGTTTAGTTAGTGGCTTTGTAATTGTGTGCGGCACAGATCACTTCGGTGCCCCTTTCCTTCCCGTCTCAACTGAAGCTTAAGGATGGCAAAATTCCTCAAATGTGACCTGGTATCTGAAACTCGGCAGCCACACCTACTACACCCACCCCCATCCCAGTCCTGCAGGAACATACAGACATGGGAGAACTTCATGAGCAGGACTTTCCCGCCTGAAAGAGCTGCCTATAGAAGGGGGTTTAATATTTTCATGGGGGAGGGGACTGGAGTTGATGATCTGGTTGGTAAATCGCAAGGGTCTGGATAAGGAGATAGCAGTGTAGTTGAAGACATGACTGATTTGCATGATGTGGACCAGGAACCACAGGAGCCTTTGAAATGAGGACCTGAGACGTAAACATTCCACTTATAACTGAAACGAGTTTAATGCCTTTGGGGAACTTTTTAAGGTCCACAAATCACTTTTTATATTATATTTATTTAGAAATAACTATTTCTGTACTGTTGCTGTAGAGAAACCAGGAGATCTTCACAAGAAGAACCTGTAGTGTGACACCAAGCCTTTTAAAAGCTCAAAAGAATCGTATAGCAAACTCAAAAACATTATATCGTATCCAGTGTGCTTCAACGAACCATGAACAACCTTTGGTTTTTTAAACTTTTTTAAACGTCCTGTGCATTGCTACATCTGCATGTGATATTCAATGTGACATGAATTTGTTTCAATCATAGAAAAGGGGAGATTATAGTCATTTACATTTGAAAAAGTTGTATCTACTTAATATATAACATACTACTTAATATGTAATTAGTATGCTACTTAATAAATCTACACAGAAGTCTTTCAAAATATTTAAATGAGAGCAAATGGAGGATTCAGAATTCTGATTCTTTTTTTTAAACATTAACTATAGAAATATATATACATATTTTTTACCATTTATTTCATAGTGATTTTTTTATCACTATTTTAGAATTCTCTTATTTCTACCTTTTTCGGGTTTTTCTTATGAATGTATGATTATTATTACTATTATTTTGTCCTTATTATTTGTCAAAATGCTATGTTCTGGTTCTTTTATTTCCTTCCTGGTGTTTAAGCACTATTTTGACCTGATGTTCTGTGACATTTATAAATCCAAGTGCTAGTTTTTTAAATAACATGGATTTTTTTTTCACTTATTAATATTATATCATTTTCACACTGAAAGCAAAAACAAAATACATAAACAAATTATTTAAAAATGCACTGGAGAACTGTAACTACATTCATGTTGCACCATTTTTGCGCTGTCGATGAGACACAAGTGAAATGTTTTCTGTGCACAGTCGCCATTTTCTCCTGCAAAACCTTTGCACGCGCACGGGGGGCTTTAAAAGCCCAGCAGCTCCGTTTCAAATCCGGCTCCTAAAATAACTCGCTCACATCTGGAAACCATAGGGGGAAAAAAACAACAAAAAAACTGAAAAGCCTCCGATTGCGCAATATTTATGATGTAATCGCATGGAAATTAAAGATGGGAATTTGACTTTGGATTTCCTAACATTTTAAATCGACAACAGAACCAACAAAATCTCCCTTCACTAGCTCTAAATCATTGTAAAAACAAATAATAATCCAACTGATTGGCATGCAAAAGTGTCCACACGGGTATCTTGCTATGATTTGAAAATGTGCAGTGAGTCTCCGCAGCCAATCACCGGAGCAGGAGGCGGAGAGACGGATTTGATAATCCTACTATGGTGAAAACGTGGCTTATGAATATTAAATGAGCAAAATTGCGTTCACTCTGATTGGCTTACAGGCAGTCGTTGGCAAGGGAACGCTAGTCTGCTGGCCAATGAACGGGTTCTACAATCGATATGGCATGGCTCATTAATATTAATCAAGGTAGGTGACTGGGCGCTCAAGTAACGTCATCAATATCTAATTATTATTCATGAGAAGCGGCTTCGTCATAGTGGGAATCGAAAATTCGCTCAGGTCGGCCTGTGATGAATTGAATAGGGAAGAAGGAGGAGGAGGAGGAGAATCCAATCCGGTTTGATCAGGTTTTTGTTTCGGACGAGCGTTAACGTCTTCCTATACTGTGTGAATCTTTAGGCGAGCTCAACACACAGTGTCGACTGTTTTTCAGCGTTAAAACCGTGCATCTTGCATTTTAAACCGCTTTGATTTTTGCGCGTTGTACAAACCCACAGCCATGCCTAAAAGGAGCAAAGTAAGTAGCGCATTGGTTTCCTAATTTCTCGAGGCACCATCTTTAATAGAACATGCTGTATAAAAATAAAGCAAAAGAGGAATTTAAAGAATAGTGCATGTGCAATAGTGCACTTTGCATGCAAATGTGCTTATTTTCATCCAGTTGCAGGAGTATTCGTACATTTTTGTGTTTGCATACTTGCGTTGTTTTAATAAACGCGTGTTTTGATTTGAGAGCGCGCGACTGAGATTTTTTTTCTCCATCGGAGTTAACTAAACCCCAGATTAATTCTCATGCATGAGCGGATGTGGAATATAATTTGTGCATATATATGTGTCGTGTTTTTGTTTACAAATAGATGAAGTCTCTGTCGACATGCATCAGACAAAGGGGGTGTAACGATATTAGTTTTCGTTTATGTGCAGTTTATACAGTCGCGCAACCTAAAGGCTGTCGGGCGCAGGACGTAAAATCAAATTGTTGCATGGAATATTTATGTATTTATCTATCTATCACACGCAGTTTTTATTTTAGTAGGGTTTGCTATAATTGCACGTAAATGCCTTTGTATAGTCTCGGGGTTTTTAGTGTCATGGCTGCCCTTACAACCCGATGATTTAAACTCGCTGTGGATCTGAAAACACAGCGACAGACGGCGCAATATTTTATCCTGCAGCTCATCGTCGTGCTTTAGGGATTTAATTCGTGCATTAGGGCTTTAGTGCACGATTGCGTCTCGATATATTTGATCGTGCAAGTGCCAGATTATGCAATGGCGGTATTCTTGCACATCATAGCGCCACTGTTTGGTGTTTCCTATTATTCTGGTATATTCTGTAGTGTTTTTTTCCCCTCTCGGCTGTGCACCTCGGGATGTTGTGTTTGAAAGCGAATGGCGGGAATGTCATGGAGCGGGGTCGGTGGGGCGAGAGCAAATCATTAATCAGCATTGAACGAGTCGGTGTGCATGAAGGGGGCGGTGCGCGCAAGAGTGCAATAAAAACGGACCGAGCTGCACAGTATTGGGGAACGAAGGCAGGACATAAACTGATGAATTGCTGGCTGTATGTTTGGGAGTCGTTACTTTAAGAAATAATCCACACATAGTATGAAACGTAGAGCTACTATGTCCTAACCCCGAGCGAATGACTCATGATCCGATTCTTTACTGCACTACCCGGGTAGGCTCATTCCCAAACGAATGACTCAAGTGAACCGATTCTTTTTAATGATTCGAAACCATGCGTGGCGACCTGTGTACTCCGGTTCTCGAACAAATGACTCGAATGAACCGGATCTTTTTAAGTGAATCAATAATATACAGCTCGATTATTCCTGTTCCCCAAGGAATGGTTTTGATTAGCCCCTTTCTAATAAATCCGTTACAGCGGTTACTAAATTCGCAGTTGATGAAAACTACATGTTATTATTACTTTGGTCATGTCCGACTGGAAAGCAATCAACTGTTTCTGCGTTATGTTGTACTTATAGCTCATTTAAATTATTGTAGGAAGTTACTGACTGGTTATTCATGCCAAAGTGGCTTTATTCACATTACGACAGGATTTTTATTAAGTATTGTTTTATTCAAATAAATCAATGAAGGAGATTTGGTACCACGTGTTTTGTTTGTTTTGGTATTTTAACCAATTATTGACTGGCCTCTAAAACTATGAAAAGTCATTAAAAACTCTTTAAACATCTTCAGCAGTTGTATTAAGTTGATTTCTGCTCTGTTAAAACATGAAATTATCTCATTTGAAGAAATATTATTTTTTCCCCTCAAAATATGTCAAATGTACTAAAAGAATCATTAAGGTGGAATCAGAATCAGGATAAATGAAATTTGTTAAATTCCCTGATAAGCTAGACTGTTTTAGCTAATAATTTTTGCCATTTTCTAAATACAACTCGCGTTGTAAAGATGCACCTGTTATAAATTACACTGATGGACTTGAGAATAATACTTTTTTTTCTTCTTTTTCCCCCATAGGCGAACAATGATGCTGAAGTCACTGAGGTAAGCAGATCTCACTCCTTATTGCACAGAAATAAAGTTTAATAATACAATAAATATTGATTGCATCAAAATAAGGTACGTTTTAAGCTTGTTATTACTTTGCAGCCTAAAAGAAGGTCGGAGAGGTTGGTAAACGTGAGTATTCATGTTCTGCTTTTAAATACAGTACTCATTCATTCAACAGATATGGCAATTATTGATATTTATTAATTGATGTATTATAACTTATTCATTTTTAGAAACCTGCACCCCCAAAGGCAGAGCCTAAGCCAAAGGTAACAAAACTGTTTAAATAAGAAGAATGTGAAAAACCTAGATTAAATTATAACTTAGAAACGATATTAAAAAAAAATGTACCACATTGCAGAAGGCGGTTGCCAAACCTAAGAAAACAAAGGAACCCAAGGAGCCCAAGGAGGAGGAGAAGAAAGAGGAGGTGCCCGCAGAAAACGGAGAAACAAAAGCTGACGAAGAGGTAACAAAGTCATATACTGGCAGATCTTACATATAACACCCTAAAATGATTTGTGGTCTTTATATGTAATCTAACGCCAATGATGATGTTTTTTCAGGCATCGGCAACGGAAGACGCCGACAAGGGAGAAGACGGGGAATAACTTTGCTTTTACCAGCACTCCCTGTACCTCTTTTCTTGTACAATTCAGGGGAATATTTTTATCTACTATTTTCTAAAGGCAGGTTTTTTAGTAGTTTGATTGTAGAGACACGTTTTTTATGGAAGAAAAGAAACATTTTGAAAGTGATCTCATCATATCCAGCATTTTTACATTGGGCAGAAAAAACTACCGTCATCGTAAATGTCGACAGGTGTTTTTTTTCCCCCCTCTCTGCTCTCGCTTTCAAAGTGTGAGGTAGAGGGGAAGGTTGTGGGTATGTCGTTTACACAGACAGCTGGACATCTTATTGAGCTTGTCCGAATGACTAACATTCCATTGGCTCTATGAGGGATTTTTTTTTGTGTGTGTGTGTAACCTGTAATGTGTGTTTGGGGAGGGAGGGGTGGGCAAATAACTCATTGTTTATTGTTTATAAGGTGAAAGATTACTTGTAGAACGTTTGTAAGCTGTGTTCCATATGTTAACTGCAGTTCTCCATAATCATTTCTGCTAAATAAACATATTCTCTAGTACTGGAGTTCATGTCAGGCCTGTGCTTCGTGTGTATTGATTTGGTCTCTTCTGTGATAGTACCGCAATAAATTTGTAAAACTGCTGTGAAGAAGATTTTGGGGGCTTTAAGTTCAGTTTGTGTTATGGTACCGATTGCAGACGTGGGATGAATATCTCTGCAAAGCCAGCGATTCTTTAATATCCAAATGGAAAATTCGAGACAAACGAGTCATTACGTGTAAAATCTCTTTAGTTGTAAAGCGTTCTAAGCAGCAGTAGCATTATTTTTGTGGGACTTAGATAACAAGTATAAATGTACAGTTTCTTTTGATCATTGTTTATAGATGTATCTCTGTGTTATGGTTCGATAAATCAAGCCAATAAAAAATCAGTTGTGATGCCCTGTTCTCCTTTGATTTTGAAGTTACATTCATTACTGTAGGTTTAGTTATACTTGCAATGTTTTAAAAGATTGATATATTAAATAAACTGGGTGATTATGTATTACTTAGGGTTATTACAGTCAACTAAAACCATAAAGTTGTTACTTAAAAAAAATTATAATTCTTGATGTCCTAAAAAGTTCTTTAAGTATACACAGACACATTACTACAACTTTAAAATCAAATGAGAGAAATCAGAACAGAAAATATATAAATATTTATAAAACTACAATAGTATCTCATTGATATTAAAATTATACTGGTATTACCATGGTACATGCTCAAATATAGGAACTTATAGTCTCTATTTTGATGTTTGTGCATAATTTTCACTTATTTCTACTTTTTTCATGACTAAATGTCTAGAAATTAGGTACAGTAGTTTCAGGTAAAACGTTTATTCAGCTGTATGTAGCCTATGAACTCTTCAAAAGTATTATTTTATGTCAAAATTCCTTTTATAGCTAAAATTTCATTTCTTTGGTATGGTGAGTAATTATTCGACAAGTAGGCCTACAGGAAGATCTTCTCGTCAGTTCCTTTCAAGAACATTTCAGGTTGTATTTTGATGCGTCTGTCAGTACTTTTATTATTACTAGTTTTTATTATTATTTAGTTTTATCAAATGAAAGTCTTTGGTAAAATGTGTAAGGATATAAATGCAGTGGCAGAAAGCTTATATCTATGACTGGTCTATTTCTTACACTTTATTCATTTAATATGACAGATGAATATGCACATGTACAAACTCATTTACATATTATTACTCAAAAACAGTCTTGTACTGATGTGAGAATCTTAAATGACCAAATCAGATGAGTGGCAGATGGATCCACGTTCATAAACAGCACCTGTTGGCACAGGAAGTGACATCAACAGTCACTCTGTTCTCACAGGAAAACAGAAACTGCCTAATAAGATAAATGGATAAGCAGTTGCCCACCATATGTGATCTTAACCCCAGCCCCCACTTTCTCTGACTGATGACCTAGAAAACGCCTGTCAGAAGAGTTTTTGTTTATATTCACACTTCAGCTTAAGGCAAGGGAGTGTCTGAGCTTTGTGTTTAGTGCCACATTCCTGCTATTTCTAATGTTGGTTTGTAAAGTTAATGCTGTTGGCTAGATTCCCTTATGAAGATTTGTCAAAGAGATGAAAAACAAACCTATCTGATCCACAAGACTTGCGTAAAACATGAAGTAATGAGGGAACTTGTTGCCCTTGTTTGATTTTGCTCAAGGCATTTGTCAGAACAGCTGAAGAGCATAAAAAGTGAATGCTTTATTTGGTTGATCAGAGTTTTCACAAACAAACAGGTATTTCATTCAGTGTTATTTGACCAGTGCATGTGATCACTTCATATTCAGATTTTGAACCAACATCAATTCCAGACATAATTGAGTAAACCAGACATTAAAGCTTAATCTTCGTGTGAAACATTTTCCCCAGTGAGAACAAGGGCATGGCGACCTTTGTTTGCTGCTTTGGATGGATTTATTTACTCTGAGCTTGACGTCACAATTCATTTTCCCACCGTCCGCGCAGTTTCGTCAGTGTGTGAAAAAACAAACCCGAATTAACCATAGCATTGTTAAACATAACATAATACATTTCTGAAATATATAAATATAACAAAGGTTTATGGATTATATTTCCTTAACTAAAGATTTGACGTGTTCTTTGTTGATTATAGAAAGTGCTGAAGTGAAACCTAACTGCCTGGGTTTTTTTCACGAGAGAGGTGAAATCCCAAACCACAGCTGATCTCCGCAGATTTACAAGCTGGGAAACTTTAGTTAGGCTAATTACTTATGTTTGCATAATACTTTGAAAGAGCCGGCCTGGTTGTTTCACAATGCGTGTACTCAGGAGCTTATGCTGTAATGTTAAATAGTGTTGTGTGTGATGGTCTTCAGTGATGCGCGGCTCGCGGCTCTTGCTGCAGCGCTCGCACGCGCTCTACAGACGCAGCGTCAACACATGGTCTGCTGTCGGAGCAGCCTTCAATGCTCAGCACCGACGATTTGAACATTTACAGAAAAATGTGGTGAGACTATGATATATACATGTGCTTTAACAGTAAAATAATTTAGACTAACGTATCTGTCTATAAGTGATTGTTGTTGTTTTTTAATAAAGCATTTATACAGTTTTTATTTTTTTATATTTTTTATATTTATTTTTAATAAAATATGTTTTTATAAAGTATTTTCAGTTTATGTAATTTTGTATATTTTATAAAATGGTGTATATTTTAATTTACTGTGTACAATGTATTATGATATATTATATAATATATAATTTTGTAATGTATTTGTAAAAAATGTTATTACTTTGTAAAAAAAAAAAAGGTGATTGCGGCTTTTTATCTCACAATTCTGAGTTGATATCTTGGAATTCTGATTTAGCCTTTTTTTTCTTTTTCTTTTTCTTTTTTGAGATATAAACTCAGAATGGCAAATTATCAACTCGCAATTGGGATACATAAACTCACAAGTCAGATTTCTGAGATTAAAAGTGACAATTACCTTTTTATTTTTTAATTGGTGGCAGAAAAAAAAATAGTGAGATAAAGTCATAATTCTGACAAAAAACTCAGAATTGGGAAAGGTAAATTCAGAATTACAAGAAATAAAGTCAGAATTGCGAGATGTAAAGTCTGAATTGTGAAAAAAAATCGAATTTGTATCTCTGAGATCTGACTTTTTTTCTCAGAATTTCCAGTTTATATCCCCAAATTGTGAAATATAAGCTCAGAATTGTGAAAAAAAGTCTCAATTACCTTTTTTATTTTATTTTTTTTACTCCTTGGCAGAAACAGGCTTCCATACAAATGACTACAGTTGCATTGACCTTGTTTTCTGTGTAAAATTAGTGTGTTTCCTCTGTTCTCAGGGTCTGTTTGGAGTATCAGAGCTCAGCGGTCCTGCTGGTTTCCAGATGGCTCAGCATCAGGCTCTCAGGGAAGCAGAGTTTCTGGTCCACAAGGCTTGCACACATCCTCCTGGTGCCGTCACTGTGGAAACATTTGATCAGCTGTCTGACAGTTTATGCAGAGTTGCAGACCTGGTAAACATAATTGTGTTGGCGTAGCATAAACTGTGATTTTTGTTAGGGGTCTGTTAAATCTCACAAGTGTTTCATTGCAGGCAGATTTCATCAAAGTGGCTCATCCGGATGCTGCGTTCCGGGAGGCAGCGGAAAGGACCTGCGTTGAAATCGGAACTGTTGTGGAAAAGTGTGTATCTGTCATCTGGTTTTTCTGGCTCTACTAAACAATATTTGTGTTTTATTTTTATTTGTTTGTGTATATTACAGACTCAATACAAATGTCGATTTGTGTCAGAGCCTGAAGAATTTACTGGAAAACGAGGCTGTTTTGGCCACTCTGGACTCAGACACAAGGCAGGTGAACTTTGAAAAATCATTTTAAACATGATTTAAAAGTTAAACAAGAGAAGATGTATTTCTGAAACGACTGTGGACTCAAAACTGTGTTTGTATGATATTAAAAATATGGAATCGGTAAGAATTGTCAATGTTTTTGAAATTACGCTCACAAAGGCTGCATTTATTTGATCAAAAATGCAGTAATAATGTAAAATATTATTACAGTTTAAAATAGGCTAACTGTTTTCGGTTTTAAAATATTTTATCAGGTCATTTGTACCTGTGATGTTAGAGCTAAAATTCAGCAGTCTTCAGTGTCACTTGATCCTTCAGAAATCATTCTAGTATGCTGATTTGCTGCTTAAGAAACATTTTTCTTATTATCAAGGTTGAAAACAGCTGTGCAGCTGAATATACATTAATATTATTAGTGCTGTCAAACGATTAATCGCATACAAAATAAAAGTTTTTGTTTGCATAATATGTGTATGTTGTGTGTATATTTATTATGTATATATAAATATACACACATACAGTATATATTTAGAAAATATTTACATTTATATTCATATAATTTATATTATAAATAAATATATTTAATATATAAACTTAGCATATTTTTCTGAAATATATACATGCACGTGTGTGTATTTATAGATACATAATAAATATACACAGCACACATGCATATATTATGTAAACAAAAACTTAATTTGCGATTAATCATTTGACGGCACTAATTAATATACAACAGCGATCTATATTTTTCGATTCTTTGATGAATGGAAAGATCAAAAGAGCAGCATTTATTTAAAATAGAAAGTTTTGAAACTATATAAATGTCTTTTCCGTCACTTTTGATCAATTGAATGCATCCTTGCTGACTAAACATATTAATTTCTCTCATGTGGTTCTGTTGCTGATTTAGAAGAGTGGCAGAGCTCTTCATGTTTGATTTTGAGATCAGTGGAATACATCTGGATGAATCCAAGGTGAGAACAATCCTTAAAGCCCAAAATACAAGCTCTTTTTAATGTGATCATACGGCCCTATATTTCTTTATGAATCATCTCAGAGGAGCAAGGCTGTCGCTCTGAATGTGAAGCTGCTGGATCTTTACCACGAGTTTCTGAGCGGGTCTCAGCTCCCAAACGCCATAGATAAACAAGTTCTACCAGAACACATCCGCCACTGCTTTTCCATAGACGGGAACCGCATTCAGATCGCCGGGTTGCATGCTGACTCTCCAAACGAGCTGGTGCGTGTGATCGTATTATTCTGTTTACGTAGTTACCATCTCCCTGTTTGTTGCTTGAGATTAAAGGTGCACATAAATCCATTATGACATGCTATTGGCTGTTTATGCAAGCTAGATGGCAAGGTTTGCTTTCGTTTGCATGTTCCGTAAGCGTTTTTTTTTTTTTTTTCCTCTGGTAGGTGCGGGAAGCTGCGTATAAAATCTTTCTGTACCCCAATGCTAGTCTCTTGCTTTGTCTGGATGAGCTTTTGGCTTGTAGACATGAGCTGGCAACATTAGTGGGCTATGAGTCGTTTGCACACAGGGCTTTGAAAGGAACGATGGCTAAAACCCCAGGTAAAAATAATCAGAGCATCACTTGCTGGCTACAGTCCTCTTTTAGCTGCAAATGGAGCTGAAACAAACAAATTTGTTTGCTTTACAGAGACTGTGATGAAGTTTTTGAAGCTGCTAACAGAAAAGCTCTCTGACAGGTATGTTTTGCACTAACTGCTGTTTTTGAATAGGAATATTTGATGTGTTGTAAAGTTTACTCTGTTTGTCATTATACAGAACATCAAGAGACTTCAAGATGATGAAAGAAATGAAGAAGAAAACACATTCAATAAATCCTGTAAATGTTTGTGCACTGGATTTGTTTTGTGAATTCTGCTTTCTTTCTTTTTTCGTTTGCATCACAAATGCAGACAGATTTCCTAAATATTGTTTTTCGCATGTCAGGAAGTGATGGCGTGGGATCATGCGTACCTCAGCTGTGCCATACGAACGGAAAAGTAAGGCGATTTCATGTATACATCCCTCTGGATATGTCATCTACTTCCTGTTTATCCTCATACACATTCATGTACTTGTAGGTTTAACATTGATCCCAGCGTCTACAGCCCGTACTTCTCTTTGGGTGCTTGTATGGAGGGACTCAACCGTCTCTTCATGCAGCTTCTGGGCGTTTCTTTTCAAGCGGAGCAGCCGAAGATGGGCGAACTGTGGAGCGAAGATGTTCGAAAGCTTGTGAGATTGTCTCCTCCATCTTTGTTTGCTCAGTTTTCAAGATCAACTGTCTATCGATCACTCACAGATGTATTAATGCAGATGGGCAGCTGTATTTACTGGTTCTTGTGCTGCCAACAGGCTGTGGTCCATGAAACAGAGGGACTGCTGGGATATATCTACTGTGATTTCTTCCGCAGACTTGATAAACCTCACCAGGTACAGCTGTCTGCTCTTGACTGATTCTGTACAATGCAGATATATAATTAAATTGGATATACATAATATTGGTGAAATTAAATGAACATAAACACACATATATGACAAATGCCATTCAGAAGTTTGGGGACAGAAATTAATAGTTGTATTCAGTAAAGATGCATGAAATTTATTAAAAGTGACAGTAAAGACATTTCTAATTGAAATAAATGTTGTTCTTTTGACCTTTCTATCACAGTTTCCACAAAAAATATTAAGAAACAACTGTAATCAACAGTGATATAATAACAAGAAACATTTTTTGAGTGGCAAATTAGCATATTCGAAAGATTTCTGAAGGATCATGTGACACTGAAAATTCAGCTGTGCATCACAGGAATAAATTACATTGTAAAATATATTACAATAGGAAATGGTTATTTTAAATTGTAATAATATTTGACAATATTACTGTTTTACTGTATACATTTATAAGTATGGAAGCCTGTTCCTGCGACGGAATAAAAAAGGAAATTATGACTTTTTATCTTAATTCTGACTACTTTTTCTTGCAATTCAAACTTTACAACTTGCAATTCTGAGGAAAAAATTGCAGAATTGACATAAATTGAAATAATTGACATAAGAGACATAAACTTGCAGATATTAAAAAGTCACAATTTAACTCAGAACTCATAAACTCCAATTTTAACATCTGTTTTTTTCATGCCAAGAATAAAAAATAAAAAGGTAATTGCGACTTTTTATGTGACAGTTCTCTTTTTGTCCTCTGAGTTGCAAGTTTATAACTTTAATTCTGAGTGTATATCTCACCATTCTGACTTTTTTATTGGAATTACAAGACATAAAATCTAAATTGTGAGATAAAAAGTCATTTAAAAAAAAAAATTATATATCTGAAATGGGCGTCCATATTTAAGATACTTCTTTCAAACTTTGGAGGGTAGTGTGTGTACATGTATAGTTGTAAATGTTTATTTGGAAAAATGAAAAAAATATATCTGATATATATAGGACTGTCACTTCACCATCCGCGGTGGGCGGCTGAGGGAAGATGGCATTTACCAGCTGCCTGTTGTAGTGCTGATGCTGAGTTTACCTCCACCCAGCGGCAAAACCCCATCTCTGCTTACCCCCTCTATGGTGGAGAACCTCTTCCATGAGATGGGACATGCCATGCACTCCATGTTAGGCAGGACACGCTATCAGCATGTCACAGGTCAGAGTTAACTTAATATTCAGGGTTATTTAAATTCATAAAATGAATTTGATATCTTACATACACTTACATTTTACTGCTGGTTATACTCTGTATAATTGTGTATGTGACGAATAAAAAATCTTGAATATCTTATATCTATACAGGAACCAGGTGCTCCACAGACTTTGCTGAAGTCCCTTCTATTCTAATGGAGTATTTTGCCTCAGATTATCGAGTTGTGAGCCAGTTTGCAAGACATTATCAGACTGGAGAGGTGGGTTTGTGCACATACCTGCTTTAGAGATCATCGTCTATGTATCTGAAACACCATTAGAAGAACTGCATGTTGATGTAACAGCTGTCTTTTGTTATCTCTAGCCTCTTCCAGAGAGCCTAGTGTCCCGTTTATGTGAGTCTAAGAGGGTTTGTAGTGCTGCTGACACTCAGCTACAGGTACTAAAACACACGTCACTGTGATGGAGAACTATAGTGCTGATATGAAGTCAGCTTTAATGAGTCAGGAGTAATTGTGGGATGCAAACTATAGTTGAGTAGATACTAGTGCTGTTAAACGATTAATCGCCATTAATCGCATCCAAAATAAAAGTTTTTGTTTGCATAATATATGTGTGTGTTCTGTTTATATTTATTATGTATATATAAACACACACACATACAGTATATATATTTAGAAAATATTTACATGACTGTATTTATATTCATATAATTTATATTATAAATACATTTAATATATAAAAATAACACATTTCTCTGAAATATATACATGCATGTGTGTGTATTTATATATACATAATAAATATACACAGTACACATACATATATTATATAAACAAATTTTTTTATTTTGGATGCAATTAATGGCGATTAGTCATTTGACAGCACTAGTAGATACATCAGGCTTTTATGACTAAAAAAAAAAACATCTACATTTAATTTGCAAGCTCAGAGCAGAAACATGCAATTTGGTGCAGTTGCTAATATTTATATGCCCAAAAACAAATATGAAATTCTGATTTCTTGTAATGTAAATCAGTGAGATTTTATAATAGCAGGCTACTTGCATAAATTGCATATAAATATCATTATCACTAAATATTTTCCAATAATGTGTCTTAGTAAATTTAAAAGCTTAGTTCATGATCAAAGATAAGCAGATTTTTATTGTGTGGAACAAAACATATAATGCAATGCAATACAGTGATGTTTGAGTTGAACAAATTTCTCTTATTTGATATATTTAAACACGATTTTCTGAAGGAAAAAATGGTTTATGGATAATCATATATACCGAAGTTGTAATTTATACCCAAGTTGCTGTTCATCTTAAAATATTACTAGCAATATAAAATTTATAAGATTCAGTAAAGAATTGAAAGCAAAAAGACTCATGAGCATGACCTGTAAATTATACTAAAAGGCCTTTTACTAATCAAGTATGAACTATCAATCAGGCAAAAGGCAGCATGTAGTAGATGTGGTAGGTTTTTGCATACATCAGGTTTTTCAGCAAAGTTTTGAATATGTTGATAATTTAGAGGCCTTAAAATGTACGTAACAAAAATTATGCAGTAGGCTTTATATATTAAGTCTACTAGTGATTGTTTGTTTTTTGTGCAACGCTTCTCTGGACAGATTTTCTATGCAGCTTTGGACCAGGTTTATCATGGAAAACCACAATACAGATCAACCACTGACATCCTCAGAGAAATGCAGGAGAAATTTTACGGGTTAGCTTATGTTAATGACACAGTGAGTGGCAACGTCACAGATACATTTCAGATTCTGTGCAATGTTTAATTACATTTTTTTAAATGTTTTTTGACACAATGTTAAAAGTAAAATATTTATCTTATATATTCTCCAATGCTGTAGGCTTGGCAGCTGAGATTTAGTCACCTGGTCGGCTATGGTGCTAAATATTACTCCTACCTCATGTCCAGGGCTGTTGCCTCGATGGTGTGGAGGCAGTGCTTTCTACAGGATCCCTTTAGCAGGTCAGTGTGGAGTTTTCAACTCCAGCTCCTGGCCATGTAGGACAGCTTTGTCATGCATATGTTTTGCTTTTTTGCCATGGATGCTGAGTGCACAGATAATGGTACTCATGGTGACTGGAAATTGTTTTTTTATTATTTACATGTTAAATATTTTCTATTTTATAGTGACTGTTCACTTTCAAATCATAAAATATCTGTAGTTGTACTGCATGTCTGGTCTAATTAAAGAGGAGACTGTCATTTGCAGAGTGATGGGAGAGCGCTATCGCAGAGAGATGCTCGCTCATGGGGGCAGTAAAGAACCTATGCTGATGGTCCAAGGTAAAAACACTTGTAATTACATTTTCTGTAATACCTCAACAACTGTCAATCTTAAGAGTAAATATGCACAGATTCTTATTTTTGATCCTCAGGAATGCTACAGAAAACCCCTACCATTGAAGACTTTGTTGATGCACTAGTGTTTGACCTTGATGCAAATGTCAAATCCCCAGCTTAGAGGAAACGAAAGATCCTTATTTGTTTGGTCTCATACACTGGGTATAACCTCACTCTTTCCTAATGTCTTGCTGCCTTTAAGCCTAATTAAAACGTGAAGAGGCAACATGAAAATATTTGTTACTTCTGTGTATTGTGCCTCAGTTTCACATTTAGTACATTGTGCCAAAAACAACAGCTTCAGCACACTGAACTTCACTGATAGTAGGTGCTGATTTGAAGAGGTTTATCTTATTGATAAAGATAATCTTATTTTAATACATACCGCCCCTCTTATTTGCATTTAATTACAAACAAAATTACACAACCATACAGATGAAAGATGTTTAAATTTTGGCAAAAATATCTATCATTATACAATTTGGAAATGGCCTGCTTTTCTAACATTACCATTTTAATTTTAGCTTTTAAAAGCTCACAGAAAAGCAATTTAAGATTATAAACTGGTATATGTATTAATTGGGAGAAATGAAGCTTGGTTTCTAAAAATTTCAACCTGCTGTCAAACCACAATATACATTCTCAAAATTATATGAATACAACATAGGTACATATTGACTTTGAAGAAATGCACAGACACAAGTTTCCTTTTGTGGTTGTTTATTTACCTATACAAAAGACCATAACTCAAGCCAAGGTGGGATCTGAAAAAGAGATGAATAAACATTCAATACAGGAGAGCAGTAGACGAAACAACATTAGCTGACACAAGACATCAAATATGAAAATGAGCTGTTATGAGTTGATAATCACCATGTTATGCCTCCTTCTCTGGAGCTACCTCATCTGTGCCCTTGGTGTTTCTGGTGTAGATCAACTGAGCTCTGTGCTTGGACACCAGCTTGATCAGACCTGACAACGATAAACAAAATATCACTCCATCATGGATTCAAAATAAAGCTAGAGACATCTCTGAATGCGTTAACTGAAAAAAAAATCAGGGAACACTTTAAGTAATAATTTCTGTATAAGGGGTTTGGCTGACAAAAAGCCCTGCCATATGAGATGTACACAAACAGTTTGTGAATCAATCACATTCACTGTTAGAGCATCAGATGATCACCTTTGCTGAGCAGCTCCTGCAGGGCAGCCCTGGCCAGCGAGCCCCTGATCTTCAGCCTCTCAGAGACCACAGCAGGTGTGATGAGCTTGTAGTTGGGAACTTCTTTGTACAGCTTGTCATAAGTGGCCTTGTCAAAGAGGACCAGGTTGTTCAGCTTGTCCCTCACCTTTCCTTTGGACCACTTCTACTCAAGACCAAATACAGGAAAATTACAATCCATGCATGCAATTACAGCATGAAGTCGCAGTTAATGACTTAAAAAGGACTGACAGGTATCTTAAAATATGTAAAATACTTTTAACTGTAGTATTTACCTTCTTCTTTGCTTTGCCTCCGGATTTGTTAACAGGATCCTTGTCCTTTTTGGACTTGCCCGCATCTTTCTTCTGCTTCGAATCCTTGGGCGGCTAGACAGTCAAAGAAAACTCATTTCAATCACATACATAAATAAAAGCGCATTTTAATAATTACACGGTTGGCGTTTTAAAAAAAAAAGCACTGTGTGGTAATGAGGTGCGCGTGTGTTCAGGCCTCGCGCACGATGCGGCAACACTTCATACAAAATAATCACACACAAACGCTGAAATGGCCCAATAAAGCCACATTATGTTATTCATCATGCTTTAATAAGTATGACAGTGTTGTTATAATACGGCTATTACACGTGAGAAGTGGGTAAAAGTGCTATTTTCTAACATCAGGGAGTCGCTCGAGCACTCACCATGCTGAGGTGTCGCGAGCTGCGGAAGAGAAAGGAAGTGGTGCACGCGCACGTCCGCTTTGTCCGCGTGCACTTCGACTCGTGCTGTCTATGCGCTCAGTAGTTCACGGTCGCCACCTGCAGGACTGGAGCGAGTGCGGCTATCCTATAGACACTTTAGAGAACTACCTTCCTCTAAATATAAACACTGTGACATTATTTACCCGTTTTAAAAGTGATAGTAAATAACTGTTTAATGTTACAAGCAGGATCGGATCTGCGAGTGGACCTGACAGTTTTTTTATTATACAATTTAACTTTTAAATTCTTCATTAATCACTTTAAATGTGATTTGTGTCATCATTTGTTTCATTAGAACTATATAGTGACAATAGTAATATGCTAATTAGCTTTGATTCCAACTAACAGCAGCTAGAAAACAACCACCTAAGAGGAAATTTGGATTACGACGAAATGATCATCATCTTAACACAGATGAATACAACTGTTTCGAACAGACATCAGTCATTAAAGGTAAGCTTATATGGAATAGTTTTTAGAGTCTGGCCTGCAGCCAATCACAGACCAGAGGCCTTTAACCACTCGCTGCTCAAAACACTGTTTTTTGTTCAGTGGTGAATTATGATGGCTGAAAATTCAGTTTTGCCAACACAGGAATAAATTACATTTTAAAATAAGACTTATTTTAAATAGTAATAACACAATATTTTAGTGCTGTCAAATGATTAATCACGATTAACTGCATCCGCAATAAAACACACATATACAATATACATTTTGAACATATTTACATGTGTATTCATATAATTTATATTATGTATAAACATATTTAATATGTAAACATAACATATTTTCTTAAATATATACATGCATGTACGTGTTTATATATATATATACACACACACAAATATACACCATACACTCACATATATTATGTAAACAAAAACTATTATTTTTGGATGTGATTAATCGTTTGACAGCACTATTTACAATATTACTACAATATTACTGTTGAACTGGATTTTTGATCAAATAAATATAGCTTTGCCGAGCATAAGAGACTATACAGTTATTTAGTTAATTCACAATAATTGTGCCATTTTTCATCTCAATGGTAAAAAGTGACCCAGTGTAACTGAATTCACCCATATGTTTTAAATTAACACACCTTAAATATATAAAACAAGATATCTCACAGCACATGCAAAACTATACTAAAATGATAAAATAACCAAAATAAATAAAAAATAAAGACAGGAAAAAAATATCAAGACCAATGTTTAAAATGATGCGAAAGGACACATAAGCAACAACTTAGTGACAAACTTTTATACTACATTTTTACACCTTTATACATCATAAAGGATATTGTTGTTTGCATTAAATTAGTATGAATTGGGTTCATATTTCAAAAATAAATAAATATTTTTTTTGCAGTAACACTGAAGGCAAAAGTATAGGTATTTAAAGTGCAAAAGAACAATTATGTAAGAGTCTGTAGACTGGAAAAAGATGATCCTCAATTCAGCACATAACTACAGCTCTAAAAGCTTGTGATAAGTTAAACAACATTCAGGTGAAACAAATAATGTTAATATTTACTAAGAAAGTAAACAATTTTCCATACTTGTGTGTAAACATTTCTGTTCTTACAGTAATACAAATTCTGTTCTTCTGAAAGATGTAGAGTGGAGACACTGAGTCTCTGAAGTGTGTGAATGTTGTGATATTGCTGACGAATAAGCTTAAGAAAAAATTCTAAATGAAAGTTAAAAATCAATTAAAAAAAAAAGAAGTACAACAGTAACACTGACATTAAAGCAGTTCCTTATAAGGACAGTCAAAAGAAAAATCTGTTATCATTTACTCACCCTCATGTCATTCCAAACGTCCTTAGTATGGACAAATAATACAATGGAAACAGAAACTGTTTGGTTATCACAAATTCTTCAAAATATCTTATTTTAAGATTCCTTATTTAAGTTTAGAAAGACATGAGGATGAGTACATAATGACAGAATGTTTCATTTTTGGGTGGACTATCCCTTTAAGTACAGATGTCCTTACTGAGTGCTGTCACATTGGCCGGGCTCTCTGATATGATCATATTTAATAGGAGGATTAGTCCATCTTTTTAGCCACACGGCCCATTTTTGTGCGCATGTTACGCACAAAGAAGAAACAAACTGTTGTTACAGCACAGGCGACCTCTGCTACCCAGAATGCCGTGTCCCAGCTGTACCGTTTGGCAATGGTGCTGAATGGCAGGCCAGCAATGAATGCACCAACTGAAAGAAAAAAAAAACAATCAGGAATTTATGGTTCTATATTATGGAGCATTTTATCTTAATGCATTTTGTCATGAAACAGTTCCTGCTGATTTACCATTTGCCATCAGAGCTACAATGGCATGTGATGTCCCACAGAAATTGGAGGGGGCGCTTTCACTCGCAATCACCCCAAACAAGGCAATTGGTCCGTATGAGGAAAATCCAAATGCAGCACCGAGAATCAAAATCCAAAGCTGCAGAACAGAAATTGTTGTATTAGACACCATTAAAGCAAAAAAAAATAAAAAAAACATTGAAGATGGTTAATAAGTTAAAATATCAATTTTTGGATATACCTCTTTCTCTGAGACACCAGTGAGGACTGAAACTGGATGGAGTGCCAAAACCCATAGTGGAGCTTCCTGAGAAACCACACATGATGATTTAACCAACACAATAAAGCAAAAATGCACATATAGATTTTACTTTGGGTTTTTTTCTTAGATATAAAAAAACAAAACACCTCTGGGGTCTCTGGTGTGATGGTAACCCGGAAGAGGTACATGGACACAGCCATGCCTGCCATCATCATCAGGAGTAGCCCATGGCGAGGATTACCATAGGTACCCAGCCCTTGCTGTAAAACAGGAAGTCACCATTTAACAGATGACATGATCTCTATTTATAAATTGCAAATTTATCCCATAATGAAGATGCACCAATATAGCAATTAAGGGTGATTGTAAATTACAAATTAAAGGAATAGTTCACCCATATCCAAGTATGAGGATTTGCTGAAAATGTAGCCTAGTAGACTCACCGTCAGGCCATCCAAGATGTAGATGAGTTTTTGAGTGAACTATTCCTTTAATGTATTTTACTGTAAATTGAACCCACCCTAGCCACAGCCCTGTCAGACAGATAACCAGCTCCAATGCTCCCAAAAAACCCACCAACTTCCAGGGCACTCATGTATGAGCTGCCTGTAGAAAATAAACAAGCACGTTAGCATCCTCACACAGGCCATAAACAACACCGAAAACTTCACGATAAACATAGAGTACCAGACTCACCCATCATAGCAGACTGGCCTTTTTCCTGCATGAGGAACAGCTGACCCCAGTCAGTGCAGGCGATCTTTACTCCAAACACAACCAGGTAGCCAGCAGATAGCACCCAAAGATAAGGAGACAGCAGGAACTCTTTTAGACTGCTTTCATCATTAGGGCCTGGAAAAAGAGTGAAGACTGAGTGGATTGACACGAGCAGTAGCCAGTAACAAACATACATAATTTAAATTGCATAAATAGAAAAACAACAAACATATATTATTCACTACCATTCAAACGTTTGGAACGTTTTTTATGTTTTTGTAAGAAATTTTTTTATACATACCAAGGCTGCACACAGTAAAATTGTGAAATGTTATGGCAATTTAAAACGTTGTATTCAAATATTTTCTAAAATGTAGTGTATTACTGTGATGGCAAAGCTGAATTTTCAAAAAATATATGTTTCTCTTCAGCGATAGATTAGAAAACAACTAGATGATCTAAGCATTAGATTATATACTGCTTTCTTACCTCCTTTTTTCCCTTTGCCCTTTTTAGCGCCAGGCACAATATTGGGCAACCCCACGTCACTGGGTTCGTTCTTTACCGTCAGAAAGCAAAAGACAGCGACAGTCATGCAGATCACCCCAGACATGGACATGATGAGTCTCCAATTATAGTACTGAACCAACACTGTAGTGATGATGGGTCCCAGACTACCTGCCAGGTTCATACTGCAGCACAGGATGGCCCACCATGTCCCAAACTGAGACGGTTCAAACCACTGAAACAAGGCCAGTACAAGGACATTTGAATAAAACTTTTCATGGAAAACCAATAACACAATGTCAGCACGGGATAAAGTGTAAAAATGGCCATTTAATTTATGTTTTAGTGTTATTTACTAGTATTTAAAAGCTATATTTCTAGAAAAGGTTTTTAGTTTCTTTATGAAACCCAGGGTGCTTGGACAATGTAGCTACACAGATCAAAACTGCTCAAAAATGTTGTATAAAGCAAATAAAACCTCCTTTGGGATGTTCTTGAAGTGAAAAACATCATAAAATGAAAAGAAATTCTAAAAATGCAAGTTTTCAGGACTAGGGTTTGGTGTAGTCTACAATCGTAATTACATTTTTAATATTAATTTATTCATTTTTCATCTAAAAAGACATCATAATATCCATAAATAAATCTGAAATGCAAGTAAATAACATTTAGTTCATTAAAGTCTAAGAGCAATGCCTGTTAATGACCATTATGCATTTGATCACCCACTGAAATTTATGTAATACTCAATGACATTAATTTTATTGCAGACCAACAAGTGCTTCGAGGTTGGTCAGGCACAGATAACTACTGCTGGTTGCTTTAATTAGATTTAAGTGTATCGTAATGCTCCCAGCTTGACACCACAAGTATGTGGCCGGCATCAGCTGTTGCATCTAGAATACATGCTGCAATCCATCAGCGTGAGCCGTGAGGTCAGCAGTTAGAATTGCCAACACTGGAAGACAGGTGCATATTGATGGATTTAAAGGTAAAGGGTCAGCCTTACCTTCCGAAGCACCTTTCCACATGGTGGCCAGCCGAAACCCTGACCAAACCCGTTCACGAACCAAAGCACGGTAAACAGCATGACAGTGGATGACCAGGAAAAGGCAATGTTTATGGCGCCCACAATGAAGAGCCCGATGGAGAAGAGCCAGCGAGCGCTGATCTGGTCTGAAAGCACTCCACTGATAAACTTGCTGATAGCGTAGGCCAGAGTCTGGCTGCTGGTGATCAGCCCTGCATCACAGGAAACAGGACAAATCAAGGATGAAATCCTCTGGGTGCTTTGCAGATCTGATTACTAAGAATCGTGCAGCCACCAAATAAATACTGCATTGCATTTCTCAAGATTTCATTTAGGCCTATTTGATTTAAAAAATACAGTTAAACAGTTATATTGTGAACTCTTTTTTATTTTAAAATGTTGAATTTTAAAAAGGCTGTTTAAAAGTTGAAAAGCTGAATTTTCATCAGCCATTACGCCAGTCTTCAGGGTCACATGATCCTTTAGAAATCATTCTAATATGCTGTTTCTTATTATTATCAATGTTGAAAACTGTTGTGCTGCTTTTCAAAAGTTCAAAATGAATTGCTTTATTAATTTTTAAAAACTTACTGATCCCAAATCTTTGTTTTATATGCAGAACACACAACACTCACCAAGTTCTTCTTTATCCAGATCGATCTCCTCCATCACTGATGGCATCAGAAAGGAGAAAGTCTTTCGGTTGAAGTAATACAGCATGTAGCCCACAAACATTGAGATGAATATAACTGTGCGGTAATATCCATAACCTGCTGCTCCCATGTTTGCAGTTGTGAAATTATTAATAAATAAGCAGAAAAGATCAAATAAAAGAAAATTTCAAAAAAGCTGCGTTATCAAGGCCAAAAAGTGTGCTGGATAAAAATCTTTCAGTTCTGATAACCAGTTCTCTCCTGCTGAAACTTTACAAACTTTCAAAAACTGGTTCATTTCATCTGAATTCGAAGGAGGGTATTTTCAATTCCTTTCCAGGTTCCCTTAAGTTGCATGGGCGATAGATGGCCCCTCTTCAGCTGGCATTCAGTGATGTACCTGGAAAACATCTCAGAGTTAGTTTACTTTAGTTTCTGTGCAAGTTACTTGCTGCATCCAAATACATCTGAGCAAAATCAAAGCACCAGCATTATTTAGACTTTCAAAACTCATAACAAATCTCTCCAAACTGGAGTTTCATGAGGTTATCCACACTTTCCACAGACCTTGTGAAGTCTAAATGCTAAAGGGCTACTTGAGTGGCCATGGTGCATGTAAGGGGGGATTTGAACCCGATATGCATTTGAAACATGATGCAGGTGTCAAGGGAGCATCACTTGCAAGAATGCCAAGACACCAGATAAAAATAACGCTGCACATGCTTGCTTCACATTGCAGGTGGACACATGCGCTCTTATTGTAAGAAATGATAAAAGCCGATGACTGTTGTGTTACAAAATAATAATAATAATGATGAAGCCATGTGAATAAAATGATCGTGTTTGATCCTCCAGCGCATTTTACTGCGGTTAGCATGCCCTTGACATCGCGAGCGCGCACTGATACACGCACGAGATTATAAAACCGCAGTAACACTGATTCTGAGTCTGACCTCTACAGCAAGCTTCCTTGGTACCAATAACGTGCAGACTAAACGTATTATGTCATGCTAAGATACATGGAGATAATTCTCTACGTATATATTTATTGTTTAGACAGTTTAATGTTACTTTACTGTTTCATATATAAGGATAAGTGAATAAAATATACCTCCAAGAGTCCGGGCTTCGCGTTCACAATACACGCGATTGCAGGAGCTCCTTCTCTAATCTCTTTTCTGATTGGCTACCAACCTGTCATTTATGGCGCGGTGGGCGGGCTTTTGGTTTCTTACGGTCCTCAGTGTCATATTTGCATAAACTTTAGCTGTAATAGTGTGAATTTTATTGCATTTGTGGAGTAGTTTTAAATTTACTCGAAATTACAGCATTTCAAGAGAAGTATCAGAGGCGTACCAGACCTATACGTCTTTAATTGTTGGACTGAATTGAAATGCATTTGGGGTAAATAGCAATTAAGGCGTGATTGGTACGTTTATATTAATTTCCCGAATAATTGAGAAACAATACCTACATGTCCAATAGTGCTAAAGCACAGATCTGGCCCATCATTGCACTACAACCACTAGAAGGCGCACTTAGAACGCATTATGCTGTCTTGATATATCATAATTGATACATGGACAATTAATATTATGTTATGCTAATATATTTATTATTCTCTTTCAAATAATAGACAAAATGATAACCTCCAGAATTCAAAATAGATTAAATAATTAAATCGTAGATTAAAGGTTTGTAAATTCTGTCCTTCAAATCTAAATTTACATGTCATATTTTTGTCATGTTGTCACTTTTTATTATTGTTGTCACTTATCACCCATGTATTTTAAAATGTTGTAATATTGTACACTTTACTGTTTTCAATTTCGGTTCCATTTCTAATATTGAGTCAAATGATTGTCATATGTTCCACAGTTGTTTCACAGTTTAAATTTCTGCTGAAAAGCATATGCTAAATAATTAAATATAAATGATAAATTATTAAATATATAAATTATAATTAATTAAAATGATTATAATTAAATTATGTAGTAATTCTTTGTAAGTTTATTTATTCTGTCATTATCCCCAGCGGTGTTCTGTTGCAGCACAGGCCTGAGAGAATGAATGACACATAGAGTTGGTGCACAAAGCATTCGCAGCTTTATTCATATTTATAAAAACAATGCCGGCCAGGTCATACAATCAAAGTATTTAGAAGGTACACATTACCTATATGGAAAGGAAATGTAATTACTAATTGTTACTAGTTAGTAAGTTCGAGTTAGCCTACTTATAAGATACAAATAAGATGTTGTAAGTGAGTATGTGTCTGTCTAGCTGTCTAGCAGTCAGTTTCTCACCCAAATTTGCTCAGCGTGTGTATGTGTGTGTGTGTGTGTGAAAAGAGGAAGTACATAAAGTACATCTATATAAGAAATAAAGAGAAAGAGAGTGAAGCTTTGAAAAACTATTTACAATGGCTCCTTTTAAAATTAGTGAAATCAATAGCTCATACTGATCTGATAGGGAACTTGATTGAGGCAGTGCAGCTGCCTGCGAAAGTGGCCGTAGTCAGTGTGAAGGGGCATGCAACAAGAGATTCAGACACAGTAAGAGGAAATCGACTGGGAGGTGCTGCTGCGAAAGAATCTGCTAAAAAACAATGTACAAAGTAAATTGTAAATGCAGAAGTTGCTATGATGACACATAGCCAATTTGCCCTACAGTGTCTTTAGAATATTGCAGAGTCCACCATCAGAGGCTGACTTGTAATTTTGGGCATCAAAAGATGGACTCATGCTTAATCTGTGCAAAGACCAACATCCATTGACCAATATGTCATTCAGCCTTAACATTCCCTGAAGCCCCATTCCAACAACTTAACACATGCCACCTGTCAAAAATGGAAAATATTTCGTAGTTAAAGAGGAATACTGGTTAGAGCAGAAGCCCCACATAGATATGCAAATAATATTTGGTGGCGATTGGCAAATCACAAGACTCTGAAGCTATAATACCAGCAATAGTTGTGACCAGTTTGCAAGTAGAGGTCACTATGAACTGGTTTCCTTTATGAATACCACTCCTCAAATTATTCAGGCCGTCAAGGATGAGTTAAGAGGTTTAAGGTGCTTTTGATAAATGTGACCCTGGACCACAAAACCAGTCTTAAGTGTCAATTTTTCAAAATTGAGATTTATGCATCATCTGAATAAATAAGCTTTCCATTGATGTATGGCTTGTTATGATAGGACAATATTTGCCTGAGATACAACTATTTGAAATGCATATTACTAATCAAAAATGAAGTTGTGATATATAATTACGGTAAGATATTTACGAAATATCTTCATGGAACATGATCTTTACTTAATATCCTATTGATTTTTGGCATAAAAGAAAAATCAATAATTTTGACCCACACAATGCATTTTTGGCTATTGCTACAAATATACCCCAGCGACTTAAGACTGGTTTTGTGGTCCAGGGTCATAAATGATTTTGCTGATGTCTTTAACAAGCTTGCTAATATTGCAAGGTTTCTGTCCCCTTAAAAAAACAGCCTCAGCGTATTGTAGAGTGAAACTCAACCATGAATTATTCAAAGTGGCCATTGTTAATATCTCTTTATCTCTTAACTAGATGTACGCCATGTACTTCCGCTTCACAAGCGTGCTGAGCAAATTTATGTGAGAAACTGAAACCATCCATAGACAGCTAGACAGACATACTCACATTAACACCTTATCTGCAAAATATAGTTATTGTAATTAATGACTCTATTTCTTTTCTATGCATATAGGGTAATGTGTAATTTCTAAATACTTTGATTGGTTGTCTGAGACCTCCGGGCTGGCATTGTTTGTATAAATATGAACCCTTTTCCTGAATAAAGCTGAGAATGCTTTGGCAGTGCACCAACTCTCTGTGTCTGCTCATTTATTCTCTCAGGCCTGCGCTGCAACAGAACACTGCTGGGGTCGCTGACAGAATAAATAACTTTCAAAGAATAAATCTAACAACACTGGGGGCTCGTCCGGGATATTCCTAAAAAACACGGAATATGACTGAAAATCATCCTCCATCAGAGGTAAGATATTTTAATGTTTCCTGTGGTGGTAGGCTTGATTGTTTTCGATTGAAGTGTGCCGTATATGTAGACGACTACCCAGGAGATTCTGTCAGATAAAATTCAATGTTTTAAAAAATCATTTTTCCTGCTGTAATGGTGGAACTTTGAGGAGTGTGACTATATAGAAACTGATAAGTTTGTCTCCCTGGCTATTAATTAGTAAACTCTTGTTTCTGTTTCTAATGTCCACTGCTCTCTACTCCCTGCACACATGAAGTTTACCTGAGTTTGCACTACTACCTGCAGTGTCTTCATACAAAGACAAAACTTACAAGTGTGAAGCTTTATTTAACTGTAATCATGAAGTTTGCATAGTAGTCACGTCTCACGCACTTTAATGTCCTTTGAATGGAACATATACACTCCTTTCGAACTGGAGTCATGGCGGAATATCTTGTCGTGTCCACTTCGCAGGGCACTTACGGTCGAATAGAACAAACCTCTGAAGCAATAAGAGAAACATACAAAATGTGCAGAATGGGGGTCAAAAGGACCAGAATTAAGAACCACTGCTCTAGATTAAGTTCCCTTTGTATTTAAACCCTTACTTTCCCTCAGTTCCTTGTCTGATATTGTTTGTATTTTTGTTGGTTTTCCCCTGCAGACTTATTAAAACTTTCAAAAATTGTTTTACATACTCCTTGTCATACGCATTATATTATACAGTAATCTGGGTTATTCATTTTAGGTAATGTATTCAGACTGCCTTTTAGATTACTTTTTACCTAACCTAAATTTACTATTAAATGTACCATATTTATATAAAAATCAAAGAGAAAGAAAATATATTCCATTATTTGATACCAACATCCTGAAGTGCATTAAAAATTACATTACACCAGGGTTTCCCTAACTGGGGTTAATGTAAGAACTGCAGTGGGCTTGTGAGTTGATAAAAAGCCAATAATTAATTTAGTCATATAAAGGTAAAATAAAAATAAATTATTTTAAAACAAAAACTATCAAAATAAAACATTTGTTTTGTTAAATTATTGAAATATTAACTTCCTCAGGGTCAGGGATATTTCAAGAAAATATTTTATGTCAAAGGGGCTTGTCTGACAAAAATGTTTGGGAATCCCTGCATTACATGAACAAACGATAAACATTAATAAACATCATTACAGCAATAACACATGCCCATAGTCTTCCAGGATCAAAATATTTGTGCCTTGACTTTCAGAACCAATAGTTACTGAAGGCTACTGGATATGATTAAAACAGTGTTTTCCAGTTATACATCACCAATGTTTAGTAGCTTGCATAATTATTTGTTTCATACATGGTCTAGTTGCTTGAGGGGTGCATTTTGGCCAACCAAATTCAGAAGCATGGATCACAGAATTATTTACATGACATGTACATGGCCATTTTATATTGTGAAAGTAGACAAAGCTAAATGGTATGACAGTTGGATTTTTGGAAAGGAAGCATTACATAAGAAAAAAAGAAGAATTAGAGAGAATCAATAAATTATGAGCATTTTACTGCCATTTTTTTGGAAAATGTATAATCATGTAATCCATAAAACGTAACTGTAATCTGATTACCCTCACTTTTAAAACACGCCACAAAGTTCACTAGCCTTCTCACATGCTGTTTAGATTTTTACAGCTAAATGTCATTGGAAACACTTGGAAACACAAAATTGCAGTTGAAGTGACAATATAATGGCTAATGCCTCTATGATGGCTCTGTCTACCCATGGAAATGTTCAGAAATGGACTTCTCCATGCTTCGACTCGTTATGTGTGTTTGTGCATGTGTGTGTAAGTGAGTGAGACAGAGAGAGAAACAGCACAGGATGCTTTACTCCGTTTCAGATGAGGTTGTGTTAGAGTGTCTGTCTTGTTTTCTTTGTTTTGTTAAAACTAAATATTAGATTAGAAGGCGTCTTTCAATTTAGTTCTTTTGTATTCTCAAAAAGCATTTGCAGGAGCAAGAGACGGGGGAAAAAACGAGTGAAGAGTCTGTACAGAACAGGACTCGGTACACTTGACAAGCATTCAGGTAAGATAATCTCTCCTCCTGCAATCAATAGACTGAACTATTATTAATTCATGCTCTGACTCCTGCTATTGAAAAATGATTTCTAAAACAATTACAGACCCAGTCACATGGAAGTGCTGTGCTAAGGATTTTATCTGTTTTGAAATGTCTCTCTGTGTTTCTTTTCTGGGTTTAGTCTTCACCGCTCAGAAACTGTGATCACTGACGTGACCGTGCAGTGTTATCTGTCTGCTCCGCTCTGGTGCTGCAGGCTGAAGGCTTCGATTAGTACAGTTAGAGGTTTTTTTTCTTCAAACTGAACAGTGTCATGTACATGGACATCAATAAAGTGGCTATCAGCCAAACCACCCCAGGAGCTCACAGCACTGTCCCATGAAGTAAAGCTTTTAATGACCTGATTTAATGATTTAGAGGCAGATGCCACTTAAAATGCCGTTCATACCAGCGATCTACTGCCAGATTTGTTCCCCCTGTTGCTATAGCAACAGTCATTATGCATCATTTCAGATTGTAGAGTTAATATTCAGGAACTATCTGTACCTGTATCATTGTAAACAGTGGTTCACAAATATTTTGTCAAATATTTTCAAAATTGTTTTGGAGAACATTTTGAATGAATCTCATAAAAACATTTTCATTTTATGTATGTATGTATTTATTTATTTATTGTTTGGCATTATGCCATTATTTTCATAACAAATAAGCACATTCACCCTCAAATTGATTTTTAATTTGTTTAATTTATATTCTATATTATTTGTTGTAAATTTATATAAAATGTCAAAAATGTGTAAATTCTAGAAGCTAGCATATATTAGTCAAATATTTTATGTCGTGATGCAGATTTGGTGACTTAAGGCCAGATAAAATGTTTCACCTCGATTCAGTGGCTTATTTGGACTCCAGTCTAAATCCCTGGCTGTGCTCATTATTTTGTGACTTATTGAGGCACACAATGGTTTGACCCAAATCTAACCATCTCTCTCTCTCTGTGTGTGTGTGTGTGTGTGTATTTATGTCTGGGTTTTTCTGTTCATCTTCCTGTTTGATGCAGTGTATACACTGTCCTCCAAATGTTTGGAAATGCCCTAGAAAAGTGGGGTTTTGGACAATATTGGCATGAATCCTTTTTAATTTGTGATAATTTTGCACTGATAAGGGAAAACAAACTACGAAAACATATTTTATTACATAAACAGTTTATACGTAGAAAAAACTTAAATTTTCGATTCATCAAAATATCCACCATTAGCAGTTATTACAGCTCTGCATAATCTGGGCATCCGAGCTGTCAGTTTATTCAAACATTGACTTGATACTGTATATTACTCCAAGCCTCCTGAAGGATTGCTCAAAGATGATTCACACTGGTTAGACACTTCTTACGGACATCACGGTCCAGTTCCTCCCATAGTAGCTCAATTGGGTTGAGGTCGGGTGATTGGGAAGGCCATTCCATGACAGACATGATGCCAGCTGACTGTTTCTTCTCCAAATAGGATTTGCACAGCTTGGAAGTGTGCTTGGGGTCATTGTTGGAAGGTTTAGGAAGGTTGGGGTGTTTCCAAATTTTTGGAGGGCAGTGTATATATTTAATGCCTGAAATCCTCATGTGCAGAATGACCTGCCAAACCAGAGATAATGTTCTGCATTAATTGTCATGGAGTGATATGCTGACCATGAATAAATACTTAATATAATATTTTAAGGTATACATATATATATATATATATATATATAGGCAAATAGAGTCTGAATTCTGATGTTTGAGAAAATATAAAAGGACACTAACTTCGTCATTTATCTTCATTCTTAGACACAAATTTTCAGTTTTTATTTAATATGAAATTATGAATAACATCATTTTTTTCCCCTTGACTTGTTGGACATTTTCAAGATAAACTTTGACAACAAGACAAACTTTGCTGTCATCCATTCAAAATCGTAGAAAATTGAAACACAAATTAAGATATTTTTCCCATGATTATATACAGTTGAAGACAAACTTTTTAGCCCCCTATAAAATTATAACCAAGAATAAAAAAAAAACAGGTCAAAATGATTAGCCCTCTGATGTTAACAGTCAATCCCTTTTGCTTGGTAACAGCCTTTCATCGTTTGTTGTAGTTCTCAACAAGTTTCAGGCATGTCTCCTGAGGAATCGCAGTCCATTCCTCCTTAGCAAATCTCTCAAACTCCTCCAGATTTGTTGATGGACTCTGGCATGGACTCTGGTCTTCAGTGTGACCCACAGATTTTCTATTGGATTCAAGTCTGGGCTTTGTGCAGGCCAGTCAAGGACGTTCACTTTGCCCATTTGGAGGTAGTTCTACACCAGAAATGAGGGATGCTTTGACTCGCTGTCATGCTGGAAGACAAAACATTGACCCAAACCATCTTTTGTTGCAGATTACCTGAGGTTGTCTTTCAAAATCTTTTTGTAGTTTTCTGTTTTCATGATTCCTTTGACCCTGGCAAGATTCCCAGTTCCAAACGCACCAACACATCCCCACAGCATTATACTCCCACCTCCATATTTCACTTTGGAGATGGTGTTTTTTGAGTTGAGCACTTGTCCCTTCTTTCTCCAAACATGCTACTCGCCCCGCTCCGAGCGGGATTTGAACTGTGGTCTCCGGCATGAGAGGCAGGCGCTCTAACAAGGAGGCTAAAGGCCACGGTCTCTAGTGTCATGCTAGAGCGCCTCTTGAGATCAGGGGAGTGAGGTTTTACCTGCACAGCACTTACCCGCTGGCCTCTGCTACACAGGCAACATCTCTATGGCCAAAGAGCTCTAGTTTTTTCTCATCTGACCAAAGGACACATTTCCAATATGCATATTTTTTCTCCAGGCTGTCCTTCAAACTTCAGTCTAGCTTGGAGGTGTCTCTTCTTCAGAAGTGGATTTTTTCTTGGTGTGCAACCTCGCAGTCCATTCCTGTCCGGGCCTCTACTGACCATCCTTGTTGAGACATGAGTCCCAGACTTGACTAAATCATTTACTAGTGTCTTGGCAGTTGTTTTGGGGTCTTTAG
Organism: Barbus barbus; assembly: GCF_936440315.1. Taxonomy (NCBI): domain Eukaryota; kingdom Metazoa; phylum Chordata; class Actinopteri; order Cypriniformes; family Cyprinidae; genus Barbus; species Barbus barbus. The sequence continues at coordinate 17,898,279 of NC_136725.1, forward strand.
AAACCTCTCTCAATAGTTTGCTTTACAAAGAATTTGAAATCTTTCACTCCCTGCCTCTACTCTCTGCTGTGTGGGTCTCTTCAAACTTCTTGATAATACTTCTCACTGCTGTTCTAGACACTTGAAAATGCTTTGATAAACATGTATATGCTTCTCCTCCTTTTGTGAGCATTAACAATTCTTTTTCTCAAGTCTAAACAATTTTTTTGTCTTTGCCATGATGACAGTACATATTATTTTACTAGTTGTTTTGAAAGATACTAATCTGAGTGCAATGCAAATGCTTAGAGGATTAATTAGGTTAGTTAGCCAAGTCTTTGAACATCAGTGGTTTGTTCCGTAGCCAATCAAACAGATAATTTCTTAAGAGGGCTAATAATATTGACCTTAACAATTTTTTTTTTTTTTTTTTTTTTTTATAATTATTTTATTCCAGGAAAATTGAAATAAGGCTTTCTCCAGATTAAAAATATAATAAGAAATACTGTGTTAAAATTCCCTTGCTCTGTTAAGCATCACTTGAGAAATATCTGAAAAAGAACTGTAATTTCATGGGGGGCTAGTAATTTTGTCTTCAACTGTATTTTAATGTATAGTTTTTAATTTAAAAATATATAATTTAGGGGTGTCACACCAAAGGACAACAAAACGTAACACTTTTAAAAAATATATGTATTTATTGGCTTTTAATGCGAGTGGACAGTGGAGAGCTGATAGGAAAGCATTGGGTGGAGAGAAGGGAGCAGGCTCAGCAAAGCACCTTGAGGTGGAATTCGAACTCAGGTCGTCGCGAGCGCAATTGCGCAATATATATCACCGCACTAACCACAAGGCTATCGGCGCCCATGAAAAGTACTGGTATGGTGGTCCCAAAAAATTTTTTTTTTTTTTTTTTTTTACAATCCTGACAGAACTTTATGTGCACGTTATGGGCTTCACAAGGGACTTAAGTAGCATAACTTTAAATGAGGTCCTTAAACTAATTAAAGTTGTCCGTGGAATTTCTTGATTTGAAATCAGGATGGTGTCACACTCTCTGTAAATATCCTGTAAATAGCCCTGAACACCTTGATTAGCTGCTCCAGGTGTGTTTGATTGGGGTTGGAGCTGAAATCTGCAGCACGTAGCTCTCCAGGGTTGAAAAGCCCTGATATTGTATATTAATTTGGGTGAAAGCTATTGAGGAACTTGACTCATTACTGTTCATGATATCTGAATTTAAACGTGATTATGTGTTTCAACTGTCGGCATGTTGCAGATCCTGACTGAGTTACTCAGACACTGACCGCTGAGGGGTTATGATGAGAGAGGGATAAACACAGGTGAGCTAATTTTTGTGTTGACTGAAGATGTGAAATTGAAGACATACCCAAACATAATTTTTATTTGATTACAACAGAAGTAAAGTTTGAAGGAAATTATGTCATTTACATTTTACTATGACCAATAATAATACTAAGTCTCGCATTAGCCTATGTCTGCTCGATTATGGCAAAAAGTATGATCATATTTATTTTGTATTGTTAGTATTGAGATCATGATTATTTTTCTTATAAGATTAGCCTACTTACTGACTTTGGTTTTTAAACTCTTTTAACAGTTGATTTCCTTGAACTTTAAATATTCAACTGAAAAACATAAAAATAATCAACAAAAAATAAGATATTAAATAAAAATTAAAATAAATTAGATAAACTAAAATGGTGTAGGGCTGTTTTTTTCTCTTTTTTTTTTTACTTATTTCCAGAATTCGAATTATTTGACAATTATATTCAACAGTCCAGAATAGGGCGCGACCAATAAATGCAAAGCAAACAGCACATGTTATAGCCTGTATATTTTTTATTACAAAGAACAAACCTGTCTTCTAACAAAGTGCATTTATTTTTATCTAAGTTTATTCAAATATAAACTCAAAAGATTTAATCTAGGCTCTCAGGCCCGTTCTAGTGGTAAATCTCACATAATTTTTTAGTAATGGCTTTTGTCTTTTGACAAAAACGTTCTTTAAATTTAGGAAATATGTCAGGTTTATTAGTTTTATAAAATTTTACTCTTAATATGTAATCGAATATTAGTCAATGGTATTTTATTTTACTGAAATTAAACTAAAAAAAAAAAAATGTAAATAAGCTACAATATAACCGCATTCACACACATTAATTTATACACGTAGGCTATATATGAACAAAAAACGATCTTTATGTGAACCTGATCTCTGGAGATATTAGCATTGCAATGAGCCTATAGTAAACCTATATTGCAGTACAACATTGGGGAGTAATTTATGACTTTATTAGTTAATCATTTACAAGGAAATGGTTATTTTTAACAAGTTCAAGTTCACTTGCGCATTCACGTAATTTTGTGCAGATAAGTTGTAATATAAGTTTATATTGTCTTCGTCTGATTAATTTCCTATATCATTGAGCGAGTTAAATAACTACCGGTAACCACTAGTAAAATTTTTAAAAATTATTTATTTATTTCTTCCACCGATAAGGCATGCCGAAAAGAAAGGACGTCCTGGCACTCTTTTTTATTTTGTTACCGTGGACTTTATTGATCACATTTTGGCACCAGAGCGCTGACAACTCCTTGATTCCAGCTCCTAAAGGTAAATATTAAGATCATTCTTACCTTTTAAAATGCTACAAGAGAATTTATGCATTTAGCGAAATGCTATTTAGCCTAGTTTTTGTGCATCCTGTTGCGCTATATCTATCTATATACATACATACATACATACATATATATATATATATATATATATATATATACATACATGCATACATGCATACATACATACATACGTATATACGTATATATGTATATATATATATGTATATATGTATGTATGGATGGATGGAAGGTTTTTCCGGACTATTGTAAGAATCCACCCGCTAGTCCAAATAGTGGAATCCAGCGGTCTGGTCGAATGTTTAATGCAAAGGTTCCCAACCTTTTTTTTCAGGGGACCCCTATTTTCACATTACATTTTTTTTCACCGACCTCCCCCCCCAAAAAATATATCATTAAATAAACAAAAAATATTGGTTGGATGACACGTTAACGAACATGTATGACATTAACATAAAATTTTGACAAAGTTTTAAAATGATAAACCTTACATTTCATACTTAACCATTTATAAGAAAAGAGTCGAATCAAAATGATGAATGATTATAGGTGATTAGGTTTTATCCGATTTTTAGAACATAGGTAATTTTCATCAACCGGTTAAAATGTACAACTATGTGCATAATTTTTTTTTTTTCAGATTTTTGCGTTGATTTTAACAATAACGGGAGACAGGCCAAAGTGGGCAAAGATAAAAATCGTTGTCACTTATTTTATCTTTCTTATTAAAAACTAAGAACAAAGATACACATTACTAATACATAAATGAATCAAACAGTGCTTTATTTCCAGGTACAATAGGTGTATTTATTTACCTGAGTGAGTTTCTTTCTTCTGATGAACATAAATGCTATTGTGAAGAACGTGGAGAACCAAACAGTTGCTGCTCCTCAGTGACTTCCATAGGATTTTTTCCTTTTATCAAATTCAATGTGGACCAGCAACTGTTTGATTCAACGCTATCTCACTGCAATTCGTACGTATTTTACGAGGTGGCTAATTCGTACGAATGCATACGACCTCACTTGTACGATTTGTCTAAACCCCAGTGACGGGCAGGTTTAGAGGCGGGGTTAGGTGTAGGTCATTCGTACAAATTCATACGAATTGGCAACTCGTAAAATACGTACGATTAAGCAAAAATCGTATGAATTTGTACGAGTGAGGTCGTACGAATTAGCCACCTCGTAAAATCTGCTTTGATCAGTGCAGATAATCGGTAAAGGCTCCGCTAAAGGCAGCTGCCAATCAGTTTCGTGCCTGTGTGAACGAACAGAAAACCTTCCTGGAACAATACATTATAAGTATTGTTCCAGGAATACTTCCTTTTAGGGGAAGTCGTGGCCTAATGGTTAGAGATGGTCGGACTCGTAATCGAAAGGTTGCGGGTTCGAGTCCCCGGCCGGGTGGGATTGTAGGTGGGGGGAGTGAATGTACAGCGCTCTCTCCACCCTCAATAACACGACTGAGGCCCTTGAGCAAGGCACCGAACCCCCAATTGCTCCCCGGGCGTGCAGCATGGCTGCCCACTGCTCCGTGTGTGCGTGTGTGCGCGTGTGTGCGTGTGTGCGCGTGCGCGCATTTGTTCACTACTCACTGCTGTGTGTGTGTGCACTTGGATGGGTTAAACGCAGAGCACCAATTTCGAGTATGGGTCACCATACTTGACAATATGTCACGACTTTTACTTTTATAATTATTATAAAATATTCTCGACATCACTCACTGTTTCTCTCATTTGATGCAAATCAGTGCACTTACTGCATCGATGCGGCGTGGCATGGAGGCAATCAGCCTGTGGCACTGCACAGGTGTAATGGAAGCCCAGGTTGCTTTGATAGCGGCCTTCAGGTCATCGGCATCAGGTCTGGTGTCTCTCATCTTCCTCTTGATAATACCCCATAGAGGTCAGGTGAGTTTGCTGGCCAATCAAGCTCAGTAACACCATGGTCATTGAACCAGCTTTTGGTACCTTTGGCAGTGTGGGCAGGTGCCAAGTCCTGCTGGAAAATGAAATCGGCATCTCCATAAAGCTTGTCAGCAGAAGGAAGCAGGAAGTACTCTAGAATTTCCTGGTAGATGGCTGCGTTGATTGTGGACTTAAGAAAACACAGTGGACCAACACCAGCAGATGACATGGCAGTTCAAATCATCACTGACTGTGGAAACTTCACAATAGACTTCAAGCAACATGGATTCTGTGCCTCTCCACTCTTCCTCCAGACTCTGGGACCTTGATTTCCAAATGAAATGCAAAATTTACTTTCATCTGAAAAGAGGCATTTGGACCACTGAGCAACAGTCCCGTTCTTTTTCTCCACAGCCCATAAGACTGGTTCTGACGTTGTCTCTAGTTCAGAAGTGGCTTGGTAGCCCTTTTCCTGAAGAAAACACATTCTACAAACCCTTTTTTTTTTTTTTTTTTTTTTCCTGGAGTGAGAAAAATAATGAAGTAAACAAGGATTTTAAACTCCGTTTTCATTTCAATATACACATTTACATTAAATATTCCATTCTCATTAATGGAGAAGCATTGAAATTACAAAATCATTACGCAGAAGTTAAACCACATATGATTTTAGATATATTTGCAGTGGATACGCTAGATCACTTAAACCTGTGGCATGATCTGTTTTAATGACAGCGAGGAGTGTTATAATAATTCATATTTAAACTTAACTGCAGATCTCATGTTATGAGTTTTTTTTTAAGCGAGAACAATGATCAATGATGTACACTTGCTTCTATATTATGGCGGAGACTGCTGGATGACAATACACTCTTAGAAGAAAAGGTTCTATCAGGCGCTACATATTTGGAATCCCTAAAAGGTTCTATATAGAACCCTTTAGAGGTTCCCATCATGGGATCATTCTTTGGATTTAATTTTTTTTGTTTTAATTAAATTAAGGCTTATACAGCTCATATAACTCATTTATCACTAGAAAAACTGAAATATCCATAAGCATAATATATCAAGGTTTCGTGTGATCATTTAAGACATTTTTAATAGTGAAGTGACATACGGCCAAGTATGGTGACCCATACTTGGAATTCGTGCTCTGCATTTAACCCATCCATAGTGCACACACACAGCAGTGAGCACACACACACACACACACACCCGGAGCAGTGGGCAGCCATTTATGCTGCGTCGCCCGGGGAGCAGTTGGGGTTTCGGTGCCTTGCTGTGGCAAGCAATATATAACACAGCAATTCATAGTGCAACAGTTACAGAGATTAACATACATCCATGTTTATTTATTCTTACTTTTAAAAATAATTTTTACCTAATAAAAATTAATAGCGCACTCCATTTTAGAATTTTTTTTTCAACCCCCTCCACCTTACTCACCCATCCAACATGTCAGGAAACCACAAAAAAAAAAAAAAACTATTGAACGGGAAGTTAACTTGCAAAAAAAATATTATTTTTTAAATGCATAAGTAAAGTTAGACTGTGAAAAGTTTGTCATCAAATAGTACCGGTATATTAATGACACTCTTATTTTGCATCTCACCACCAGGTCATTACCCTTTAGCTTAAATGTCAAGTATTTAGTCCACAATCTCCTATAAACCTACAAACCAAGTAGTATGACTTTCTTTTTTTCTTTTTTTTGTATGCTGCAACTTTCCCCAATTCTGTAGCCCATGAAAGATGGTGAACCACATGTTTCTGAAAAGGGAGCTAAACGACTAACTATAGTATTGTTTTTAAATTTATAAGCATTAAATATTAATTTTACATTCAGACAAGCATTTAAACAACAAAAACAAAGGACCCACGACAATTTCAGCACTGGGAAGGGCTAAATAGTGCTGATTGAAATGAACTGAGTGATGGCTTTTGGATGCTCCATACTGAACAAAAAGTAGACCGCAAACAGATACTTCTGGCATCTCTGTGTTATTGGTCAGTGACGCATCCATTTTGATGCTAACTCTCCTTGCGATGATTAGGCTTGACATCCTAAGATGGGGATACAAGTCAGAGAAACATTTATTAGATCTATGAGAGTACAGTGCAACAGGAAAAAGAAAGGAGTCCCAATTAAATCAAATCTTAAAACTTACTTGAATTAGTTAGGTGTGGTGTTTTCATCTGTATGATGATGAGCAAACAAGTAATGCTGGTCTCCAGAGTCCAGACCTGCAGTGACGGTGTAAAATATTTATCAATCAATCATAAGAACCTGCATGATAAAAGGTGGAAAATGGAAAGTTATAAGTAACTTCAGATTAGCTGATTGAGTTTCAGTTGGTACTGTTGAGAAAAAGAAATGATGTACCTTTTTGTTATTGTTTTGCAGCAGGTTGGACTTCCACTTTTCAGCACTCTGATAAACTGATAATAAAGTGCTCTCTGAGTTAGATTAACATCTACAACAACCAAATACAGCGTGTTTAGAATAGAATTCTCTAGAACTTGCAATCATGTTAGTGCTGATTAAATAGAAGACTAGTACCTATTAATAAATAGCTCAAACTGTCCAGATTGCTATACACATGTATTTCTACCAGATCATTTTGTTGGTATAATAATAGGTTGATTCAGTGCCGATGTAAATTAAGTTTATTTTCTTTGGAATAAAGGTGTGTCAAAGTAAAATTGAAATAAAAGCACAAATGTAATTTATTATAGTATAATAAATATAATTTATTTATAAGTATAATAAATAGCCTAATGTGTAAATATACATAAAGCATAGTTTAGCCCAAAGAACCCTTTTGTGCCAAAAAGGGTTCTTTCTCCTTATATTGAAACTTTTTGGCATAAAGGGTTCTTTGGAGTTGAGTATAGAACCCTAGGGTTCTATATAGAACCCCAAAGAACCTTTTTGTTCTAAGAGTGTAGTTACTGTACAACCGCAGCTGCACGGAAGTGTTGATGGCGTCTCCACAACATTATGAAAATATCAATGTATTTGAAGGATACAACTTGAAGAAAACGCTAAGATTTACACATTTCCTTTTTAAAATACTTTGTCAGTGACGCGCGAGTTAGACAATTTTATTTAAACTGCAATAAATGGCTTACCTAGAAATAGCTAAAAGATGTTCACCATTTCAGCAAAACTACATAAATTTGATTTGAGTTGTTTAAAACCATTGAAATACTGTCAAAGAAAGAGGTCAAGTATATTCTAAAATAGGCTATTTATCTGAGAACTAAACAGTTTTGTTTTTATGGATATTTTGATATTCTAAAACATTCTTTGGCAATAAAAGTTAATGTGGCACAAATGGCATTTAGTCCGTATCTCATATTTCCTTAATGTCTTGTACCTTTTGACGGTGTTAAACATGGTGTCACATGGATGGGAATATGCATGATATGCAGATGAGGTTATGCATTGTAAAACGAGGCGTTGTAAGATCCATATATGGTGATTTCTGGAGATGCACGTACGCACAATCTTCCCCTGACTTGGATTTATAAAGGGATTTTTGCACATGTTCTGGCATAAGCATGCTTTTATAAATCTGAAAACTTTTGTGCGTACGCAAAATTGAGCGTAGCGTTCGTTCTGGCAGGTCACGTTAGTGATGCTCGCATCAGCTGATCCCCATCTACCTATAGGAATACAACGCCTATCTAAGCATCCATATATAAGGTTGTCAGTTTTATCAGCAGTTTTCACATTGCTCAATAGCAAATTAATTAAATTCAAGTTTATTTGTATAGCGCTTTTTACAATACAAATCGTTGCAAAGCAGCTCTACAGGAATTTAAATGTCCACAATATATTTATATATTGCAGAACCTTAATATGTTTAATTTATGGCAAAATTTGGTAATTCTGTATGTTGTCTGAGCATTGGCATCCTCTGAGGTCCTCTGAGGGGTTGGCATCATCTTTTCTCAGGTGTTCGGTCATCTCAGATCATTTAAGGGTTGGATCCAGACTGAAGCTTCTGTAATTCCTAGTTACCATGGGATGTTAATCCCGTGACAGAAACAGAGAAACAAATAGAGACATAATTAGCGTAGCTGCTGTTCCATCTAAGCCAAAATGATTTGTTCAACCCAAGCTAAAAAATAATAATAATGTACATTTGATCAGATATAACTGCAGTACAAGATAACATGCATTAAACATTTGTTATCGGTGTTCTATTGTGAATAAAATATTGGCTCATGTGATTTGAAATTCTTTTTCATTTTTATTCAAATTTAAAAAACGTCCCAACATTTCCGGAATTCGAGTTGTATAGTTTTATGAAACATGGTTTTATAATTTTGGAATTTGCAAGTACTGCTCACTTACAATTTTAGTAGTAGCAATGTGGTCACATTTAAAATATTAGCTCACAAATGTTAGGGCATTATATACAATTATGAAACTTTTTTTTTTTTTTTTTTGGAATTTGCAAGTACTCCTCACTCACATTTTTGTACACTTATTGATGTAGTGCACTCCAATGCCTTGTGTAACAGGTACAGAAAGTATTGTTCATGTGTATTTAGAATTACACAAAATGTTCAAATGTGTACCTGATATGCCTGTCTGTGTGTGTGCACCTGCCCCTTTAAATTTCTGACTGCAATGTTGAAACTAATTTCCTGTCTTTGCACCTCCTCTTCCCTTTCTGCATTGTCTCTGCATGGGAGAGGTGGGTTCCTAATGAGCTCTGATCAATCTAATTAAATCTTTTTCTTTTGAATTACTTTTGTACTTAAATTTGTCATTTGGATCATATCTGTGACATTATTTTACCTGTATATTTGATTATTTTCATATTTCCATCAAGTTTAATCAGTTTTCTGTCCGATGTGAACTTAAAACACAACGCAGATTACACCGGTTACACGTGGTGCCGTGACCATTTCGGATCTTCAGATCAGCGCTTCGCAGATCACCGTGGTTGCGTGACGGCTCGCCGGCTTCGCCGATCTCCTCTCCCGGGTTTCCTGGCCGCCATCACTCGCAGCGGCTTCGTGCTCACGGACGAGAAGGGCGTGTGTGTGAGACAAACAGCGCGTGACATCGCGGGTCAGTCTGTTTCAATTTAAAGGAACGGTAAAGAGTTTCTTTGACTTTCTGGTCAATTACTTTTCTCTCCGGGAAACCTTCTTCGTTGATGCGTGTTAATCGAGAGAGACTGTGTGACAAGGACCGCGGGACGCTTCAGTGCATTCGAGCATCGTATCCTTTATCTGAACAGTACATTTTGATTGACTGTTGATGCATTTTAAATTTGAAATGGTGACTAATTAACTTGGAAAATACTCAAGAAGTGAGACAAGAACATTTTCTTTGAACTATTCATCCTAATAATTGTCTGAGTTGGGTCTGATTTCAAATTTCCTGGGACTTGTATGAAATATATATGAACATTTGTGAATCAGTTAAGGTGTTGCTGTTTCAGGCATATTAATTTGTAGTAATTGTTCATATTTTCTGTGTTTACTTTGCTTTTGAGACATGTTTGAGGATATTGGTGATGATGATTTCAGCCCTACAAAACAATCTAATGTAACTTTTCCAATGAGCAGGGGCGGTGGGCCTGAAATTTATCACAACAGAAGGATGTCTGAAGTTAAATCTCATTGTTATGGGAGAGGGAGAGCATTAGCTAATGTGGGTCTTGACTATATGCACACAGTTGATTCAGCGATCGGTGCTTCTGTAGGTCCAACGGCTAGCTCCACCCCAGTCACACGCCCAGATACCGAACATGTCATTTCTTCCGAGACATTAGGGAGCATAATTTCAGATTTGGCTCAGAAAATAGGGCAGAGTATTTCAGCCAGCCTTAATGTTGCGCACCAGCCCAGCCCAGTACAGCCTAATCCTCCTTGCCAGTCTCAGCACTCCAGTGAGTATGTTGATGCTTCTAGTCTGAAGGTGATAGTTCAGCAAGAATCAACACCTCCGCCATTCTTCAGGGGCGATAAGAGTGATTCTTTTACTGTCCATGAATGGGAGGATATGATGTGCGGTTATTTAACCAGAATGAAATGCAAACCGCAAACTGATGTTTTTGATCTCATCATGAGCAGACTGGCTGGAAAAGCGAGAGATGTTGTCAAGGTGTCTCTACGAAGCCGCCCTGAACTGAATGCCAGTGAACTTCCAAGTGCAGTGTTTGACATACTGAAACGCAACTTCAGCGAGTTGGCTTACTCTAATATGCCTATGGCTGACTTCTATAATACCGTCCCAAGATCAGATGAAAGTCCCATGGATTACTGGATACGTCTTAACAAGGCCATAGATGTTGCTGATGAGTGCTTGCGCAGACGTAATAAGAGTGTCGAGGATCCCGCTGCAGAAGCTGTCATGATGTTCATTTCACATTGTCCAGACCCAAGTCTTGCTATGTCTTTTCAGTTTAAACCAGCTGAGAAATGGAGCGCCGCTGAGGTCCAGGAGCGGTTGGATAGCCATCAGAGGGATCTAAAGAGAATTTCATCGAGGACACAGAACATGATGTCTTTGTCTGCTTGCAACCAGTGCACTGTTACGGCATGCCCCAATTCTGTGTCCAGTTCTCCTCAGCAGCCTGCTTCTATGCCAGCCCAGTCTCTGCCTCCTGTAAGTCATCTTAATCCTAATGCTGTTCCATTCTCTCCAGACACCAGTCTTCAACACATGGTTGGCATGATGGATAGAGTCCTGTCATTGTGCACTGCCTCTTTGACTTCACCCAGTCAGGTTCATGCAGACAAAACTTCAAACTTCAAGACCAACTTAGGCTCTGCATGTAGGGTCTGTAGATCCAAGGACCATACTACGTACTCCCATTGTAGACGTCACAGGCTGTGTCGTCACTGTCTCAGTCCTGGCCACTTTAAGAGTGACTGTCCCAAAGCAGCATGCCCTGCGACTCCCTCAGATACTGCTCAGTTAAACTGAATAGCCCATGTGATGAGAGGGGTAGCATGGGCAATTTCAATGAAACTTCCCTCACAGAAGCAGCAGATATACAAAATGTTTTAGTGAACAGCTGCAAGTCATTGCCTGAAGACAAAACTGTTTTATATGTGGGGTCTCAGAGAATTGATGGGGCAAGTGAGTTGTTTTATGTTCCTGTGACAGTTAGTGGCCGTTACACATTAAAGGGGTTACTGGATTCTGGTAGTATGTCTTGCACGCTTAGTGAAGAGTGTGAGTCCAAGCTGCAAGCTGATGGTATTCTTCCACATCCTCAAGCAATTCCAAGTAATGTAATCCTGGTTGGCTGTGGTGGCCTTACAATTCAGCCAAAGTGTACATACGACTTGGAGATTGAAGTCTATGGATTTAAGTTTGTCGTTCCGACTCTTGTAGTGCCTGGACAAAGAGACGAGTTCATAATTGGAAGCAATGTGATCAAGTGCATTCTACAGAAGATGAAATCTCATGACAAGTACTGGGAACTTGTTTCCTGTAGTAACCGTAATCCTGAGTGTGAGCAATTCCTCGAGCTTCTGAGCTGCATCTCCCGATGGCCTGGCCCTCAGCAGCCTGATAAACTTGGTACTGTGAAACTCTGTCAGGCGGTCACTCTGCTTCCCAGACATGAGTATCTTGTTTGGGGGAAATTGCCCACAAACGTCCCTGTTTCCCCCGGAAGCACTGTGATTGTTGAGCCAACCACTGCACGTTCAGCACCTAAAAACATTCTTGTTGGACGAGTAGTAACACCTATGTGGGGTGATCGATGGGTGCCAATGAAGATATTGAACCCTAATCCAACATCAGTGACACTTCGCCGCAACTCTAAACTGGCTGACGTTTCTCCCTGTCAAGCTGTCGAAGACCTCGCTGTCACGCAGGGATTGAGTAGAACCCATCGTGACCTAGCTAATTCAGATCCCCTTCAAACTGCCTCGCCCGCTGATCCCGTGCAGTTGCTGAAAGACTATGGTCTGAAGGACGTCGACATTGATGGATGTGAAGTTCCCGAGATGTGGAAGAGAAAACTTGCAGCTCTCATTGTGTCTTACCACGATGTTTTCTCCAAGGATAAACTGGATTGTGGAGAGGCAAAGGATTTTGTGCACAGGATACATCTTTATGACGAGCGCCCATTCCGTCTTCCCTATCGCCGCATCCCTCCTGCCCACTACCAAAATCTGAGAGAAGTGTTGTCAGAGATGGAGGAGAAAGGCATAATCAGCAAGTCTGTCAGTGAGTACGCATCGCCTTTAGTGATGGTCTGGAAAAAAGATGGTAATCTGAGGGTTTGTACTGATTTCCGCTGGCTCAATGCTAAAACAGTCAAAGATGCCCACCCTTTACCACATCAAGCAGACTGTCTTGCAGCCTTAGGAGGTAATGCCTTTTTCAGCACCATGGACTTAACTTCAGGATTTTACAACATCCCACTCCATGAGTCTGACCGACGATACACTGCTTTCACAACACCAATGGGGTTATACGAGTATAATCGTCTCCCTCAGGGCCTTTGCAATAGCCCCGCGTCTTTTATGCGCATGATGCTCAGTATTTTCGGTGACCTTAACTTTTCCAGTCTTCTCTGTTACCTTGACGACTTGTTGGTCTTCGCTCCATCTGAACAGGAGGCATTGAGGCGCTTGGAGATAGTGTTTACTCGATTGAGATCCAGCAACCTGAAGCTTGCTCCTAAAAAGTGTCACTTTCTGAGGAAATCTGTAAAGTTTCTGGGCCATGTGATAGATGGTACTGGTGTTTCAGTTGATGAGGAGAAAGTGAAAGTCATCTCTGCTTTTCGAAAGGAGGATCTAATGAAGGAAGATGGAACCACGCCTTCGAAGAAAAAACTCAGATCATTTCTCGGTATGGTCCTGTACTATCAAGCCTTTATTCCGATTTGTTCTCGTATCGCCAGACCCTTATTCAATCTGACGGCTGGCCTGAAACGTTCAGTGAAAGGTGCTGGTAGTCGTAAGAGAGCAGGTACTTTTAGGGAGTTGACATCTCAGGACTGGACCCCGGACTGTGACTTGGCCTTTGAAGAACTCAAAAGGGCCCTTGTCGATAGTGTGGTGCTGGCTCATCCAGATTTTGAACGTCCATTCCTGCTCTGTACTGACGCTTCATTAGACGGCTTAGGCGCCGTACTCTCTCAGATACCTGCTGGTGAAGACAAGGCGAGACCAATAGCGTTTGCTAGCAAGGCATTGAACCGCAGTCAAAGAAAATATCCTGCACACAGATTAGAATTCTTGGCTCTTAAGTGGGCTGTGTGTGACAAGTTCAGTCACTGGCTTAAAGGCCATGAGTTCACCGTGTGGACGGATAATAATCCGCTTACATACATTATGACCAAGCCGAAATTGGATGCATGTGAGCAGCGCTGGGTCTCGAAACTTGCTCCATACTCTTTTAAGATCAAATATGTTCCTGGGAAACTCAACGTGGTGGCAGACGCGCTCAGTAGGGATCCATTTGTCTGGCCAGTAAGTCAGCGGCTTCTGTCAGAGCCCTATTCTGAACTGTTGAGACAAGTACACAGTGTTGAGGATGGAAGTGTGCAAGAAGTGTTCCGACTTACCTGCCAACCACAAACATTAAGATCAGGTCCACTTGATGCTGGGCTGCATACATCATTGTCTGCCGATGACGTGTCCTCAGTTCTGTCCTCCTGTGATGAATGGGAAGCAGGAACTGAATGTAGAGCAGCATCATTCACAGAACATCTTAACTCTTTGATCAGCGGTGACGAAGTGTTTCATTCCCTTTCCCTGTCCGACTTACGAGAACATCAGCACAAAGACCCAGTCATTGCCAGAGTGTGTTATTATGTTGATAGAAGGCGAAGACCATCAAGACGTGAACGTACCAATGAAAACCTGTATGTGTTGCGGTTTCTGAAGCAGTGGGACAAACTTTCAGTGCTCAATGGAATCCTGTACAGAGCTATTAAAGACCCGCTCACCAAGCACAAGAGATTTCAGTTCATTTTGCCCGAATCCTTGAGATGTCAAGCACTTTCTGGCGTTCATGACCTGGCTGGTCATCAAGGGCAGCCACGCACTTTGTCTTTGGCCCGTCAGAGGTTTTTCTGGCTTGATATGGAGCGTGATGTGAGTGATTATGTGAAGAAGTGTCCCAGGTGTGTCTTCAGCAAAACTCCAGAGCCTGCAGCAAGAGCCGTCTTGGAGAGTATTAAAACCACAGCCCCTCTGGAGCTTGTTTGCATCGACTATTGGTCTGCTGAGGATCGCCACAACAAATCTGTGGATGTTTTAGTGATCACAGATCACTTCACAAAGCTGGCACATGCATTTCCGTGTCAAGACCAAACAGCAAAAACGGTAGCCAAGAAATTGTGGGATGGCTTCTTCTGTGTCTATGGATTTCCCCAACGCATCCATTCTGACCAGGGGGCTTCATTTGAGAGTGATCTGATCGCTGAGCTTCTCGAACTGGCTGGCGTTGAAAAGTCTAGAACTACTCCCTACCACCCAATGGGGAACGGTGGTACCGAAAGATTCAACAGGACATTAGGTAACATGCTGAGGTCCCTTCCACCTAGACCTAAGCAGAAGTGGCCGCAGTTGGTACAGACCATGACGTTTGTGTACAACTGTACAGCACACGAAACAACAGGCTTTGCTCCATTTTACTTAATGTTTGGCAGAGTGCCAAGGTTGCCAGTTGACCTTATGTTCCAGAGTGTTCTGCGGGACGTGTCAGTTTGTGACTACGACCAGTATGTTAAATCGCTCATCAGTGACCTCCAGTCTGCTATGTCAGTGGCGCAGGAGAATTCTGTTCAAGAACAAAAACACCAGTCCAACCAGTACAACAAAAGAGTTAAAGGCCTTCCTCTAGCCATTGGTGACCAGGTGCTTGTGGCTAACAAGGGTTGTAGAGGGAAGCGGAAACTTGCTGACAGATGGGAGCCTGTTGTATACACTGTCGTTGCCTCAAAGCCTTCCATACATGTGTATAGGATCTGTGACAGAGCTGGTAATGAGCGAACAGTACATCGCAATCTTCTTTTGCAAGTGAACTTTCTCCCTTTGCCTGATGCAGACTCTGATAGTTCTGGACAAGAGGATGCTGGAACACTTACCTGCAGCGTCCCTTCGCAGTCTGATCCAACACGCTCTGGTGGTCTAACTGCCCAGGCCCACAGAGATGCTTGCTCCAACACTGCGGAGATTGAGCCAGCAGATGATGAGCGGAATGGGGCTGAGGAACTCCTGCAGGCAGACTCTATGTCTAACATCTCCAATGTAGCTACATGTGATGATGACCGCACTGCTTCATGGGTGCATTCTCAGTTGCCCTGCCAACAGGAGCCAAATCCTCCTCTTACTGTGCCTGTGGCTGATGACAATACTGTGGCTGGTGCTGGTGCTGATCCTTCTCCCCAAAATCCTGTCTATGGCAGTATACCTGTAATGCAAGGTCCTGTAGCTGATTTAAATACAGCCGATCGTTACTCTACCAGGTTTGGGAGAGTTATCAAACCAGTATGTAGACTTATTGAATCTATGGTTCAACTTGAAACCCTGTTTGGTTTGGATTCTAGGTCAACTGTAATTCATGTTTAACTTTAAACTGTGACTCGAAGTACATGCAGTTTTCGGAACTTGCTTTTTAGTTTTTTTTCTTTTTCAAAGTGAAACTTGCCTTAATTGAGTATGTGGTCTAAGTGTACGAGGTGTAATGGGCACCTTGATAAAGTCTATAGAATGTGATGAAATTTGGCCAATTTCAAAACATTTTTATCCTTTCATTGGGTGGCTTTTGATGCTGACTGTCTTCACTGATTGTTTAGAGTGTGGACCATGTAATTCTTATGACCAGTGTACAGAGGTTTTCCTGTGTTCTCACAATTTTGTGTTATTCTAGGGGGGTGAATGTAACAGGTACAGAAAGTATTGTTCATGTGTATTTAGAATTACACAAAATGTTCAAATGTGTACCTGATATGCCTGTCTGTGTGTGTGCACCTGCCCCTTTAAATTTCTGACTGCAATGTTGAAACTAATTTCCTGTCTTTGCACCTCCTCTTCCCTTTCTGCATTGTCTCTGCATGGGAGAGGTGGGTTCCTAATGAGCTCTGATCAATCTAATTAAATCTTTTTCTTTTGAATTACTTTTGTACTTAAATTTGTCATTTGGATCATATCTGTGACATTATTTTACCTGTATATTTGATTATTTTCATATTTCCATCAAGTTTAATCAGTTTTCTGTCCGATGTGAACTTAAAACACAACGCAGATTACACCGGTTACACTTGCACGTCAATACAGAATGCTACTTTTGTGCAATAATGGCAAGTGCTGTGTATTATGACACAGCACCACAATGCTGGATGCACCACAAAAATAAGTAAACCTAAAAGTTCTTAATATCCAATATGCACACAAACCAATATGGTACAGATATATTCTGATACATCCTGGCCAAATTTGCCCATTGGCCTCTGATTGGGTTCATCACTCCTCTCCACCAATAAGCTGGTGTGTGGTGGGCGTTCTGCACAACATGGCTGCAGTCACATCATCCAGGTGGATGCTGCACACTGGTGGTGGTGGAGGAAATTCCCCCTTCCATGTAAAGCGCTTTGAGTACCCAGAAAAGCACTGTATAAATGTAACTATTATATTGTTTGTCCCTGCTCTAAACTCTTGCAGAATTATTATTTTTTTTTTTTTGATGGACAGATAACACAACTAGGGACAGTAAAGCTTACCAAAGAGGCTTTCGACTTCATGAGTCCTGCGTCACAGAGAACAAGCACATCACTAAGGCCAACCGGATGAAGTACATCCACCAGCGACCTCCACCCTGGTCTGACACACTGCCAACTCTTCACGTAATAACTCCAACCTACAGTAGACCCGTCCAGAAGGCAGAGTTGACCCGCCTCACTAACACCTTCCTACACGTCCCCAACCTTCACTGGCTGGTGGTGGAGGACTCAGCGCAGAAGACGGCACTGATGTCCAGACTGCTGGAGAACACAGGACTGAATTACACTCACTTGAATGTAGAGACGCCTGAGAATCTCAAGACACAAAAGAAGCCCAGAAATGTACATATCCCACGAGGCACCATGCAGAGGAACCTGGCTCTCCGCTGGCTCAGGGAGAACATCAACCCAAACTCCAGTCATAAAGGAGTCGTGTATTTTGCAGATGATGACAATGCTTACAGCTTGGAGCTGTTTGAGGAGGTACGGTACATTTGGTCCACCCTTCATACTGTTCTTACGCTTAACCGATTCCATCTTCCTCATACCTCAGATGCGTTGGACTCATAAAGCCTCAGTCTGGCCGGTCGCCTTCGTCGGAGGTCTCCGGTACGAATCGCCCAAAATCAACTCTCAAGGCAAAGTGTTCGGCTGGAGGACAGTGTTTGATCCTCGTCGACCTTTCGCCATTGACATGGCCGGGTTTGCCGTGAACCTTCAGCTCATCCTCAGCAAACCTCAAGCCAACTTTAAGTTTAAAGGGGTAAAAGGTGGATACCAGGAAAGTAGTCTGCTACAGGATCTGGTCACCCTCAGTGACCTGGAACCCAAAGCCGCTAACTGCACAAAGGTCAGTCGTGAATGTGAATCTTCATACCCTGGCTGAAAATCAAAAGGCTTGTCAATGCAAACAGAAAAATGTGTTCTTCGTCTTTTTTTTTTTTTTTTCAGATACTGGTTTGGCACACCCGGACAGAAAGACCCTTGCTTGTGAATGAAGGAAAAAAGGGATTCACGAATGGCAGCTTGGAAGTATGATGAACTGCTTTCGTGCTGTTTTTGAAGTTGAACAAAAATAATAAAACATTGTTTACAGCATTGAATGTAAACAATCAGAGAAACACTGAAGTTTTTGACTTAAGGCTGAAATACACTACACGACTTTTGCCCAGATTTTTGCAGTTTGGAGTCGACGCATGTTGAAAGTTGCAGCCAGTCTACAGATCCTACAGACTGTACTAATTTACAGTTAAATAATGTCATTGTCTTATAATGGCAAAATGCCAAAGTACATATTACTTTCAAACTATCATTAAAAACACAGGTGGTAAAGAGGGAGCCACATGATGAATCAAAGTTCAAGTAGCTTTTCCACAAGCTGAGAATATTAATAATTAAAAGGTGCACAGTTTCATCCACAAAAATACAAAACACCATCATGGTAACACATGAGACTTGAATAATGCAATAAACATTTAACAACATGAGACGTAACATACGTAAAGCCCTAATGTATATAACTGATGATAAAAAAACCTAAGCATTTTTTTTTAAATGAAAAACAATCAATAGTCACACAAGGAACAATTTTCCACAAAATTATAAGATGCTCTTTTTGACTTGATTTTTACTTTCAAAAACTGTGTATTTAAGAGTATTTTACATTAAATGTTCCATTAGATCTATTATAATTTTTCACCATATCTGATAACCATTTAAAATTACAAGCAGTTTCTTACAGTGTGGCTTTTACAGAAAATCACATGGTGTATAATGGGCACAGACTCTTTAGGCATCTGCTCAAAATTCTGTGTAAAAATGCAGTACTGCATATTTAATGTGATCTTCACTCATTTAGTGTATGATGTCCTGTGTTTTCTGAAACCATTTACAGAGTTGTCAAAGATTATAATGCAGCGTTTTAAAATTTGTCCAGATTTTAAGAGTTGTGCAGTGTATTCCAGAGTTAAGACACTCTCACTGAAGAGCAATTCTCAGTTAAAAAAGGATTTTAATGAAATTCCCATAGTGATTTATTCCAGAAAATGCTCTGGAAAACGCTGATTCTAAAAAGTTTACAAAGCTGATTTGAGTTGAAGTTTTGATACTGGATGGAAATAGTATTTGATGAAAGCTTGATTGCTAGGTGGATGTCACATGATCGCAAAATCATATTCTGACCATGGATATGATTTAAAAAAAACTGTTTTATTGTCTGCCAGATGAAATTTAGGCCGAAGTCTGATTGTTTAAAAAGATCCTTCCTGATTTGAACTGTACAGTATGAGTTATTTATGCATGTAGCGCAAACAATGCTACAAGTTCAATTTTACAGCTAAGTTTTCTATATAAAATCTTTCTCAGTGTTTGCAAAAAGGGAAAACAACACGGTAACGCTTGATCTATTATGCACTCATGTAAACAATTGGCTGCCTGTGGAAATTACTGCAAGAAAAATCAGTAACTTCCTGTTGCCTACATGGCCAGTGCAACATTTGTTTTCATATAAAAAAATTGCACTAATATGATCAATTACAGCCAGTAAACGGCATGAGACAATCAAAAACACAAATCTACCTTGTGTCTTGCTAATAAATAAAGCTGTCATTCAAACATATACCCTCAGCTGAGTTCTAATAGGCAGTCCATCTCAACATACTCATTTTCCATTTGAACACAAATTTAACAAAATTACACAGTCCCCAGTTTTAGAAATATCATGGAATGCAAAGCCATGCTATTAATACAAATGTGCTATTAATGCTTTAACAATCCAACAGTGACATACAACTTCTTTCATTTAATTTTTGTTCAGGCACTTTGATATTGTTTATGTATTTGATAGTACAGTCCTGTGTCTTTAGCCTTATGTTGATTTACATAAAACATTTGAATTTTGTTCATTAAATGTCAACTGTCATTCCCAGATCAGGAGAATCTTCAAACTGGATGTTAAAATCCGCTTCTGTTTCTTCAAATACAATCACCTGTTGAATAAAAGAAAATCACATCTTTCAGAACTTGCCTTCATTTGTTAATGGTCAGAATTTGTTGATTTGTTGCCATGGAAACAAATTTCACCATTAAAATTCCAAATTTTATTCAAGATTCTAAATATTACAACATTGGTTCAACACACTGACCTATATCCATTATAGATCAGTGGTTCAACATTGATTTTTGCAGTAATTCTTCAAACACAAATTTATATACAATTGTATATAGCATACATTTATATATGGAAATGAATATATAAACTGACCTGGTTCATTCCACTGTTGAGGAAGGGTCCTGGTAGAAACAGAGCTTGCTGTGGTCCAGCATCCCAGTACCGTCCGATGTGTTGGCCATTAATGAAGACAACACCCTTACTCCAACCCTGCATGGGGACATAATAATCAGTACAAAATTTCGAACTAAATTTTAAAGAATAGTTCACCCTAAAATTAAAATTTGCTGAAAATTTACCCTCAGGCCATTAAAGATGTAGATGAGTTTGTTTCTTCATTGGAATAGATTTGGAGAAATTTAGTGTTACATCACTTTCTCACCAATGGATCCTCTGCAGTGAATGGGTGCCGTCAGAATGAGATTCCAAACAGCTGATGATAACATGACTCTAGTCCACCAATTAACACGTAAACCAAAAAGCAGCATATTGCAATAACCAAATTCATCATTAAGATGTTTTAAATTTCAAGCTATTGCTTTTGAGTAAAATACCAAAAGCAAACACCATTTCTAAGTGAAAACAGTCCAAAACCAAACAAATACGTTGGTGGATTTTGATGAGAGATGACAACAGGGGATGAATGTTTTCACTGGAGGAAGTGTTATGGATTATAAATTCGTATTTTGGCCAGAAGCAATGGTTTAAAGTTAAAACATCTTGATGGATTTGTTTCTTACAAACTTGCAGCTGTTCATTTCACATGGACTGGAGTGGTGTGGATTATTGTGATGTTTTTATCAGCTGTTTGGACTCTCATTCTGATGGCACCCATTCACTGCAGAGCATCCATTGGTGAGCAAGTGATGTAATGCTAAATTTCTCCAAATCTGTTTTGATAAAGAAACGAACTCCTCTACATATTGAATGGTCTGAGGGTGAGTACATTTTCAGCAAATTTTCATATTTGGGCGAACTATTACTTAAAATCCTGGGAAGCTTGGTTTGTTAGGGTCGGACTTCCAAGGTGCCCTGTACAAGCTAAAATAAAAGCATTGATTACTAAGGTTTTTTTAAAAATATTTTCTGGCCTGTCACATAGTAAGATTTTACTTACCTGTCAATAAAGTCAGGAGCCATATCAAGGCTATATTGTGAAGTCGCTAAGAGGTGCATGATTTAATAAAATGTTCCCAACAATACCTGAAAACAGATTTTGAATAGGTTGATGATAGTTATAATGTTTCAGAGAAACAGTGACATCTTAAAACACAAAGCATTGAAGGTCATTAACTGTATCTTTGCGCTTGTTGTCCATGTCTTTACTGTAATGCACACGGCCACAGTTCTCCACCAGCAGACTCAAAGTGTGTTTCTCCTACGGATAATCAATAGTCAATTCATTTATTTGATCAAAAACGCAGTAAAAACAGTAATATTTTGAAATATTATAATTTAAAATAACCATTTTCTATTTGAATGTATTTTAAAATGTAATGTATTCCTGTGATAAAGCTGAATTTTCAGCATCATTTCTACAGTCTTCAGTGTCACATGATCCTTCACAAATCATTCTAATATGCTGACTTGCTTAAGTAACAATTTCAATATTGAAAACAGCTGTGCTGCTTATTTTTGTGGAAACCGTGATACTTTTTTTCAGGATTCTCTGGTTAAAGACTATAAATGTCTACATTTAAATTTTCTTTAATATTGAGAACAATTTTTAGAACTACATACTAGGCCTTAACACAAACCATAGCTTGTAACCAGAGCTTTGTAAGATGGGTTGGCCAATGCTCCATTCATGAAGCCAAAGTTTGTCCCTCCGTGGAACATGTACAAGTTGATGGACATCCCTCGTCTCAGTATCGCTCTTACCATGGCAACCAAGTCTATATTAGAAAGGAAATTTCACATCAGTGCTTTGGTCCTTTATGTTCATCATGTTAAAAGTCAATTTGCCAAGGGCTTTTTGAATAATTCATATAAATAAATAAAACTTTATTTAAATTAATAATAAAAATAGTATAATAAAACGAATAATTATTTTATTCATTTAAAATATGAATGATTTATTAGTTTTATTAATTTGTTTCCTTTTTTTATTATTGTGTCATGACACCACCTTACTCTCTGCAGGTAAACTATGGTGTAAACCGCCCCATCCATCAGCCCTTCCCGTCCAGAGCTCCATCACCAGCACAGGACTGTTGGGCTGTAGGCATGATTAAAGTAATGTTAAATGTTTCATATAACACTTTTATTTACAAAACAGACACTTAAAATATCTACCTGTACTGTTTCCAGATATTTGATATCATCATGATTCATTTTCTGTAGATTTAGAGTTTTTAAAGCTGTGATGGAGGAAAGAATATTTGAAAGCAATCACTTTTATTGTATATCTAATCTACTGTTCCAAAGTTTGGCATCAGTAATTTGTTTTATGTGTAAGGAATTAATACTTTTATTCACCAGTGATGCATTACGTTGATCAAAAGTGAAAAAAGGAAAGAAAACAAAGTATCACGATTTTTCCAAAATATTAAGCAGCACAACTGTTTTCAACATTGATAATAAAAAAATGTTTTTTAATAATCAAATCAGCATATTAGAATGATTTCTGAAGGATAATTTAACAATCAACCTAACACTCCTTTAAGTAACTGATAGGTGCGTAGGAAAAAAAAAGGTAACCCCCAAAAAAGGTCAAAACTTCAAACAAAAAAAGAATAAATCCTGCACGCTATTTGCGCTTTCAAATGTATCAAAATATTTATTAACTAACAACGTTTCGTTCCATGACCTTCGTGCAATACATAGACGCATCATTACCAATCAAAATCTATTATTATTATTATTATTAATCCTTATTCATGCGTTTATGGTATATGTATTTTTTTCTGTGCAAAGAGGCATGTCTAATGTATTACATCACTGATTTTGATTGGTAATGATGTTGTGGGATTATAAATTTAGGAATCCGTCTTCGATCTACTGAACCTATGTCCTTACATCACCTGAAATTCTAATGTGAAATGCATTGAACGACTCTGTTAATGTTTGTAGCAAGAGGTTCCTGCCAATTCCTGTTCTCTTATTGTAAGTCAAATGAGCCAGATGACGGAGACTCTCACCTTTTGTGTGTAATGGCTCTTGGTGCCCCTGCCCCAATCTTTGAGTAGTTATGCTGATTGGATTGGGTCTGGTTAAATGGGGCAGGTTGCTACACCTGAATACTTCATTTGCATGCTTTAAGGTCGTCACCCAGGTGCTTTGTCTCCATTCCTAAGCACTGTTCCCTAAATGTACATAAACTACAATGTAACACAGCCTCAGTTAGACTTCGATGACTGCAGCGACGCACAGAGTTCTCAGTAGAGAGTAACTTCTGCTTGAAAGATATCCCAACGTCTCCCGGTCTCTGCTTCGAGGTAAGTTTTGAAGGATCATTTAAAAATACTGACCTGAAGCTTGGTGTTACAGCAAATCATTTTTGAATTAATAGTTTAATTCTTATTTTGTTTGTACCTCCTTGGACGCACCATATTTTCGACCCTCATGGTCATCTGATGTTAGGAGAACTTCACTGATGCCTCTTTCTTGGAGAGCCTGGAAGAAACTGAATTAAAATAGAAAAAAAGCATGACATCTGAGTTTAGTATGTTCATTCATACTCTACCTCTTTGATAAATGACATGTAGTTTCCATCTGTTGCATGTGATCTATATTTATTCTCCACTTGAACGGCAATGATGGGCCCACCTTTCTTAAACTGACATCATATAAGGCCAACATCAGAGATCACTCAGAGTACGTTTATTAGCACTTGTTGTGTTTCAAAAAGAATAATACCTGGAAAGGAACCACTTTGGGAATTAGCTTATCGAAGTACACGTTTACAGCCGCTACAAATCCTGGGTAAGTGGTTCGCAGCATCATCTCTCTATCACGCAAAAGCCAGCTGTAGAGGGAAATGGTTTGTTTGTGGTGATAGAAACGGAACAATTTTCTCTTTCTGTGTGATGTTACACTTCACGTTGATAGTCCACTTTAGACTATCTGCTTGCAACTAACTGTCATTAGAATATTATGACTGGTAATTTAAGTGGTAGAAAATAACTGGTAGACTGGTAAATTAAGGTTAGTAGAAGAAGCTGATATGCACTTGTAAAGACTGCTTAGTAGAATGTCTGTCTGTTGGAGTACCATCTGTGAGCAAATGTTAAGCAGTCAGACTACTAATACTCTAATGACTGGTAGTTGGTGTGTAGTTGCATAGTAGTATGTCTAAAGTGGACTACCAAAAATCTTTTTACCCAGTGTGAAAACACACCGGATATCAAACTGTAGCTCTTTGTAACTTTTTTTTTTAAATTCCCCTCATGACCTGCATTACCACAAAGTGTGACACATCATTTTGGTTTCATCAAATGCTGTCTTTGCTTGCTGCCTCAGTTTTTAATCACATTTTCTCTGGAATTTGCTGGATAGGACTTAAGTTATGCTACAGAAGAGCTGTTTATATTTCATTCAGTGGAAGACATCACCTGGGCAGTCCTCCAAGGTCAAGGTCAGAGCCTAATGTACAGGCCTGGACGTAAAATTACCCAGAATCCCACCTCTGCAGCCAAGTGAAGGAAACTTCTGTGAAATGGATCGGCAAAAAAAATTAGATGCCTAAAAATAGAAGTCACAGAATTATAAATGAAGTATCCAATGAATAGCTAAAAAAAATATTTGTAAAGAAACACAGTAAATTATTTAGAAATTAATTCTTCACGTCTGAATTAAAGCATTTAACAAAATAAATACAAATTTAAATTATATAAATATTGAATGAATATCTTAAATACACTCTTAAAAATGAAGGTTCTTTATTGGCATCAATGGTTCCACAAAGAACCTTTACCATCCATGGAAACTTTTTATTCCACAAAAGGTTCTTTAGATTATTAAAATGTTCTTCATTTAGAAAAAAAGGTTCTTTTAAGAATGTTCACTGAAACAAACAGAAAGCGTCGCTTGGGTATCTGCGGTGTAGTTCAGTCAGTCAGCGGAGTCTAAAAACTACAAATCCCGTCATATATCAGACCGCTCCGCGCATGCGCAGCTGCACTGGCCTGATGCTGTTTTGTTGAGAGCTTGAGAAAAAGAGTGAAACTTCAAGGCTTCAGAAGAGGAGAAGATTTTAACCTAAATAGGCACATGAGGTACGATGTGCTGGATTGATATGTTG
Organism: Barbus barbus; assembly: GCF_936440315.1. Lineage (NCBI taxonomy): Eukaryota > Metazoa > Chordata > Actinopteri > Cypriniformes > Cyprinidae > Barbus > Barbus barbus. The sequence goes on from NC_136725.1 coordinate 17,923,961, forward strand.
ACGTGTTTCCTGTGGTTATAGGTGTCCGATAATATCTGTTAAAGTAGATGTTTGCTGTAGTTAGCTGCTCAGCTAATGATCTACTGGCTAAAGCAGCTGGTTTTGTTGTTTACTAGAGAACTGGTCCATCAAACTGCTTCTTGACAATGTCTTTTGATAAAAAAAATTATGATAATCTTATTTGGCCTGAAATATCATGCGGCCTTTCGGAGATATAGCGTTTTTTTTCTTTCTAAACCAAGCTTTAGTTCTGATCAAAATATCTTGCAAAAAATTGACTATTATATATGTGTGACCCTTCATCATGGTCACATGGAGCTCCATTAGGGCACGTTTTCAATGTACATGTCATTTCAGTTGTGGTCCTCTAAGTTCACTCTAATAAAATTGAATTGAAGACACATTATTTAATTTATTCCTTTCTATCAGTTCATAACTAATGTTTTTTCAGTGTGGTTTTTTTCAAAGCTGCTGGATCAAATGGCTTAACACTGAATTTAAAGCATGGACAAGTTCTGAAGCCTCAGATATAAAGAGTTGTCTTTCTCTGGATAGTTTCCAGGTGTGTCCTCCTCCTGTCAGGAGATCTTGCCTGGCCCCTGGCTGTCCCTCCTGCAGTTGATGACTCCGCAGCCGGTGTGGAGATGACGGACGGTGTCAGAGCGTTTGTCCGCAATGTTGCGACGGTCAGAACCTAAATTTACATCTAAAAAAACCTTATGTTTTAATGTCTTACAACTTGAAATAACATCAACATCTGTGAGTTCTTGGTGTTAGGTCCTAGCTTGTCTTTTAATATTTTTAATGCAAATATTAGAATGATTTCTGAAGGATCATGTGACACTGAAGACTGAAAATTCGGCTTTGCATCACAGGGATAAATGCCCTTTTAAAATGTATTTTCTGTATTCAGTCAATTTTTAACATCATTCACACAAATAGGCCTCAGTCTAAGTGGCAATCTTCCTGTTTCAATTTAGGGGATCAAGGACTCCATCCTGGGCATTGGAACTATCTCCAAGCTCGATGCTCGGATTCAGCAGAAGAGGGAAGAGCAGAGGAGGCGCAGAACGAGCGGAGCCCTGGCGATGAGACGGGCTCAGAGCGAGGAACGGAAACAGGATAGGTATCAATGCCATTCGAATTCATTTATTCAGTTTATTATAATTCTACCAGTCCTGATAGGATGTTTCTTTGCTTCTTTCTTTTAACAGTGAACCAAAACTAGCAAGTCGAATTTTTCAATGCTGTGCCTGGAATGGAGGCGTGTTTTGGGTATGTTTCTCTTATTGGCCAGCTATGCATTGGCTAAAGCAGGGTTCCTCAAATCTTGCCCTGGAGGGCCAATGCGTTGCAGAGTTTAGCTCCAACCCTGATAAACTCACCTACCTATGATTTTCTATTGATTAGCATGCCCAGGTGTGTTTGATTAGGGTTAGAGCTAAACTCTGCAGGAAAGTGGATCTCATGGGCCAGATTTGAGGATCCCTGGGCTGAAGTATTATATTAAATCCCATGTTTTCTCTCACAGCTAAGCCTGTTCCTGTTTTATCGGATGTTTATCCCATTGCTGCAGACCCTCACTGCTAGAATCATAGGTATGTGGTGCTTTTAAGGTACTTTCATATCATATAGTCCAGATATGTCTCTTGTATTTATGCTTGTCCTGCTGATCTGGTTTCAGGTGACCCTTCGCTGCATGGTAACGTGTGGTCCTGGCTGGAGTTCATCCTGACATCTGTATTCAGTGCTCTCTGGGTTCTGCCTCTCTTTGTGCTTAGCAAGATAGTCAACGCCATTTGGTTCCAGGTGAGACTTTTTTTTTGTACATATCATATGAGTGGCTTGCTGTTTTGATCGTGAAATCAGCATTCTTGTAATTAAGCAGTTTTATCAGAGCAAAAAAAGAAATGCCCATACACAATCAGACATTATTTACAGTGATTTTACGATGCTTATTGAGTTGGGCCGGACTTCATAGTGGTAAAATCATCAAATGCCCAGTTTCAAGTCTTTATACATGTACACTAGTACCCTATAAAAGTTTGGGGTTATTAAGATTTTTTTAATGTTTCTAACAGAAGTCTCTTATGCTCACCAAGGCTGCATTTATTTGATGCAAAATACAGTCAGAGCAAAAATCTTGTGAAATGTTGTTATGGGTTTAAATAACTGTTTTCAGTGTCCCATGATCCTTCATAAATCGTTCTTAAATGTTGATTTAGTGCTCAAGAAACAATCATACATCTCCACATACATATTTGCATATCTGTTTTGTGAATTTTGTTCTGTTTTGCTGGGCAGGACATTGCTGATCTGGCGTTTGAAGTGTCTGGACGTAAAGCTCAGCCTTTTCCCAGCGTCAGCAAGATCATTGCAGACATGCTCTTCAATCTTTTGCTCCAGGCCCTCTTTCTCATTCAGGTAGAAGATGATTGAAATATATACATCTCCACACAACGTTCAATTCTCTTTTTTTTTTTTTTAAACGTGCTTTTTATGTCTGTCGTTTTTTTTAGGGATGGCTTGTGAGTCTCTTCCCCATTGATGCTATTGGTCAGTTGGTCAGTCTCCTGCACATGTCTCTGCTCTACTCACTTTACTGCTTTGAATATCGCTGGTTTAATCACGGTAAGTGGGTGACTCCTCTAGTGATAAACGATCAGAGTATCTACTCTAAACTTTTCCTGATTGATGTTGTATCTCTTCTGAAGGGATTGAAATGCACCAAAGGCTGTCAAACATTGAGAGAAACTGGCCGTATTACTTTGGCTTCGGTTTGCCCATGGCACTACTGACTGCGTTGCCATCGTCATACATCATAAGGTACAATCAGAGTCCATTTCGACTCATTCTCACCATCTTTTGGTCTGATTTTGATTAAAGAGAATGAAAATGACAATGAAAATTGTCATCTACTTGCTCTCATGTCATTTCAAACCTGTTCCTTCCGCTGAACACAAGATATTTGTCCTTTTTTGTCCATAAAAGTGAAATCGATGGGAACCAAAACTGGTTAGTTAGTTGGTGTTCCACTAAAGAAAGTCAGTTTTGGAGCGACATGAGTGAATAAATGTTAACTTTTTTTTTTTATCTCAAACTGAGACATTCCTAGTGTTTTCCTAGGCAAATGTTGTATTCCAGAAGCGTTTATTATGTATAATTTCCGTGCGACTACTGAATTTTGTACTCTTTCCTCCAGCGGTTGTTTGTTCTCCATTCTCTTCCCGCTCTTCATCATCAGCGCTAACGAAGCAAAGACCCCAGTCAAACTCTAGTAAGTGTTTTTTCTGTTTTGTGTTTTACGTAAAACTTACTAAAAAGGAGATTTTATGGCTGATAACATTGCTGTTTTTTCCAACATTGCAGCCACTTCCAACTGCGCCTCTTTTCCCTGGTCGTCCTCATCAGTAACAAACTGTTCCACAAGACGGTGCACCTGCAGAGCTCCCTCACGACCTCCACGTCCACAGAGAAGCTGCCCTCGCCTCATGTGTCCCCGACGCGCCAGCGACCTATGCCCCCCCAGTGACCTCTTTCAGGATTCCCAATTTTGTTCGGTTTGAAAGAGTCAGGTGGATGGGAAATATTTCTGTTCTTCTGAGGGATGAATGGGATGGGTTAGTAATGTGTTTGGGACTGGATCGCCCTGTGCCGATACACAAGGTCATGATTCTCTGTGTGATTTTTGTTGGACTATTTTTGTACCCATTATGTGCCATTTGGGTGACTTGTAGAGACGGCACAAAGACCTCAGCATGCACATTTTCTGTGAACTGGCTTCCCTTCTCTTTTAGGCCCTGTAGTTTCTATCTCGAGTCGTTTTATCTATTTATGGCCTTTTTAATTTTTTGTAATGGCTTTTTCTGCCTTGTGAGGCCCAGACACATGACAGTTTGTTTCTCAGTTAACACTAAGCTCCATGACATGTTTTAGCTAATGACTTAAGGAATGGATGAGTAGAAAAAGGCCCTAGCATCCCCCCAGTTGTTTGTTTTTCTGCACTGGAATCTGGACTAGACTGAAAAACAATCAAATTGACAGGCCTCTTTATGGAAGGGATGTTTCTTGACCTAAAATGTTGTGAGTTGTGAGATTTTGCAGAATGTTAATGCCACTCAAGTCCCTATATCCTTATATTTTATGAAGAACAACAGTGTGGACATTCTTAGAAATGTCTCCTTTTGTGTTCCATGGAAGAAAATCATGTTAGGAATGACATTAGGGTGAGTAAATAATGGCAGGTTTCCCCCTCCCGCGAAATGTTCTAGAAGTAACAATGTAAAACTCAAAAGGGAACTGCTTTTATTTGGTTTCTTTGATAATGTGTTTTTATTTTGGGAATACCATGTCAACATGATCCAGTGTCATCTGTAATGGTTTGGGGATGATTTCCAACAGTATGCACAAGCTTTATTAATCTGCTGCTGTCAGGTGACACTGCCAGACTGTGTGACACGTGTGAAACTGTTCTTTAAATGATCACGGATCCAGTTTCCAATGAATTCTGGCATGTCTACTGTGGTGTGTGTTCCTGGTGTTCAGTACCTGGCACCGGTTTTGAAACTGAAGCACATATGTCACTGTGTCCGTGGGGGGGTGGGTGGTGTGTATTTTAAAAAGGGTTGTAATTATCGCCAGGAGTCAATACTGTTACACCTACAGATGGAAATTTGTGAGTGACATTTTGTAAAAGTATTAATAAATTTGGTCTGTGTACAGTGTTTGTACAGAATGTTCTTTTGTTTACAATTTACATTTATGCATCTGGCATGTGTTTTTATCCAAAACAGCTTACATTGCATTGAAGATGCATAATTTAGGAAACCCTTGTTAGTATGCATTTTACTAAATATGTTGAGTTTTTACTGTAACTCATTGATTAAAAAAATAACAATTATGGATTTTAATATAGAACCAAATCAGCATATTAGAATGATTTCTGAAGGATTATGTGACCCTGAAGACTGAGTAATAGCTGCTTGAAATTCAGCTTTGCCATTACAGAAATAAATTACATTGTAAAATATTAAAACAGAAAACATTATTTTAAATGGTAATGATATTTCAGAATATTACCGTTTTTGCTGAATGATTAATCAAATAAATGCAGCCTTGGTGAGCATAAGAGACGACTTTGAAAAACAATTAAAAAAAATCTCAGTTATTCCAAACTCTTGACCTGCAGTTTATGTGTACAAAAAAAAATTAAATCGTGTATAATCTTATATTATGTATTAGTCACAATACATGAGATAACTCAAATAACTGTTTGCTAAAAGCCAAAACAGACAAACTTTCCCAAATAAACACTTTGCTTTAGAAGTTGGCCTATATAACACCTCCAGAAAATAAATTTTCTTCTTGACATAAATTATTATGAACGTGTAAGGGATTTTTTTTTTTAAAACAACTAAAATACATATAAATGTTATGATATTTAACAGTTAAAGTTTTAAAGTTCAGTGCTGCATGGACTCCTCAGTGCTGACTGTCTTTCTCCCTTTTGGACACGTCATATCTGGAGCGCCATGCGGAACTGGTCTTGACACGCTTGAATGACATCTCGAAGACCAATCAGCGAAGGCCGTTCTCACCGAATCACGACGCTGAGCCAGTTAGCGCCCTCTCTACGTGGATGGGCGGGGCTTGATTCGCAGAGAGGGTCGTGTGTGAGAGTGTGGAAGGATTGGAGTGAGTGAACCGCCGATGAATAAAACTGGTAATTTTGCACATTTATAATTTCTAATCTCATTTATTGCAAGTATACGGATTCGCTGTCATTATATTTACTCTCGTGCATTAAATAACACATTTACGTATAATAAAAAAAAGCTTGGGAAGGTGTGATATTTGCTAGCAGCTAAGGAGCTAATCAAGACTGAAATAGTTTATTATCGCGAATACTTTATCAGAAGAACACAGAATATACGTGCATACTGATAATCTCTGAATTGATTTATCTGCTCGTACATGTGTGGTGAAGTATTAATGAGTATGGTTTTTATAGAGGAATTGTGCACAAACTGGCTCTTCCTGATTTTATAAAGAGTTGACCCCAATGCAGATGTATGCATTTCTGAAACTGCTTTACCCTCTACAATTCATATTTGAATCTTAATTGATTTGAAAAACCTCTTTAATCAGATAGATCAAAAATAAATTGTATGGTTGCATAATCATGTTTAGAAGTTTAAATCTGTCAAAATTAGCTTACTGCCTGTACATAGTTTGTTGTTAAAGAAGCCCTATCCTACACTTCTCTAACATTTGACTTTTTCCCGTAAAGCGTATGTATAGTTGTATTAACGTGCTGTTGTCTGTTTTGTCAGGTATCAAGAGTTAGTCCTGCCTCCTGTGTGTTAAGATGACCAAGCTGGGCTTCCTGCGTCTGTCCTATGAGAAACAGGACACCCTGCTGAAGCTGCTCATCTTGTCTATGGCAGCCGTCCTGTGTGAGTGGATAAACGCCCCTTCAACTCAGACTCCCTGTATGTCAGCTGTCCTCTAAACCTGTCTGTCTTGTCATTTTCCTCCAGCGTTCTCCACTAGACTGTTCTCTGTGCTTCGCTTCGAGAGTGTCATCCATGAGTTCGATCCGTAAGTATAGCTTTCGCGTCATTATTGCCGTGCACCAGCATCTGAACACCTGTTTAAACGAGTTTCCTGTTTGTTGTTGGCAGGTATTTCAATTACCGGACCACTCGCTTCTTGACAGAAGAGGGCTTTTACAAATTCCATAATTGGTTTGATGATCGGGCTTGGTATCCACTTGGGAGGATTATAGGAGGCACTATCTATCCTGGTACATCTTAATGACACTGATTTAAAAATTTATAGCAATATATGGCCTTACGCTATGTACAAAAGTTGGACCTTTTCATCTGATGGTTGATAAAACTGGCAGAGATCTATGGTCTATAAACCATATGTAAGGACTCTTTGACTAGCAACCTTATAGCAATAGGCTAAAACCACATTGTTTCTTTTTTCCTTACAGGGTTGATGATCACATCTGCGGCTCTGTATCATGTGCTACACTTCTTCCACATCACCATCGACATCCGCAATGTGTGTGTGTTCCTCGCCCCTCTCTTCTCCTCCTTCACTGCTATCGTCACCTACCACTTCACCAAAGAGCTCAAGGTGAGATGAACCTCAGCACTCGTCCATCACAAACACCTGCTCATTATTTGTCTTGCTAACTTTCCTAACTGAAGTAACACTGTATGTTGCAGGATGCAGGCGCAGGGCTTCTGGCTGCCGCCATGATCGCAGTCGTCCCTGGATACATCTCCCGTTCTGTGGCAGGCTCTTATGATAATGAAGGTATAATCTTGTCTCAGTAATATGTGTTCAGTTTCTCAAATTTATCAATATGGTAAGGGTTATTTAAATGGTTTTGATGCTTTTAAAAAGGCCTCGTTAGCAAATGTTTTAGAATTTCTGTCAAGTATCAAATTGAAATGTATACTCTACTGTTCAAAAGATTTTTTCTTTCTTTTGGTGAAATAAAATACTTTTAATTCAGCAAGGACACATTAAATTGCTCAAAAGTCAGTTTCAATTAAGCAAAGAAGTTTGTAAAAATGATCTGAACTTTTCTGTACAAAAATATACATTTTTAACATTGATAATAAGAACATTTCTTAAGTTATAAAATTGTAAAATAGTAATAATAACAATATTTTCATAATATTATTGTTTTTAGGTGAGTATAAAATAATTATTTCTTAAAAAAAATCATACTTGCCCAAAACTTTTGAATGGTAGTGTGGATAAATAATGTGTTTATAATATAGTTTGTTCCTATAATATGTTGTTGTGTTTTAAAATATACTGAAAAATTTAAATGATTAATATATATTTCAAATTTACATTGATTTTATATATGTATATATTTAATGTATATTACTTTTGTGTATGTGATGTAAAGGAATCGCCATTTTCTGCATGCTGTTGACGTACTACATGTGGATCAAAGCAGTGAAAACAGGCTCCATTTATTGGTCGTCCATGTGCGCGCTGGCATATTTTTACATGGTGAGCCACATTTGAGATACATTGTCACAGCAAATCGATAAATTATGTTATTTAAACACTCAATAACTTTGCGTGTTGGTGTCAGGTGTCCTCCTGGGGTGGTTACGTGTTTCTGATTAACCTCATTCCCCTGCACGTGTTGGTGTTGATGCTCACCGGCCGTTTCTCTCATCGCATCTATGTGGCGTACTGCACAGTCTACTGCCTCGGCACCGTCCTCTCCATGCAGATCTCTTTTGTTGGATTCCAGGTAAGGAGTTGTACATCAGTTACCAAATGTGAATTTCCAAACAGATGAAGAATCTCTCTCTTTCTTTCTGTTTTTGTAGCCCGTCCAGTCCTCTGAACACATGGCTGCATTCGGGGTGTTTGGACTGTGTCAGATTCATGCCTTTGTCGATTACCTCCGGAGCAAACTGAATACGCAGCAGTTTGAAGTGTTGTTCAAGAGTGTCATTTCGCTGGTCGGTATCATCCTGCTCTCTGTAGGCGGAGTGCTCATGCTGACAGGTAAGAGGAGACACTCCCATTCAAATATTTAAAAAACAATAAAATAAATATATCATTTTATATTTTATATATATTTTCAAATATTATAATGATATTTTTCTTTGTATTTATTTCTGGTCATTTAAATATAATTTTATATTATTTCTAAATAGTTTTTGTATTGGCATATATTAGGGAAAATCTCACCTTGGACTGGCCGTTTTTACTCTCTGCTGGATCCATCATACGCCAAGAACAACATCCCCATCATCGCCTCCGTGTCTGAGCACCAGCCCACCACCTGGTCCTCCTACTACTTTGACCTGCAGCTTCTGGTCTTCATGTTTCCAGGTACAGCACTTTAGCTCCTGCGGCTGCCTTTTGTCTTTAAGCCATTGGACCAGTTTTGTTATTGTTAACTAAAATGATGGAGTCTTTAAAATTAAAAAGCGCAAGTCATCATAGTTGTTTAGATTTCTGAAGTGTTGAAAGGAAACTAAAAATGTTTTTGTGTTCTCATTTGCCCTAATAGCAAAATAAAAACTTAACAATACATTCAAAAGAGAGAAAGATGTCAAATTTGCCATCACTCCCTCAGCTGCTGTGCTAGAAACACCGATGCAGCAGTGTTAACTAGTTTTATGTATTTTATGTTATAAATGTTCATAAAATTTGAAAATATAAAATGAAAATATTTTAAAAACTTTGCTAGATTTATGATGTTAATTGTGGAAACATGAAAAGTCTGTGAAAAGGGTCCATTAAATAAATAGTTTTTGTTACTTGAAATAAAGCAAATATACATTTTAGTTAAACTTAAATTAAAATTAGAACACATTGTCTACTAACTGAAATACAATCAGTTTACGTTGAAGTGCTAAAATGACTAAAACTGAAATAAAAATAAGTTAAAGCTTAAAAGAAAAACTTATTAAAATGACAAGCACATATCAAAATCACTAAAGCTTAATCTTAATGAAAATAAAAATAAAGCAGTGCATCATATGTATTAAATCTGTCATCACTTGTTTCTCCAGTTGGTCTTTATTACTGCTTCAACAACCTCTCCGATGCCACGATTTTCATCATCATGTATGGCGTCACCAGCATGTACTTCTCAGCTGTGATGGTAAAACACTTTTACTTTATATTACTCAATATTTGAGGTCAGCTTATTGGCAAGGAATCTCTGACCCTTGTTTTATCTGTTCTGCTCAGGTGCGTCTCATGTTAGTCCTGGCTCCCGTCATGTGCATCCTGTCTGGCATCGGCGTTTCTCAGGTCCTCACCACCTACATGAAGAACCTGGATGTTAGCAGACCAGACAAGAAGTCCAAAAAGCAGCAGGACTCCACTTACCCAATCAAAAATGAGGTACCATCAATGCTCTTCATGTTTCTTAGCTTTCCTTAAATCATTGGTTGACTGATGTTGGGCTCTGATTGGTCCGTAGGTGGCAAGTGGGATGATTCTGGTTATGGCGTTCTTCCTCATCACATACACCTTCCACTCCACCTGGGTGACCAGCGAGGCATACTCCTCCCCGTCCATCGTGCTCTCCGCCCGCGGTGGTGACGGCAGTCGCATCATCTTTGATGACTTCAGAGAGGCGTATTACTGGCTCAGACACAACACACCGGAGGTCAGTGAGATCATCACGCCGTTGACTCTCATGAACTTCCTGCTTCTTTTGATTCCAAGCATTTTTGCTCGTCTCACATTATTTTTTTGTGTGTACAGGATGCTAAAGTCATGTCGTGGTGGGATTATGGGTATCAAATAACAGCGATGGCCAATCGAACGATTCTGGTTGACAACAACACTTGGAATAACACTCACATCTCCAGAGTGGGTCAGGTGAGGATGTAGATTTATATAGTTTAAACTACAAAAATATAATTTTGCTGTTTACAGTTTTTATACTTCGGAGATTTCTAAAAATGTTTTTCTTCTTCGCAGGCTATGGCCTCCACTGAGGAGAAAGCCTATGAGATTATGCGAGAACTGGATGTTAGTTACGTCCTGGTGATCTTTGGTGGACTGACGGGATATTCATCTGATGGTATGGGCTTAGATGCATTTTGACCCACGGAAGCGACTTTGTGGTTCTTAATGTTTGAATTGTAGTATCTGGATTGGATGGAACCTAAATAACATGTAAAAATGAATACGTTTGCGTATTTGTTTTAGACATTAATAAGTTCCTGTGGATGGTCCGTATCGGGGGCAGCACGGACACAGGGAGGCACATAAAGGAACACGACTACTACACACCCACCGGAGAGTTCCGTGTGGACCGCGAGGGGTCCCCCGTCCTGCTCAACTGCCTCATGTACAAGATGTGCTACTATCGCTTCGGCCAGGTTTACACTGAAGCCAGTACGTATCTCCTGTGTTTTGTCTGCCTTTTTTTTTTTTTTTTACTATTTACCATACTTAGATGTTTCTCCAATTAATGGAGTTACTCCCACTTTGATAAAATTATGATAAAATGCATTATGAAGAAGAATTGGACATGTTCTGCAGGTGCTTTAGAGCTAACATTAGCGTCATGCTACATAAGACAATTTATGAGATTAATAGTACACTTTTACTCAGAACTCACTTTAAACCCCCATCGAGTGTTTGTTATAACTTCTCTCTCTCTCTCTCACTCTCACTCTCTCACACACACACAATCCCTGCGTCCCAATGTGCATACTATATACCCTATCTGCCCTAAATAGTATTGAAAATTACTAATATCTCACAGAATTTAGGATGGATAATGTGCACATTGGGACACAGGCAATGATTACCTTCCGCACTGCGATGACGGCAAGAAGTTGGGGTCAAACCTTACCAAACGATTAATTTGCATAAAAAAAAATTAACATGTTAAAATTTTTAGATTAATCGCATGCGTTAACGTTGACAGCCCTAATATATATTGTTATTTCTTTAGTAAATTAGTCTTTAACTTATTTTTAACAGTTTTAGTTATGACACCAAATAATTAGTAATTTAATTATTTTAATAAATATTTATTATTATTTTATTGAATATTATTTTAGCTATTTTGTTATTTTAGTATTATTTATATGCTGTTGAAGAATTTATTAATATTTTGAAATGGCTTGTATTTTTATATTTTCAGTTTTCATTTTAAATTTAGTTTTGGCTTTTTTTTATTTTGGTCATTATTTTTTTTATTGATTTATTTTTTTTAAGTTAGCCTTTAAAAATATTTTAGTAAATTTAGTACTTCAACTTCTTTTCAGTTAGTTTCCAAGGCAAGCATTCTGATTTTCTTTGTTGTTGCTATTAATCTAAAATTTAGATTTGTATTAATTGCAGCTATTTCAATGAATGAAAACAGAAGTTTTAATAGTTTAGTTAACAACAACAACACTATGAATTTGTATTATTTTATTGAATATTATTTTGCTATTTAATGTTATTTTATTGAATATTTTATTTTTATTATTTTCATAAATAACTGACATTATGGAAGTTAAATGAGTTGCAAATGCTGTTTCATGCAATAGGGTCTGGCTGCAGACTTGCACTCTCAGTACTTGCACTTCTGCGAGTGACGTCACTTGCAGTCTTTTTTGTTTTTTATTTTGTTCTATTTATTGATTATTTTTTGTTTGAATCTCTCAACATTTTACAACAGTAGCCAGGTGGTGAAGACAAGAAAAAAGAAACTAACTTACAATGTCACTTGCAATCGCGACGTCACTTGCATTCGACACGAATCGTGCGCGTTGCCAATGGAGACGAGACGCTGTGGAGCTTAAACGATTAAAACTAATTTAGTACAATAACGAACAGGCTCCTGCAAGTCATCTGTAGGAGAAAAAGACAAGACCCGCAAATTAGTTTTAATCGTTTAAACTCCACAGCGTCTCGTCTCCATTGGCAACGCGTACGAATCTTGTTGAATGCAAGTGACGTCGCAGGCAGCAGAAAGTGCAAGCAGCGATTGCAAGTGACATTGTAAGTTAGTTTCTTTTTTCTTGTCTTCACCACCTGGCTACTGTTGTAAAATGTTGAGCGATTCAAACTAAAAATAATCAATAGAACAAAATAAAAAAGACTGCAAGTGACATCACTCGCAGAAGTGCAAGTACTGAGAGTGCAAGTGCAAGTCTGCAGCCAGACCCTTCTTGCTTCATGTTAAGTTTTAGTTCAGGGTTTGAACAAAAAAAGTCTAAGAAGTTAGTGATGACTAGATTTAAACTCTATATTTACTTTTCTTTTGCAGAGCGTCCTCCTGGTTATGACAGAGTTCGTAACGCTGAGATTGGCAACAAGGACTTTGAGCTGGATGTGCTGGAGGAAGCGTATACTACAGAGCACTGGCTCGTCAGGATATACAAGGTACATCTGAACTCACCTGTGCATCTTTAACCGTTACTGTCCCTCTAAACCATCTGAACTTCCACTGATGATCTCCTGCTTTACCTCCACAGGTCAAAGACCTTGACAACCGTGGCCTCTCAAGAACGTAAAACCCAGAACTCAAAATCCCACCCCCTTCTCCGGAACATACAGCACTGAACGTCTGCGGCCCCCATACCATATCTGAGGAGAAAGCGTGAAGATTTTTATACTTTTGTTGTAATTGCTGAAAGAGATTTTCTTTTCGTATCTTTTTTTCTTGGTTTGTTTTTTTAAATTTGATTGTCAAATGTGATGTTTACTGGGGGCAGAAGGTGTCAGATTATCACCTGAAAAGGTGAGAAAAATGTTCATAAGTCATTTCTGCAATCGACTGGCCAGATAACTGTTTGATTTGTCTTTCAATGGGTGAATAAAGGAGTGACTGGGATTCAATTGATCTGTCTTTCTTTTTAACCATTAAAATCACATGCACTCCAGACAAGACCCACTAAAATATAGACCTTGGATCAACACTTGTTAGTCCAAAAACCAAGCTGCCCATTTGAATTGAAAAAAAAATGTGTTCTTGTCACTCAGAAGTGTCAACTGACGATCAAAATGTATATGTCGTAGATTTCTCCTATTTAGATGTTTTATGTTTTTTCGTTCATGATTGAAATTCATCTTGCGCTGAATTTCGTCCAGTTTATGTAACAGCTGGGCAAAATGAAAAAAAAACAAGTGAAAGTTAGAGAAGGGTATAACTGCAGCCTGGAGATCTCCAAATGGGGGTGGGAGACTGGGAGCTCCAAAATAGGGCGTGGCTTCCTCCCATTGACAGACAGACACATGACACGCATGCGCAATTTATCTCCCAAACAACTTCAGCCCCACAGCTGATTCTACAGATTTTATTGGTTGTGTCAATCACAGTGTTACTTTAATTTCCAACACTATGCTGCAAATAAAATGCTAACCCCTAAACCTACCCCACACCTGACCCTAACCTTAACCAGTGAAACTGGCACTGAAAAGAAAGTTGCATAAAACATCACTGGCCACGAGCTTTGGGCTCTGCTCTCACCGAGAATATTGATTTATATAGCATATTTTATTTTAGGTAAACTAGAAACAATGTTTAATTTATAAAGTGTTATTTTGAGATGTAAATCAATAACAATTGGCTGAACCCAGAGCTAATGGTGAAAGTCTTTGCGCGAAGAGACCCCGCTCCTATTTTGGAGGTTCTGCCCACTTTTGGAATTCACGCCCCATTTTGGAGATCTCCGGTCTGCAGTTATACCCATAGACATAATAAATACCTATAATAGTATTTTATATGTCCTATGGTTATACCTACTTGGAGAGTTAGTAAATTTGTGCTTACATGCCCCCTACTGGACACTAATGAAACTACAGCTGTGGGCTGGTCCTGGTGTGGCGTCATTGTGAGCATGCGCACTGGGTCAAATGAGTGTACGCTCCACAGTGAGCGGCGTGTCAGTGATTAGAGTGTCTTCTTCTGCATACATGACCGTCTGCCGACAATAGCAATGTGGCGCAAGCTGTTCACCTCCGTCCCTGCTTTCAGAGCCCTGAAAGCGCCCTGTCGGAGCTTTAAAAGCAGCAGCAGGGGAGCTGAAAAGGACTTTTTTAAAGGTAACATGATTCACTTAATATACATTAGGCATTCGTACGTTTATGTTAATATGCGAGTCGATAACCATCCAGTGTAAACTGTAAGCAGAGACAAAGTCATGCGTGCCTTCCCTAAATTGTCGCATTTCGAATCCTACTATGACAGAAAGGTGAACTCATTAATATTCATTTGGTCTTGCTGACTTCGATTTGTAAACTTCGAGTGACGTAATCTAATTAATATTCATGAGCCAAGCATGTCTCGCAGTAGCTGTTCGTTCATTCGCTAACTGCGTAACGCCCGCTTGTTTTTTTTAGCAAATCAGTGAGCTCTACAGGTCGAACTTAGCAATGCGTAATTAATATTCATGAGCGTTGCTCTTGCTATAGTAGGATTTGTAAATTCGCATCCTGCATAACAAATATTATGTATATAATAGTAATTCAGTCCAGCGAAATATATTTGTAGTGTTTATAGTTACAGTAGACGAATACAAATGATAATTTGTAATTTGTATTCTCTTTTTATTACATTTAATTCCTGAGTAATTCTAGTCAGTTTCTTTTTTTGTTTTTTTTTTTGCTTTTGGATATATAATAGTATAATTGCCAAACGAACTATGTTTTTTCTTCGAGTATTTATATGTATAAATGAGAAATTTACTACAAACCAGCATTACATTGATAATAAAACTCTATCTAACAAAATTACAAACACAATATGGTTTCAAGAAAATGTAGGTACTGATGAAACTGGCTTCTGCCGATAAAACATACCCTCATCTGTCTCATATGTAACTCATTGCAGATCTGGATGCTCAGCTGCGGGCGTTTCGGGACAAAGCGGCCGCAGCGATGCCCGGCAGTGACTGGACCCCGATAGAGTTGACCCCTGGCCTGCCCCCGGAGAGGGCTGATGTGGTGATTGTAGGAGGGGGAGTCATAGGATGGTCCGTCGCATACTGGCTAAAGATGAAGGCGCGAGTGAGGGAAGGTCTGAGAGTGCTGGTGGTGGAGAAAGACCCTACTGTGAGTTTATTCAAGGGCACTTGGGAGCGTGTCTCAAAAACTAGTGAACAACTATTTGATGCTTCAAAGGTGATGTCTATGTAGACGGCTCAATAAATTTTAAAACACAATGTCTGCTATATACTGTGGAAAGCTAATAATCATGTATTAATAAATTTTTTTTTTTTTAAAGTTCACTCACAAAAAAGAAAAACTTCTTACCATGTCGTTCCACTCCCACCAGACATCATATCAATGTCTCTGGGAAAATATTAAATTTAGTAAAATAAAATTACAAGTGGATGTCTGAATAAATTAATTCAATTTGAAAGATTGTGTAAAAAAGCAAAATGACCCTAGTATAATAATGTTATCATCATTATGGTAACACAATCCTCCGTTACTTCAGAAAATGCACAGAAATCATTGATTTAAACATATCCAGGAACATTTATTTGATTGTCCCCTTTTTCTCTGCATCATAATTTTTTTATACAATGAAAACAAATTAGATTGAATTCAAATGAGACTGAATTGAAACGAGTCTGTCTGACCCTTCTCCAAGGAGAGAAAAATCCTGTTTCCTTGTGAACTATCCCATCCGATCAACAAAAAACTTGTTCCTTACTCTCTTACCCTTTTCTCACATTTTTAAAATTTAACAAGACTTCTCCTTTTGTGTTCCATGAAAGATAGCCATACAGGTTTCAGAAGACTTGAGGCGGAGTAAATGATATTGTTCTTTGGTTAACTATCCATTTAATGGTTAATATATTAAAATCATAACACCAAATAAAGCATTGTCCAAATATATAATAATCTAATTAATAATTAAATTATTTAATTTTATGTGATGCATGAATGACTGGAAAACACTGACTTTTTTTGCGTTTTGTAAGGTACAAAGGTAATTATAAAACATTTTTATGTTCCTCTTTCTACAGTATTCCCAGGCGTCGACTGTGCTGTCATGTGGTGGAATTCGCCAGCAGTTCTCCTTGAAAGAAAACATTCAGCTGTCACTGTTTTCAGCTCATTTCATGAAGAACATTAATGTAAAATCTTCTATATTGCACTATTAAAGGGGTCATCGGATGCCCATTTTACACAAGTTGATATGATTCTTTAGGGTCTTAATGAAAGGTCTTTAACATACTGTGGTTACAATTTTTCAATGGTAGTGTAAAAGACACCTTCTTTACCCTGTCAAAATCAGCTCTGTCTTCAGCACACTGTTCTAGTCCTTGTTTCTTTAAATCCTAGTGAGCTCTGCTGACTCTGTCCCTCTCTTCCGTGGAGTGACGAGCAGACCATAGATATGTGTAGATTCCCTATTCGACTGCTTCAGATACGTTGACGCATCAGCCATCTAGCATTCACCATAATAATCAATGAATATTCAAAGATATACAAGTGTATAACCTGCTGTTGTAGACGCACACAGTCAATGCGCTCAAAGATTCGCAGACTGTTCCAAAAATGGCAGATGGCTTATGTATTGCGGCCCATAGAAACAGTCGATAATGAGGCATCTAGGTATATATTTCTATGGAGCATACTAAACTTCAGCCGCAAAACTGGCTAACTAGCACATTAGATTCATAAAAACCCTTATACTCACTTCTTCTGTAGATGAAGCTGGATCACTAATGATTCAGCAAACATAGACGCATTTATGTAGATCGGGGATCGGCGCATTCCCTTCAAAATGAAAGTAACGTTAATCCTCTGTGTCTTCAGCGGCTCAGATGTCGAGAGTAAATGATGACTATTCATTATTACATCCAACAACTAAACACCTCAATCACTTAATCGGAGACATCTTGTCTTCCGTTGCATCAGAGGCAGACAGCTCTCAGCTCACTCAGGGCGGGTCTACGGTAAAACGGCCTTGTCAATCAACTCTTGTGGGAGGGGCCTGTACAGAACAACGTCATTCAGACAGGAATCTCAGAACAGCCTGATTTGAGAGAGGGGATTTTAAAATAGAGATGAAAAAAACACTGGGTGGATTTCTATCATTATAGGAACACACATTTTTGTTCAAACAACTTGAAAAGTGAATTTTGCATCCGATGACCCCGTTAAAAGCTTTCTGAAATATTGTTCCCATTACAAATGCACTGCAACATACATAAATTGTGATGTGAAGTCTAAATATCAGCTAATTTCTATAGACTTGAAATATTTTGTTGCAAATCTTTCTAAATGTTCTTCACCCGGATCAGTTAGGCTGGTCTAGAGTTTTCGAACACTAATAAATGATTGTAAATTTGTATTTCTGTTGTGTTTTAATGCTACAGAATCATCTGAGGGTTGTAAATGAAGACCCTGTTGATCTGCAGTTTAATCATTCCGGATATCTCTTCCTGGCCAGTGAAAAATCAGCTCATATTATGGAGGAAAACTACAGAACTCAAAGGTAACAGGAAAAGTTGGATTACGAGACACAGATTATATACCAATTTCTTTCAACTATATGAGGTGTTTTTATTATCTTTGTGTTACCCCAGCCTTTCATATTAGCTGACAAACAGCTTCGCAATACAAAGTTAAAGATTAATAAAACATGTTTTTGATTTTATTTGTAGATACGTGGGTGCGAAGGTCGCCCTCCTCTCACCATCCCAGCTGAAGGAGCGATTCCCCTGGATGAACACGGAGGGGGTCGCTCTGGCTTCTCTTGGTTGGTGACAGTTTTCACAGTCTTTGATACATCTCACATCCAAACTTCATTACTGAGTGACATATTTATTCCTCACTAAGGACTAGAGAACGAGGGCTGGTTTGACCCCTGGTCTCTCCTGAATGCTCTCAGGCGTAAGGCCATGTCTATGGGAGTCTATCAGTGCTTTGGAGAGGTCACAGGTCAGGATTCACAACTACAATATGTTGAAAGTTTGATCAAAATTATCACCAAATTAGTGCATGTTTTCCTACATTTGGTACTTTTCGTTGCATTCGTACTTTCAGAACAGAACTCAAGTTGATTCTCTTGAATTTTTAGGATTTAAATGTGCTGCAAATTTGGCAGAGACCACAGACGGAGAGGTTCTTAATGTCCATAGGATAAAATATGTTAATGTAAGTTCATATGCCTTCTCGAAACATCTCAGAAACTTGTTTGCGTTATTTATAGGGTGACTATATGGCCCATTTTTACGGGACGCACCCTTGCCAGGATTTCTATATTGCCTAAAATATCCAGGTTTTGGCTGTTTGCACTGTGCAGATCAATCGTTGTATGACATTATTTCAGGAGAGCTATAGAGAGCAGAGCAGATGGCTCCTTATGCTTGGTGTCATACAATGATCGGTGCGCAGCTTCAAGTCGAACGAACAAACAAACACTTGCGCGTATTTGCATCTCTTTGATCGTTCACCTTCTCACGCGTCACGATTGGTCTATTATATACAACACCTGCATGTTATTGGTCAAACTACTTTGGATGTTTTAGGCAGTATAAAAATCCTGGCCAGGATGTGTCCCATGTAAATGACACATATGACCACCCTGCTTATTTAGGCACTTCAAAGTTCAAATGCACTAGTAGCATAACCGATAGATGTGGTGTGGTTTTAGGTGCGGATGCCCAACAGTCTGGAGTATCAGCCCGTGGAGTGTGCCGTTGTGGTAAATGCAGCAGGTGCGAACTCAGGAAAGATCGCCTCCATGCTAGGCATCGGATTAGGTCCAAAAGAATCTGTGTCTGGTGTTCCGCTACCTGTGGAGCCCAGAAAAAGGTTAAGACTCATGATCATTCACATTTTGTGCTTTTGCATAGTAAACAGTGGTTACACTGTAATTTAATGGTTACTTTTCTACTTGGATAAATAAGAAGTGCCAAATATTCTAAAATTATATTATATATTCTTATATTATATTAATATTTAATTATAATATCATTAATAATTTATTACATTTTATGATATCAACATAATTTATAATAATGTCTTATTACACAATATTTTTACACAATTAGTATTCAATTAAAAAAATTATATTTCATGACAATGTAAATATTTTTATAGCATATTTTTATATTAATTATATTATAAAATAGGATTAATAATTAAATATCATTATTATTCAATAAAAGATTAATTTCATTTTAATTTAAATTAATGAGCAGTGACACATATACTAAAATAACTGTTGCATTTAGTTTTAGATATTATATTAAGTATCATTAATATATTAATTAAATATTAAGAGTATCCATCCATCCATAATTCAAACTGCTTATCCACTGTAGGCTTGTGGGAATGCTGGAGCCTATTATTAAATATTGTTAATACATGATTAAATATCATTAGTATTTCATGTAAAATTTAATATTTATTTTTTAATTTTAAAAATTAAATTTTGTATAATTCTAGAATTGTGGAGTCTATTTAGCTACATCATCCCTATCTCCTCCAGGTTTGTTTATGTGGTACATTGTCCTGAAGGACCAGGGTTGGATACTCCATTTCTGATTGACTATACAGGGGTTTACTGTAGACGAGAGGGACTGGGAGGAAATTACATCACGGGAATGTCGCCAGAGGAGGTAGAGACACGGTTTGAGTCAATCTCTGACATATTAGCTTTATTATCTGCATGAATTTATGCATTTGTTCATGCATTCATTCATCATTATTTCTACCTCATGCAGACAGAAGAACCAGATATCAGTAACCTTGATGTGGACCATGAGTTCTTTCAAGAGAGGGTCTGGCATCGTCTGGCCCACCGTATTCCTGCATTCGAGCAACTGAAGGTGAACTTTATCTACTGCATGAAGGGGAATTTTCTTGAGCTTTCTTTTAAAGTAATGGGACTAATTGAACAGTTTCTGATGACTGTTGGAGGGTAAAGTGTATCATGTGGGTTTGTTTGTGTCTACTAGATATTCTACCACTCAGTTTTTCCAAACGAACAACTTTGCTCTAATGGTCCATCTTTGTCAGGTTTCAAGCGCGTGGGCTGGGTTTTACGACTACAACACCTTTGATCAGAACGGCATTATTGGACTGCACCCTCTTGTGCCCAACATGTACTTTGCCACGGGCTTCAGCGGTCATGGTCTGCAGCAGTCTCCTGCGGTCGGACTCGCCGTGGCTGAGCTTATTCTGGACGGAGGCTATAAAACCATCGACCTTAGCGCTTTTGACCTTAAACGGATCCTCCTGCAGGAGCCCATACTGGAGAGTAACATTGTGTGAGGAGCACAAAAATATACAGGGACACATACACAGTATGTGTCCTCGAATTGAGCCACTGGACATGAACTTTGCTTTGACATCACAGTTCAGACAGAACTCTCACTGGAACAATGGAACCGAATTTTCAGGAGGATGAGCTCAGTTTGGAAACAAAACATACTCAGATTATTAAGACTATTCAGTGCTGCTGGATTCAACAAAACATACTGTACATGAAATGTACGGTACAGATCAGGAAATCAGATGGACATTTTGTTCCAAACTGATCATGATATATATACTATTTTTTAGTTTATTATTTTTAAAGTGCTTTTCTAGATGGTCATATTCAGACCAAAATTCAAAAATAATTAAAAAATATTCATAAACTTTAAAAGTTTGTTCCCAAATCAGACATCATGGACTGAATTTTATAAATCTGTACATCTTTAAATGTGTGTTAACATGGATATGAATACACATGCATATTGTGGAAGACAGAAATGAGCTGTTTTATTATTATTTACAGTATTTTTGTATTTTCTCCAAGTTAATTTCTGAATTAATTTCTTAAAAAAAAAACCCTTAGTGATCCCAAACTTTTACACACACACACACACACACACACAATTTATATAATGATCTATAATTAAAGCTAAGTAGAAAACAGCAAATTTTCATACATCCAAAATGCTGCTGCGATTTGAAAGTGCTCTATTCAGCCTTTGGCCTTTAAAATGAACAGGTTACTTTACTGCAAAACCATGAAAGCTAAACAATCCCAGCTAACCACTATTACAAGAATGTACTGTATTTTAAACATGTATCAATGTTATAAATAAGTCTAAAAAAACATAATTAACCCATAGTGGAACGAAATAGTTTGGATGAGAGAGAACAACTTTATCTCTTTGCCTTCTTCTCAAACATATCCAGGATAGATGTCGCTTTGCGTTTTACACCTGGAGAGAGAAAACAAGAATCAATAGTCCGTTTGAGTCGAGAATTTCATAAGAAAATATATTTTTGTATATATGAATAATATTTTTAGGTCTAAATGATGACCTTTGGTGATGGTTTTGCCATCTTTGTCCTCTGAAGAGCGCTTTGCATATGCTGCTTTCATTCTCTGAATATTCTTTTTATGGACAACCTCATGGTCCACAATAGGACGAGGGTAATCTTTTCCCACAATGCACCCTGCTCTCTCCTGAATGCTCCGAGGAGCTTTCCAGGGCTCGTATATGTACTCGACAGGGAATTTCTTCAGCATTGGAAGGTATTTCCTGGAGGACAAGCAGAGTAAGCATTTTGTAAGTCCTTCTATCACAAAGACTTTCATATTAACAGAATAAAAAAATTATAATAATAACTTAATGAAATCCCCGTATTTTGTCGGTTTTCTTTCCAAAGGCGATAGGAGAGTACACTCTGAAGTACTGCTGAAAGAACGCACTGGCTGAGAGCCGCTGCCAGTTTCCTGCGTTTAGCGACCAATCAGCATCCAGCAGCAGCTCCTCAAACACCTTCAGACACACCAGCTCAATGATTATATCTATAAACTAGCTGTAGTATAGCATGTAAATGGGCAAAACGCAAACATTTTGGCCCTCCTCCCAGCTTATCCACAAGTCTCCTCGGGTCAGGAAACAGGCGACCGCATGCCGGCCCAGATGATGGATCCAGCCCTCCTGACGTAATTGGGTCATGATGGCATCAATGAACGGAAATCCGGTCCGAGCCTGAATTCACACATGCCCATCTTCTGTATTATTGTGATTTTAATATATTCAAAAAACACAAAAAAAAACTCACTTTACCTCTCTCCATGCAGCCAGGTACTCGGGATTGTTGTCCCAGTCCACTTTCACACAGTGAGGGTTGCCCTCCATTTTGTTGAAGTTTGGGATCCCACAGGCAGTGGAGTAGAAGAACTCTCTCTACAGCAGCTGGCCATGCAGGTAGACCGGAGGTTCAGAGTGCTTCTTCTGCAAAAAGACAACACCGCTGTCAGCCACACCAGGATCTTACACTGTTAAACAGCTGCTTGTCGCTCAAGTAATGAGTACCCCTCTATACACGTCTGTGAGCCTCCACCAGAAGGTGCGTGCAGACAAGCAGCCGAATCGGACGTAGGGGCTCAGGACGGTGGTGCTGGGGATAATGGAGTTGGGGGGAAGTCTGCGATTTCTCAAACTTGCACACCCAGGCCTGCAAAAAGATAAAATCAGTATTTTCTTGTAAATAATAACGTTTATATTGTCATTTATTTACCAAATTAATATTTAAGCTACTTATGCTTAATCATGCAATTTATGGATAAATATATAAAAGATTCAGCATGTATTGGAGGTGTATTTATTGCATCCATAGTAATGCATTTCATGCTGTATTAAGATCACCACAAATGTCCAAAGCAAACATAAAAAACATGTTAGGCTTTATTTAGTTTTTATATTTAAAAAAATGTATGTACTGTTCTCTGCATGTGCTCATCCAGTCTGCGCAGAGCTTCCTGTTCACCCCCCGGGAACAGATCTGGTCCTACAGATGATGTGTCCAAACCAAGATCTTCAAGAGTTGGAATCCCAAACTCCTCTTCATGGTCCTCAGAAAATGGAGTGGACACACCTTCCAAAGAAAGAGGCATTGCAATCTCATCTCATTTAGCATGATGTCCACAAAGATGTCTTGATACCTTTCATGTCCTCTTTGGTTGGAGCAGGAACAGGTTTTTTAGGAGGACCGATGACCTTCACCACATTCTGGAAGCGAACGTATGTCATGGGAGGCTTGTCGTTGTTCTCTTCGATAATCCTGTTTGAAAATGCAGGTGAGTATTTTTTGTGTATATCTTTATCAAAATATGATTTGCTAATTACCTGTCAATGTTGTAGAGAGTGTGAGAAATCTTTGGAATAACTTCCACACCATACTCCTTGGCCAACTTCATGACTTCATGACTGTACGGCTCCGTATCAACCTCGAAAGTCAACCGAGTGATCTTCCATTTCTCAAAGAGCTTCGGAAGGACCTCTGTGGGCGGCCCACTGACAACAAACAGCCTAGAGGTACAAGAAACAAAAAATTACATAAAACATGTTGCATAAAAAAAAAAACATATCTGTCCACATTTGACTCCAAGTACCCTCAGCTCAAACCTCCACCTGATCTTCAATTCCCATCCCTACCTGGAGTTGAGTTTCTTCAGACTGGAGTCCAGGTCTCTGAGAGCTTCTATCAGAAATCTCCATCGATTAATGCCTATGCAAGTGTTGCTGGAGTACCAGGGGTCCAGCAGGAACAGGGGGTAGATGTGTCTACAGTCTTTCAGGGCAGCGATCAGAGCAGGATTATCATGCAAACGCAGACCCTTGCGGAACCAGTGAATGGAGTTATGGCTCATGGTCATTTTTGGGATGAACAGACCTCCGCACAGATACACGGATAAAAATGGCACTGGAAAAATTAGTATAAATAGTACTTTAACACACATTCTTCCAACAACACAAATGTGTTTTTGCTGGCAGTTGTTTTTGTATGTTGGTGCCAAAACTGACTTAAATAAAAACCATTTCCACAGTAATAATATAAATAATTTTGTACTTTTTTGCTTGATATTTTGTAACATTTTTCTTTTCGCTGTTTTTTTAGTGTTTAAACTTAACTTTGTATAAACATTTACATTTATTCATTTAGCTGACGCTTTTATCCAAAGCGACTTACAATTGCTATATACGTCAGAGGTCGCACGCCTCTGGAGCAACTAGGGGCTAAGTGTCTTGCTCAGGGACACATTGGTGTCTCACAGTGGATTCGAACCCGGGTCTCTCACACCAAAGGCATGTGTCTTATCCACTGCGCCATCATGGTCTGTTTTGATTATAAAAATCCTAGCAAAGGATTTTCTAGAATTTTCACAAAATCATCGCACTTGTTTTTCAATTTATTAGCAAAATAATCACTTAAAAGGTTATTTAAATTTTCATCTGTACATTAATATAGTTAGGATTAATGGTAATTTATGAACTGAATATTCAGTACTGCAACATAAGTCTTATTAGAAATAAAAAATGTAGTTTTAAAAGTGTAGTGATGCATTAAAATGAACTTAATGAGTCTAATGTACAGTACAATGAGCTTGTGTATATGTATGTGACAAATAAAATTTGAATTTGAATTTGTTGTTAATTCTGTTCGTACCTCTGGTTACGCTTAAACTAGTCTCTGCAATCAAATACACACATTCTGAGATAATAGTGCAATGTAACTAAATACTCTATGGGTATTTTAATAATTTAAATAATTATCAGTATTTACGGGTTTCCAGATTACGTGAGTTCGGTCTTGCGTTTTGTAACACTTTCCACAACGTTACAAAAGATGAGCCATTCAGCAGCACGTGTCTCACAAGCTCAGCCAATCAGTGACTGTTTACATGCTACAAGCTAACCAATCAGGATGCAGTCGGTAAGACATGCGCACGGGTTTATTTTTCCCATGTGTTTAGCTCGGTGCATCCTCATTGGTCTATTCAGCGGGCTGAATCATGGCGGAAAGCGAGAACGGGGCAGCTGCAAAAAGACTGAAAACCGATGCGGAGAATGATTGCGGAGACGCTGGAGAGCCGTCATCCGACAGCCTGCTCTCGGACTTCGAAATCAGCCGAATTCTGCGCGACGGTTCGCGGGAGAAGATCATCTTCATCCATGGGAAGGTACGTGTGCGGGAGGGAGAGCAGAAATCACTCTGGGACCATCAGAAATTACAATCCGCCAACCTTTAGGTCACTAATTTATGGTAATTATTATTATTTTTTTCATTTCTAGAACGTAAATCAATAGGGACTTCTATATGTTCTGTTTACGTTTCATTAGATACTGGCATTTAAATGAATGAGCTCTGACTCAATAGATAGCAGTACTTTGTGTCTAGTTCTTATTCATTACATTTTAGGACCTATTCCTCTGTTACTACTAGTCCAGTAGTGCCAATAACTGTAGCATTATTACTGATAACAAACTGTGGCCGAAATATCTAAAACCGTTGTTACTGTGTAAGCTATTAACGTTACAGTTTTTCCTTTTTTTTTTTTTTTTTACCGTCTATGAGTTTTACGTTTTACCAG
The DNA here is from genome assembly GCF_936440315.1 of Barbus barbus. NCBI lineage: Eukaryota > Metazoa > Chordata > Actinopteri > Cypriniformes > Cyprinidae > Barbus > Barbus barbus. Next base: position 17,949,822 of record NC_136725.1, read on the forward strand.
TAACTGTACTGGGTAGTAGTTACTAGTATCCTCTCCAGTTTTTATAGTACTTATTTGTTAAATGCTATAATGTGTCTTTTGTTATACAAACTAAGCCAATTGCTTATAGTAGTAACATATTTTGATGTTTTATAGCTTTATAGGTCCCACTAGTTAAGGTTAGTAAATGTATTAACAAACTTTGCCTAACAATGAACAATGCGTTAGCAGTTTTTATCTTTGTTAACGTCAGTTAGTAAAAATAAAACCATTCATTGTTAGTTCATGTCATAAGGGTCAGTTTTTTTTTTTTGTTTTTTTTAATTGAGATTTATACATCAACTGAAAGCTAAATAAATTTTCATTGATGTATGGTTTGTTAGGACAATATTTGGCTGAGACACAACTATTTGAAAATCTGGAATCTGAGGGTGCAATAAAATCAAAATATTCAGAAAATCGCCTTTGAAGTTGTCCAAATTAAGTTCTTAGCAATGCATATTACTAATCAAAAATTAAGCTTTATATATTTATGGTAGGATGTTTACAAAATATCTTCATGGAACATGATCTTTACTTAATATCCTAATGGATTTTGACCCATACAGTGTATTGTTGGCTATTGCTACAACTATATGACTGGTTTTGTGGTCCACATTCACATATGGAACCATATTCTAAAGCGTTATCAATTTTACTGCTAGTAAGATTACCTACTGGTAATTACAAGTCAGCAGTATTATCTTTAAAAAATATACTAGTTTATAGGAATAAATGTTACAGTGACCTGCAAACGCTGGGTTGTGTTTCCCTAGGTGAAGGATCAAGATGCTGTTGTGATCCTGGAGAAAACGCCCATCAGACAGGACACACTGTCTGAGTTACTGAAGAGCAGTCCGCTCAAGCTGGAGATGAAGAATGACGTGTACAGCACATACCAGCTGCAGGCTCCTGCACACCTGAACGGTAGGATCATAACACAACAACAGGTTTTCACCAGCTTCTCTCTGTCTATCCCATTTGATAACATGTACAGGAAGAGTGGCTTGCTTGTACTACCATGCTGTATATGGTTTAATATGGTAAGCGTTTAGTATTCTGATACAGCATGGTACCACCTTTTGATACCATCACTGTACAATTTGTTTTATATTTATACCGTTCAAAAGTTTGGAGTTGATATGGTTTTTTAAATAAGTATCTTAAGGTAACCTAGACTGCATTTATTTGATTTAAAAATACAGTAAAAAACATAAATTTTGTATCCTGTGATGTCAAAGCTGAATTTTCAGCATCACCTCTGCAGTCACATGATGCTTCAGAAATCATTCTAATATGCTGATTTGCTGCTCAAGAAACATTTTGTAGTATTATTAATGTTGAAAACAGTGATGCCTTACATATTTTAATATACAACCGTTGTACTTTTTTATCGAAAATTCAAAAGAACGGCATTTATTTCAAATATTAATTGATTTCCATTTGCCATTTAATATATGTTGCTATTTGGATTTTTTTTATAGGTGATTATTCATTAAAGAACTTTCCTGTTTCTTGCTATGATTTTAAAGATTTTTCAAAGAATTCTAGGTTTAAATGTTTATAACATTTTTAATTTGCCAGAAACGTCTCCTATATGTTTTTTAAAAGTGTGAAAATATACTTGGAACTTTTTCCTATGAATTTGCATCACAATTACACAATTTCTTGTTTTTGTAATAAAGAATCTCTGTCCCCAATAGTGCTGTCATTACTTTGACAGCAGGTTTCTTCAAAAAAACTTGCACGACTGCTTATTGAAAGTCCAAAGCTTGTTCAGATCCATCACATGCAACATACAAAATCTACACCATCACACATCAAACCAAAAATAAAAAAGCAAAATTGTTCATAACAGAAATCAAAACGACAGTGGTGTGCCCTGCGACAGAGAAGCATGTTAAGAAGTATTTGCATCAGGAGGTTTTTCTGATTGAAGAATCAGGAGAGGATTATCGTAACCTCACCCTACCGTACATCAGCACCCAGGGCTTCAGTGTGCAGGTGAGCCTTCATTCCAGTGTTGTTCCTGTCCCATGTGTCTCCTTCCTGTATGAGGTATATAACTGAACTGCCCATGATTCATTTGGTTTCAGTGGGTGTACAACATATTGGAGAAGAAGGCCGAGGCTGATCGGATTGTTTTCGAGGATCCAGACCACGATACTGGTTTTGTCCTGTTGCCCGATTTCAAGTGGGATCAAAAGCAGGTGAATCAGTGTTGTAATATTTAGCAGTGAATAAAAGGCCAACGTAAAACAAGGAATATTTCCTTTCCTCTCCAGCTACAAGACCTGTATTTGATTGCTATCGTCCACCGGAGGGATGTTAAAAGTTTAAGGGATCTTACGTCAGAGCACTTGCCGTTACTCACAAACATTCGCAGTAAAGGAGAGGTGAGTTATGGATCATCTAAGTTCAACTATACTGTAAAAAATTATTTTCAAAGTTATAAATAGATTAATGCAATATATTTCCTCTTCAGTATGTTGTATGCCATTTCGTGAGAATAGTTTCTACATCAATTATTTTCAGTGTACAAATGAATTTCTGGTGGTTCTGTTGTCCACTAGATGTCCCTGTTGATCTGAACAAGTGAACCACTCTTTGCTTGTCCACTGTATCGGCTTGCTTTTAAAAGCACATGGCACAGTGGTTACCACATATGCACTAGATAATTTGAGCTGTGGTGATCCTGTGGAAGATACGGGTTCGGTTCTAGCCTGCGACATGTCACAATCTCAACTCAAAAGGCCTAAAACACTATGAAAATCACAACACAGGGTTTTTCCCAAGTGCATTTGTGAGCTGTAGCATGGCTGCATACTTCAAATTTAAATTCAAGTCTCATCTATATCCACAGGACGCCATTCAGCAGCAGTACGCCGTCCCTCCGAGCAAACTGCGTGTGTATCTCCACTATCAGCTGTCATATTATCACCTCCACGTCCATTTCACCTCTGTGGAGTGTGATACTCCAGGTTGTAGAGTGGAAAGAGCCCACTTGCTTTCCGATGTCATTCAGAACTTGCAGGCAGATTCCAGTTACTATCACAATCGCAGCCTGGCGTTCCCACTGCGGGCCGATGATGGTTTGCTCCTGAAGTTCAAAGAGGCTGGGAAAGTCTAAAGATCAGTTTTTTTTACCTTTTTTAAACTTTATAACTGTCAAGTATCTGTACATAGTATCTGTGCTTTTAAAAGGTCCATTATTACAGTATCTACTAGATGTATTGTTAAAAGGTCATGTTTTGACCTTTGTTAGTAGTTTTATGTTTAAAACTGGTTAGAGTTTGTCTTCAGCTGCATTTTTATTAAACTACTGATTGTTTTTAAATTGTTTAGTTATGTCTGTCTGTTTTTCATGCTGTGGTTGATTGTGTGGACACAACCTATATTAATCACCAAAAACCCCAATTGTTTTGTGCACCTGTCTATGGAAATTCATTTTAAAGCAGAATTTGAACCAGTGGGGCCCCAGGCCTTATTCTTTGAGGTTTTAGGGGTCCTTTGAAGAGATTTGGCTGTGACTGACAGAGCAGCGGGCTGCAATGAAGCTCCTGCACTGTTTTTAAATCTTCTGAAGAAATGAACGAAACCTACTGGTTTAATATTAGTCCAAGATGCATTAAGAGTATAATATTGTGAGTGCAGTACAACTGATTCTGTTTTTGCTTTCCAGAAAGTTCAGCTGCAATGAGATGTACCGATTTTATTTTATTTTTTAACAAACATGGTTCTTTGGTTTAGGGCACATTGTAAATCCAGGGCTAGAGAGGCAGAAAAAGCCCAAAACTCCCCTGAAGAAAAAAGATTGACTGTTCAAAGTTTGTTTATGTGGTTTTTAAAGAAGATTTCACATTACACAATCAAAGTCTTACCATGCCCTCTGTTCACAGGGAATCACAAAACAAAATAGAATAATTTTTGTTGGGATATGAGCTCAGGTAATACTTTCTATTTTTTATTTTATTTTTTTTGTTTTCTTACAAATATCTGTTGTGTGGTTTTAGACGACTTGGAATCTAGCGCTCAAATTGTATGGATTTGTCTATTTGGACCTCAACAGCCATTAGTTTCAATCTATTTTAATTATTTTTGTGTTCCAGAGAAGGCGTTGCTTCTGGCTAAAATATGAGTCCTCTATCCTATTGCTTTCTCTAGTGAGAAAGTTCTCTCATCTGAATGAAATTTTATGGAAATATATTCACAGATCAAGCACCGTTTACAAGAGAAAACAGTTTTAAACAAATATGGAACATGGGATGGACTTTTTCACTGGAGGAAATGTAATTATGGATTATAGACTCGTATTTTGGCCAGAAGCAACGGTTTAAAGTTAAAACGCCTTGATGGATTTGTTCCTTATAAACACGCAGCTTTTCGCTTCACATCTTAGATGGCCTGAGGGTGAGGACATTTTCAGTTTTGGGTGAACTGTTCCTTTAAAGCTTCACATTCAGATCGACCTACTTGATTCATATTGAGAGATGTCATCTTTGTGTTTTTTTTTCTCTAAAGCACCTGAAGCCAGTTGCAACAAATCCCCTAGTCATGCTACTGAATAACTAATTGCTTTCTTTTCTTAAGGGTTTTGTTGCATCTGGCCACTGCTAATTTCAGTGTTGTCACTATAACTAAATCACTTGTGTACTCCCACTCATGTGGGCTTCAGCTCATTGTTATATGTTCATTAATTCCAAGTAATTACTAGGTCTTATTACTTATCTGCTGGGATATGTTTGGCAGCAGAATTCAATATTTAGACAAAATTCCAGAGAAGAATGTAAAAGTCCTTAAGAGCTTTTAAACGGCCTTACAGAGGCTCTCCAGAACAATTACATAATTATGCCACACAAATGCTGCTGTCAGAGCCGCTCCATCTTCATATATCGCTCTACTCTGCTCTCCAGTTCAGAACAATGCTTTTTGTAATAATTCGAATGTACTTACTGACCACATTAAATGAGACCATAATATAATGGGACTGTAATGAGAATGTATGTTATATTTATGCTTCATGTTGACATTAAATGTGATGGAGCTTGACTGTTTTTAAGGTGGGAAGTTTCATGGCCACCAGCCAATGGTCTGGTGAAATGATTTTCATAAGCTTTTCAGCAGCTAGATGTTTTCACATGCCATTTTTTTTTTTATATATTGATCAGTTGTATGAAAGCTTTAGTGTCTAAACCATTAGTGAAAAAAGTGTCTTTTGGAATTTTGTGGTTTTTAAAAACTATTAATATATTTCATATTTATTTTAAATGTATTGTTAAGTTTTAAATTCTTGCATTACATTGATCACAAATGAAGCGGGCATGGAAATCTGACATTTTGTGCAGTGTTTACATGTTGAATGCCACAGTTTGCTTAGAAGCAGTGTAGAATCTGACATTTTCATTGATATATTCCTGAAACTTGTTTCTGGTTTTAAATTAGATTTCCATTTTAGTTTCAGAAAAAGCTCGCGGGAATCAAACCCATGACTTAGGTGTTACCAGTGCCATGCTTTGTTTGAGCTACAGTATAACACCTCTTTGTTTCTTTCTCTGAAATGGTTTATGTGATATGATATATGAGTGTGGTTTGACACCATTTGTCAATCTGAGGTTTATCTTACTGCAGTGTTACAGAGGAAGTTAATGTGGTTACATGTGATAAGTGGTATTTGTATAGCACGCTAGCAGCTTTGTGTTTGACTGCGGTATTTTGAATTATGTGCCTGTTAATTTTTGATTGTAATTAAATTTGTGTCAGGGTAGTTGTTTACTAAAAACATTCATATAATTTGTTCAGATTAACGCTAAGTAGGCAAAGAACATCCTGTGTGTTTTCCTGCTTTCTTCTGTAAATTCCCAGCAGTGAGGCTTTTGTTTACATTTTGCACTAAAGCCTTAAACTTTCGAATCCTATGATTCACTTGACAAAAACATAGATGTAAACTTGACAGTTGGACATTTTCACAAAACTTCGTAGTTAAACTTTGACCTTCACTGTAAATTGATTATCCAGGTCTCATTCACATCAGTTTATTTAAATGCAAATGCAGAGATGTGGGGAGTCAGAGGGGGTGAGGGGGCAAGGATCAGCACAACGGTAAATGTGATTTAACTATTTCTTTGTGTTGTTCTTTGCAAAGCCTTTGCGTTCCCATGGGTACAAGCAGCGAGGAGCTCCACAGCTGAAGTTCCTCCTTTCAGATGGGGTTCCCTGATTGCTGGGGAGGATCTGAAGAGGAATTTGGATAACTAGAACATTGGCCCTCAATGTAAACCCATCCCGTATGCTATAATGGTGTCTCTTTAATTAGTTTTCATGTGGTTTGCATTGGTTGAGCTGTGTGCGAACACTACATCTGATGTGAGGTTAGTTTTGGAACCATTTTCTAAGCTGTCTTTGCATTATAGTGTGTAAACTGTGGCATGTGCCTGGGATTAGGACATTTCATTGAGGATTTTAGCAGCACCCCGATGGTTATATGCTTGGAAAGAAAATTTCATAGCCTGAACTTCAAGGAACACTTTGTTTGCTGGGACCTTTTCAGTTTGCAGGTATGAGGTGAATACTTTTTCACATTTATAGGTGTCAAAAAAGCAATCCGTTCTTTATTGGTGTGGTTTGGTTTATCTTTTGGGTTTGGGTTAGCAGGCAACCTTTGAATTTTAATGTGCTTACAGAAGAAAAATCAATTTTCTGAGTTTTACTTCTTGTAAGGCATCAAATTATTATAGCTGTATTGTAAATTAAGAGGAGACCATTTTTAAAAATGTTTTTAAAAAATTACATTTTATTGTCTTTTATATGTTTGTATATATCAGTTAAAGGGCATAATAAATAGTTTCAACTATTAAAAATTTAGTTTGTATATTATTATTATTATTATTATTATTATTATTAATCATTTAAATAATGGTTTAATTTGTGTGTGTGTATATTTAATATAATTAATTGTCTGTTTAATTGTGATCTAAATACATTTGTGTTCAATAAATATGTATACATATAAAGGGAAAGGGAAGTGGTGTATATAATGTTTTAATAAATTAAATTATTCATTAAAAGTATTTATAGTGTTGTGCGACTGATATTTATACTTCTGTTTTTCTACTAGCTGAAAGATGTTCCAGTTCATTCGGAAACAAATTCACAATCACCTTGTGGAGCAAAAAATTAGGAGAACTCGTCTTGTTACAAAGGATGGCCACTGCAACATTAAATTTGGGGCTACTGAATATCACAACCATTTTGCTTTCCTCATGGACTTCTGGAATACATTTGTTGAGATTAGCTGGTGTTTTGTAATTGTTTTATTTGCCGCTGCCTTCACAGGAAGTTGGTTCATTTTTGGTTTGCTTTGGTATTCGCTTGCAAAAAATAACGGAGACTTGGATGCTCTCCAGACATCATCTGAATCCCAGCAATTGAAATGTATAGATAACATTAACAGTCTCACGACTGCCTTCTTGTACTCTTTAGAGACCCAGACGACTATTGGATATGGTGGTCGGGCTCTCACGGGTCACTGCCCAGGCACAGTCGCCCTCTTGATCATCCAGTCCCTCATGGGCGCCATCATAAACTGCTTTATGTGTGGACTCATTTTGGCAAAGATCTCTCTCCCAAAGAGAAGAGCAAAGACGGTAACCTTCAGCGAAACAGCGGTCATTTGTCTTTGGAAGGGGAATCTGTGCCTCCAGATACGTGTGGCCAACCTACGAAAAACTCTTCTTATTGGCAGCCACATTTATGGAAAGCTTCTTCGAACCACCATCTCTTCAGAGGGAGAAACCATTATATTGGATCAGGTGAATATTGACTTTTTGGTGGATGCTGGAAAGGACAACCTGTTCTTCGTTTGTCCACTTACCCTGTACCATGTGATCGACATATCCAGTCCGTTTTCCGAAATGGCTGCGGACACTCTTCAGCAGCAGGACTTTGAATTGGTGGTCTTCCTGGATGGAACTGCTGAATCCACCAGCTTGTCCTGCCAAGTCCGAACGTCCTACCTTCCACGGGAGATCAAGTGGGGTTACAACTTCCTGCCCGTCATCTCTCGCACCAAAGGTGGAAAATACCATGTCGACCTGTCCAACTTTTCCAAAACGGAGCTAGCGGTGACCCCGCACTGCGCTTGCTGTTTCCTCAACGAACATAACAAGGAGTTCATTCTCCACCGACACGAACGTGAAGGCATCAATAATCTGGGATTTGATGTTATTGACCTTCAAGACTGTTGATGAAACTGAGAAGGGTGATTAAGAGTTTGCTGCAGCAGCAACTGATTAAATATGCAGTAAACATCCTGTGATATGGTGGCATTTTTTACTGTAAAAGTTAGATGCCACATAAAAGAGGAGAGCGGAAGAGGAGGACTTGCTATATTATGTTCATCTGACAGACACATTGGCTGTGTTCCAAAACCTATTGAGCTTCCTCTGTAGGCAGACTTTTAAGAAATCATAAGCATTTCTGACACAAAGCCTGTTCCAAAAGGTAGCAATTGTAAAAACGAGATGCCTTGTTTTGATCAAACTGTAATACCTGTCAAAAAGACAACCAAGATGGTGGATAAATTGAGAGTATTTTGCTCTTTCTTTCTTTCTTTCTTTCTTTCTTTCTTTCTTTCTTTCTTTCTTTCTTTCTTTCTTTCTTTCTTTCTTTCTTTCTTTCTTTCTTTCTTTCTTTCTTTCTTTCTTTCTTTCTTTCTTTCTTTCTTTCTTTCAAATCAGGATTCTTTGGCTAGAAAGTTCAAAAGAACAGCATTTAAAATGGAAATCTTGTTTAACATTATGGAAGTCTCTTTTGTCATTTTTTTTCAACAACTAAATAAAACTGACCATTTATTTTTGTATAATGTATTCATATAACTTTGCAACATGTAAATGGAAAACTAAGCAGTAACATTTGCATGATGCACAGACTATAAATATAATTGACATGGCTCTGCCTACCTGTGGGTGAAAAGAAACCCCAGTTACCATAGTGACCCATTCGATTCTAAGGGGAAAATGAAGACCAATGCTGTAGACATGCACATTTTCAGATGCTTGATTGCACATGCATCTCACTTCCTGTCAATTAATTGCTTTTAATCACAACAGTCTTCTTTTTTACTCCATTTTATTTAGTTGAAAAGTATCTAGATTTTTCTTCCTTCATTTGAACTGCATGAAACCACAAGACATTTTTTTCTGAATTATGCATTCATGCCAAATCTATTGGATATTTTACTTTTGTTCCCCCACACTTATCCAAAACATCAGTGTGTAACTCTGAACCCCCCAGAGAGGATTTCAGATCATCATTTATGAGGTTCCTTTTGTTAGAATCCTACCTTAGAATGCAGGTGTCTTTGTAGACATCAAGCTCAAATAGGTTTTGGAAAACAGCCAATATTTGCATATCTGTAAAATATTGCTACTTTTTAAAAAAAATTATATTTCATAAAAATCTAACTTCTAACAGAATCACTGGAGAACAGTTCGGGGAGCTCCATTAGAGTAAGTTCTTCAAGTGCTCTTTGATCGCAGACATTGACCAGAGTCGCCAGCTGAGCGTTCATTGGAGGATTAGAGCACAAAACAAATTAGATTAAGGAGAAGCATAAGAGGAGTAAGTGGAACCCAGTTCCCACTGCCCCAATATATGTTACTAAATAATTAATATGATAATATTATTAATGTATTAAAGCATTAAAATAATTCAGGACCAGAGAGAGTCCATTATGTCATAAGCAATTTCACGCACCTTTCGAGAGTAGATACGAACTGAGAATGTGATTTTTTTTCTAATTTAATCTACAGATTAAGAAGGACTGACCTATAAAAGACTCATTCACTCTGAACTGAGTGGCTTTTAGAAGCTCATAACATTTTAGAGACGCTGGAAATGTTTGATTCTGCAGGAATGTCATGCATGTTTATCTTTATTCACTAATAGGAGAGTAATTTCAACATTGCGTAAACAGCAATGCTTCTTTTACAACATGTTGAAGTCTTTTATAACTGGTATTGTCCATGAAGTTGGGGTTTTCAGGAGGGTTCTATTTCTTTCATACAGCCTGATGAAAATCTGACCTACACTCTCCAGATGAGCTAGTATTAGTTTGTCTGACAAAATACATGTGCTATAATCCTTTATATTAAAGGGGTCGTGAACTGAGGATCCAAAATTCCCTTGATCTTTTGACATATAAGAGCACATTGTACTATAAAACATCCTGTAAATTTCAGAACTAAAAATAACTTATATTGAAGCCAGTTTGCCAAAACAACAGTTTAAAAACAGGACAGAAGATTGCTTATTACTTCCAAGTAGTTTTTGTGATGTAAAAATCTTCATTAGAAGTGGACCTCAGAGAAAAGACCCCTTTAATATGTACTTGGCAAAACAAACAAACAAATAAATAGCATATTTGTTCAGGTTGTACTAGCACCAAGTTATCGTCGTTCTATACCCCACTTTTAACCCCGGCTAGGGAATCCTTTCACACTTGTAATTTAGAAGCGGGGATATCTCTGGTTTTTAAAACCCTCCAGCTTTTGCAGTATATTGCGATGCCAAACAGTGTGTAGTGATGTGGTATTGAATGTTACGGCAAGAAGGTATGCAATATACATCCAATCGCCCACTTTTTTATGTTTTTATATTTACATGTTTTGAACAGTCATGGAAAGAGCGGGTGTTGTAGGTTATAAACAGCCTTTCAGCATTTGAGTGAGAAAATGTCAAATGGTGACAGAAAACACGTGAACCAAAGTGAACAAGAAAATGTTTCATTCTTACCTTTATCGTCCGAAAAGTCCATTCAGGAAAAACTCAATAATCAGAAGCAGGCTATAATATAATATGAGAATGAGCAATGCTAGAGCCATTATGTAAACGGATTGTATGCATTCTCCAATCAGTGTCTGCGACACTGCAGATATGCAAATAAGAATGTTAACCCAGGGTTTAGGAATGCACAGTTTGAAACGTCAGATTATGAATAACCAGGGTTAACTGTTAACCTCCGGGTAAGCAGTGAAATAGGCTTTTAAGGGTTCTTTTTAATTGGGGTTTAGAATGACCCACAGTTAACCGTTTTAAATGTGAAAGGGCTTTTTGTCAGGCACAACATAATCTTAGCATAAACTCTAAATTATGTATGTGAAAAATATCAAAACTGTGACAGGCCTATTTTATTAAGAATCACATAAAAGATCATTTTTAATTTAATAATATTTTAAACGTTAACTAAACTAAAGTTGTCTGCCCCCTGTTGTGGTACATAAATATACAGGTAGGTAATTAGCTCAACCTAGATGTTTCCAGGTCAGTAAATCATTGCCATTCATTTGCAGTATGGGTAGGCTTTTGCCTCTATAGCAGAGGCTAACTGGACAACTAGCAAAACTCACCATTGGAGCAACACTCCTGCTCTCTTGTGCCTCCATGTGATCTGTCAACAAAGTGGCAGGCTGGCTGATAAAACTTTTTTTTTTCCCCTTAAAGGGATAGTTCACCCAAAAATGAAAATTCGGTCATTAATTACTCACCCTCGTGTTGTTCCAATCCTGTAAGACCTCTGTTCATCTTCGGAACACAAATTAAGATATTTTTGATGGAATCTGAGAGCTCTCTGACCCTCCCATAGACGGAAAGGATCTTTACACAATCAAGGTTCAGAAATGTAGCAAGGAGATCGGTAAAATTATCCATGTGACATCAGTGGTTCAACTGTAACTTTACGAAGCTAAGAGAATACTGTTTGTGCGCAAAAGAAAAAAAAACTACTTTATTCAACAACTCGTCTCCTCTGCGTCACCCTAGCGCCATTTTGGAGAGTATATCACATACGTAAACCACGTATGCTGTTCTGTCAGCTGCGCCACACGTTTCTGGACCTTGATCGTGTAAGGACACTTACTGTCTGGGAGGGTCAGAGAACTCTAGGGATGCATCAAAAATATCTTAATTTGTGTTCCGAAGATGAACGAAGGTCATGAGGGTGAGTAATTAATGACAGAATTTTCATTTTTGGGTGAACTAACCCTGTAATTTGTTGTTGAATTGTCTTAGATTTCCAGAGTCTGTATTTATGGGTTGCTGTGGGGAAGTTTGGATTAAGCCTATAACTCACTAAAACTGCAACACTAAACCACTTTTTTTGTTTTTTTAGCCTTCACAGCATCAACGCCTCTGTTTAAATGACAGATGTTGGTAAAGACAAAGTTGTCTGGAGTTTTATCTCAGATACATGACACACTGGGGAACTAGATCAAGCTGTGTGCTTTTTTTTTTTTTTTTTGGCTGCAAATTAACAGTCTCTGATGAACGTGTGTGTGTAAGACTGGGCTTAGGATAGACGTTTAATGTTCTCCTTCTTGAGTGAAAATGGGCTCAAACTTTGTTCTCATTAGTCGACACTGAGGTAGGATATGGTGAAGCGTTTCAGTATAATATACCATTATCAGTTTCAAAATGAACCGCCACGTTGTTCACTATAACAATGCCTAGTTTGATGGCTCTCGTTTTTTTGACTCTTTTTTTCATCTGGGCAAAAAGGGATTTTTTTTTCATAATTATGTCTTTTTTCATAATTTATTTTATATGTACTCCTTTTGCTTTGATTGAAAGAGCAAGACTGAACAAAACCCGATGATCCATATTGTCCAGTATGATTTGAGAGCATCTTATGCTTCAGAGGAAGCAAAAACATCTGACCTATGTCTGAAAAATCAATAGTGCCTTTGTTTTAAATCCTAAAAATATGATTAATTTTGGGGTTTAAATGGGTAAAAAATACAAATTGTATCCAGATGATGTCTCAGACTTTGGGTTAGTTTGAGAGTTTGTGACAGATGGCAACTTGCCATCATTTTCTGTATGTATCAAGTGATTTTGATGAAATATTTCTCTCAACATGCATTTTTTTTATTTAGTGACATTTTATAACCTTCAGTGGACCCATATGACATTAAAAGACAAAAACACACTTAGGCTCAATCTTCAAGTATTCATGCAAACATTTTTTTTATTATTTTTTCAATATTTGTGCAAATTCTAAACCAGCTTTGGCAGAATAACACTGAAACACTCAAAATAATATGGCAGAAGATTATTATTATTTTTTTTAAGTTAGAAAAAGGAGCAATTCTCCTTGTCGATCTGGCGGCACTTCAGCAGCTTGAGGAATGTGTACATCTTGTGTGCATCTTTCCTGAAGCAGTAGATCACACTGTAGTCTCTCCTAACAAACTCAAGCATATCCGAAGAGACAAAGTGATTGGATGTCTCTTCAGGACCCCCCAACAGCAAACCATCTTCACCCAATATCTGACAGACAGAGAGATTTTCATACATATTGGAACTTTCCAGATGAATCAAAAAGGGAGTTTGATTGGTTGATTAAGAGTTCACAATTTTCAACAATTCATATTCACCTGTCTAATAAGAACCAGTACACCTTGCTCCAAGCTCATTAGTTTGGTAGACATCCATTTATTCCTGGTAAGCAGGACACTTGGGGCATTCTCATAATTCTCAAGAGATGACTGTACTTCTACCAGTGGATCAATCCAGAACTGGACCAGAATCAGGAGTGAGTGAAGGATCCATTTGTCCTGGAGGGAAAAACAAAAAAAGACTAGTTTGTCTTAGCAGTTCTGAGAAGAAAGTTACTCTGTTACAGTGAATTTCATCAGATGCCATTAGAGGAACTCACGGAAATCTGTTGGATTTCATTTTTAGACATGGGAACCGGCACCATTTTAGGAGCACACATGGTCCCTTCGGGAATATGCAGATTCATTCCGAATGAAATGAGCATCTCGTCCTGAAAATATTAAAGAATCATTCTGTGCTGGTTGACTGTTTACCTATTCTCATCAGGTATTTAGTGAGACTGAAGTCTTGGTATATTGCAAAATCCAAAAAGAATCTTAGCTTTAGCTTGATTCCCCGTTACTCACAAACAGCAACTTGGACTCCTCTGAGACGCGGTAAATGAGATCTGCATGTTGAACGGCTCTTTCCAGGAGCTTCTCCAGTGAGATGGTGCAGGACGTTCCTGCAGTATCTTGGTCCGAACAGTCCACAGGAGATCCAGTCATGGCCTGCAGTGAGCAGAGCACAAACGCCACACAAACCTGTAGAACTTCAGGATGGTAAGGGGACAAAAGGAGAGATTAATTAGCAGATACATTCAATAATGTTCACATTGATTTTGTATTGCCTGAACATTTATTATCAAAGCAACTTTATGCATACTTTAAAATTATTCCTTAGTGAGACTGTATGCCTATAGAGACTATAAATACTCCTTATAAATAAGCTTTTCATACTCCTAGTGAGCGATACTCTTCAGTTAGCCATCATTAAATTAGAATCTTTTGTGCAATATAGATTGAGCTAGATTATTTTTTCCCTATTCAGCCAGATGTAAGACCCTGTACCTGTAGTTTTCTTCATTTTGCAGAACAAAAGAAAAGTCTTGTTGGACTCTCTGACTGTGATTCTGTCGCAGATATCTATACCTTATATACTCTACTGGATTTATGAATTAACCAAATAAGAAAAGAACTTGAACGCAAGTGATGGTAAGCTGATATTTGTGACCACGTGTTACTTTGTTTTTATGCATCATCTCTACTAACAAGACATGTCAGATGCAAAATTCTGCTGTTTCTGAGCGTTTCTGTTTCAGTTCACTGTTAATTTGAGTAATATTATATCCTGCGATGTGCCATGCCATATTTAATTTAAAACTACTTTAAACTACAATTTTGTAATACTGTTATATTGTAATAGAATAGTATTATACATTTATTATTACACATGCATATTATATTAAATGAGAAACTGTGTACTTTTGTAAAAATTTGTAAAAAGAAACTTTTGTACTTCTAAAAAAATTGATGAATGTCAAACTAAATTGAAATATCAATATTAATTTTCAAGTATAAATTTACTTAAAAAAACCCCCTAAAAAACAAGCCCCTAAAATGAGAGAGAATTGCATGAGACCATGTTCGCTTAAGAATTGAACCTGCACATCGGCTGGTGACTGGTCTAAGCTTTTTTGATGCTATTTGATCATAAGTTGCAATAAGTATTCTTATTATTGCTTGCCTGATTGTTTTGTAGCCTACAGTTCATTAAATAATATCCAGGCAAAACTTACTTATTTGTATTTGCCTATATAGGCTAGGCTATATACTATACACACATATCCACATTTATAACATTTCAGTTCAAATCAATATTCCATGTACACGCATTTATTTGGCCAGTAGTAATAAAATAATAATTTACAGTCAGCTGGTCATGATTGTATTATTATTATTATTTGTCTCTTATAATCAAATAGTTTTAAATGAACGCATAAACTGCAATGATATTTATCAACAACAAAAAAAAAGTTTCATAAGAGCAGCAGAAGGTGTCTGACACTCATGACGTGGGGAAGTCTGACTCCCTCATTTTATTATTCATAGTTTTCCATTTGCATGAGGTTGTCCACTGAGCAATAAGATAAGCATAGAGAATGTCTTAAGGGTCTGTCCAGGGATCAGATGTCAGACTTGTGACGTTCTTCATGCCAGAAGTATGTAATCTTTTCATCTTTGTGATGTAAGTGAGGATGAAACTTCCCCCACTGAAAAGTGGACCCAACAGACACGTCTCAAATCCAGCTCGGATGCTTAAATTCAACTCTGATTGAGTTGTTTGCCCATACAAAAAAGTGCCATATGCTAGTGTGCTCTGAGTAGTTGTTAGTGCATTGCAATGTGGTTGCTAGGTTGTTTTGAGTGTTTACTCCTAGCAAATAGTCTCTTTTATATATTTTTGCTTCTAGAAATATTTGCCCATTTTATTGGCAGCCATGAAATGTATAAAGATGGCCATTGTTGATTTTGTGTGAAAATAACATTTTTGTATTTATTTCGATTTATCAGCCTATGTATTGTGAAAATGACTGCTTGGAAAAGTGCTTTGCTGTTTGTTCTGTTGGTCACCCTAGATTGAAGTCACAGGTCGACCACGCCCACTAAGTTTCCGCAGAATCCCCGCCCCTTCCGCCGCAGTCTGACAGAAGAGCGAGCGAATTTATTGGGTAAGATAACTAATTTAACATCTTAAACTCAGTGACAAACGAACTTAATTATTCTCTCTTCTCATGCTCTCCCATCTAAACACGTAACGTTAGCTAAGCCCGTCTGAATAGATTTGATTAGCCAACAGTATAGCTAGCTGACAGAGCCCCGTTATAGTAAAGCGTCAGGCCAATATTTTCAGAGATAAGGATATAGATTATTATAGCTCCAGTGAAGTCAGGTGGGTAACCCACATCAAATCACTAGCCCATTTGGCAGGTTATGATTCATAAATTATGACCGTATGCACACTCAAGTCTATTGGTGGAACCCAACAGCTGTTAAAAATCATGCCGCGCCATGTACAGTTTGCCATTCAAAGCTTTACATAAAAGAAAGTGAAATAGTCATTAAAAATAATAATCACAGAAAAAAACAGGGAATTAAAAAAAAAAATTAAAAACAAGGAATTATAAAATATGGAAATTGATACCATGATTTGGGATCGATGTCTGTAGATTCTGAATTCACCCGAGTTTGCAAGACTGCATTGTGCATTTTAATAACAGGTTTGTTTTATACTATCTTTAGGACCTGTGCAATGACAATTGCAAATACTTCAATAGTAACAACGATTGATAATCAAGCCTGGTCAGCCAATACCATAGAATATCATAGAAACCACATGGCGATCACATAAATAAATGTTTATATTATATTGAATTTTGTACTATATAAAAGTGTCTGACAAATACATTCATATAAATGCAAACAGGACTTTGTAAAACTAAGGACATTAATTGTCTTTACATTTATTTTGAAAGATGAAGCTCGCGATTATGGAAAGGGGCGTTACATTTCCGACGAGTGCTTGCGGTGTTCGGCCAATCACAATGCCAGTGTCAGCTGGCCAATCAGGGCAGACTGCATTTGTCTGAAGGAAGGACTTTGTAGAAAACAATTCATTTGAGAGAGGCGGGGCATAGAGGACCTACGATATTGTACAGTACAGGTCCTTTTCAAAAAATTAGCATATTGTGATAAAGTTCATTATTTTCTGTAATGTACTGTTAAACATTAGACTTTCATATATTTTAGATTCATTACAACACAACTGAAGTAGTTCAAGCCTTTTATTGTTTTAATATTGATGATTTTGGCATACAGCTCATGAAAACCCAAAATTCCTATCTCAAAAAATTAGCATATCATGAAAAGGTTCTCTAAACGAGCTATTAACCTAATCATCTGATACTTTTCCAAAGTATAGCTCGAATGTAATTTAAGTCATGTCTGTCTAGTCTCATCACATCTAGTGACCATAAATAACATATTTATATAATTCAATATTTCAATAATACAACAAAATTCAATATAATATAAACATTT
The DNA here is from genome assembly GCF_936440315.1 of Barbus barbus. NCBI lineage: Eukaryota > Metazoa > Chordata > Actinopteri > Cypriniformes > Cyprinidae > Barbus > Barbus barbus. Next base: position 17,967,311 of record NC_136725.1, read on the forward strand.
ATTTATGTGGCCGCCATGCGGTTTCTATGATATTCTGTTCTCTGTGAGTCTGAGTATATCTTTCATGATTGTTTTTACATTTACAAAGCAAATAAATGGTCTGATTACTTAGACAAGTTATAGCACAGCCCTCCTTTGCAAGCAACACTACAAAAAAACAAAAACTCAAAAATTAATAAAGAAGAAATAACACTATTGCCACCAACAGAATCTCTTAATTTTCTTCCACTAGGTGTCAGTAAAGGTCCGAGAGGCTCTGACAGATGGACTCTATTCATCAGTTCCAGCACTGAGGGGCTCGGGTTCATTTGTGCCGAGGAGAGATGTCACGATAACAAAGACAGATTGTGAAAATGATACACTCTATCAATCAGACGTGGAAAGAAGGAAAACAAATCAACTACAGTTTAATGAAGAATGAAACGGGAGAAAATGAAAGTGCGAATGGAAATGTGTGATTACCTGTTGTACTCTCGTCTGCTCTTGCTCTCTTTTAATTGAAGGAAGGGAATGAGCTTTACAAATTCATTACTTTCAGTACACCTCACACACTCACAGACACACGTGCTTGATCTATTTTCCATCGATGGGAGTTCATTTGGTAGCCAAATCAAATCAGACTCATTTGTGGTTTGCGTGAGACCTCTGAGGCCCGGCGGAGCAAAGAAAAAGGGGTTTTTGATCGGCGGCGGGCATCAGAACAACACGAATGTTGGTTAACATGGCCACTGACTTTGTGTGCATTAAACTGCATTCATAAAGCCAACGGGAGGTTCTTGCTTCCCTTTGGTTTGTGCTTCAGATATTTTAGAAGCATGAATGGTGATAATCTGTTTCCGTCTTGCAGGTTAATTTCCCCGTGCCTCTCTCATTCAGCCTGTATTCACACGGTTTTCAAATAATACGCAGGTGAATGAAAGCCACGAGACCGATAATGACGCTGGAACAATTGAGAGCATAATTTTCACATCTCCCTGAGAAGGCCCCAAAAAAGGCCTACAGAAAACTCGACGAGCACCTCTCGAAATAATTGGTCATCTCGAAAGAGTAATCTCACGCCCCCCGGCCTGTTTCTCTTTTACTGAGTTGGGAGATTTTATAGCTCTGCCATACTTATGAGCTATCTTCCTCTGATCAGTATTTGCTCGGCAGCGCTGTCAGATAAAGGACTCGCTGGCAAACAGCTTGAAGCTGCCGCTCTGACATGATCTAGTCGTTTCAATCTCAACTAATGCCTGCATCACACTGTTCCCAAACGAGTTCACGGCCCTTAAACCCTTAAACCCGCCAGCTCATTATTGTCAGGTATATAACAAACAGAACAAATATGCTCTCTGCTGTCCGACGGCACTGCTGGAAGGCGGCTTCATTTTTTTTTTTTTTCAGCGGCTCGGAGGTCATCGCCTGAGGAGACCAAAGGCTTCTGTAGTCGAGTGCCTGGGTTTCCAGCGAGACTCCATTCTCTCTGAAAATCGCATGCCTTCTCGCTAACTGAACCCTGCTGGTCTGCAGCCAGCTGGCTAATAGTGAACTTTATTCATTCAAATGTGTGACTCATAATTAAATCATGAGCGTGAGTATGGATTCATAGCGCCGCTTATGAGAATGGAAATAAACAGCTGTAAATTCTGCTCTTGTCGGCCCTCCAGGAGCCCCTGGCGAAGCGCTCAAAAGAACCTGTGAAGTAAACAGTTAAATATTCACCGCACACCTGACAGCACAAAAGCCACATAGAGAAATATCCATTAATTATCGCAATTCATCAAGTTAATAGGCTGTGTTTGAATAATAGTCTGAGTATAAAAAAGAAAAATGGTTTTACCTCATTAGGCTTTTTAATACTTTCCTGCACAAAGAGAACATCAGCAGGCAGCAACCATTATTACACGCGCGTGCGCACGCTTTTATGATGGGATATGGATTTTTTTTTTTACTGTCTATGAAATTATAGCATTAAAAAGACCATGGAATCAAGAACATCGAGATCAAGAGATAGAAGCTGGTTATGGCGGTTAGCTTCTCTAGGCTGGGTGAACTGTTTAGAATGCGCTTGTGTAACGTTTCGTTTCTTTATTCTTCCGTGACTGATCATCTGTGGCTTTTTTTCTTGCTTTTTTCCCCCAACTCATTTCTAGCTGTGCTTTTAAATACAAAGGCTAGAAACTCTGAACCATTTGAGTGGACCGAACTGAAACAGTAGAGAGTAATCTGATGGAAACTTCCAGAGTAAAAAATGAAATAGATTAAAAGGTCTTTCAATAATAACACATTTGAGAAATCTCACTTGTACCCCTGAGTGCCTGTGCCCTGCGTGTTTCAGCAAATTTAATAATTGGTTTTGGTCCAGAAAGCTCTTCACTGCCATGCTTAAAATACTACTCATGTATTTTTGAGGCTTGGTAGAATGGGAGAGGTAATGGCAGAAGAACAGTTCTGGGTTGCATGGATACATGGCATGCATGCAAGCATCAAAATTTTTGATTTTCTAATGAATGCAAAGTCAAAATTTAGATTTTATGTATTGGGCCTATCTAAAAACTAGATCTGATTATACTGTCAGAACATTTGGAATGCAGTAGTGCATGCATGCAGGGGCTTTAAAGATTCAGTTTAGTTCTACGTCAGTCTCGGGTGTCGCTTATGCATTGTGTAGTCTGGGTAACACTATATCTGGTGTCTGAAGACCAAAGGCCCGATTAAATCTGTCGTTGCTCTGTGGGTCCATGTGTTGTGTCTCGGATCAAGTTGATCTGAGAGGTCTTTGAAAATATTTGCTGTTTATTTTCAAGGTTATCATGTGTGCACATCCCTTGTTCAATTAGCGTTTAGTTTTCATCCGCTGCCTGTCATGTGATAGTGCTTCATCCAGACTATCCAGCTGGCATCTGAAAAATAAGATCAAGGTAAAATGATTTGTCTTGCATGATGGTAGATTAAATCTTAACAATAATTTGGCAAACCAAGACTCAAAAAGTGTTTAGACACAAAGTCAAACTTAAAAATATATGAATATAATGTCATTTTTAGTTTATGTTTTTCAAGCAAAAGTGAGCTATTCAGTGATTAAGTGACTCACACAATTCATCATAATCACCTCATTGCATTGTGCATTGTCACCACCTCTACTTTAAAACAGTATTTTGTAACGTTTTCATGTATGGAACCAGGCAGAGGTATAATCTATCTGGAAATCAACAGAAGCTTTTTTAGAGTGAAATATGAGGTGGAAATTTTTTTTGTGCAAATAGCCCGCCTTCTTGGCAAAAGCGATTTTTCTCTAACTCCGCCCACCAACGTGTGATTGGGATAGTCACGAAAAAAGAAAGAAAAAAGACACTCATTTCATACTAGTTTTGGTGGTGCTATCGACACGAGTTCGAACCCTCCTTTTGCCGAACTTTTTTTCTCCCTTTTCAAATCTCATATCGCATCAGAACGACATTTATTTTCGATAAAAATGAAGGAAATAATCAAAAAGTTGAAAATAACGTATCGGTTAGGGTTAGGGTAGGTGTAGTGAAGGCTTTATTGTCCCACTAAGGTGGCATTCATTTAATAATTTGAATTAAAACTATAATTTACACTCAATACATTATTATTGCGTACTCTTTTATAATGTACTACAATACTGAGGTGCAGATAATTGCCACTATTTTCAATAAGTAGTATATAAATAGCGGAAAATCTTGCTATTTTAACAGTGTAAATAGAATCTATATCGTTAAAAATACTGCTATTTTAACTTCACTTAGTGTAAATAGAATACATTGCTATTTAAATGGTATCTATCGTTTAGAAAATATGCTATTTGCACTTAGCCGCTGCCTTATTTAACATTCTGTATTTTCCTTGCCATACTACACTGGGTAGGCAATTACCATTCAGGTCTATGGTAAGTTTTAAAAACCATAAACAAAAGAGATGAGTGTATACAAATAAAAAATGAATCTTGCTTTCCTAGCACAGCAAGTAAGTGTGTATATTATTTATAAATAATGATGCATTGAGAATATTTCAGCAAGTAAGTTTTATTCAGTAGCCTCTCTGACAGTGAAGGATTCAGTGGGTTCATTCAGTAAAGATGAATCAGATTAATTCAAATACATAACTGCAGAGTTCCTCATTTATTCAGAATTGGAATGAACAGGACGTGTTTGTTTTTGGAACATGGGATCTGCACAATTCTAACATGTTCAATATATGTAATTAGAAGTTCTACCCACCACCTTTTTACCAGAATCTGAGAACTTTAGGAGTGGCAGAAGGCAGGTTATGTGACATGCCTGGGTATTTTTGAAGATAAGCGAGCGGATAACCTCAGTTTTTGGTTCCAAAATCGGAGGCATCTTTCAGGGTAAGTAACCATAGTAACTTGCTCTCTGAAGATAACCTGCTCCAGAGTAGGTTCTGTTTCAGAGTTAGCTCACTTCAGTGCTATCAGCGCATGCGTGATCTACTGACGAGCCTTCAGTGGACATGACAGATAGCACGCAACATTATATATTATTACAATATAGTTTTGTAATATATCCTACTATATATATTAATGCATATTTTGAATGATTAAGTATGAACAGGATACAATTTCTGTTTAGCAACCATTTTAGCATTGTCCCTAAAATGAAGCATAAGATTTGGTCTTAAATACTTGTGAATGCAAACAAGACATACGTAGCTTGATTCCCACAAAAACGGTAAACTGAAAACTGCTCTGTAACAACCAGTGGTGTGAGTTTGGGGCAGATCTATGTTTTTTGATCGACCAGTGGTAGATGGGAGGACACCTGTTTGAGAACAGTCATTATTTTTGAGATTCCATTTGGCAGAAATGATGCACTTCATCTTTAAGTGCGTAATAGAGTGACGCTGGTGCATTATTCAGGGTTTTTCAGAGCTTTTAGCATCAACACAACACAGAAGCCTGCGTCATGGAATCGGCCACCGTCTGACTTTTCGATCACATCTGAGCTTTTCCAAAGGGCTGCAGAGATGGAGCGGCTCTTCAATTCCAACTCCGCTCTCTTCTCAGCTTTCAAGCCGCTCAGCTAATTCCTTCACTAAGCTGCACCTACCCTGAGGAGGCACTGAAGTATTCAATACTCAGTCAATCCATTAGGAACTGAAGCAGCTGCCTCAGCTCCAGCCGAGAAGAGATTCAATTTCCATGGAGCTGAAGAGAAGCCTGAAACCTCTGAATGAATACAATAACAAATTCCATGAAATTAATAATTAAAGACAGAGAAAGACTGCGGGGACCAGGGTGAGTCGATAGGAATAATAAAACCATATCCCCGTTTCAGATACACACAGAAGCCTGCAGCCCTTAGAAAAACCTGAATGGGGAAAAGAAAACCCCATTTGAAAGCCTTGTGGCATTTTCTGTTCCTAGGGCCTCCCTTCATCTCTGTCCGTGCTGTTCTTCTCATCGCCTGTTTGAAATTCAACCTTAAATATGAGAGTTTAGACTCAAATGCCCGTTATTCACCTGTCTGACTGACTGTTAGTTATGGAGCATGTGTTTTTCTGTCAGAATAGCTAGATATCATACACCGTTTTCTGGGAACAGTTCTGGGGTCACTTGGTACACTAGATGGCGATAAATCCAAAAAACAACACTTAAAAACGTAGTAGTCCTATAAAACAAGTGTGCCGCACTAATCCTCAAAAGTGAAGCCATCGCGTCTTGATTGCCCCCAGGTTGCTGGTCCCAGTATAGGTCATAAACTCCGCCCTCTCCATGTAATCTAATGGGACGCTAGACAAACTAAATTAAATTTCACTTCAAATATTTTGATTTCAAAGATGGTTTTTGTCATTTTATGTAGATTTTATCATGCCGACGTAAGTTCAAGTGTTCGTTTTTTAAATAAGTTTGGGTTTAGTTCTCAGCGGGAGTTTGGGCGGGACGTGGCTCCACTTCGCGCTCTACTGCGCAGACTCTGGTCCCAAGTTCGCTACTGCACAGACTCTGGTCCCAAATCAGCGCAATGTGGCCGTGCCCTATAGGAACATTGGCAGCTTCACTTTTCTTCAGTGGAAGTGAGTGAAGGTGCGTCGTCCATCTTTTTTTACAGTCTATGGTATAAACAATTTTTTTTTTTTAATTTCAGTGCTAAAGGTTTTGTTTATCATGTGAGGTCCACATTCTGACTATTCTGACCCTATTCTAACAATATAGGTCGACTACAGGAAAAGTGGGACACTTTTTCTGTATTTCTTATTTTATGAGTTGTTTTGAGTAGTTACTCACCCTCATGTCGTTCCAAACCCGCAAGACCTTCGTTCATCTTCGGAACACAAATTAGGATATTTTTGATGCATTCTGAGAGCTATCTGAGCCTCCCATAGACAGCAGCAAGGATCCTTACATGATCAAGGCTCATAAAAAATAATGACTTTATTCAACAATTCGTCTCCTCTGCGTCACCCTATAGCGCCATTTTGGAGAGTATCTCATACAAAAAACAACGTATGCTGTTCTGTGTCAGCACCACCGTATGCGGATCCGCTGTTTACACTTTGATCTGAACGTAAACAACATATCTGTAATAATAATCTATAATAATCAAGGTATATATGATATACATAACGTTTCAACAAGTTTTACTCTTTTAGATTAGTCAACTGACAGCGGCTAAAACAGGAGAAAAGGAAGGTAAGCCACAACCTATTTATAACAGGCTGTTCCAGGTAAATTACAGGCAAGTTCCAAACGGAATCTGCCTCTGTTCAAATGAGAAAGCCACAACAGCGGCATGATCCTGGTACAAAAGCTCGTTGTCTCTGCTCTCCAGGGTCTAGACACACAGGAACATTTTCTTCAGATGGGAAAGGGGCTTGTTACCCCGCCAGCAACAATATGGGTGTCTCTCTCACACAGAGGATAGAGTTCCTAAATGTGAGCGGTTAAAGGACAAGCAGCCATAGGAGCACAGAGCCAATTAAAGCCGACAATAGAACAATACAGAAAATCTCAAACTGCTCCAAATAGGCATAGGTCTTAAATTCTAACCCCTTACATTTGGTGAAACCAGTGTCATCTTCTTCAAGCAGAAGTTCGGGAAAAAATATGAGAATCTTTTTATTATCATTCAAACCGAGAGGAATCTGATTTGTTGCAACACATCAAGTTGAATATAATTAGAACTGAGGCTACATCCTTCAAGAGTTTATTTTTGTGCCATGAATGGATGTTTTTACAAAATGCAAACACGTGAACACCATCACAATCTTGTGATTACCAGCAGGAAATCAGGAGGAATTGTTGGCAGCATGCCAATTTAAGAATCAAGTTGGAAGTTGATTGGTGTTGATCATAATCAATTACTGTTGGCAGTGTGAATGCTGAAAGTTGTGAACAGAAGTAGTTATGATGAAGACAACTTATTTACCTGGTTTCTGAGGCATAGGGCTTGCCTGTCAAAACTACATTTCCCATCACTCTCTGTGACAACTCAAGACTGGTAAAATATACTGATAAACCATCATTCACACATCTAATGTGCATCATTTCATTTTGGGGTCCTAGAAAATATAAAATCTGGTATAGTTCTTCTTGTCCTGGTTAAACATTTAAAAAAGGGAGAGTATGTCTAACATCATTGTATATCATCAAATAATTTATACATTGAGGGCAGCAAAATATATGGCACAAACTACTTAGCTAGCTATATACACTACCATTCAAATGTTTTTTTTTTTTAATGACCTTTATGTTTTTAAATGTTTTTAAAAGCAGCCTCTTATACCCACCAAGACTGGATGTATATTTGATCAAAAATACAATAAAACTAATAATGTGAAATATTATTACAATTTAAATGATCTGTTTCTATTTGAATATTCTAAAATAGCATCATTATTCCAGTTTTCAATGTCTCATGATCCTTTAGAAATCATCCTAATATGCTGATTTGCTGCTCAAGAAACATTTCTTATTATTATCGATGATGAAAACAGTTGTGCAGCTTAATATTTTTGCAGAAACAAGATTCTTTGATGAATAGAAAGTTCAAAAGAACAACATTTATTTGAAATAGAAATATTTTTGATCAATTTAATGCATGCTTGCTGAATAAAAGCATTAATTTCCTTACGAAAAGTAGAGTATATTATCATATTAGCCTATGGATGAATGTTAGCTTTTAAAAATGTTTTGCTTAGTTGCATTAGTAACACCAGAAAATGACAACTCAATGAAATGAGAAGGAAGCAAACATGCACTGCAGATCGAAAAAATGTGCCAAACTTTAGAAGCTTGATTTGAAGTTGTGCACGTGTCCTCTTTCAGAGCATGTTGATTTATTCATGTAAGTTTTGCACCAGGCCCGAGGCTGCAGGGAAAAGAGGCCACTGTCAGCCCTTCCTCCCGTCCTGAGCCCTACACCAACCCCAAAAACATACTCACGCCAGAGAGCTGACAGTCACGGGCCCGTCTCGGCGGATCTCTCCAGATGCCCGTCACGGGGATCAAAGGCTGGCCCTTGTCACCACCGCGTGGCTCATGACAGTCGTCACACAGAAGAATAATTCAAGGGACGTAGCCCACCGGGGAAAAGAGCATCGGCACACATGTGAGATTTTTTTTCAGCACACAAACTCTATGTTTCTCTCCTTCCCACCTGCGTTTGCCCCAGGCACAGAGGCTTACAAAAACTCACCTCCCCTTCCAGCTCACATGATAAATATGAGAGGTTTGAAAACCCAGATCAGGGAGTGACAAACAGGATTACATGCTGTTTGCACCTGGTTGTCATAATTAGAGCACTGATGACAGGGGAGGAGTTAATTGAGATGAAGATCACACCGAGGCGGGTGCGATGTGCACGCGGCTCTGCATGAACGCTCAACGGCTGTTTAGAGTGATAATTACTCCCTCGGTCACCTTAAACAGCATTAACAGGCTTTTCGACAGTTAAGGCCTGAAACATAATCTACGCAAGGATGTGAGACAGGTATGTGAGCTCGAATTTGTGACTTGTTAAGATCTGGAGCGTGTTGGACCACCACAAGGGGTGCTATAGTATAAAGAAGAAAGAATTCATGCGTGTGAAAGTGTCTGTCCCAATATCCACACTTGCTGTTTTTGCTCTTGACCACTTGTCTGCTTCCAAGGTGTGTTCTGTCTAAATAAGCTGGGAATGCTCAGCATGAATGAGTTCAGGGGCTGGCTAAATGTTAACATTACTTCTAATTCCCTTGTCATTTAAGGTGTAGCATAAGACGTACATGATAAAATGTTGGGAATACGTATGTAACTGTCCATATTATTTATTTGCCACATGACATAAATTTTCTGCCAATCTGTGCCAGTTACAGAGTTTATTGGCATGTGGTTGATTTTATGAGCAAGAATAAATGTCTGTGAATTTCTTGCCAAAGCGTAAAAATGTGCTGTTGCTGTTAGACTTTGATTACCGCAAATCATATTATATTTGATGCAAATCCAACACAATTAAATTAAATGAAAAAAGTAGTAACTCTATATTTTTATGCTTTATCTAGCCAAGGTCATTTTTTAATTGTATTGGAGTCTTACACACATGCTGTACAGTTAATCTGAGCCGTGCATTATTTGAGTGTTGACAGCTTTTATGGGAACGGATTGATGGAGCGCAGATGATGCAGATAACTTGATCTTGACCCTTAAAGGTGCACTAAGTGTTTTTTGAAAAACACTTTTGACCGCAGCGTCGGACCGAGTCCCAAAACACGCTTGTAGCCAATTGGCAGTAAGGGGGTGTGTATTGACAGCAAGAGAAGAAAGCGCTCAATTTGAGTGCACAGGATGGATATTAGCAGATCGACTATAGATAGAGAGAGATGGCAGATAAAAGAAGAGGAAAATATAAGAGAAACAAAACATTAAAAATAAGGGTTACGATCAGGCAAGAGGTAGGATCCGCGTAAATATCGGAGCAGCTTTCCAGCAGTGGAGAGAAACTCAAGGAGTGGGAAGGGCTCGAATCAGATGCAGTGATTGCATTGTTTCTTCTTGATAGTGTAAGGAGTGAAATTATTTCCTTATGAAAATAGCTCCTCGTGAAGCCAAAACTCTTCACACAAACTCACACAAAACAGATGCCATGCAACAAAGCCATAAAACTAATCTGGAGAAAAAATCTCCAAAGAGAGCAAACAATACTACCCTGACCAAACTTATCTCCTTGTTCATTTACTGCCCCCTTCCTCTCCTCTCCTCTCCTCTCCTCTCCTCTCCTCTCCTCTCCTCTCCTCTCCTCTCCTCTCCTCTCCTCTCCTCTCCTCTCCTCTCCTCTCCTCTCCTGAAAGCAAGAATATCCATATGCTACATGTGTTATATCTTGTGAATATTGTTTTTTCCCCTTCATGTTTGGTATCATTCTAAAGTCTCTGTGTGATTGGTGAAATGATCTCAATTTCACAGTAGTCACTTATATTATGAGAAATATTGAAAACTTAAGTGAATTCTGTACTTCTGTTGTGAGCGGTCTCCTTTCAAAATCTGATAAACATTGCTTTACATCAGGTGTGAGCATTTGAGCACAAAAATATCTTCTACAGAGGCTTCTCATCCCCCATACACAGATGTAATCTGTTTGGGGCCGATAATAAAATGTTTATTGCCCTTTTGTTCTGGTAGTATTTAAGGGAAAGTTGCAAATCAGTCATTGCGATTCTGTAGCCAGATCAGCCCGTAGTGTGGAGTGTATTTCATATGCTCCATACTATGTATCTTCCTGAAGTCAGGTTTATATTTTACTCTTAGATTCATCTTTGAGCAACTGATGTTATGTATTTTCTTATTTTTGAATTGGCTTCTTATTGTTTACTTATGTAATTGGCATGACACGTTTTTACCTGACTAATAATACATTTTTATATTGATTTATTCTGATCTCTTCTGAAATAATTTTTCAAGTAGATTAATGTGTAGTGGTATTTCCGCAAATCTGCGTCCAGGATAGATCATACTGAAGTTCCAATGAATGAAGCGGGGGGTCATCATTAGGGATCTTCTGATTTCTGTCTGTCACTGGCTTAAGTTACAGTTTTCGTTATAATCACCCTGTATCCTCGGAGTAAGTACAGAACTAGCGAGTTTGTGCCGTGCATTCACTGTTGGCCGAGTGAATCGCAAAGCGATACTTCTTCCCTAATAAACAAAGAATTGCAAGTATGGGATTTTCAGAATAATCAAACATCTAAATTAATAATCAATATTTGTGATCAGTTTTTAATTGGAAACATTGCCTAAATTTAATGATCACGTGAAATTAGAGTCAGATTGAACATGGAGATAGACTAAAATTTAAACCAAATCCTGATAAATTCAGAGGCGCAAGTAAAAGACCGAACACGCATTAAACCTTCGACCAGGTCGCTGGATTCCGCTTTTTGGGCTGCCATGGTTGTGTATGTACACGTGGGGCGGAGATTTCCAAAACAGGGGCGAGTTCCTGTTGGGGTATGGGCGTTTTTGTTTTGCTGCTTTCAAATGTCAACATTGCTTGGCAAAAATCGCTTAGTGCATCTTTAAGAGACTTAAATGCTCTCAAATAACAAATCTATTAAATTAATTGCTGATTACAACATTGAAATCAAATCAAATTTTAATCAAATCCGCAAATTCGTTTGAAGAACCAAATTAGCCAGAGATCAGTTACCATGATTACAAGATCTGGCATCTTTCAAATCATCTCAGGTATGAAGAACGGACCCCAGATAGACAGCCGATCAGAGAAAACGCATTAAGGGACCAGATATAAACAATTACGTAGATGGTATAGTTGGTATTAACTTGATTAAAGTTATTGACAGTAGGACTTGTTTTTTTTTGGCTGTGAAAATTTGTTGAAATATCACTGTATTGCTAAACATACCTGGGACCGTCTTTTTGTCATGTGCATGCACTCTCAAGTGGCCAAGACTATGGGTACTGGGAAAGGCCCTCAGAATATGAATTGAACTGGAATGACAGGAAGAGGAATCATTCTGTTTCCTAAAGCCTTCAATTTTTTAAACACAGTCTCAAATAACTTTGTTTTTTTTAAATTCAAACTTCCCCGCATTTACATTCCACTTGCAATTCTTTTTGCTTCATCAATTCATATTCAATTCATTTCTGAATATTGTACAGCCCTGTCAGCTGCTTGTTGAGACAGTGCAAGTTGAAAGGGATAGTTCAGCCAAAAATGGTCACAATTTATTCACAATTTATTATTATTATTAATTAATTTTTTTCTTCAAAACTGTATTTCAAAACTTTCTTTCTTCTTCAGAACATGAAAAAGTAAGGAATATTGGGAACCAAACAACACTAAAGCCCATTGACTTACATTGTATGGACCAAAAAACACCCACTGAGGTATTTCTCAAAATATTTCATTTTATGTTTCACAAAAGAAAATCATTCATGCAATTTGAAACGACATGAAGGTGAGTAAATAATGGCAGAATTTTCATTTTTGGCTGAACTATCTTTAAAGACATTTGAAGGTAGCTCTATAGACCCCTAGAGTGCTGAGATTACAACCTGAGTAACACAAGACAGAACTATGTACTGTCTACACATTGACTTCTGTGTATCATTGTGAGCACTGTTTCTTGCCTAAGACAGGCAAAAATTGTCTGGAAACAGTTTTAGAAAGCATAAGCTAAAAACATAAAGATATCACCATGATACCTTCTCTACATTTCGAAGGTGGTATTGATGTTTAGCTCCAAACCTTTGTGTTTACTTTACAGAGCTCCTCACAGTTTCTGTCTCATTGACGCACACATCAATACAACCTTTCCCACAAAATTCCAAACCACATCAATATTAAACAGATCTAGCGAGTCGGGTAAATTATGTAGATTATGTTTTGAAAGACTGGGAACACTTTTCTCACATCATTCCTGGTTGAGCCGCTCCACCTGGGTGCGTTTTGATGTGAACGTGGAAGGAAGCGCTTCCATTAGCCACGTTCACATTATTGATACGCACATTTTGAGTAGGGAGCACGGCAACAGAAGCTTTTCAGAGACGAATGAACTACTGTTTGTACTGAGGAAAGGCTTTTGTTCCCGAGCTACGCAGCGTCGCACCCCACAGTCAGAAACCCAGATGAAGAAATTGAACAGAAAGTCTTATTTTACTAACCTAACACCTATAGTTTGCATCAACTTGATAAAAATAGCTTACTTTTGCGAGCAAACTGTGTCTGGGGGTTTATCTCATAGGCTCTTGGCAAGATATTTTCTTCAACAAAGCTCCATTTTCTCAAACATATTTGCTTTTATGTTATGTTATGTTATGTTATGTTATGTGCCCAGTGTTTATTTGTGCTATTGTGATAGATCTCATACTGTAAAGATCTCACTATGAAATTTAGCTGCTCATCTGTTTCAAGAATAAATGCTGCAATCATACGTTTTCGCAGTTTATTTTGCAAAGGATGATCAATGTGCTTTTATCGGGTGCAATAAGCTAAAAGACCTACTTATGGGAGCAGTTCACCCAAAATTTTTCTGAAAATGTGCTCACCCTCAGGCCAACCAAGATGAGTTTGTTTCTTCATGGGAAAAGATTTGGAGCAATTTAGCATGACATCATTTGCTCACCAATGGATCCTCTGCGCTGAATGGGTGCCGTCAGAATGAGAGTCCAAACAGCTGATAAAAACATTGCAATATTCCACAAGTAATTAGTCCATCAATTAACGTCTTATGAAGTGAAAACCTCCATGTATGTAACAAACAAAATCATAATTACGATTTTTTAACATCAAACTGAAGCTTCTGGATAAAGTACAAGTCCTCTATCCATTATATCACTTTCTCCAGGGAACATTTAAGGAACAAAGTGTATTTCAGTGTCCTTTAGTTTTTCATAACATATTGTGATCTAGAGCTTCATAAAACTGCAATATAGATCAAATTATGTGACAATCAGTCTTTTGTTACTGCACTTCATGACCTCATTGATCTGAAACATTTTGATGTGCTGCTGCTATATGAAGTGTTTCGGGAGAAAATAAAATCAAAAGTGCCCTTTACCTCATGGGGCCTTTAGCCCCTTGTACCCTACCCTCAATCAAAGCATTTAACCCCAGGTTACTCCATAGGGACAAAGTGTGTAGCTTACTGTATGTCACTTAGCAATTTCCACTGACCATGGTTGTGTGGAAATAAAAGCTAAAGTCTATATATTGCTATGTGAAGGCTGTCTTCTGCTATACACACCTCTCCACCGAAGGCAATATACACAAGAGGTTACGATATTAAAGCCAAGAATATCACTAAACAGTTTTCTTTTCGTATTTGTTTTATGGTATCACCTACAATAGGGGTCGGTACAATGTGGTCAGTTTGATCCTGATCAGCAATTAATTTTCACTCAGTGGCCTTCATAATAGGTTGGTTATTTTTGAGCTGCACAGAGAAACGGTCTAATTCATGCAATTTGCTTTGGCTATATTTAGAGAGTAATTGCTAGTGAAGGTACTCTCATCAAGAGCCACAGGTGGTTGTTTATTTCTCCGCAGCCACCCGCAGATTTCTCAGAAAATGCTTTTTAAATAAGTTCAGATCAAAGACAACAACTTTAGGTCCTTGTTTGAGGATAGTATTGCTTGCACTGTGGCTAAAGGTAGGCTAGAATCTAGATGATGTTGGGTGTCTCTAATTGGCTTTCAATCATCGGACTATTGTGGTCTGATCCCTACAGATGTGCTTTCAGCTCTGCCTGTTTCACTTACGACTGAATAAACGAGCAAAAAGCAAAAATTATGACATGTAATCTTCTGGCAGTGCCATTTATATTTGCATTTGCACTTCTGTGTTTTGAAAATGGGATTTCTTTCAGGGAGAAAATAACACTTCTTTCTAATGCAAAATTGTCTGGAAGTCACACTGAGAAATCCAATGAATGAGAATCAAGAGTTAAGAATCATACCTTCATCATATTTTCTGTCTCCAGTCATTTTGCGTTAACTGGCGTATTCTGTCGAACAGCGCGCGCACGCACAGTTTAGCGCGGGAAGAGACTATCACAGCACTTACCGCAATACTTCTGTGGAAATGATTTGTTTAGTTTCAAATGAGACACGCGCAATTTGCATGATACTATTTCAAGCTCCATTGAAACTGAACCTTCCGTGCACTTTCGGCGTCTGATAGGAAAATAGTGTATTGGGTCTTGTCATTTTTCATCAAGCCTTGAGATTTTTTGATCTTTTATGAGAACGCACTGTCAGGAACAGTTTACATGACAAGAAGGTTTGAAAACACATCAATCATTCCGATGATAAACATGGCTCATGTCATCTCCTCTTCCTGTCTGCTCTCTCCATTTATCCCACTTGTGAACGTGTCCTTATTATGTCACGTTCAATTAGTGAAACGCCTTTGGAAAATGGAGACCTCTTGATTGGTGACAGAGAAGAAGAGCCTTGGCAAACGGCGGAAATGTTGGTGTATGCATTCTGACGCTGACACACAGTGCTCCATGTCTTTGAATATTTTTTTCACAAAGCCAGTGCTCATAAAATGTGTAAAATAGCCCTCTAAAATGATATTAACTCAAGCCAGCCCAATGTAAACGCTCTCGAATTATAGTGAGGGAAAATATATTTTTATTCCAAATCAGCCAGGAGTGTAAAAAGATAGAGGAGCATTCTGAAAATACGCATCAGTGACAGTGTTATGAAATTGAGTCTGACACCTCTAAAATTACCCGAACCTTTTCAGTCTGACAGCTGTAGCAGACTGGCACTTTAAAATGAACAGCTACTGTTTTCAAAACCCAACAGTGGCTCTATCAGCACGGCCACGGATAGTTTCACAGAGGGCCGGTTCTAATCGTAAAGGTTCAATGTTTTTGGCAGGAGAAGGCAGGTTCCAGATAAGGCGAGGATTTATGCACAGACAAGATTAGAAATCCGCGCGGCTCTGTCACAGCGCACTTCCTCCATGCAATGCAGTGATACTGAAACTAATCTCGCGGCAAACATATTGGAGATCCTGTAACACAAACCTAGATGGGAAGGAATGGGCTAATCTATCTGCATTCGCGCCATCGGACTCCACAAAGGACGAAGTTTGCCACTGCTGCAGGCTGAGACGCTGCGCAGATGTGGCCTGTGCATGAACCTTTTTAAAAGAGAGATGATGCTCAGTCCAGTTTTATAGAGATAGGAGCGCAGATCAATATCTCCCACACAGCCAATAGCAGCTCTCATGCTATTCAAAAAGGACAGGTGACAGAGGAAAATGCCATTGCTTTGGCTCAGGAGACTCAATGGAGATGTTTCATTTAAGCATCAACATTTTTCTACTGAAATAATTTATGAGAATAAAATTTAAACAAATACATACAATTGTTGACTTTAAGAATGCAAATAATTTGGTCTTGGAAGAAATGTCTGCGTTCATATTAAAATACTGGCAAGCAATCAGTTCCATCTTGGAGATGGGATAGCTCACCCAAAAATGAGAACTCTGTCATCATTTACTCACCCTCAAGTTGTTCCAAACCTGTATGAGATTCTTTTTTTCTGTTGAACACAAAATAAGATTTTTTTGGTGGATAGTTGGTAACCGAACAGCTGCTGGTAGCCATTGACTTACTTTATATCCTCTTTGTGTTAAACAGAAGAAAGAAAATTATATAGGTTTGAAACAATTTGAGGGTGATGACAATTAAAGTGTCATGAAACCCCCCTGTTTCAGCACTGGTCTTTCACACCTTAGATCTGAAAAAGTCTCCAGAAATGGGGTCGTAAATCTGTGGAAAAGTGGGTGTGAAGAGAGTGGGAAGAGGGGAGAAAACAATCAATAAAACACAGACCTACAACACACTCTTTCATTATACAGACAAATGAATATTAAAATATCTTTAAAACATAAAGAATAAAGTTTTTTTGTTGACTCTTCTTTGAATTTTTGGTATAGAGTGTGTATCTGCCATGTCAATAATCTGTTGTGTCATTGTATTCAAGATCAGACGTACCGCTGTACCAGTGCCTTTATTTGTGTGCATTTCATTTGTTATGTGCGTATACGCGGTGCTGGTTCATATTCGGAGCATGAGAGAATATGAAATATGTTCACATAAACTTGAAATATGATTGCTCCGGTCCAGATATGAACTATGATCCATGCAGCGAGTGTTGTTAAACTCATCGAGGCGTTCAGCGCAGAAACCGCTCTCTCATGCATGCTCCACGTATTGTAACATATTAATGTTACAATACGGGGGGGGAAGGATGACAGTTTGGACAGTGGGGGGCACGGGGCATCTGTGGTGGTTTGGGGTTTTGGGTTTGAGGGGTATTAAAGTAGCGCACACAGTAGCACTATGACCATATCCCAAATATATTCCTGTAATAAAATAAAATACATATTTTACAGATAAAATAAAATACATACTTTACAGTCACCGCTATGCAGATTGATCACAGCTACCGCAAAAGGGTTTCTACCAGTGGTCATCCTTCAAAAACTTAACATCTACCACAGTTTTATCATTGGTAGAATACAAAATGTTTCAACACAAGCATTTCAGTCAAATGTAATTTATGCAATAGCATAAATTACCTTCAAACCTTTAACCCTCGACAGAAAATCGACCCGCTTCAATAGTTTAAAATCAGTCCAATTCCATGCAAAAAATGTGGATTTGGCAACCCTGCATCCAACACAAGCTGCATGTACAGTGATTTAAATAGCGTACTCCGCATATTGATAGTGGCTCCCTGACGCGCACAAATTATATCCAATATTAGAATGTTTGAGTGAGCAGGCGGTAATGGTAAGAAATTATGCAGGAGCGGAATTTTTGAAAAGAAGGTAGGTTTTAATACAAAAACACACACAATGAATGGCGACTGTAGAAAGCAATATACGTCACTTTTCATGACATTGGTTCAACTTTGCTTTTTGAACCGGAAGAAAGAAATTGCTCCAAAAAAATGAAAAAATAACAACTTTTCCCTTAATAATAGACATAATGAGTGGCATTGTTTTTATCACTGATGTGCAACCTGTTCATATATATTAACATCTTTTCATGACACTTTAAATGATGACACAGTTTTCCTTTTTGGCTGAACTATCCCTTTAAACTTTTCTTGAACTAATACATTTCAGATTAATTACCACTCTGAAAATGAAAAATATTACATTCTAATCTTTTTCTTTGGTATTTGTTGGTCTGGATAAAGCTGTGTGTTTAACAACTCTGCTCTGCTCATCACTAGTCTGAATTATACCACTTTGCTGTAAAATATTTAACAACATGGGTTTAAGGGCTCATTAACAAATTGGTCAATTCAGCATCCAATAAAGAGGTCCATCTGTTTTACTGAAGGCCCCATGTGGGCCGCTCTGAGATTCAGAGCAGCAGAAAATGATGTTTTTGAAATCTAAATATTATTGGCTAAAGAGACATTTTCATTAGCCAAAACAATGTAACCTGTGAATCCAATAAAACTTACTTTCAGATAAATATTGAGGGACATTTGCTGCTGAAAGGTGCGTCTAATCTTCTAAATAACACTGTAAAAATGGAAGCTGATTCTCTGCTGTTCAGCCCTCCATCTGGAAACCCATCTGTACCTCCTGTTTTATGGATCTGATTCCCACTGTATCCAATACTCACATGAAGGTTAATGACTGGACAAACTGTAGCATGCTAAGGTCATGCATTAACCACAAACAGGGTCAGGAAGGGTAACCAGAGCTGTTAGCATATGGGTAAATATTGAATATGAAATAGGATAAGCTTAGGGATAGATCTATTGACAATGCTTAATGCGACCGTACACGCTAAAGACTATCCACTGGGATTATTTATTTATTTGTCATATCTATTCTAGGGCAAAGCTATTCTGTGACATGAAGCAATTAAGACTGTAATAAGATAACGTCTTTGTGAAGGAACACTTGATTCAAAGCAATTTAAAATGGCTTTGCTGTGGTCGTAGTTAAAGATCCCTCATCATGTAATACATTTTACAAAGATACTGTCAAAAAGATATAGTGTCAACGAGGCTCTACTTCACATAAAATAAGAGGCACTATGATAAGAAAAGATTGATTACCCCATGCTTTAGGAACTTTTGATATTGCGTGGAGTCCTGGGGTGGAAAAGAACCATTAACCGCACCTGCTGTTGCATTGCATACATCTGTTCCTTATTACAGTGAAGCAAGACACATGCTTCCTTAAGATGTGCCAGCTTGACGCATTAGCTCATAAGAGTTCCAGTTTGTTTGATGCTTTAATGACAGATCAACGATCAACCCATAGTTGGACAATTATTGGACAAATCGGCTGTTTAGTTAAGTCCATGGTTTATCTTGAAAGGAATGACCATAGAAATGATTAGGCTACTGCAGTATAGCTTCTAGGTTGTAATGTTAAATAGCTATCCACCTTTTTCTTCAACGTGGAAGTAAGCCTATGGGCGAGACTTCTGGTTCATTAGCCGCTATAGGTAAATAACGAGAAGAATAACAAGGTTCAGTAGCCTAAATGGTAAAACTGATTGCAGTACAAACCGGTGTGTTCATAATTAAGATAATACATTAAAATAACATGGTAAAATACACCAATTTTCAATATCAAGCAGCAAAACAAACTGTTTTTGTTACAGCTATAAATAGCTGGATGTGAAGCTAGCCCATAGAATTTAAAAATCGTTTTAAACGCTGATAATAATAATAAAATGTTTCTTGAACAGCAAATCAGCATATAAGAATGATTTCTGAAGGATTATTTGACTCTGAAGACAGTGGTGCTGACAATTCAGCTTTAGATAACAGGAATAAATTGCATTTTAAAATATATTAAAATAGAAAGCAGTTGTTTTGAATAGTAAAAATCTGTCTGTCTTTCTTGCTATTCAAAGTTTTGATGATGCAATTATTGTCAGATTAATTTACTTTGCAAATTGACGTTGAGAGTGTCATTAAATTGAGAGAGACAGTTTACAAGCTGAGATCAATCTTTACAAGCCTGACAGGGTGATCATGACCCAGATGTGAAATGCAGGGGTTTCTTTTACCCTGAAGGGGGTTATTTAGCAATAATGACCGACAGTGTAGAATGTACCCACTTATTGCATGGCTAATAAATCAATCAATATGAACTTATATAAGAAACACCGTGGCATGATGTAGTGACTGACCAATCAGAATCACATATTTCAAAGAGCCACATAATTGTGGGGTATTAAGTAGCCAGTTTTTTAGTTGATTTACCCACTGTTCATTAGTATCAAAGCTCGTTTACCCATGAGCATGTTCATCAGCATGTTTTCTGCGATGGTGGCTTTTACATAAGGGATCTGTGGATCTGTTTCCGGCTGTGTTTAGAACGAATGCACATGAAGATCATTCATCAGGGGTTTTGAACAACAGTACACATGGACAGCGAGGAGGCATTTATCTCCTCGGAACAACACAAACACAGAGCTGCTGCCCTGGAGACTTCAGCTGCATGCTCAAATCACCATCCCTCTTCATATTCCACTGTGTCTAATTAGCCAATTCAGTCCAGACCACATTTATAGACCCAGTGGAACATACAGACACACACACTTATACACACATGCACACAAAGAGGCTGTCCTGGAATTCACATGTAAATTAGATTGTAGTTCAGAGAGCCTTGTTCCTACGGTGTGGGCGTCTGCCTATAGACACTTTGAAGACGATCTAGTGGAAAGGACCTGGGTATATATTAGATTAAAAACATCAGACTGGATTTGCGTGTTAATAAATGCAGTAATGATATTCCAAACTCGTGCGATTTGAGACACAGTCAGCCATCCACCCCAGCTAGTGATGCAGATTGGGCCAGTATGTTCTCTTGAGGAGAATCACACTGATGTCTTCTGACAAGCTTCATTCCACAGGAGAGAGGGGTCTGTCACCAGGACACCATCGCCCAAATGCTTGCCTGAGGCCGTCTTCCCCACTGACTCACATTCTACAAACAAGACACTAAAAATAACAGCTTAGAAAAGGTAGAAAAACAGCATGAAATATCCATGAAAAAGACCAATGCAAGATTTTCTTTCTATGGAACTCTTTCTATTCAAATCATTATTTTTTTTCTATTGAAGGGATCACTGACTTCATTATAAACCAATTTGTTTCAAATAAGAGACTGGTGTAAATATATCCAGAATTAGTCACTGATACGTCAGCAAAAAGCAAAACTCGGTAGATGTGATTCTAAAACACTGACAGGCATATCTAAATGGAAGGCAATTTCCAGCATATATTCCAATTAAATGATTCTGAAATGATACCATGCTGAGTCCACCTCGTGTGTAGGTAAATTTGCAAATGATTCAAATTGGTTTAAAAGTGCACATTAAAAGAAACTTTATTAAATGTGCAGGAACTGACTTACAGTGAGGATTTGCAGCTGATTTCACCTAATCATTGCAAACTAGATTGATATGAATAACTAAATTCTGCATTAGCATATGTTCCTGATTTGTTTGCAGCATGACTGTTGCATCTTGAACTCTGATTGGGCTTAGAAGCTTGTTGGATGAGTTTTAAAGCATTGTGACAAGATTGCAACAAATGGATTATCGTAAATCTTGTCCATATGTAGAGAATTTAGTTTGTTTCCTCCAGATCTCAAATGCCATCAACGAGAATGAAACTTTAATGTAAAACAACTTAGACAATGTAGAAATACAGTGTAATGCATATAAAATGAACAGTTTCAACACAATTTGTTATAATTAACTTATTGACTATAAATTACTGTCCTGGTTTTATTGTAAGCAGAAAACCTTTTTATACAGTACGCTCTAGTAATATTTTAGATTTTTTTGATCACGTGTTAATTTAAAATATCCTTTTAACTGCTGTATGTCACATAAAAACTTTTTGTGTTTGTGTGGTTTTTATTTTATGTTTATGCAATTCTTGTATTATTCCAACTCATTTTTTTGCCATAAAGATAGCCTTAGATGCTGACATAGCAATACAAATAAATAACTAGGCTATTCCTGCTTACTATAAATTCATGCAATTATTTTTACAATTTACAGGCTTGAATATACAATTAAGATTATAATTTTAATTTTTCAGCCATCTGTCTTGACAAATTTGTTTCAAATTTGTGCCGCGCACGAATAAAATGCAAATCTGTTTTGGTCTCATTAAAGGGTGAATGCAGTGATAATCCCCTGCAAGCTCATATTCATAAACCCAGTCTCCATACACTCCATGTCACAAGACAAACTACTTCCTGTTCAATGTGGCGTCTAGATATTCATTTTTATGGGCTTATGGTCTTTGAAATAGGCCCTTAGTTTACAAGACGAACTTGTAGCCTATAAGGCAAGGAGTTCACAGGTGACTTGCGGTGCTGGTGGTTGAAAGGAAACTGTAGGTGTGATTCATAGCCGTGGCACCATGCCATCAAGACAAGCAGAGATCTGATCAGTCTCTGCTGGGGCACCTCATGATCATTTCTGATGATGAAAGTCTAAACACCCCAGGTTGCATCCTCTAATGATGTTCCAGAAAACTGCACTGAGCTTATTCATCTGCAGAGGTGAATGTTTTTGTGATTTAAATTTTTTTTCCCACCATGCTAAATCATGTTTATGCATTATGCATTTTGTACTCAGGGGTCATACATTCAACTTGGCTTTTCTAAATGATTCTTTTTATATTTTGTGGCTGTCTTATATTAAAATGAACGCTCGACTAATCCGATAATTACATGATAAATGTTTATGGCATGAATGCAGCTTATAGCAACATGAAGACTGCTTTTATTTCAATATAAAATATAGATTCATCCTCATCTTTGAAAATTGTTGATTAGAGAAAGCTATTCATAAATAAAACGCAACTTTCTGGGAACGTCTCCATGCAAATTTAAATCCAGATCTACCAATCCTTATGAACAAGGTGGCGATTTAAAAATTTAAACATACTTTTTTTTTTTTTACTTTGTAAATAAAGTTTAGTTCAAAAGAAATTACTAGCAAGCTTGAAAAAACATGTTTAAAATGATGTAAGCTCAGATGAGATGAAGAGTCCAGTCATAGGAGGCTGGTTTATTTTACATGAGTAGGGCTACCATTTTGAGATCACATGTCCCTGATGAACATTCAACTTGCATCTCAAAACTAAAAAAAAAAAAAAAAAAAAATACTAATAATAATGACTGCTTTCATACAGGTTTCCCAAATTCTCTTCCTATCTGCCATTGATTGTAAAACAATTAGCTCTGTCCCAAATTCACAACATTAATTGAGTCAATGTTGCTGCAGTGTTTACAAAATGATTCCAAGGGAATCCGCATACTACTGTCTTCCTTATAAATGTCTTTGCATATTATGCTGTGATAGGAGCATAGAAAATATTTCTTACTTCACCTTTAACCATATTTGGCCCACAAGGTTTCTCATAAACACTTCAGACAGCATGGAGAATAATCCACATTAGTGCTCAGCTCTCTTCTTTGAGAAACATCCTCAGGCAGGTGTATAAAATCTATTCCAATGGTGCCTTTATAAACACCTCTGTTCCATTTCTCACAGAAGTACCTGTTTAAAAGCCCTCTATCTCTTTCAGAAACTGTTAGCGATTTGCTGATGACGAATGATGCTGAATTTGAGGCCATTAGTTAATTAGTAGATCATAACATCCCTGAGGACAAAAGAAGCCCCAGAGTGGCTTCCTCTATCAGAACCGTGTGTCATTAGATGAGAGAGAGACACTAATTAGAGGGCTGAAAGAGTCTAGATATTATATAAAGCCTCCCTGAGCTCGATGCTATACACACACGCACATTTAAATGTAATATACAGGCCTGTTTTCTCCCCGCATAGAGAATGCCTAAATCTAATTTTGGGGTTTTAAAATCAATAACCTTTTGCTAAAAGCCTGACTTGTTAGTGCGAGAGGTGCATCTGGGAAATGGAAGCCGTATGAAATCAAATTCTGAGGTGAGACTGAGATGTTGTCACTCTTGTGTTTTTAGAATAGTCAATTTCATATAGGCAACGTTATATGTGGCGACAGAAATGAATGAAAACATTCATTAGAGTCTCGCATCCACTAAGGCTACACCTCATGAACAGAAGAGATTAGAGTAAATGTATTTTTAATAATTTAATAATTCAGCTTAAAATCAATATGAAATGGTATCCGCAACTCATAAAAACAGGATGTTTCATGGCGGGGTTTGATTTTATTTTTAAGTGGAAATTGATAGAACCAAGAAAAATAGGGTGGTAGGAGGGAAAGATTGGAAAATAAGAGAGCTTAAATTAAAAGTTGCAAGAAAGTTGTTTTAGACTCAATGTAATGTAAGTGTTACATGTCTGGTTTTCTGTTTTCCCCTGTGACCTAGTTTTCCCCATTCAGTTTAATTAGTCATTCAGTTCACCTGTGTTTGCAATTATCTCATTAGTCTCCTATGTTTGGTCCATCCTTTATAAGTCTTCAGTTCTCCCTGTGTATTCGTCCGTTCTCGTCTATGTAAACTTGATTTATTGCCTACCTTTTGATATTCTAATTAAAATACCTTTTGTTTGTATCACCGTCGTCTGCCTGCAGTTGTGCCTCATCAGCCCGTGACAGAAGAACGGACCTATACAGTTTTTTTGCGGCATTTTTTGTTCCCCTATTTTTTCCTCCCCCTTTCCCATGGATAATCCCAACATTGCCCTGCTATGCCTGGAGCAGAGGGACCGCTCCCTAGAAGATTACACCAGGGATTTTGTGGAATTGGCGTGCCTAACGCACTATCCTGACCGCTCGCTTTGTGTACTTTACATCGCCAGCCTTAGCGAGCGGTCTAAGGCACGCCTCCCTGGGAGCGGTCCTCGGAACAACTTTGCCGCATGTGTGGAGTGGGTGCTGGAGAACAATGGACTATTCTTCTCCGTCTGCCCCGCTGATGAGGACTTCTCCAGCCTCACTCCCAAACCAGTGACCAGCCAGCCTTTCTCCTACTGCACGGAGATTTCGCCGGAGCCCACTCCAGATGGAGAGCCTGTGCCTGCCGTGACACGTGAGCCTGATCCGAGACCCGTGATCGAGCCTATCGTCACCCCGGAGCCTGAGCCCCAGGAGTGGTCTGACCAAGTGCGTGAGCCGGCAACATCGTCCGTCCCCGAGGGAATCCTAGTGGAGATCGAGGGCTTGGAGGGAAGCCCCGCCCAAGCTGAGGGTGAGCTGCAACTGGCCACTGGCAATTATTCCGAAGAACTTAAGGACATCTTCATGTGGGATCTTATTGACTGGTTTGGGGAGGCATTACCCAGCCCTGTATCTCCTGTGCCTCCGCTGGTTCCGTCCAGCCCTGAATCTCCTGTGCCTCCGCTGGTTCCGTCCAGCCCTGAATCTCCTGTGCCTCCGCTGGTTCCGCCCAGCCCTGAATCTCCTGTGCCTCCGCTGGTTCCGTCCAGCCTGGAATCTCCTGTGTCTCCGCTGGTTCCGTCCAGCTCGAATCCTCTTGTGTTCCCTCCCAGCCTCCCTCTCCCGCCTCCTCTCAAGCCAGTCAGTTCCTCTACCCTAGTCCCGCTGGTGCCTGTCAGCCCCTCAGCTCACCCTCAGTCTGCGCCAGCTGGGCGCCCTGAGCCATCGCCTCGGGACTTTCACCTGCCAGCTCTGCCAAGGTGTGAGGATTCCCTGTCTCCACCTCCAGCCTCCGAACCCCGGACTCCATCTCGGCCCTCCGAACCATCGGCTCCACCTTGGCTCATAGCTCCATCACCTCCACCGGGGCCCGTCCTCCCACCTGCTCCACCGGGCTCCCTCGTCCCTCCGGCTCCGCCTTGGTCAGTCGTCGACCATCCGCCGCCTTGGGGCTCCATTCCTGCGGCTACACCTAGTCACTCCTCCCCTTCGGCGCTGTCAGGCTCCTCCTTCCCGTCAGCGTCACCTTCATCCTCCGTCACTCCGGCTCCGCCGCGGCATTCCGGTTCCCCGCCTCCACCTCAGTCGCCTGAGCCTCGGACTCCGCCTTGGCCCTCCGGATCCTTAATGTCACCCTGGCTCTCCATCTGCTCGGTTCCATCCTGGGCTCCCCTTCCATCGGGTCCATCTCCGTCAGTCGTCCCCAGGGTGTCGTCAAGGCCTTCTCCACCCTGGCTCCTCCCTCCCTCGACTCCGCCCTGGGGCCTCTTCCTGGCTGGTCTCTGGATTTTCATCGGACTCCTCCTGCTCCTGGCTTCCCCTTGGCTCCTCCCACCCTCCACTCCCCCATGGACTTCTTTTTTGGACTCTCTCTTGTTGTTTTTTTTGTTTTTTTTCTGCCACCCTCCTGCTCCACATCCTCCTCCAGAGCCCCCACCCTCCCTCCTCAGTTATTATATGACGGCGTGGGGTCACGCCTTGCCAGGAGGGGGCGAACTGTTACATGTCTGGTTTTCTGTTTTCCCCTGTGACCTAGTTTTCCCCATTCAGTTTAATTAGTCATTCAGTTCACCTGTGTTTGCAATTATCTCATTAGTCTCCTATGTTTGGTCCATCCTTTATAAGTCTTCAGTTCTCCCTGTGTATTCGTCCGTTCTCGTCTATGTAAACTTGATTTATTGCCTACCTTTTGATATTCTAATTAAAATACCTTTTGTTTGTATCACCGTCGTCTGCCTGCAGTTGTGCCTCATCAGCCCGTGACAGTAAGAGAGAGCGCCGATATTTTTTACTTGAATGTGCATGGGTTCTGGTGTTATTTGCTTACAGTTATTTTAGCTGCACTGAACAGTCTTTTATGCTGTTTGATGATTTTATGATACACACTAAATAATTTTAACATGTAATACACGTTGCTATTCTTGTTACCTATACAATTTAAAAAATATTTTTTGAAGTTGTAAATAAGAAGACCAAAATTATTGGAGTACGTTTTACAAGAAAATACTATTGCAGTATTTATGCTTCAAAATGTACAATTCAGTGTGGTATTTCTTTCTAATTATTTATGAAATTTCCAAACAATTTCTGAGTGAAAATAGTTTCCTAGCAATTGTTTCCTAGCTTCCTTTTTCAAGTAAATCCACCCCCCATTTTTTTCCATTGTAGCAGCTAATGAATCAGAAATAGCTTATACTTCTTTGGATTATGGATACAAAAGTGGTCTTCATTTATACTGACACTTATTGCACTGAAATGTTTTTGGTAACAAATCCATTGTAGAAATTCTGAATCAAAGTGCCCCTATTATGGATTTTTGAAAATGACCTTTCATGCAGTATGTAACACAGCTCTAAGTGAAATTTTAAATCTGAAAGTGCACCGTGTATAAAGTAATTGTCTCTCAAAAGAAAGAGTCGACTCCGAATCATTGAAACTAGTCTTTTTAAATGAATCCCAAGCCATTTAAGGTTGACGTCAACATGAAACATTAGCATATTGCCCGCCCTCTTGTTGCACGCACAGACCTGAGAAAACTTGATTTTCGCATTGGTCTGAATGAAAATGCAAATTCATTCTTTGCCACTAGGTGCCACTTTTGGAGCGTTAAAAGCTAACAAACACTGCTTTAATATCGACCAATCACCGCAGATTAGCATCAGGCAAAGGAGGGGTTTGGAAAAATGAATCGTTGAGCGAATCGTTTGGGAGTCGTTGAACAAATAAGGTAAAAATAAATCCATATTATAAGAAAATTTAAAGTGTTTTTTGACCTTGCATCCATGTCAACTTGTTGTTGGGGACTCCCAAAACCAAAATATGAACCTTTCATAACCCATACTAGGGGCACTTTAATGTGTATCTGTTTATCATGATTGACTCGTTCCTTAGCTAGATACCTAGAATACTGTGTAGTATTCGGCTGGTAATGTGCACTAAATATGGTGACCATATTTTTTGTGAAATTTAAAAGCTTTGTGAAGTGACGTGTGGCCAAGTATGGTGACCCATACTCGGAATTTGTGCTCTGTGTTTAACCCATCCAAGTGCACACTCACAGCAGTGACCATACACACAATGTGAACACACACCCGGAGCAGTGGGCAGCCAATGGGTCTCACCTCAGTCGTGGTATTGAAGGTGGAGTTTTTGAAGGTCACTGCCCCCCCACCGACAATTCCTGCCGAACCTGAGACTGGAACCCGTGACCTTCGGGTTACAAGTCCAACTCTCTATCCTTTAGGCCATGACTGCCCCCACCCCCCCTTTTTTTTAAAGTGAAGTTGTCTAGGCCACTGATGTGACTTGCAAACATTGTATTCTTTGACAACACTATTAATTTCTTTAGGCGTAAAAACTTTCAAAAGTGGGCAAAAATACCCAGCACACCTCTAAGGGAATCGAACATCATCAGCGACCTCCGGCGGTGACATACCCGCCAACAGATCTGATTCCTCATCACTGTCTCATTATGAAATGGAGAGGCATTTAATTATTTATTTATTTTTCTCGGTTCCTCATGCACGTCCCTGACAGGAAAGCACTAACTGCAAGTGTCCGGTCAGCATGCTGTTGCTCTGCTTTGAATCGATCAATATGCCCAGGTTGAGTTTGGCCTGCAGGTAGCACATACAGATTGAATAATTTTCAGATGATCAGATATGCAGCACTGATGTGAGGAGACGGGCTCTAACATGGACTCGATGCACGCGAGACTCTGCACCACGTGGTAATGAGCCCGCAAGTCTCTGATGCCTGCCTGTTCCTTGCCCTGTCTGCCCGCTAACGAGACCCTGAATGCATCATCGCCTGACTGTCCGCCTCTGTCCCGCGGTGTCATAATGAAGCTTGAGAGGCCTCACACCTCACAGACGCCACTGCTCCCTGCCGCCCGATGCCTTTTAATGGCTTGTTTGTTTGCCTTTTGTTTTATTCCTCCTTATCAAAAGGCGATGGCACGCAGTCCTGACGAAATCGCCTGGGGCTCTCCTGGATGTTTATGTTGCATGGGAAGTGAATGGGATTGGAGCAGACAGAGCCGTTTATTGCCGAAGGCGAGTGCATCCGTACTCGATATCTGAATGGGGTTATTAACATTTTCAGCAATCATTTTCAGTCATGTGCAAGGCGTTGGAACTCGAGAGAGAAAGATGTGCGCTTGTAGGTTCAGAAGGTTTTATATAGATTGGTGGAAAAGTCTCTGTGCTGCTCCAGTGAGAGGTTTGAGTAATTCTAGCTTAAGTACAAGAGGTCAGCAGATTTGCAAACCATAAGCAATGGAAGTAACACCTTCTGAATTATTCAAACCTTTCCGTATCATCCTTGCAACAAAAAATGGGAAAATCGAATAAAATCCTTTGAGACCAGCATCTTTCGGTGGCCCAGTAAACATGTCTATTTTGAAGTGGTTTTTAATAGGAAAATACAGCGGTCTTAAAAATAAAGGTTCTTTGTGGTTTAAAAAACACTTTTTTTCCCTGGCTTTTTTCTCTAACTTGTTGCTTACGCTTAATACTTACATTGAAATATTGATGTTAAACGATTTTTCTTTACTGTTAGCCAGATAAATTTCAGTTGGCTTTATTCTGGAGGTTAAAAAAAGTTTTTGTTGTCAGTTTTATGAGATATTTTTATGTGATCTTATTAGTGGTCACTAGGGGTGCGATTTATTTTTTTTATTTTTTTTTTTTCAAATGCATCGCGATCCTCGGGAATCGATTTTGAGCTTAGTTTTTAACAACAGATGGAGCTCTAGGCTAGTTTTTAACCGCACACTCAAATGCTCACAAAAAAGAGCCCTTGTGCTTTCACCTGAATAATGTAAGCGGTTAAATGTACTTGCACCTCAGCTTTTATGATCCAAGGTTAATGTAAACACAGCCCACTGTGAACACTCTTATAATTTGCTTCAACCTTTAAGAACTTTATGAATGATTATTTTAGATTCAAGTGGTGTGTGTGTGTATAGAACCAGAAGCGAGCAGGCTGTTTCTAAAGCATGCAGCATGCTGTTAAAAACTAAGCTCAGAATCGATTCCATAATCACGATGCATTCGGAAAATCGCAGAATCGATCCATGAATCGATTTATCCCTAATGGTCAAAGATGTTTTGAAGTATGATTGTATGTAATTTATGTTAACGCGCAAAATAGTAAATTAATTTTAACCACAGACATTTTCGAACTCATTCCAAATTTCGAAGGAAACCCCAATGCTGAATATTTCCCCTCTGTTTAACCAAATAACTTAATAATAATAATAATTCATTACATTTATATAGCGTTTTTCTGCTTTTCTAAGCACTCAAAGCGCTCTACATTGTGAGGGGTGGTGTCTCCTCGTCCACCACCAGTGTGCAGCATCCACCTGGATGATGCGACGGCATCCATAGTGCGCCAGAACGCCCACCACACACCAGCTTACTGGTGGAGAGGAGACAGAGTGATGAAGCCAATCAGTGCAAGGGGATGATTAGGAGGCCATGATGGTCAGAGACCAATGGGGAAATTGTTATGTAAGTTATATATTGGTTTCTGGGCTCTTTTTGTTTCTAATTGGTGCCTTTAAGTTTATTTGACTTATTTTTGTATGTACATCATCTTCAAAGACAGGGAGTCTTGGATGAGCACTTAACATCCACTGGTTAAAGGTCAGCGTCTCGTGCAATTACCATCATCATACAGAATAATATGGATATTGCCATAAAAAGCATTGCCAATTATTGATAATGCCGGTGAACTAGCAATTTCAAGGGGACGTTTTGTATGTGTGTGCGTGTATATGTATGTTACATCCAAGGACACAATCTTAAAAAAAAAAAAAAGAATGCTGCATATCCTGGTGCAATAATAAGCAGATAAAAACATGCATTCGTTTTTTAAAAGTCATGTAATCACTTCTAGGCCGAGACATCTGCAATCTCTAGTTTTCCAGCCCAGTGGACACTACATTTCCTCTCTGTCCGTAATAGAAAAATCACTCAAAGCAGCCCAAATATGGTGAGAAATCTCATTTAAAACCCTTCAGCCTGGAATTTCAAAGCCAGATCAGCCAACCCAAAAGTGTTGCGGTGTCCTGATGACATATGAATGTAATCACATGACAAATCAGAAACACAAGGAAAGACAAGAATATCTTACCCTCTGCCACCTCCAACCTGTGGGAAAAGTTGCAAAGAGGAATCTATTTACGTATTTCAGTCTTTTAGCAAAGAGAAAAAGTCTAGATGTACATTCAGTATGCAGAACTGCTACAAATAAAAATAAATCAACTTTACCTTCAGAAACAGATGCGCAAAGAATGCTAAATGCTAACATATATCATTCTTCTTTGTGATGACATTTCATGTTTCAAAACCTAGTGAACTGTCTTGTTGTCTATTTCCTACACAGCCAGCTAGCTTCTAAGGTAAGATACCAAATTGTTAGCAATTATATTTTTAAAGCACAGAGTGGTTTCAATTGATGTTTGAGGTGTGACTAGATGTAATATGCTAAACAGACTTTCACTTTTTATTCTATAAGGGATGTTAACCACAGACCTTATTTTACAGTGCTATTCTAAAAGCCTCATAGAAACCGATTACCAAGGGAACCCAAGACTTGGAATTGCTAATTATCTTCTGGTTTTTATGACTACATTATGAATAGCTTAATTGGATTACTTTATTATTTACATTTATCCAAAGCACTCCTGAGGAATCATTGCATTTGAGCTGTATATATTTCCCTGTAGTATTAGCTTGTTGCTAAGCTAACGATGCTATACATTGCATTATATTAGACTGCACTGTTTTTATTGTCACCTTCTTGTTATTGAATTAAATAAATTGAAAGGCACCATCTTGAACGTTGTTTTGTAGAGCTTAGAATTTGTCCAGAATAAATTATCTTAGCTGGCAGCATGGTGTTGCATGGTTTTAATGTCTTAGAATGCTGTCTAGGTAGGAAGTTTAGGTTTCGGAACAGAACTTGTATATTTTTCAGACATATTTTTTTTCAGCCTGAGAGTGGAGAGATGATTTGGCAGGCAGGAACAGTTCAGCCGTCCACAGAGATGAACAGTCATGTCAGTGAGGCTTGTCAAGCTGTCAAAGAAGAGCAATAGCTGCATTAAGCTATCTGAGAATTAATCTCAACACCAATAAAAATGGTAAAGATTCGGGGCAGGAGAGGTGCTCTAAGCCTCTTAGAAGAGCACCCGTCATTTCAATTTCAGGTTAAGATATTGGAGTCTTTGGTTATGCCAATCATGTCTTCGAAAACTTGAGATCAGACACATATGACATTGCAATAATGGCACAGTAATTGAATTCTAGCATGCCAGAGTCACATTTTCTTCATCCGTCAGCTCTCGTCAGTGTGCCGGCTTTATCTGTAGAGGAAGACATCACACAGAGAGTGAGTAAACCCGCACTCACTTAAATTTATCAGATGACATGGCTTTCCTTCCATCAAATAATCTTCAGCGAAGATAATAAAGAGATTAAACACTTCTACTTCTGGACCGGTTTCTCCGTAGAGCAGATCCGAAACTGTTACGGATGGTGGAGCTTATTCATCGCCTAGTTATTTAGAAAGAGGGGGAAATGGATTCTGCACTTTGACTATGACTAATAGAACATTCAGTTAAATGTATAAGAAGCCAGCGAGCCGTAAAGAAGCAGGAGAGGCTTAACACTGAGCTGAATAACACGCACTCAAGCTCAAAGAGGTGGGAGGGTAAAATACCGTGATTAACGATTTGTTTCTGTACGATGTTAGTATGTTGATCATCACTTGGCTGCTGGAGTAGAGAACTACTATAAACCCAGCAATGAAGATGTTCAAGCAGGTCAGATAGAGTTATTGGCAGGGCTAGATGGAACCTGTGGCTATGGAAAGAAAAACCTGGTTTATTAAATAATTTTGTCTAATTGACCCCTTTGATAAGATCCACCCCTCCTTGGTTACTGTTTGCTCACTCAGAGAAGCTTATCCATCTATACATGTGTCCAAATGTTTTGTTTCTTACCCAAAACTTATATAAATGTTAAGTTATATGTGTTTATATATGTTTTTTTTTTGTGTGTGTGTTCAAAGATTTGAAAAAGAACAAAAATACTACTGAAATCCTTCTTTGGGTACCTTGTGTCACTATTATAAGTTCAAGTTCAAGTTCAAGTTCAAGTCAGCTTTATTGTCAATTCTTCCACATGTACAGTACATACATACAGAGAATTGAAATTGCATTACTCTCAGACCCTTGGTGCATACAGTTAACATTAAACACGTTCAGATACAGATAAATACAGTTTAAACATATGTACATACAACTATACAATTATGCAAATGAGGATATTGTAGAAAAAAAAATAAGAATTAGATCGATAAGTGGCATAAGGCGCATGGCAGATAGAGTGCAAAACCAGTTAAGTAAACAACACTGTGTAGATATATTTGTAGTGCAAAAGAGCTTATCAGTCTGAGGACATTGTAGAAAATAAAAACAAGAGAGATAGATAAAGTGCATAAGGCACATGGCAGAATAGATGGAGTGCAAACCAGTTGAATGTACAAAGACAAAAACAAAACTGTGCAGATGTTTTGTTTTGTTATGAGTGTAGTGCAAGAAGAGCTTATCAGTCTGTTAAAGTGACAAGTCGAAGTGACTGTTCGGATGGTTTTTGTCAGACTATCCGAAGAGGTAATTTGCAGTCAATGTTGGATGGGTAGTGATCAGCCAATGCTGCACAAGTGACAGGTGCCGGTCACAGTTTGTTGGACAGTGGGGGGGGTGTCACAGAGTCAGAGTTCCTAGTGTGTTGCTGTGTTAAATGGGGGTGAGAGAGGGGAGGGGGGGCAAGGATGGGAGGGAGTTCAGCTTCCTGACAGCCTGATGTATGAAGCTGTCCTTCAGTCTGCTGGTCCTCGCCTGGAGACTCCGCAGTCTCCTCCCTGATGGCAGCAGACTGAAGAAGCTGTGTGTCGGGTGGGTGGGATCGCCTGCAATGCGGAGGGCTTTGCGGGTGAGACGGGTGCTGTAAATGTCCTGGAGGGAGGGGAGAGAGACACCAACGATCTTCTCAGCTGCTCTCACTATGCGCTGAAGTGACTTGCGGCAGGATGCGTTGCAAGCGCCATACCACACAGTGATGCAGCTAGTCAGGATGCTCTCGATGGTGCCTCTGTAGAAGGTGCACATGATGGGGGCCGGGGCTCTGGCTCTTCTGAGTTTGCGGAGGAAGTAGAGACGCTGCTGTGCTTTCTTGGCCAGTGCTACAGTGTTGTTAGTCCAGGAGAGGTCCTCTGTGATGTGCACACCCAGGAACTTGGTGCTGCTCACTCTCTCCACTGTCGCACCGTTGATGGTCAGAGGGGCATGCTGAGTGTGTACTCTCCTGAAGTCAACAACAATCTCCTTCGTCTTCTTCACGTTCAGAGAGAGATTGTTGTCACTGCACCACCCGGCCAGGCGGCTTACCTCGCTCCTGTAGTTTGTCTCATCTCTGTTGCTGATGAGACCCACCACAGTCGTGTCATCCGCAAACTTAATGAAAATGTTGGAGTTGTGTGATGGTGTGCAGTCGTGGGTCAGCAGAGTGAAGAGGAGGGGGCTCAGCACACATCCTTGGGGGGCCCCAGTGTTCAGTGTGATGGTGCTGGATGTGTTACTGCCGACCCGTACTGCTTGAGGTCTCCCGGTCAGGAAGTCCAACAGCCAGTTACACAGAGAGGTGCTGAGCCCTAGCTGGGCCAGTTTGTGAGTGAGCTGTTGAGGGATGATTGTGTTGAATGCTGAACTGAAGTCTATGAACAGCATCCTGACATATGAGTCTTTTTTCTCCAGATGTGTGAGGGCTGGGTGGAGGGCAGTGGTGATGGCATCATCGGTTGAGCGGTTGGACCTATATGCAAACTGGAAGGGGTCCAGGGAGGGGGGGAGGACAGACTTGATGTGGTGCAAGACTAGCCGTTCAAAGCACTTCATGAGTATGGGAGTGAGTGCTATTGGACGGTAGTCATTGAAGCAGGATGGAGATGACTTCTTAGGGACTGGAATGATGGTGGTAGCTTTGAAGCATGTGGGGACAACAGCCTGATTTAGTGAGATGTTGAAGATGTCTGTGAAGACCTCAGTGAGTTCCACTGCACAGTCTCTCAGTACACGCCCAGGAATGTTGTCAGGACCCGGAGCTTTGCGTGCATTGATCCTGCTGAGGGACCTCCTCACGCTGTCCGGGGACAGCGTCATCACCTGGTCGCCGGGAGGAGGTGGAGTCTTCTGTGCAGTGGTGCTGTTTTGTGCCTCAAAGCGAGCAAAGAAGGCATTCAGCTCGTTCAGCAGGGGGATGGTGTTGTCACAGGTCTGTGGTGGGGGCTTGTAATCCGTAATGGTCTGAATCCCCTGCCACAGGCTCCGCGTGTCTCTGCTGTCGCTGAAACGATGGGCTATCCTCCTGGAGTACTGTCTCTTGGCCTCTTTGATGCCGCGGGATAGGTTGGCCCTAGCTGTCTTCAGGCCCTCCTCATCTCCAGCTCTAAAGGCAGCGTTCCGAGCCTTCAGAAGTCTGTAGACCTCCCCTGTCATCCACGGCTTCTGGTTGGCCCGGACAGTGATGGACTTTGTGACTGTTACATCATCAATGCACTTGGAGATGTAGGCAGTTACAGTCTCTGAGTACTCTTGGAGGTCTGTAGTATTGTTGTATGTGGCAGCCTGTTTAAACATATTCCAGTCAGTGGTGTCAAAGCAGTCTTGAAGTGCCTCTGACGACCCTTCCGGCCACACTTGAATCTGTTTGTGAACTGGTTTGATGACTTTAACGAGCGGTCTGTATGCAGGCATTAGCATGACAGTGATGTGGTCTGAGGCTCCGAGGTGGGGGAGGGGGAGGGCCTTGTAAGCTCCTCTCTGGGTGGTGTAAACAAAGTCCAGAGTGTTTTTTCCCCTTGTTGGAAAGTCTATGTGTTGGTGAATTTTTGGGAACACACTCTTTAAGTCTGCGTGATTGAAATCCCCAGCCAAGATAAGAAAAGCATCTGGGTGGGCTGTCTGCTGCTCACTGGTGTGCTGGTACAGATCATTTAGTGCCTCACTCCTGTGGTTGTTGCTGGAGCTGGGAGGGATGTATACAGCAACGAGCAGTATGGCTGAATATTCCCTCGGTAGATAGAACGGCCGGCACTTAATAATCATAAACTCCACCAGGGGTGAGCAGTGTTTGCAGACCACAACAGCGTCGCGACACCACGCATCATTGATGTAAACACAAAGCCCGCCGCCGCGGATCTTACCTCCCTCGACGAGAGCTCTGTCAGCTCGATAGCATGTTAGCTGGTCAAGCTGTATGGCGCAGTCCGGTACGCTGTTGTTAAGCCATGTTTCCGTAAACACAAAAACACAACAGTCTCTTACAGTCCTCTGAGTCGAGCGGAGTAGTCGGATGTAGTCCAGTTTATTGTCCAAAGAGCGTACGTTTGCCAGTACGATGGTGGGGATAGCTGGCTTGTGTGGGTTGGCCGCTAGCCTAGCTCGGATACCTCCGCGCTTACCCCTCTTCTGCTTCCTCTCACGCCGCTTGTAGCGCCTCCGCTGTGGGCGAGATGCAGTAGTGGGGGTCGGTGATGGAGAAGGCCTTCGGAGCAGACCGAGGTCCCGCAGCTCTTCAGTGTGCGCGGAGTTTAACTCTAAAAATGTGGTTCTGCCGACCTCGAGCAGAAACTCACGACTGTATGCGCGCTTAAAGACAGGTAGACGAGACGAAGATGTGCAAAAACATTGCGACTTACAAGACAAAAAACACGAAAACACCGGTTTGTCGGGAGAGAGAGAAGCTGCTGCGACTGCGCACGCCGCCATCTTAGTTCAGTATAAGTGACTTAACAGCATTTCACTGTTCTTTAGGACCATTTCTGTAAAAATATCTGTAAAAACAAACTTTTCTCAAAGCTTATCTGGCTAAATCGCAGATGGCAAGAAATGCCATAGTAGCACTGACCATTAATACTATGGTGGGACTTTGTAAAGGGTCTATTTGAAAATGATCTCTCAGCTCCCAAATAGACCAAACCAGGATCATTGGGAAAACTGTGCCTGTGGTGACATCTCTGAAAAACAATATTACATTGCTTCTTCCACGTTTTGTGACACTTTCTATGTGAAATTTCCAGTAAGTGGTGCTAAAATTGCGTTCAGAATGTGAATATGGCAACATTTTATTACATTGGTTGTTGTACACTCACCTAAAGGATTATTAGGAACACCTGTTCAATTTCTCATTAATGCAATTATCTAATCAACCAATCACATGGCAGTTGCTTCAATGCATTTAGGGGTGTGGTCCTGGTCAAGACAATCTCCTGAACTCCAAACTGAATGTCAGAATGAGAAAGAAAGGTTATTTAAGCAATTTTGAGCGTGGCATGGTTGTTGGTGCCAGACGGGCCGGTCTGAGTATTTCACAATCTGCTCAGTTACTGGGATTTTCACGCACAACCATTTCTAGGGTTTACAAAGAATGGTGTGAAAAGGGAAAAACATCCAGTATGCGGCAGTCCTGTGGGCGAAAATGCCTTGTTGATGCTAGAGGTCAGAGGAGAATGGGCCGACTGATTCAAGCTGATAGAAGAGCAACTTTGACTGAAATAACCACTCGTTACAACCGAGGTATGCAGCAAAGCATTTGTGAAGCCACAACTCGCACAACCTTGAGGCGGATGGGCTACAACAGCAGAAGACCCCACCGGGTACCACTCATCTCCACTACAAATAGGAAAAAGAGGCTACAATTTGCACGAGCTCACCAAAATTGGACTGTTGAAGACTGGAAAAATGTTGCCTGGTCTGATGAGTCTTGATTTCTGTTGAGACATTCAGATGGTAGAGTCAGAATTTGGCGTAAACAGAATGAGAACATGGATCCATCATGCCACTGTGCAGGCTGGTGGTGGTGGTGTAATGGTGTGGGGGATGTTTTCTTGGCACACTTTAGGCCCCTTAGTGCCAATTGGGCATCGTTTAAATGCCACGGCCTACCTGAGCATTGTTTCTGACCATGTCCATCCCTTTATGACCACCATGTACCCATCCTCTGATGGCTACTTCCAGCAGGATAATGCACCATGTCACAAAGCTCGAATCATTTCAAATTGGTTTCTTGAACATGACAATGAGTTCACTGTACTAAAATGGCCCCACAGTCACCAGATCTCAACCCAATAGAGCATCTTTGGGATGTGGTGGAACGGGAGCTTCGTGCCCAGGATGTGCATCCCACAAATCTCCATCAACTGCAAGATGCTATCCTATCAATATGGGCCAACATTTCTAAAGAATGCTTTCAGCACCTTGTTGAATCAATGCCACGTAGAATTAAGGCAGTTCTGAAGGCGAAAGGGGGTCAAACACAGTATTAGTATGGTGTTCCTAATAATCCTTTAGGTGAGTGTATGTATCGTGGCAGTTTAGAAATTAAATGTCTGATGAGTGGGACACAAAAAAAAAAAAAAAAAAAACGAACACACAACACACCACCTTTACTAAACCTTACCATAAAGCCAGTGTTGAAAAAAAGAGAAATATATTTGCTGAAGTCTTTGAACTTTTTTATTGTGACTCACAGGATCTGTACAGAGAGCTCTGCATTGCAAGTGCAATGTTGTACCAGGTGAGCTACAGAGCAAGTTTACTATGTTAGGAAAAACCATACATTTACAGCTACTTATGCCTGTGTGAAGCAAATATTAAAATGTGTCAGATTACAAATCATGCATCATAAGAGTTTTGAGGCCATAACATGGTATTGCGCAAGAAACTATGCGAATATAAGTCCTTACTAATCAATAATCTGCCACTGTAATCATAATAAGTGTGAAAAAGCAAAGATTTGGTGTTTTACTGCCACTAATGTTCATTTCACCTGGAAACTGCAGTGAACTGTATGTACAGGTACGTTTTAGGAGTTTTGCAAAAATGTAGGCAGAGACAAATTTGGTATAGTATATTACAGTGTTAGGTATGATTTTTAGAATGTTATGCAGGAACTTGCGATGATAAAAATAAACATTCATATTAGCTTTCCAGTCATGCACATCATGTAAAATATAATCCGGTTTAATCTATAAGCATAAACTTTTACCAGCGGACAATGCTTTTATATAATGATATACTGCATTATATTTTCTATGTTCTTGTTACTATAGCAGGTCACAGGTGAAAAAAGAAAAAGAATTTGCCTCTGAATTCGTCTGAAAATGGTTGAATTCTATAAAGGAGTCTTTAGTTCTACTTATTAAACACATTATATAGGTTAGCAAAACATACAAACAGCTGTTCATTCAACCTGAACTCCCATGACTTTTTTCAATTTGATCCTGCATTTGATTTCCTTTCATGCTGGTAATTGCTGATAGACCTTTTTTAACATTTATGCAAAAAAAGGTGCTGCATGATGAGTCTTTCAAAAGAAATGTTTTGTGAACACTTTTAAACCTTAGTGTTTTTATCCTTGCGCTCCTCTTTATGCTTTAGTAATGATCAGTTGAATTGAAACACTGTTAGCGAGGACATCTCAAGGTTGAAACACTCACTGTGATCAGCCAGTATTGGCTTGATATGTAGAAATAATCTCAATTAAACTCTGCGTGAGATGGGACATGAAGGAACATACACACTGTTTGCTCTGGGTTTTGACACACATCAAACATTCCAACCATTTACAGTCAACACAAAGTGATATTCGTAACCCTTTTTTAATGTTAGTCTAGGGTTGGATTGATTTTTATCCATAGGGAATTGGATTGTAAAAAGTGAGCATTCTATACCAGATCTGGATGAGAGTTTGCAGTCCTGAAACAATGCCAGCAAGGATTTGTTTTTTTGGTTTTCATGGCCCTGTTTGCTGGAATGTGGCAGCAAAAGGCATGTTTGACATCTGTGGCAGCAAAAGGCATGTTACTCTATTGACTGCCATTCTGACAAAATTAAGTTTTTAACATTTAAATCACAAATATTTAATTGAATTATAGTGGGTATTTTGCCAGTGCCTGATTTGTTTTGGATGGTTCTGGATGTGAAATCGTTATTTGTTCTTGTCACATCTCAGCGGTACATTTCCTGTACAACGACGTTGCTTAACAATCTGCTGCTTAACCACCATAGCATGATGCATCATTGGAGAAATTAAGCTAGTTGGAACTGTTTCCCAAAACTGTAGTCACACATAGCCACGTTGTTTCAACAACATAGTATTGTCGTTAATGACTTCCGAAGTACAAATGGAATGCACCATATATCCCATTCAGCCTTGATGATGTTGTGAATGATTACAAAGACATTTTTATGATAAATAAGTGCATTAGTGGGGGGGCATCTGAATACATGTAATATATTGTGAGTGAGTGATCAATTTGAAAAAAGTCAGTTCGGTAACAGGACCTTGACGTTGTGAAAGAAAGCATTTAGGTAATTTGCAAATAAAACCTCAAACTCAAATCTCCTCTGTAGACACACACCCACATACCTCTTCATAAAAGCCCTCAGGAGGCAGTCGGATGTGTCTGTTTGGGGGAGATAAAAACTCGTTCACCGGATCCCATGAGCTGGAAAGTTGGCGCGACACAATCTGGCAGTCACTCTACTCTTATAACAAGCGCTGCCACTAACTGAGAACGAGAGAGAGAGACAGACAGCAGAAGAGGTGCTGGAAGAGAGAATGAGAGATTCATTCATTAATAGAATATTCCACTTTAACAATTGGGTAGTTATGTAGAGTTATGAAGCCCAAAATCGATATAAACTTACTCCTCCCAACCTTTTAGGTTCGATTTTGTAGCCCTAATGAGGGAAAGTATAGTTTAGATGCCTCGACCTTTTTGCAGTTTATTTAAATGATCCTGCAGTGTGACATTTTCTGAAGTAAATATTCCATGCAGTCTTGAGTTTATTGTGCGCTTGTGGAACTATGTGAAATTCTGTCAAATCTTATGCTATTGCCAGAAGAACTAAATTATAAGTGTGTGTTTTTAATAGATGATAGATATCGGTACTATATTGGTTATCAGTCAAATTTGGGAATTTGTTATGAATTGGTATCATTGAGCTTGGATATTAAGTTGTGCTTGCTTATTTTCATTATTTTTACATTTAGATATACCTTTGCCATTATCTAACGCTCACCTAATTTTTAAAACCCCTAATAATTTAATATAAACACTGATATAAATATAAATATGACTATTCATTGTTTGTTAATGTTAGCTCAGGTCAAATACAGATACAACTTTTGATTTTAATAATGTGGTAGCACACAAAGAACAATACATTCTTTAAAGTATTTTTCATTTTTGGTCCATGCTAAATAATGTTAACAATAGGAAACTTACTGTAGAGTTGATAACACTTTACTTAAAGCCTTTATGTATAATGCATTATGAAAGTAGTTTTAATGCATTAATTAATGCACCTTATATTGCATTGTACAATCTCATGAATAATTGTAACCACAGGTAATACATTATAACACTTATCAATTATTTACGACATGTTATAATGTATTAAAACGCATACTATGAATAATTATAATGCATTATACCCTTTAAGGAAAGTGTTATTGTGAAGTTTCACCCAAATTCTAAAATACATATGATTTTTCATACTGTAGCCAACATTATAATTGTGATGACTCAAATCACTTGTAGTGCTTTAAAAAAAAGTGTTTTATTTGTTATTTTATACAAATTAGTATATAATATATATATATATATATATATATATATATATATATATATATATATATATATAAGGCATTTATCAGCTGTAGGTCATTACATGACAATAATCGGCTTATCGGTATCGGTCTGACTTTTTCTATTAGTGTATCCTCACTGTTTTGGCCAGGAAAAAAATTTGCATGGGAAAAAAGTAAGATATGTTCACTAGTATAAAGTCATGTGAGTGAATTCTTATTTTTTGTAACAAATTAGAAGAATGTTGTTCAAAATGGATTCAGATGGAGTATAAAAACATCACACCGCAGGACACTGCTATGAATTTCACAACTGCCTAATTGTGACTGATGACACTTCAAGAGAAAGAACAGATTTGACCTCTTTTGTCATTTAATAGACTGTTTATGCAGACATATGCTTAACATCATCAGCCTAATAAAAAGAATGACTACAGTATCATCAGAGTCACCCTGGCTCTTTTTCATATGGTCTGCATTTAGCTTTTTAGACGAGGCTTATAGATGGGTCTTTAAAACTCCCCCTAACCCTCCATTTTCCTCTTAAACTTTGTAACATGTTAATGGATCGCTGTGTCTGCAGTGACAGTGATATTCTCTGTTGTGCAGCGAGATTGTTTGCAGGTTAGACAGATTGTGCTCTGAGGAACAATCAATATACTTTTAAGCAGCAGGAAGTATAGGCAGAGGGTGTGGAAGTCCCTTGTGGCTAATCCACATGTAAAATACAAGCACATACTTAACCAGTCTTTCCGCAATTAACAAATTGTGCGATTCATAAATGTTTTATGGCGTGAGCTTGTCTTTGAAGCGTTCTGATGTCTCTGGGATCTAAACAAACGTCAGTGATCAAATCAGCCATTTGTGAATTGTGCGGCTTTGATTATTGCGCACTGAAAGTAACTTTGTGCTTTGATTATCAAATCGTAATCACAGCAAATGATCCGCATCAATGTTCTTTTGTTAAAACATAGCTGTATTTATGCCTCAGCCACCGGAAAAAATGTAAGCGTGATTCATTACCAATTAGGATTTTATTGTAAAAATAAGAAGCAAGATGTGAACGAGAAAGAGGAATATGTTTTTGCTGAGGCTAGTTTTGGCGGTCTTTTGAGATTTTATGTATGCACTGTGTTCTATTCAAACTGACATGAGAGCTAAAGCCCAGGCAAAACTAATAAAAATAAATGCCTGGGCAAAACTAATAAAAAATTCAAACGGTGGAACTGCACGGCTCATAAATTTACTCATAAACTCCAGATACCACGTCAGTTCATTTGTTTCTTTATTTGATTCATCTCTAGCACAGTCCATTTCATGGATTGCTGCACGTCTTCCTCTGAAAACCATGTTTCTTTCTGTCCACTGTGCACTGATGCAATTTGCACACAATGTGATTTAGCTAAATAGGATATGTTCCTGCGTTAACAGTCTTTATTGGTTCTGCAACAGCATTTTTTATTTTTTTTTACCATCAAATCATTGGCCAGATCCAAATATAGCCTTAACACTCTTAAATCTGAGGAAAATTATGGGTTTATAAGAATGTTGTTCAAGATCTAATGCTGCATTCAATTCCAGTTCGGAAATTGCAATTACGATGTGATGTGCATTCGAGTGATTTTGATCAGAATTCAACTGCTGGGCATATCATATTTCTCTTTTTCACTTACTAACGACAACAGGGAGTGATTTTTGCAGTAGTGCAACAAAATAAAAAGCAAATGATACACAGTAAGTCGGTATTTGATGCTTTAGTTTTGTATTTTATCATTCAATGTGTTGCTACAGAGAATGATGGGTAGTATAATTTGATTGCACAAATATGTTAGTCAAAGGGACAGTATGTTTTCACCGCTAGAGGTCGCATGTTCAAAACAATAACAAAGGCGAAGCTTGATGACGCTGTGAAGATGGGTGGAACGATGGGAGACGTCACAGTCATTTCCGGTCAAGTGTACTGTGCCGTAAGAGGAGCACTCTTTGCTCTTTTCTCTACATAATCCATTCACAATTAGGAGAAAAGTTTTGTTTGTCTAAGCTGACCAAACGTCCACGTATTCGGTTTCAGGAATGACAAAATGTTAAATTTCCGCGAGGGGATCCGTTAAATGCTGTGAGTCATTGCTATGATTGACAGTGGCGACGGAATCGGAATGAATCACCTGACGAGTCCATGTCCAAATAAAGCTGTGCATTAAGTGATTCAGACTAAATTCAGACTAACAAAACTAGGTATGTGTTGGATAAAACTTAAACGACGTAGCCAAGTTATTAAATTTTAATCTAAACATTTCAAAATATTAAATGCATTATTTATTTGTTATACCAACTTATTTAATTTGTATTTGACTATATAGGTATTTAAATAATTCAGCATTATAGGCTGTGACTTCCTGCACTTGCTATACTTTATACTTCAAAGTTCGACAAAATTGCGACAAAGTTCTAAATTTGTTAAAATATTTATTTTATAATAAATCAAAAGACGTGAAAAACTAAGTTGAAATGGCAGCTGGAGCCAATGAGTGATCATCTACTGCCATCTCCTTGTTATAACGGTAATTTCATTGTCATCTTAAAAAGTCTATTTTTCACCGAGACACATTTTTAGCATATTTCTTCATGTCGTGTTCATGAATGAAAAGTGAATCTTTAATAATGTGAATTTTACCGCACAGAGTTGAGAAATAATAAATGCTTTAAAATTTTATAAGATTTTAAAAATGTGTTCATGGCTATGAAGGTAACATATTGATTATCGAGAATACCATTAAAATGTCCTTTAAGAGATTAGCCTAACTGCCTAAACAGTTACCATAGTGTTTATTTGTCAACATTTAAATGTACAGTTTTACTTTCGTGGGATTACCAGACTCTGCATATAAAATTATATGTTCTTTAATAACATGAATGAGGCAGATGTTTCTGTGAGTCTCTACCTATATATAGTACATATAAAATGAGCTTCACCGGAAGATTACCAGCTGGTTTATCTTAATCCGGAAGTTCTAAATAGCGCTCCGTGCATATGGGTAATTCAGTCAGCCTGTCAGCGCGCGCGCACTCAACAAACGAAACTCCAGTTTCAGCGATGACTCATCTGAACGCCTCTGATTGGCCATTGCATTTATAAGCGCA
Organism: Barbus barbus; assembly: GCF_936440315.1. Lineage (NCBI taxonomy): Eukaryota > Metazoa > Chordata > Actinopteri > Cypriniformes > Cyprinidae > Barbus > Barbus barbus. The sequence continues at coordinate 18,012,048 of NC_136725.1, forward strand.
ACAGACTCGTGTGTGATTGGTTATAATGCGGAACACTGTAAGAGTCATGATGCAACATTGAGCAGATATAAATTTAATGCTGCACTCAGCGCTTTTCATTTAAGCCATAATGGATTTACTTTAACTGTGCAGTGGCATTTTTGTCAAAACCGAGGATAGCGTGGATATTACGTCATTGATAGGCGACCATGATCATGGAGGAACAGGGATGAGACAATTTTTAAAACTGGAATTTCTCTGGATTTACAAATCCTTGGTATTTTTTGGAATAATACAAGTACACAACTGCATGAAATATATAACGCTGTGCAAATGGTTTTTGGATATTTTAGAAACGTTATAAATCTTACATTGTGCCTTTAATAAAGCAGGTAAATGAGTAGTGTTTCCGGGCAATCAGAATTTACAATCAGACAATCAAAATTTACTTTTACAACCTTTTGGCTAACATGAAGGTTGACCGGTCCAGCAAGCATGTTGTTCCAGGAACATGGCATTTAAAATGTACTGCATAAAAAAAATAAAATAAATAATAATAATAAAAAAAAAAAATATGGCCCCATGGAATTTACCAAATTTATTTGTTCTTGCAAGTGAACACTCAGGTTGAAGAAACATTCTTTGTAAGTGTAATTGTGTCTTTTAAAACTTTGGTTTTATTAAGTTAATCTAATGCAGTCTTCTCAAAAATTTTACTTAACCTTTTAAGTGAAGTTCAGTAATTGCAAATTGATTTAATTGTTTCTACTCAGTAATTTCCTTTGATTGGCTCTTATTATCTAAATTATAATAATCACCATTAATTATACTGTGGTCATTTGAGTTAAACATGATTTAAACAAAAGCTCCTTAATATTTGTATTAAGCTTATCAGTGTGGAGCAAAATGGCTTTTATTAAAGGGTTGTTTTACTCACCCTTGATGCATCCTAGGTGTATATGATTTTCTTCTTTCAGACGAATCCCATCGGAGTTATATAAAAAATTGTCTGGGCTATTCCAAGTGTTATCATTGCAGTGAGTGGGTGTTTCTGTTTAACAGTCCAAAACACATTAAATAAAGCGTGCGCATCCATAATACAACGTGCCTTACACGGCTCTGGGGGGGTGAATAAAGGGCTCCTGTAGAAAGTACATGCATTCTTGTAAGAAAAATATCCATATTTCAAATGTAATAAACACTTTTCCCTCACTTCTGCTGACTGTCGTACACAGAAGCCATTCCGGCAGATGACGTAGGACGTATGCGTCGCACGCGCCTCTGAGATATGGTAATCTCACAAGTTTGTTTACAGGAGCATAGGAAGCAAAGATTCTTTACTTTAACTAAGTAAAACCAGTCTCCTCATGGCTTATATCAAAATCCTCCAACATTTTTCCTTACAAATCCTCGGTTTGTGTTTCTAATTCATGTTTTGTTCTCTCTCCGCGTTTGTCACTAATCACGCTACGCCGACGTCCTACGTCATCCGCCGGAACGGCTTCCGCGTACCACAGTTAGGTATGAAAGAAAAGCGTTTATTATGTTTGAAATATGGATATTTTTCTTACAAAACCACATGGATTCACTACAGGAGGCCTTTATTCACCCCCACGTTTTATTATGGGTGCACGCTTCATTTGACATGTTTTGGACTGTTGAACAGAAACACCCGCCAACTGCAATGATAGCGCTTAGAAGTCCCAGGACAAGGTTATCTAAGATAATGCTAACCAATCTAACTGTGTATGCACACAAAACATCTAAAACTAGAAATGCTGATAAGATGTTTTTGCAAAACATTAGAATTTTAGCACTTCCAGTTCCATTGTCCCAAAGTCGATGGTTTTCAAATGGCTTTAAATACCTGAAATAAGGTCTGAAGTTAACAAAAGTTTAAAATGGTTTTCACATTTTATTCTATGAAATAAAGTACATTAGTAATGCCCCCTTGTCACCTTTTCTGTAAAGCTTTTACTTGTTTTGAAAAAGGCAGTTGACTGAATGAAGTAGACAGGATGAAGACTGAAAGAGTCGTCTAAAACTTAGTGAAAGTGACGTTACAGTTTGGTTCTGCTTTTTACTTCTGGCAGCTGTATTTAGGCTTCAAAACATGTATTTGTGTTCATTTGTGAAGATTATCATGATGAACCTAATGTGTCAGAATCGTAAACTATTGTTGGTTACAACAATCCAAAAGTCGATGGAAAAATCCTATGGGTTTTTTGTTGAGGAAACCAGGGTGATGCAAACTTTCGGCTTGGTCTACAAAAATATGTCATCACTGCAGCACTTTAGCACATCCCTCTTTTGAACTAATTCAAGTGCAAGGGCTTATGGGTATTCCCCCAAGCTACATAGCTCGGTATCACAGACAATATTATAAAGTACATTGCTAAGCTTTAGCTTAATTAACGATTTATCATTCTGCATAATTAGCAGCAGTGAAAACATATGGATTCAGTCAGATCAAAGAGACAGTGTGGTATTTCGTAATTGATCACTTAGAGATATTAACCTTAAATTTGTGATTTATTTATTTTTTTTAATCCAGAAGTTCAAGGAAATGTGATATTTCAAGTAACGTTTAATTAGGACAACTTGATGCATTTTTATTAACTGTGACATTAGGGTTTACCATGTGTCATTTTGCCCGGAGGGCTTGTTAGATTGTTTTTGGAGAGTTCAGACTGATGATAGATGCTCGTGTGCATGCTCTGAGGCAGTTTGTTTCATTACCGAATATCATCTCACCTGCACAATGGGGAATTTTACCCTCCTGGTCTGCATTGTCAAGCACTGACAGACCCCCTGTGGATTTGAAAAGAGAGACGTTAGAGCATCAAACGCGGAGTTGAGCTCTCAGAGATCCACTGTAGAGAATGCAGTGACTTCTTCAAATACGCTGTGGAGGTCTTTTAAAAGCTACATAAAAGAGATGAGTTAAAAAAATGGAGGGCTGTTGGTATTTGATGCTGCCAAGAAGTGGAAAAACCTGAGAGTGATCCAAGTTTGAACTTCTAATCTGTTTGGAAGTGGCGAGCAGCATGAGGGAAGTGGAATTTAGCTCCTCTGCATGGTTCTGATGTTTGTTTTGCAATTAGACTTCATTTTCCTTACTCTTTTAGTTCCTGGAAGTGCTGATTGCACCTCGGACTACCTGTCAGGGCCGAGACTCTTGAACACTGGCCTTGAGTAAACCTTACACTTTTTAAAGATGTTTTAATGACCTGCCTTGTACCCACGGAGCTCACAATTGCACTATAAGTGTAGAGGCGGATATGGGACTAATTTAAGTGTCACTCTGCGCTGAATCCACTTGAACATTAAGTCTTTGTACTTCCTTACGCAAGCTCGGAGGATACTCCGTGGAGTCGTATGCACGACAATAGTGCTGAAGTCTGAATGTGAATATTATCATACAAAATCACATGAAAATGAATAATAAATGTATTCAAATGAAGGCAACACTCCGGGTTCTTTCTGTGAGGATATGAATGGGATGAGAAGACTGTGAGTGTCATTGAAAGAGATTTTCAGTTTTAGAGACATTAAATGAGTTGTACTGTGTGAAAAGTAAGATCAGGGCTAAATGGGTTTGGAATGAAATCAACAAAAACAGAAATCTCAGCAAAAAAATAGCACTTATAAACCTGTTTGAATATTTGAAGGTATCTAAACATGATGAATGTTTACAAAAATACATGCATGATCATACAAATGTGCCTTTTTATTTTTTTTAATCTCAAAGGTTTGCTCATATTTACAGTATGTTAAAGGGTTACTCCACCCCAACATGAAAATTTTGTGATTAATCACTTACTCTCATGTTGTTCTAAACCCGTAAACGCTTCGTTTGTCTTCAGAACACAATTTAAGATATTTTAGATGAAAACCGGGAGGCTTGTGACTGTCCCATTGACTGCCAAACAATTTGCACTGTCAAGGCCCAGAAAAGTGTGAAAGACATCATCAGAATAGTCCATCTGCCATCAGTGGTTCAACCGTAACGTTATGAAGCTACGAGAATACTTTTTGTACTCAAAAAACGACTTTATTCAACAATTCGTCTCTCCAACGTAGCACCATTTTGGAGAATATCCGTTGGATGCAAACTGCGTACGCTTTTCTGTTGAATAAAGTCATTATTTTTATTGTTTTTTGAGTACAAAAAGTATTCTTGTAGCTTCATAACTTTACAGTTGAACCACTGATGGCAGATGGACTATTCTGAAGATGTCTTTCATACTTTTCTGGGGCTTGACAGTTCAAATTGTTTGGCAGTCAATGGGACAGTCACAAGCCTCCTGGTTTTCATCCAAAATATCTTAAACTGTGTTCCGAAGATGAACAAAGCTTTTACGGGTTTGGAACGACATGGGGGTAAGTGATTGACAATTTTAATTTTGGGGTGGAGTAACCCTTTAAAGGGATTGTGAAATGCAGTTTCAGATTTTTAAGTTTCTCAAGGTTAGTTTCTAAAGTTTTTTTGCACCAAAATGATCCAATATCTTCCATCCTAATTTTCACTCTTTTTGAAAAATTTCTAGGGGTGTTACCTCCTTCAGTAATGGTAGCAAACACCCACTATTGTGATCAATTAACATTATCGCACAATACTTGCACCCTCCTTTACAGTCATGTATTTTGATTCTTGAGATGGCAATCACTGATAGAGTGGATAGAGTCATATATGTTGGAGCCCAAGGCAGAGGAAATTGAAACAACACAGCTACACTACGCAACTGATTGAAACTATTTATTTTAGCATGTTTATTGCTAGGGATGCACCGATACCGATACTGGTATCGGGTCGATACTGAGCTCATGTACTTGTAGTACATAGTAATGCAAAAAAAATATTACTCTCCCATTCACTGCTCTTCAAGTGAATCCAAAAAGGTCCATTGTTTGATGTTTATTACAATCACACTTTAAGATTAAATGTAAATGTACTACCCCAAGGAAAAAATGCTAGGCATTGCTGTATCTTTCAAAAAAATTATATTTTTAAAAATGCAGCATGTTTAGAATAATTCAGAAAGAAGTCCATTGTTAAATGTGAGGGACAAATGAAAACTCTTAGTCGCTCAGGCATGTGATTAAAAATAATCTTCAGCCATGCATTTCTAATGTTCGGATCTTTAGGAAGGAGTCATACTCAACATCTTTATCCAACAGCATCTCTCTTGCGACTGATGGACAGACATGAGTTGTTTAGAATGCACCTCCTTGATTACCTACAAAATTAACTAATTTTAAGGGCCGTGTCAGATACCTTTTTTGTAAAGTGTGCCAACTTTTTAACTAGGAAAAATGCATCTTTTTAACTCTGATGAATATATTTTAGGAAATTTTATGTCATTATCTCCACATGACTTCAGTTGTAATCAGGACTAGAAGGTTAGAAGGAAAGAGGGTTGCTATATCGTCATAAAACAATTCTATCTTTCTTTCAGACCGTGTTTGATTAGAGTTGGAGCTAAACTTTGCAGGACAGTCGATCGCCAGGAACAGGGTTAGGCACCCCTGACTTAAAGTGTCCACAGTCTGATAATTATATTTTCCATGACTGAATGTGAACACCCACTGCAAAACGGATCTTCTGATCTTGTGGTAAACACTGGCAGTCTACATTTCAGTCTGTTTTCGTGTGCACTTAATGTGTCATTTCTTTCATACCGGCCTTACAGCTTTATTACTTATAAAATAATTTCTCCAGGTTGATGTGTCAGGGTGAAACATGAATAAACAGTTTGCGCAAGGTGCAACAATCTATTCATTCAACGTAATTAAATTTGCTGTCACAAGATGAGGTGACTCACGGCTTCATCACTGGATCTGAATGTAAGTCGACTGGTCAAAAATAGAGCACATGATTAGCTGCGTTTCATAGAGAAACATAATTTGCCGCATATGTGAGCGTACCACCTCACAGTCCAGAACTTCTTTCGCCCACTTACAGATACAAAATATCACATTGCAAAAAGCAACGGAATGACAGCAGTTATTTTTTTCTCACATCCCATCAGAATAAAGACAAAGACGGCAACCCACTGCCGTCATTCCACCACAGTTCCCATGGACCTGTCAGCACCCTTGCTTTTCTGTGAACGCAGCACCAATCATCTGTTTCGACTCTGCGATGAAATATTACTGCTGGCCTACCAACGCTTTAAACACCCGCTGATATTTTATCTATCTCTAGCAGACAGGATCCAAATGGCGAGAGATTTGCCCATCCTGAGAGATATATTGAGGAAGACACCTGTCAACAGCCTCATCTCTCAAAGTGAAATATTTCACAAAAATTTTGATCATAAACCTTTAAAACTACTCTTTCAAATCAGATCTGAATTTGGCAGGTGTTTTATATGCAGTACGGCTAGTTCTCCAGAGGCGATTTAAGCCATAACCATGGGCACAAAAACATGCATGAAAAAGATGAGGGGAAAACACAATGAAACAGGACAGAAAGTTTATTTATATCAGATTTATATAAGACACAAACACATTTTAAGATGCTGTGTGAAGGTAAAACAGCATATTAGACTGCAATAACATGTCGGGTTAATTCTCCTAATCGCTATATATTAGTCATTGGGAGTTTTATTCATATTTGTGACTTGTATATCACGATTCTGAGTTTATATACAGTCTGACTATTTCTTGTTTTAAACTTTCTCAAAAATATATTTTATTTATTTATTTTATTGGTCCTCAGAGTTTGAAACAAGCTTCTATACTATTGGTTCCCTTTGGAATTTCTAATTAATTTTAAGAATAACAGTTTTAGTAAAATAAGATCTGCAGTAAAAGTTTCCAGTTTTGTTCTAAAATATACATCATGCACTGTTATACCTCATAACATGGCAACTATGGATTTTTAACATAACTATTGCGTTAAAAATCGCTACAGTACATAAGCTCACTTCTGTGCGGTAATTGTAGTCTTTGTGTTGCAGCTTATTAAGAATGTATTTTTTAACCCTTGTGCTGTGCTGAAAATCCTTTAATTTGGTGATCCCAGTCAAAAATGACCGGCCTTTAAAAAATTGTTTGTAAAGCTCTCATTATACTACAATATATTATCATCAAATGTTGGATTCGATCTTATCTGAACTTGTTTTCTTTCAGTAAGCACGTTTTTCATTTCCAATATGCTAGAAACCAATATTAGGTAATATCATACCATTATGAAAAATATATAAGCAATTTTTCTCCTGAAAGATCCTGAAAAGTACAGAATTTTGAGTAATTTGTTATACTCTTTGTGAGCAAAGTCAGTAAGTTTTAGACCAATGTTTGAGAAGAATGTCTCCAAAGAAGTTTGTTTTTGGTAGTGAGGGCAAGATAACCTTATTCAGCTTCCCAAGGAATGCAGCACTACTTGAATAGTGTGTGCAAATGTTTTTCCCGGGAAGCAATGCAAGTGTTTGTTTTGTTTCGGTCATTTCGGTGACTTTTTTTATAAACAAGGCCCAGTTCAATGCTGGATTTGCACATCGTTTGATACTAAAAGATGGAGTGGTCCCAGCGTTTATAAAAATTCACGATCATGATTCGGAATTGCAAGCAGTAAGTAAAACTGCATCAAATTTTTTGTTGGCAGTTGGCGCGCAAGTGCTTTTGACTCTTTAGCTCCACCCACGGCACGGCTCCAGGAGCTTGGCTGTTTTCAGAGAGAATCGTAAAGCTGTATATTTCTTCGATAAATTTGATCAAACTAAAGACCCTTTGGAGATATTAAGGATGCAATACTACTCTATAAGTACTCAAGGTTAAAGGTACACTAAGCGATTTTTGAATAACGCTTTTGAACACCGCGTCGGACCGAGTCCCAAAACACAGTTGTAGCCAATCAACAGTAAGGAGGCGTGTCTTGTAATGACAGCGAGAGAAGAAAGCGCTCAATTTGAGTGCACAGGATGGATATTAGCAGATCGACTATAGATAGAGAGAGATGGCAGATAAAAAAAGAGGAAAATATAAGAGAAACAAAATATTAAAAAGAAGGGTTACGATCAGGCAAGAGGTAGGACCCGCATAAATATCGGAGCAGCTTTCCAGCAGTGGAGAGAAACTCAAGGAGCGTGAAGGGCTCGAATCGGACGTCATGGTAGCGTTGTTTCTTCTTGATAGGTGAGTAACATTGATTTTGCTTCATTTCACACAACTTATCCGTGTTGGCTTTTGTTTGAATATGCTTGTGTGTCATCTTCGCTTGTTTCCGCGATCGTTGTTGCCATAGTTGTGTACGTATGTGTGGGGCGAAGATTTCAAAATATGGGCGAGGTCCTGTTGGGGTATGGTCATGTTTGTTTTAGGGGCTTTCAAATATCAACATCGGTTGGCAAAAAACGCTTAGTGCACCTTTAACATGAGATTGGGTGAAAGAGTGTGTTATGTCCCCTTAAAAAGAAAATCCTCTCTGGGTTAAAATGACTGGAACACAACATGAAGGTTAAAGCACACTTCAAAATGCATGTTTAACGTATAGTCATGAATAAAAGTTAGGTTTTAATTGCATTATTCATAGTTTATTAATTGCATAAAATTAATGTTCAATTAACATGTTCTATATTCTACGCTAAATATCATACAAAAGGGTATTCTTCCTGTGGATGATTCTCGCTGTGTGGTAGATCTGGCCACACATATTCCACTGGGATCTAAATGAACCATAAAACCGGCTGATTATCATTCACGAGCACTTGGCACTGCAACCTCCCAAAACCTCTGCTTACATAAATTATGCCTTCGTTGTTTTATAGAGGTAAGCCTACGAGCTGTTTACATAATTGAATTCGCATGCAAACACGACTAACAGGAAAATATGAACTTCTTTGGCATTTTAAGCACTTTGACCTGAAAATATCAACTTTTTCAGTGATTTCTCTCTTCATATAATCTTCCCGGAAGACCCAACTGAGACCTGAGTAAGTTATTCATCGATTTCGAGGATTTCAGGACCCATAAAGACAGACTCTGGAGATTAAAATTTCTCTGACCGATGAACATTTGTTTGATATTGTTCCATGCGTACACTGTGACAATTCAAATACATATTTATGAATTTCGAACTGAAGATAAATAAATGAAACGCAGAAAATGAGACGAGTAAAGTACATGAGCCATCGGAGAATAAAACTATATTCATAATCTGTTAAATTATTCACTATAATGTTAGGCCACATAATTCTGAAATAGTTATACACAATCTGTAACCCTCTGTGGGAAAGGTCTATTTTCTGGAAGAATGTGGCAGGGTTAGATGATAATGCAGACCAGTTTTGGCCACAGCATCTAAAACTTAAGCTATGAATAACTTCAGTTTCTTGAAGCTTTTATCAACGCTTTTAATGTTTTATGCATAATTTTTGGGCAGCTGTTCCATGTCACGTCCAAGTGATGCATTTCCAGTGTCAGATGGCACAGAGAGAACATTTATAGTCTTCTGCCAGGCGACCTAAACATGAGTCAAAGGTGTTTAATGATTTTTAGAAACACTTGCTGAAGTCTCATATTTCACATTTGGTATCTTGTTTCTTTCAGACAGAAAATGATATGATGTATATACAAAAGCCCAGTTGCAATGAAACATTTTCCTCTGCATATCTGAAACATTTTCACTTGACACAGAAGGCCTGCTAATTCAAAAGAAGTTAAAAAGAAATTCTGCAACTGAAATGAATATGTTTGATTAGTTTCTATTCATAGAGTCACATGGTAATTGAAAATAAGAGTGACTGATGTCTAAAAATACCAATGAAAAAGTTGAAGTTGAAGTTCAGGCATTCGTAGGTCTTCTTTTGGGATGTTGAAAGGATGTCATGTTAAATTATAAAACTGTGTGTGATTTTAAAACAGAGTTTCTGCAGATTTTACAAAGGTAAGACTTTTTAAGACCAGTCAAAGAAAATTTAAGGAATACATTTTAGGGTACATAATACATCAGTATGTTTTCTAAATGTAAATGTTTCAGAATTCTAATGAGTTTAAAGTTTGAAATACAACAAGATTTCCATAACTTTATTATTCATCTGGAAAAACCCTCAGCTATTATATGGAATATTAATATGTACCTTCTCTTTTTCTTGTTTTCCAGGGACTAAAGATTCTTACATCAAGATCAATGAATAATGACAGGAAATCTTGTTTTTTTTCTATCTGTCAAGGGGGTATAAGATTTTTTTCCCTCTTAATTAAGCATAAACTCACTTAATTTTGTTCAGTTTCTTAGAAAACAAGACTTCATATCATAATTTTGCATCTCAAGCAAAATGTATCTTGATTTGAGGATACTGGAAAAACAAGGAAAAAATACAGTGGAGGTTTTTTAGCAATGCATACAACATTTAATGCCATGAATTGAAGACTTTCTGCTCAGATTTAAGATCTTAAGCCCTTATTTTGCGAAAGGTTGAATTAAGACTTTTAAAGGCCTGCATAAACCCTGTAAAAGCAGAAACCGTTTATTTGTGCATTTGAAATTGGAAACAATATGGGGAAGCAAAATAAGCTATTAAAGTCAACATCGACTAGTAACTGACCCTATTAATTGTCTTAATACACATTCCTGGGCCCGTATTCCTAAAGATTCTAAGAATCCTTTTAGAGAGCTCCTAATTTAGCTTAAACATTTCTAACTTGGAGTCTTAGCTTAAAAGTGATTCAGGACCAATCTGAGAGCAACTCTGAGTGAGAAAAGGACAAAAACTTTTATCTTAATGAAGAGACGGGGCTGACCCCGTTGCTAGCTATGACACAGTCTTTTAAAGACTGTGATTGGTTTGTTGTCCAAGAAGGAAATAAATCAGCGGTTTTAAGAGTAGGGTTTATTATTAGCCTTCACTTTGAAATTACAGGCGTCATTTTTCCGTACTCTCTCTCGCTCTCTCACACACACACTCACATTATATATGTATATATATATTCTTTATTTACCATGCTGTCATACTTAACGTATTTTATAGGAAATGAACAGAGACATAGCCTAATAAGTACTGTAACAGACCCAAATCATCACTGCTGCATATAGTTGCATTTTTCCAGTTGCCAAATACGTTAATGTAGTGATTACGTCCATTTCTGGCGCTATGGCATTTCAGTGCGGTGTCGGAGTTGTTAGCGTGTCTCTAATAAGATCGGTCACAAACATGATCCCTGCACGATCTAATGTGTAGCATCTTATTAACTCACTGTCATGCATTGTGTGCAACACATTTCTTCTCCCTCTTCATGTTTTGTCCATTTTCTCCGCTGCTAAAGAAACTCTTAAAGGTCCTCATCCGTACTGCTAATAATTTTGGACCTTAAGACCTCTTTTAAGGGTTAAGATGCTTTCTAAATTACTTTTTTCTTTACTAGGATCTTTTCTTTAATTTTAAGAGGAAACACCCACATTTCTAAGATTTTTCTTATAATTGTATTACTAGGAGCAACTCTTAGCACTAACATTTTTCATGAATACGGGCCCTGGTCTTCATAATGGTACGATTCATTAACATTTTATCGAAGGCAAAGATTGTTTGTCTTCATAATCTCTCATTAAAATGTAATGTAACTTTCTATGTTAAAGAAATAACTTGACATCACCAGCTCCTTGTATTTTTTCAACTCCTCACTTCAATTTTTACAACCCAGTCAGTTTCCAATGGACAAAATTTGAACTATAATAAACTATTACAGTTCAAAATAAGAATAGACTATGAATAAGGAAGCCTATGTTTCTCTAGCTTATTTGCTATGTGGTGATAATGTGATGTTCATAAATTCATTAGCTTGTACATTATGTTGCGAAAATGCGCTGAGGATAATGCCATAACAAACGTAGTATGTCATGATGACATGGTTATTAAACTGACATTTAGACACAGTCAGAGGTGAACATGTAGTCACATACAGTCTGTCACAACAGACGTCTAATGCACCACAGTTTCTACAGAATGACAACAAGTAAATGAAACAAGAAAAGAGATGAGTTTGTGTCTGATGGGAACTCATTCATTCAAAGTAAAGTCAGATTGAGGGGACCTTTGCCCACGAATGATGTCTGGAGTGTGAATTTGGTTTTGGTGTATGTAAGCCAGACCCATATATGTACAATATACCTGACTAAATTGTTATTGCTTTAAAATGATCTCAGTGTCATGTAGTTTTTATAGGTTCATAAAATACAGTTAGGTGCAATGTTAGCATTAGGGAAGGACCAGCCTATATTTTAAGCTATTTAAGTTGTGCCTCGACTCAAATATGCAGCATGTTAATTTAATAAAACTGCTTAAGAGAAGCAAATATCTTAATCTAGGCTGTTAATTGAGCTTCAGATGACCATTAGCCCAGTCCAGAGGTGTTTAATTAACAGCAGTGTGCAAACGGGTTGGGTGTAAGTTCATGAAAAGACTGGAAAAGGAGAGCAGTTAAAACAAGTGAAAGCATTGCTTTGAGTTTTGGAAACCCACAAAAAGACCTACATAAGTAAAAAGTGAACCAGTAAGATATATAGAAAGAAAAGTAGCACAACTATAATGAGTAGTCGGTAACTGTGAGAAGACGTGAGTTTTCAGTGTTGTGTTTTTGCTAGTTTTACTGCTATGTCCTGACAGGAAGTAGGTAGCACAACCTACATTCTGTCAGTCAGCTGCTTTGATTTCAAGAAGGAAAGATGAATCTAGAATGTTTGTGAGAACTACAAAATGCTTCTGGGCAATGTATTGTATTTGTATACAATAGCTAACACGTTCTGTCATATTGTTCTGTAAGAGAATTTGCAGCTGTCGTCATAAAACCTGAATAAGAAAAAAGCCTTTTTCTCTAGCCTGTGCTTTATTAAACTCTGACAGCAATTTAAAATGTCAAGACTTGTATAGAAGCACTTAGTTTGTCTGAAGAGCTTCTATACAAGTCTTGACAATTTCAATTGTTGGCAAAAACTTTTCAAGCTGCTATTTCTATCCACAGTTGGGTTACTTTTAACTAGACTAGTTTTTATTCAGTAAGGGGTTTCTTATTCTTATTCTTATTATTTTTTTTAAACAGCAAGTATAGAAAATATAGTGGGACAGATTAGTGCTACCTTGATTACTAGTTATCTTATTTTTAGCCCAACGTTTTAAGTTCTTTGTTTTGCAGCTTTTCATTTTCATTGGAACAGAATGAAAATGGGAATGTCCTTTTATTATCTGTCCATTTGGGGTAGGCTACTAGTGATGTTATCTTTAACACAACTATTTTTGCAGTTTTACCTTCTTTTTACAACTCAGCAAGTTTGAATGCGTGCATCTCAGGAGGACAATTTAAATAGCAACGGTCGTAACGGTCAGACACGGCTAGAGGAAGATATTCGTCTGTTTGTTTGGTAGTTAGCCTGTTTGTAACCAACTATTATTTATTCATTCATTGCAGTTAGTATGATTTATCATCCAATCCCTCAATATTATTGCAATGGTAAGACAATGAAACCCCAAAACAAAAAATATTTACCTCAGAACATTTGGCAAGGCGTTTTGACGACGTTCACAAACCATCCAGCTCTCTTTCCTAAGCTGAAAATGGTGATACTTTAATTCGTTAATTCATATTGTCTGCTGCTTACTTGTGTCAGAGATACTCTTTGAGGAGCTGGGAGGAGGAGACGGGGGAAGGAGGAGCAAAGCCGTTCAGCGCTCTCCTCTCCACGGCTGCTTCATCCTCCACTGAGTGAAGGAGAGAGTGAGAGAGTATGGAGCTAACTGTGAGTGAGCCGGACACTGATGCGCTCTGAGCGGCAGAGTGAGAGAACACAGACCGGGTTCGAGACGCAGCGCACGAGAACAGCGCCTGTATGCTGCATTTAAGCACTAATATTAGTCCAAGCAAGAAGTAAAAGAGCAGAAAAGGAGCAGGACAGAATCTCCAGAAAGATCAAATCGATCGTTTGGAAAAAAATCAGCGGTCCTAACTTTGAAGGACCGCAGTGAGCGCGCATCACTGTCTCGGTAACCATCACACTGAAGAGATCCTCACCGACTCCAGCGATGCGTTCCGGGGTGCTGCTGCTGCTGATCGCCGGGCTGCTCGGGTTCGGTATGTGAACGGAGTTTTTACAAATTCTCTACGCATCATATTCACCTGTCAGTTAATTACTTTAAACGTAGGGAAAAGTGCGCAGAGTGCCTGTCTACATGATATTCAGCTGTCGTTTACTGAAAAAAATATACTAATGATTTGTATTATTACCTGTTTTGTGTATTTCACATGATATGTTGTTTGTTTGTGGTGGTTCGCCGTTCCCGGCGTTTGTTTGATTTTAGGTTTGTGCTGCACAGGTTCGCGCGCATCGGTTGTGTTACGGACATGGCAACCGCATTATTCTAATCAGTGTCATCACTTTAGAACTTTTCTTTCTGTTTCATGTGTAGTGATCATTGTAACTTGATTTAGAAATGTGCATTTAATCAGACATAATTAGCAGTGTGAGATGATTTGGGGGTTCCGACCTCCTCAAGCAAGTCTTGCACCCTTTACAATGAAGTCAACAAATGTCGGGGTCTTTAAAGAACATAACTTTTCAGCATATATGTTTTCACATGATTTTAATTTTCACGTTAACCAGAAAAGTTTACAAGTTCGTATTTTTTACCTTAAAATAAATGATAAATGTTCACGAACAGAAATCGGCAGAGCAGCAAAATAGGTTACTATAATAATAATAATAATAATAAAAAAAAAATCTTAATTTATGCACAAATTAGTGCATGGAAATTTGTCCTGCTAAAATTCACAAGTTGACCCCCCCTCACTAAAAAGCCATTGTATAACTCGCAGACTGTGCACTATTCAGTTTTCAAATATTTTCTACATAAACACATATAAGAGAAAGTGAGGTGTGTGTGTGTAAATGTTTGAGCGGTTTTGTTGAGGTTAGAATCCATTCTTAACCATTTTCATTATCCTTGGTGATTTAAGCTTTTGGGGTAGATAGTATAACGGCAGAGATCACAGCCCGACACTCGTTTTCATTTATAGTGCCATGACTTCTGCTCCCTTCAGCCCTCATTTGAGATTCTGTGTTGTCTGATTGTGTGAGCTTGAAATAACCCGAAGACGAACCCCTGAACGCTCACTTTTAAGGTCCAGCATGGGCCAAACTCCTCATTTGAATCTGAAACCGGCAATAAAGCCTCCGGTATGGCTCCCG
Organism: Barbus barbus; assembly: GCF_936440315.1. Lineage (NCBI taxonomy): Eukaryota > Metazoa > Chordata > Actinopteri > Cypriniformes > Cyprinidae > Barbus > Barbus barbus. The sequence continues at coordinate 18,027,208 of NC_136725.1, forward strand.
CATGCACACTTGAGCGAGTGAACATCAAATCTCAAGAGGCTTTCTGGTTTATTACTGCTTTTTATGAGTCTGTGTGCCGAGATGTTAAGCCTCACAGGGCTGTTTCTTTTTTCTATTCTTTTTTTTGTATCTCCCTCGTGTGAGTCTTAAGAGGGAGTGCTTTGCCATCAGTCTGAAAATCATTTTTTATGACCTGAGAGAAAACACTGACAGGATTTTTGCTGCAGAGTTGTGTTTACGCCATATGCACACAGTGTTGCACTCCATCGGCTCAGAACTTCGAGTTTACACACTGATGATTTACTGCAGCCCCCTTCTGCTCCCATCAAGTTTGTGTTACCTGACAGCATCTCAGCAAACCAAGAAACATTTCATGGACCGTTTCGAAACTATACATAAAATTAAAGATCACCTTCTTCCAACCGTCTACACGACGGATTAATCTGAGTAATGGTTATTTATACTTGCCGTCAAAGAAGCTGTTCCTCTGGTTAGCCGAGATGCTATCAGGTGAGACTTGTGTTTGTACCAGTCCCTGGGGATGCTTTGTTAACCATGGCCAACTCTTGTGTTACAAATGAACGGCGGGTTTATTTAGCATCTCTTGACAGTTGAATCATGGTGCTGTGGCCAGGGAAACAGAAGGAGAGGAAAAGTCGATGCGATCTGACACCCTTCATCTGATCCCTTTATCTGCGCCGCGGCCCCACTGCCTCCCCAGCAGTGAGGGGGAGCAGCAGATCTTTCCCCCGCAGCGACAGGGACAATCTCATTCACGCTTGGCCCAGACTCCACTTATAGCTCTCACCAAACAAGGAGCAGCCAAGGACCCCATGAAACGGACCCTCGGGCAGACCAGCTCAAAGAGACTCAAGAGCGGTCGCCAAAGTAAGTGCAACTCTTAAAAAAATGTTTTAGTTTAAACTCCGTCACAGAAAGTCGCAGCATGTTGAACTAGGCAAATATTGAATTTCCCAGATCCCGCCCACCGCACTCCACAACTTCCTGATTGCTGCAGAAGGCATCATGTTTCCTCTTTTAAGTGTCATAAACACCATCAGCATTGTCACCAGTAGCTTGCAGCCATGGGGGCAGTGGAGCGCTGCATGGTTTTGTGCAGCCCACACGCTGCCATACAAGATGCTGTCAACGCTTGCTAACAATTATATTGTAATCAGAGCTTGTCTTTCATAAAACATGGACTGTGGGGGCATCTCGTCTGTTGTTTGACAAGCTACCTTGGCCTTTTGTCTGTAAGCGGCTTGTATTATGTAGGCTAGATTTCTACCGCTGTGGTACTCTGATAATGCTGGAAACTGAGTGCCTTTATGTATATTTGATGCTTTTTTCCCCCTCGATTATACTATTTCATGAGGGCTCACTTTTTCTATTGGCCTGGTCGGACCAGTGGTTCATATTGTTCACTTGCCCTGCCAAAATTTTCATAGGAGAAAAATAAAAGTTATTGTTCACATTATTGTTGATCCTGTATTTTAATAAATAAGGTTTTTACAACACTAAAATTGTAGATATGGGTGAGTAAACTTCCTGATTTTCTGTTGGCCTGGTTGGCCCAGTGGTAAAATTTTTTTTTTTTTTTTTTGCATGTCATGCCAAAATTTTCACTGGAAAAAAAGTTGACCCATGTAACCTTGTATTTTAATAATAAGCTTGTTACAACTTTACAAATTAGATACCAGTGAAATTTCACAATTCTCAATTCCAGTTTTGGCACCACATCAAAAACTATTAGCTTAACTTATATAAAGTTCACAATCATTATTCAAGACAAGTAAACAGTCATTAATAAAATAAAAACAAATTAACAAATTGCAAACAATAGCACAAATAAATACAATAGTACAAAAATATAAATGAAATAAAGACTTTTAAAAAAATATTCATGATTATTATATTTATTTATAAGATTTATTATTTATAAATTAAATATGCACTGATTTTTATTAAAGCTACACATTTGCTTCAGTGAAGAGCAGTGTTTTTTTTTTCTTTATTGTATGAGTAAGTTTAAGGACAAAGACAGCAGCAGGTATATTAGACTGCAGTCACCTGAAGACCTAATGCACAGATTCAATATATTAACAAGCATCCTATTTAATCCCAACTTCTTACATTCATAGTTGACTGTGTTTAAGAGGATGCTCACCAAGGTGGACATTTTGGCATAATTGTATGTTTATTTGTCTGTCCTAGTGGGAACTCAATTGGGTACCCTCACTCTGTTTGAGAGGTGGCTTTATGTATGTGATTTGTGTGTGTGTGCACAGAAAACCATCTCAGACAGTGCGTGAGTACTGAATTAGCCTAAGCTTGAATGTTTACATTTGGCAAGACTTGTCCCAAACATCTTTCATGCTGACCCTAGGTCATTGGGTAGTCTTTATTGTCACATCCTAAACGTAGAAGGAATAATAAGATCATCTCTAAAAGACCTGTATTTTTTTCAGGTCATGTTAAAGAGCCTGAGAGTCTCCACTGATGTTCATAAAGCGCTATTAGGGTGTTCATTTGTGCTTTCCAAGGACAGCTTGTCCAGGCATTACAGATGCAAGGCTGTATATCTCTTTCTGTTGGTAGAAGCTTAAATTTTCTCCCACCTCTTTCTTTTATTTCACACATCTGTGAACTCTCCACTGCCTCAAAGCTGCATTTAAGCTTCAGCCTGCAATGTGGTATTTAAGTGTAATCTGCTCTGTGAAGCACCCAGGTAAACACCAATTTTCTCCCAGCTGATCTCATCCCTCTTGCTGTCCGGTTGAGCGTGATGGCTCGACTCGGGCCGGGTCTGCCCGGGAATGAAGCGGAGTGCATTCCCTACTTCGACTCGGCCCATGCGGATGGGGGTCAGCCTCGATGTGCTCTCTCCTCTATTTGTTTTTTATGTAATTTGATTTGAGGCAGACAGAGATGGATTAGCCCATAAATAAGTGAAGAGAAAATCACAACTCAGAGAGATGGCAGAGATAGAAAGAGCTCGGTGTTATTTTCGCTGGCTTGCCATCATTCCGAGAGCAGTTCCACAGATGCCGTCCGAGATGCATGGACAGCACTCGTAAAACAAAAGAAAACGGAAAGGCTATTTGTTACTGAGACTTTTACATTTTATCAGTGTTTCTGGATGCCGTGCATCTCGCAAACTGACAGTTGGGAGTGTAGACACGCTGCTCTACTTGTCTCCGGGTTAATTAGATCACATTAAAGCTCGAAGGCCGTCAGATTTTCTTAAATGTCACTTAACACTTTCCATCAAAGTTTCTTCCTCCTTACCCACACTGAAGCATTGACAGGCATAATGGGATCTAAGCAGGTAATAACAAAGTCATTTCTTGACATGTTTGTATATGAGCAACCTCGTGTATGAGTGTGTGTGAGGGTCCCTGCTGTGTGTGTGGGTGGCAGTTCGTCTGTGTGTATATGAGCTTATTTATCCTCACTCTGCACAATCAATCATTTGATCATTTATTTCTCTCTCTAATTTGCTGAAGGGGGTAGTTTAAAAAAACATCAGCATCATTTTATTCTTGCACTATATTGCAGCTATGAATCAATGTGACGCTGCCACATATTTGCGTTGCATTGCAAGCAGTTGTTTGGTTGTCGTCCTGACAGACTTTGAGAGATAGACTTAAGTAGGCCTGGTAAATTCCGCTCGGATTTATGTTGTTGAATGTGAAACGCTTGATCTGATAAGGGTTTCTGTGTCTGCAGGAAATTTGTGCCACGGACAATCGCACACCTGGATTGACAGGTTTGGAGCTTGGAGTCTGGTGGCATTACATAGCGAGCCTGTTTACCGCAGCACGGATGAGTGCCACAATACAAGCATAAGCCTGGTTTATTTAAATGCAAATCAATCTTTTGACTACACAACAGCGATTGAGGGCGGGGTTACTGTCCTCTTACCTTTAGATAATTCTGTGTATGTTTTTCTGGGGTAACAATGCATCCTTAACAGCTGCCGTTGTAACTTCACCTTCCAAATCCCCGAATTGCTTTGTGGTCACATTTCTGATAAGAGGCTGACGGTGCGCTTCAGAGTGACCAATTTCACAACACAAGATGCTTTGCTGCAGAGGAAGGCTTCTATCGGGAGTGTTGTGTGATCTGAACCCCGTGAGGCGCGGTTAATACCTCTTCATTATTTTGTGCTAGTAAACCGAATGCTTTGATGGCATCTTTTGATGGAAACTGCAAGTAGTCGCCACAGGAGCTTATAATAATTGTTCTCAGCATGCGTCTCTTTGTTGTCTCTCTTTGTTTGAGGCAGATTTGAAAGCCTTAAAGCATTTCCCATAAAGAACCTCTAATAATGTTCTTCTTGAAACAGGCCCAACACCCAAGTTTACTCTCCAGAGACTCGAGCGACTGGAGGAACCTCGTTATCTTGTGTTTGGTGACGTCTGCAGTGGTCCGATCTCGGTAAAGCGTGCGAAATGTTTCACTAACAATGAGTTATTTGTTTATAGAATGCTTGTGGCAACTCTTGAAATAGACGTAATTGTTTGTTGGAGTCTTGTATAAACCTTAGATGTTTTAGCAGACTGGTTCCCTGGCGTTCTATCTTGCGAAATCAAGTAAGATAAAGATGCATCTGGCAAAGCCTGTGAGACTGGGCTTTTATTAAATCTTGAAATTGAATCATTCCTTCACTCAGAAATCAAAAAAAGTTGTCCGAGACTCAGCTGTCTGAGTGTTTGTCTTTGACTTTGTCTAAACCCCTAGACTACCTCAGAACATCCGCGCAACTTCTGTTGAGCGCAGTACAACCGTGCCTTTTTCAGCACAGTAAACTAGGCCATCTGTACATTTAAGAAGAGCTCGTTTTGAATGGCTGCCTCAATTGCTGTGGTGCCATGATTTAATAAAGGAAAACTCTTATTCAATCAGCAGCTCTGAAACATCCGCAGAAAATCACACATGATGCGCGGACGCATCCGTCCGGCACGCCTGCTTGGCCGCCGACCAAAGCTAAATGGTGCAGCTTGAGTGAATTGACTCCTCCTGTTTCGAGTGAGCCAAAAAAACACGAAAACAGCTTCTTTTAATATCAGATACGTCCCGCGAAGGAATGAAACGATGCAGGATGCTGAAGCCAAAGCAAGATTCTGTTAAGATCCTGTCATTCCTCTGCGGCTTGAGCCGAGTATAGGCTGATAAACAGAAAATCTGAGGTAAGTGCAGTTTATTTTCACCTTATCAATACTGATAATGGTCTGTAATGAAGAACGGCTGGGCAGTAATCTTATAAAAGCCATGAACTCAGATCAGATAGCACACAGACAGATCTAGAGAGCACAGAGTTTTTAAAAGTAGCCAGTAGGCTGAACCCCGTCTTAAGTGCGATTTGAAAATGATGCATCTGTCGAATGACATCGCTTAAGGTTCAGCAAAGCAGGTGAGACTGAAGTAAAGGGGCTACTATGTGTTCTTGCCTGACAGCTTTTCAGGACCCAAAGCTCCATTTCCTGTTTGAAAGCCACTTTTTTTTTTTAGATTGCTGCAGAAAGATGAAACGAGGTTGAGAAGGAGTCGACAGGCACGCCTCAACTTTGACAGGCAGAGTTGGTTCTTTTGTGAGACAAAAGGCTTCTGCAGCATTTTGATAACAGATTTTTGTTTTTCCACGGAGAACATTAACAATAACTCAACTTTACACGTATAGTTATTCAGCAGAAACAGACAACAGAGAACCGAAGAGTACAGTCGTAATTTTGAAACATCGATATTTATTGACAACCACAGTCCAGCTGACCTCTGCTAAATGGAAAGAAAGTGATTTCTTCAGAGCTTCATATACAGCAGAATGGTGCTTGTATTTTCATACTGCCAAAATATTTCCCTTCAGGGCTGCTAAAACCTTCTCTAACTCCTCAGCTGAAGCTATTTCTCCAAAGGACTGGGAGAGGAATATGTTGTAACTTTGAATGTTTATACTTGCATCAACAATTTCCAACAAAAAATGAATAAAATGCACTTTGCTATGAATTATTGTGCGTCTCGGAGGGTCTCGGCAGAAAATCTGCATGAAATGATACATTACCCCGAATTCACTATCATGAGCCTTGGCTGTATGTGGTTGTTTATCTTCCATTTAAGGTATGAATTTATTATGGAGGAGAACAAAAGAGGGCCATTTTCACACAACTTAAGTGCTTTTGCACAAATAAACATTTTAGAAAACAAAACTAGGGAGCCAGGTTCGTCCCATAGGCACTGATAAAGCATAAATACATAATTAATAGGCTCTCCGTCAGAGGTCCTCACATGAACGCTATTTAATGTTCTAAGCGTACGGAATGATGTGACACCATCTACACTTATTAAAGATCAAGGTCCCAGAGGATGTGACTAATGCAGGTGGCCTTCCAGCACTAACCACTTTCTAAATCAGCGGCAATGCTCTATATATCTGTTGGTGTTTTTTTCATTTATTGTCGTTTCTACAGCCCTAGCAGTTTTTAGGAACATCTGCAAAGCTCCTTTTCAGGGACATGCATCAGTGCGAAGGTTGGGAGTCCAGCTAAATCATCTTTGGCTTTGAAGCACAATCATCTGGAAGTGCATTTTTCAGGTAGAAGAGAATTTCGGCTGCACACACTCTGGCTAATCGGAAGCCTTTTTCTGGCTGGGAAACTTTCGAGGAGGGTGTTTTAACTTGGTGCCGCATTCTCCTGAACCCCTGCAGATCCTGATTGCTTGCAGCCTGTAAATGTGCTCTCTCTGAATTCATTTGTAGGTCGGCTATATGGCACGTATTGCTGAGCTGGTGGTTGTACCAGGCATGTGGTCCTGTTCCTGGCCCTTGGGGTTCCCCGTTCTCTTGCTAATGGTGCAGCTCTAGCCTCTGCTGTGCGTTAGATGATGGAAGCAGGTTTGGTAAATAGCAAAGACGGACTGCTGTGTTCAAACATCCCTAATGGGACTCTGGTGCAAATTATCATCTGGGAGGTAAAGATGACAGCAGACGGGGAAAGAGGGAGACAAGACTGATGGTATTCCGTACTTGCATGTTTCCTTTAAATGGGACTAAAGGTGTGAAAATATTCTGAACAACAAATAAAACCCCGAGAGTCCATTAGAATATCGTTCACAGCTTTGGACTTTCATTTCATGCATCTTCTCTCCGTGAAGACATTATCATATATCTGCCGTCACTCCTGGTGTCATATTGAGCTGAGAAACACAGAAACACATCCCTTGCTGAGCGTATTAAGATTTACACCTTCTCTTGTCTTCTGTCGCTCATTATTTTGCTCCATTATCACCAAAAATGATTCTTTTGAGGTGCAAACAGTCTTTAGAGTTTGAGTATCCTGTTAGGCTCAGTGAAAGTTTTCGTTTCTCAGAAGCTGCTCTTCTATAGCTCAGGAGAGTTGGAGTGCGATCCGTTATGTTTCTTTTAGAGGGGTCATTATGAGAAATCAAATTTTTCCTTCTAAGTACTATAAAAGCACACGATAACTTTTAGATCTTAGAATTTTCTTCCAGAAAAAGACACTTAGCTGCAAAAATGGATTGACCTGAGCTGATTCTTTTCATCTTACTTTCTTCAATAATTCCATTGAAGTTACTGTTCATGTGAAAATCATTAGTAGTGTTGCATATGTACCCAGGTTTCAATTATAGTTCATTTAAAGCCACATTTTGAATTAGGGATGTATGATATATGAGTACAATTTTTAAATAATAGATACTGGGTAGGTCGATATTGGATTTTAGTTGAATATTTAGAATAATGAAAAGTGAATATTTTTTTGAAAAAGGATGTGACGTGTGGCCAAGTATGGTGTTCCATACTTGGAATTTGTGGTCTGCATTTAACCCATCCAAGTGCACACACACAGCAGTGAGAAGTGAACACACACACACACACACACACACACACAGGTCTCAAACCCACAATCTTCAGGTTACAAGTCCAACTCTATAACCATTAGACCACGACTGCCCCTTTTTACTTTAATGAAAGTATTCTGCAGTATGACACTTTTAAATCTTCTACAAATAATTGGTCTGTAGTTTTTTTCTTAAAAATATCTTGGGAGAAGTAAAGAGATATAAATCAAACATGTTGTTCAGATATGGGATTCTAGGTGCTTCTCATGTTATCTAGGTTATTTTTATCCACTTCTAGATTTTTCTTCGACAGTTGTTGGCTTTATTTAAAGTTCTAGAAAATAGGCAAATGTAATGGTTGCTTTTGAGTAGCTGTTGTGTTTAGTGTTGCTACATAAATTAATTAGTACATTTAATGTGGGGGGGTGCTCTTGCTGACTATTGCTGTGTCCCAATTCAGAGGCTGCATCCTTCTAAGGCTGCATTCAAAGACTGTGTCACAGTGGCACGACGAAGGCTGTCTCCATTCGAAGGCTCCTTCAAATATGGCTTCGAAATGCATCCTTTGTTTCCCAGGCAACAAAGAATACAACTGATGGATTCTCTGGGGCCCAGACAATCCTGAGATTCATTGACTATTTTTGAGAGAAAATGGTGCTTTACACTTTTAAATGCCAGTTCTGGGTTTTAACTTACTTGACTATCAATGATACAAATATATATGAAAAACAAAAATATTTAAATGTTGACACATCTTACTAAGATGTAATGTTTATACATAGTTTCTGCTTTTTATTATGTACATAAATGGACCAAGGTGAGCATATTTAGACAGGCTGTGAATTGTTAATGGCAGCTGTCACAGTTACTAGGAGACACAAACAATCCTCCGTAATCTACATCATCCTGTTTAACAATGCTCAGTCTAACCTTTGCGGTCTGCATCCTTCTCGATGTATGCAACATTCAGGACACAGCTTGTATCTACAGAATTATGAACTCTAGTTAATGCAGATACTGTAGCATAGTTTAGATATTTTAGCCTTTGGACAAAATTGGTGGGAAATGTTTCAGTTCTTATATCTGATCTTTCTTTCTTGTATGTTTTTGGCATCTTTGCACATTTAAGCAGTTTTTGACATTGCTGACATCTCTTTTGAAACTCTAAAGAATGCATGTCTTGGGTCTAAAGGGTCTATATCTCAGAAGGGAAAATAGTAATAAATAAATTTAAAAGTATGATTCAGCCACAAATGAAAATTCGGTCATTATATACTCACCCTTATCTTGATCCGTAAAAAATATATATTCTTTTGTATTAAATAGTAGAAAGTAGTGCTTGGCGATATGGCCAAAAAAATTATCACAGTATTTTATTTTCATATCAGTCGATATCAATAATTATGACAATAAATGTCAAATTTCTTTCAAGTTTAAAGGCAGATTTTGTCTCCAAAGTGAAAGTTGTAGAAAAAGTTGTGGTTTTAAACTACTCTTTACACCGTGTCTACACCGGAAGTGAGCGGCGTGACAGAATACTATAGAACTCACTATCATCAGTGCTACTGTTACAAAATCCCCAACAGTAAACTGCTGCCGTGTTCTATTTAGATGTATTGACACAAATTTGTCAATTTGTCGCGTCCAGTGTAGACAGACTTTATCTGTTGCGGCATGACAGGACAACTGTTGCGTCCAGTGTAGTGTAGTCCCCCATAGTGACGGGGACACTATACTGTCAAAAAGCACCGTCTTTCGGATGAGACGTTAAACAGAGGTCCTGACTCTCTGTGGTCATTAAAAATCCCAGGATGTCTTTCGAAAAGAGTAGAGGTGTGACTTCGGCATCCTGCCCAAATTTCCCCATTGGTCTCTGACCATCATGGCCTCCTAATCATCCCCTTGCACTGATTGGCTTCATCACTCTGTCTCCTCTCCACCAGTAAGCTGGTGTGTGGTGCAGTGTTAATTTTGGCAGGCATTTTTGATTTAGTCTTTATCTTGAGATGAAAAAGCTTAATAGTCTTAGTCACATTTTAGTCATTTGAGTCTTTCATAGTTTTAGTCTAGTTTTAGTCGACGAAAAGTCATTGCATTTTTGTCAACTTTTAGTCATTACTTTTAGTCAAACTGCAGTTACCAACATTTATTTTGGTAGCTATTTTAAATGTAGTATTTAAACAAAAATAGTCATCAATACTTCTCTCTTTAGACCAAATCAATTAAGCTTAGTTATGAGAAATTTGAATCAAGGATTGAATTTGGAAAAACTGGAATAAATTTTCATTTTTTGGTAGAGATATAAATGAAACTCATTTTTCAGATACAGTAGGTTTACTTAACAAGTATACATTTATTTAACATCTTTTGTTGGTTAACATTTATGACAGATAATTAGGAATGCTGTCCATTTAAGACGGAAGGTATGCATGTAATAGCCTACTGACATACATTCAGTTTTCACCCAGCTGTTTAAGCTCACTTAAACCAGAACGGACTGTATTTCCATGAGATGCTCTACATGAGAGACATTTGGACTGCTGTGTGTGTATTTGAGCGCTGAGAACTGATCGCGCGCTGTATGAGAACTGAAGAAGTGGAGCGTGTGCGAGAAAGAGCACTTCTATCAGCGCGTTTCCGCCTAACGCACCTTCACTGACTTTAAGTTAATCGACAATGAATTGTGACTACCGGGAAAAACGGGACGTCTGGTCACCCACTCCCTAACCCTTCGGGTGCTGAGGCCATTGTTTCAGATCGCTAGTTCGCGTTTTGGTAGCCTATCCGTCCACAGCGGCTGCCATGCAAACGCACCTTATCCAATGACAGAGACGCACATTTTGAAAGACAAGACAGTTAACTTAGCCTATAGGATGTATTTTGAATGTCCGGTAGTCCTCAAATAACATTTTAGTCCCGTCTCGTCTTGTTAACGAAGACGCGCATAAATTTCGTCATAGTTTTTATCATCAGATATTAGTTTTAGCTCGTCAACGTCAACGAAATTAACACTGGTGTGGTGGGCGTTCTGGCGCACTATGGCTGCCGTCGCATCATCCAGATGGATGCTGCACATTGGTGGTGGACGAGGAGACACCACCCCTCACAATGTAGAGCGCTTTGAGTGCTTAGAAAAAAAAAGCAGAAAAAGCTCTATATAAATGTAATGAATTATTATTATTATTATTATTATTGTATGAAAAACAATGGTCTAAATGCATTTCGTATAAATGCACAAACGCTATGGCTTAATCACAAAAATAAATTGTGCTTCAAATAAGTAGTACTCTATCGTTCAGCTTTTGGTGCATAAACATTATATCGAACATTTATCAAACTCTTGTTATTGTTTTATCGAGAAAAATATCACAATATTTATCGATTTATCGCCCAGCCCAAGTAGAAAGACATGCACATTTAAAATGCCATGAAAGTGAGTAAATGATGAATTTAAATATTTGGGTGAACTATTCTTTCAAGTAAACATATGCTTGGACTCTCATTTCAATCTAGGAAAAGCAGTTGAGATATTAAAAATATCTCTGTTGTAACTTTACTTTCCTATGAGGGTTTTCTTCTATTCCTTTTTTACAAACATAAAAACGTGGTCCAGGACTGAAATGAGAAGGTCACAGCTCAGTCTCTGAGCCAGATGCATGGGACTCGAGCCCATGGCAAGGTTGTTTTGGACTGCAGTGAGGTTTCCTCCAGTTGCCTGTAATGTAAGTAGGACAAACCCAGGGTCCCTCAGAAGATCTCTGTCATTTTAATATCACTAGTGTCCAGAGGGTCCAAGAGACAGAAGCCAGTGATAGAGTTACAGCGTCTGCAGAGGGCAAACAAGGAGATATGACACGCTGCTGTGATTGGTCTTTAATGCCAGATAGCAAGAGGACACCAGGGACCCGTGAGTGTGTGCTCGTACGCTTACTCCTGGCTTTTAGGGGCGTGAAAGAGTATGAATGTTGGCATAGGTGTGAAAAAGAGTGGAGACAACATTTAATTTAGCTTGTCAGTTGTCACAGGTCAAGCTGAAGGGAAAACATCTCCTGTGGCTAAGAGAGCTGATGTGAGAAGAAAGCATCCGTCCATGTGTTGACTGGGAAAAATGTGCATTACGATGGAAAAAATGCATCAGAAAAAAGCTCAAGTTGTCAAACTCAGTCTTTTGACCACTGGGCAGTGCCATAGACCTACAACAGATGGCCTCGCTTGTCCCCGTGGAATTACAGAACCTGTCAAGACATTTAAATGTGAACCAATTTGACGTGACAGAAAGGTTCAGACACATGCTTCCGTCAAATCATTGACAGACGAATGTCTTTGAGAATCACATGTTATTCAGGGCTTCTAGTACTCGATGATTAGAAAATCTCTTTCTCTGCAAGACTCACACAGTTCAGAAACTGTTTCTCCACATTACCCCTTCCCTCACAATTCACACTTTTCTAATCTGTCCTTATGGGGCCATGCTGCACATTGACTTGCTGTGTGTTTGGCAGATTGAAGAGAGTGCTGGGATGAAGCATTGACTCCGTACTGACGGTGCTACTGCTCTTTCTTTAACCCATACCCTGAACTCCTCCCTCTTGCTGGCCAAAGAGAATGTCTTCATCGCTAAATTATAGGGCAGGATGGTCATTAGCCACACAATTTCTCTTCCACACAGAAACACTCACATATTCCTAACATGTTTTTGAGATAGGAGGGTTGGATTAATGGGTTTTCTTTTCAGTTGTATTTTTTTCTACACTTTTATTGATTCAGTAGTGGAGAATGGGGAACGTGGTCAGAAAACGATGTGACTCAGATTTGAACCACCAGGTCATGGCTTTGACAGCTTTGGAAATTTTTAAGGGCTGGTCACACTACTCTTTCCATTCCATTGACCTCCATTCATATATGCAAATGTGGAGGACCAGAAAAGCTCATGCTAATTTTGTTGTGTTCTCTGATTTGTATCACGTGTGACCAATAGATCAATACTTCACGCCGTGACTTCCTAACTGAAAGAAGACAAGTATTTGAATTTCAGAATTGCAGTAAAGTGGAGTGAATAGTGTAAAGTGAGGTAAATGGTGAGGTAAATTGTAGTAAAGTGAAGTAAATGGTGCCTGTACAAGGTAACTAATTAGATACTTTACTGTACTAAAGTATATAATTAGTTACCTTGTACAGGCACCACCTGTAAGTGACCATTCTTACCCACACTTGTCTGTATGTGCAAACTAATTACCATGCATGTACGACTGTTAAGTACAGCCGTGTTTCTTATTTGTTACCATGTACATACACTTCAGGTAAGTACCTTGTGTTACCACTCATTTGCCTGTAGGTACAATATATTTACCATGTATGTCCCAGGGAAGTACACATACTGTAAAATAAAGTGCTACCAGGATTTCTCTAAAATTTCCAAACTTATTATATAGGTTTGATATTAATGTTTTATCATGATAGACACCGATTTAACTGCAGTGACACACAACATGCCTTTATGTTTAAATTAAATAAAACCACTTCTCATAAAGAACAAGAGCATGGTCTTCTTTTCAATGAAATACCAATGGATATATAGGCTAATAATGCATTCTTCATAGCAACGTGTTTACCATATTCTTCATTTTTTTTCAAGCAGACATATTTATTTCTATAAATAAATTTTGATTGATCTTTTGGGCTACTAAAGTGATTCAGTCAAAAGCAGTAAGTGATTTTCTGTCTTTCTTTTGTTGCTTGATTAACATCAATGACTCCGACAATAGCAATTAAATTAGGCTGCTATCCCTTTAAAACCAAATGCACAGATGCAACGGATGCAATGTACTGATACACATTCTCCCTACTGTTTACATTCAGTTAAGACGTAATCGACTATGTTTATGTGAATACTCGTCAAAACGGACAATTTGACATCATTTTGTTTGTATTTTTCCATTCATGCAACGCAAAAGAGTAGGCTACTTGTGTGCTGTGTGAAACACACTTTCTGTGTGTGTATGCTTCGGTGCTCAGAAAACCGGACTGCGTCATCAAATTGATCCATATGTCTGCTCTTCTCTCACTCACACATATTGCCATTTTTGAACGTTTTATGAGACGTGCAGCAAGTGTATGTTAGCTTATGTCCCGCCAGTTCATATATACGCATGATCTAACCTCCTAACCACGCAGCAGATTCATTCTGAATAAATCTCTACCCAAATCTCTTCCCTCCATAAAATTTCTGTCTCGTTTTTATTCGTTGACTAAAACGTCAATAGATTTTTGTCGTAGTTTTTGTCATTCAAAAAAGAGTTTTAGTTTTCATCGGTGAAAAATGTTGTTGATGAAAATTATTCAGCAAAGCAATTAACGCTGGTTCCAGGTTTCCCAGATTCGATTCAATTCTGCTTCATAACATCCTGATTTATTTGTCATCTGCTTATGATTCATTTGGCCATATTTCAGTCATAATGTCCATTTTTCTTACATATGAAAGCTGCAAATACTTTTTTATTCACTAAAAAGAACGGGCTCATAAGAGTCATTACTCTTTGAATTGGGCTATGGATTTTCCACTAATAACTTTTTCATAACATTTATTCAATAAAAGAACATAGTTTAAGGAGTTTACATGACCTTATACGTTATTGGGTTTATGAAGTTGAATTGGTGAAAGATTGTGCCTGTAAATGCACTGTGTAAGATGAGAGGAGGGGATTGTTGAGCTGTCAAATACACTGAGATTTCCCCAGAGCTCTTAATGCTACAGGGCAAACCCCCGCGGTTGACTTTACTTCAGTGCTTTATGACACAGGATTGCCTTAAGTCTTTTTGCATTTACTGTTCTCTTCTTGTAATTTTTGACAGTTTCTAACCAACTGACTTATAAGGAGATACATATGTTGAGCTTTTGATAATTATCTCAGCAAGAAGGAGAAGGCACTTTGTGTTAGCACCCAACTTGTCATTGAAACACAGCACAAGATGTGTTTTAGGAGTTGATGTATCATCACAGGTGTGTGACTATGGGTCATTGCATCAGATTTTAGAGCTGGAACTGACTGTGTATTTTGTGCTATTTGTAGAAGACTGAATTTTTTCCATCACACATATGAGCAGTCGTTGCAGATCAGGTGTAGATAGGAAGGTTTTGGCCTTCGGAAGGACTCGCAGTTTCCTTGGCACAGGCTTCTCTAAAACACTCAAAAGCTCTCGCCTTTTCTCTTGGGCCCTGTTTTCTGGCCAGTTGGACGAGACAAGCCGTGTCATTCCTATAGCTGCGTCAGACATGCTGGACATGTGCTGTTTTGAACTTTGGCTTTGATTGCTTTGCTGGGGCGTGAAAGCAAGTCAGCAAAAGTGTGAAGTGTAAAACTGGCAAGCAGGATGCTGCATGCCAACAAACATTTTGAATAAAAATTTTTGGGTTCAAGATCTTGTGAAGACTGTGTCTCGCTGTCTACTGGATATTTGCACATTATACATTATACCACAGTGAAATATGATACTTTACAACAAAACTTGCTTACTTGCCCTAAAAGGTGGATGTTATTAAGTCTGTAAACATTCTCATTGTGACTTGTTGATTTAGAAAAGACTCCAACAAGAGGCAGATACCAAAAATCCAAAGCACGCTTTGCTTTTAGACTAAGCAAAAACAAATAATTACTTTGACATTGAAGAATAAACATGTTGAATTAAGCCGTAACAAAAGGAAAGAATAGATACTGAACTAAAGGAGTCTTTCTGTGTCTTTTTTATCCACCGAGTCTGCGGTGTAATTTGTGGTGAAAACATGAAAAATACATTGTCGGCTTCAGTCTGGTGGGCCTAAGTGTTAAATAATTACAATAAACTGCCTCAGGTTCCTCTAAACCAGAGCACTTCAAAGAGCACAACTTATATTTGACGGAGAAAAAAAACCTTCATGCTGTCATGCTCTATTTTTACATTGATTTCGGCTCCTGCTGAAAACTGCCTGTTTACACGTCCCATAATCCCGTTGCCCCCTGTGTTATGTGTTATTGTGATATTTCATCAAAGCTCTTGGGAACGGCGGCGCTGGATGCTAGAATGTTACTCTCTGAATGAAAACACCGAAATGATGTCTGCTTTACCTGAAAAACAGAAATAACACCAGATGATGGCAGCTGTAAAAGTAGATGATGACATTAAAGGCGGTAACGAGAGGACACATGAACTTCACAGAGAAATTGGAATCTACAGGCGACACAGAGGGGCTGTTTCTACTAGCATCAGACCTTTTTGCTTCAGCATGTTTCTTGATAGGTTTCCATGCTTGGGCCCGTCTCTCGCAGGAGCAACGAATGTCACAGCCGAGAAAATCTTTTCACAGGAAACGCAGTGTCTCTCAAGTTTAGCGTTCGGCCATCTGCTCTTGTTTCCATCATTCTGCTGAGAGCTCTGTAAGTCAACATGAAATCAAAATTGACACTATCTAGTTTTTAATAAAAGTCCCAGGTTGTACTGAGAGGATGATTCATCAGTGCACTTTATTCCAAAGATAAACTTGTTTGTAGCGAATTGTTTCATGGAAATGCAATAACTTTTTCCGCCTGTGAAATTGCATTTCTGCTTGTGTAATCAAGACTGTGTGGGTGGGGAAAAATAATGTTAACCAGTAATATTGCAGCATGATGCAATCCACTCAATTCTCAATGAGACTCGCTCAGCTTCGCTTTGATCGTCACATTGCTGTTTTGTATTTAAAGACTTAATTCTTTTCACGAGCAGCAAATATTAATGTGCAGTAAATGAGCAATGCATTCACACATTGGTTTTGTTGTTACACCACTACTGAATATTAATATATTAAAGGTCATGCTCACATGCAGTTCATCCTTTAACATTTTTTAAGTCACTGTAAAGATTTTTCCATTAAGTGACTCTGGGCTGTTGGCAGAGGCAGAGATGAGCGGGGAGAGACAGAATGATGGAGATCAGTAACAATAGAGGGGGATAATTGTGCCAGAATCACAACCATCTGGTCTCAGTCTCCTCACAGATCCCCACGCACAGCTTGCAATCCTTCCTCTGAAATCCTTAAATCCTCACAATCTGCCACACGCTCTTCTGATGTGACTGCCATCACCCTCTCCTCTGCTATCTCTCTTTCCTTTCGCTTTGTCCGATCTCTTCTCTTTCAGTCTCTTCCCATCTCGTCTCCTTCGATCTCTTCTCATCTCCTTTGATCTCTTCTTTTCAGCTTCATTCTCTTTTCCTATCGATTGATCACTTCTTTTCTTTTCCGATCGATCAATCGATCAGTTTTGTGTCCTATCGCTTCTCGTCCTTCAATCTCTTTCCCTCTCATCTCCTTGAATCCCCTATTGTCTTGTCTCCATCAATGTCTTATTTCATTTGACCTCATCTTCTTCAGTCTCTTCTTGTCTCCTTCAATCTCTTTCCGTCTCCTTCAGTCTTTCATCGTCTCCTTCAATCTCTTCTCTTCTCCAATTGCCTGAGGAATACTCTATCTAACCTGTGCAGAAAAGCTTGAGGAATTGTTGTTATTACCCATTCAAGAGGAACAGAGAGGTATTGATTCCAGCTAGACATAACAAGGACAGATAAAGACAAAACTGTTTTGTCCTACAACCATGTTAAGCATGTACTCACAGAGGAATCCATACAGGTCAGCCAAGATGACCTCAGAACAGTGTCCTCCATGGTCAGGATGCTTCAGTTCATCTTTGTTTTGTGTTCCTGTTCTGAGCTGCCTCACTCTTTGTATTCCAGGATTTTATTTGTTTCTCTTTTGTCTCTTTAGGGTTTCTTGGTTAAACCCTGTCACTGGAGTGACTCACTGTTGGGTCTTCTGGTGCTCCGGGTGTACTAAATGATGTGGCAAGACATTGCAAGTCAGACATAAGGCTAAATAAGTGTTAATTGTGTGAGCCTGGCAGAATTTTTTTTCACATCTTCATAGCTTCAGTTTGTAGCTCTATGAAGTTGTATATGTGATTATATAGATACATTAAAATGTGTTGAAAAGCAATGAAAATTTGTGGTTGTTGATAGGTTGCCTAAACAAATATAATATAATATAATACAATATAATATAATATTGAGAAAAATAATAAAAGTTCAAAAGTTGGGCTGCATTTATTTGAACAAAATACAATAAAAACAGTAACATTGTGAAATATTATTACAAATTAATTTTTCTATTCTAATGTATTTTGAAATGTCAGAGCTGAATTTTTGAATGATAATGTGCTTGAAAAGTGGTGTTCTTAACTGATATTATGCAGGATATTTCTTAACTGAATATAATTCAGGATTATCCCTTAAGTGGCCATTATCACACAAAAAACACAAAAACAAAACAAAAACTAGGTGATAAAGACTCACCAAATAACTTGACAAATGAATAACAAATAACAGCTGAGCCTGTTTGTTTTTCACAGGCTTTAATGGTTCAATGGATAATTATGAAGAAACTTTCTTGAGAATTTAACAAATTAAAAAATGCAATCCAATTAAATTCTAATTTCAATTTAATCGTTTTAATGAAGCAAAATCTTTCCAGGTAGGGAGTACTTTTAGGTAGGAGGAATGATATTTGTTAAGCCTGTAAAATATGTACCCCATGTAGGGAGTCACTGAAATAGTCGACTAGTTGATTGTTGGACAATTAGTTGACTCGTGTTCCTTCATATCTCTTAAAAAACAAAACAAAGCCTTAAAAACTTTAATGCTCAAAGCGATAGTTGACCTCCAATTGAAAATTCTGACATTTTCTCAGCCTCATGTTGTTCTGAACCTGATTGAATTTCATCCTTTCAAACATCTTTTGACCCCAAAGTTTTTTTGAAAAAAACAAAAAAAAACACGACCACTGAGACATTGTGTTCCAACATGACAGTGAGTAAATAATGCTAGAATTGTCCTTTTTCCAAGAAAATCCATCAAGAATTCTTTTACAGAAATAAGCCATAGAGGAGTCTGATGTTGACCTCTGCAGATCTGCTTGCTAGTCTTTAAAGTCTTTCCAAGCGAACTGTGTTTTGGTGTTTCTGTTTTTGCCAGATAATTCTTAGTGTTTTTGATAAGGCAAGCATCACTGCTCATTCTGAGGGTGTTCTGGGGTGTTTATTTCAAAACCCTATGAACCTCATAGCATTGCCTGTGTTAGTTTCTAAGACACATGCCGACATACAATAATAACCCTATTAAGTGAGAAAATGCTCAGGACCAGGGGACCTGAAGAAATTGAGTAATATCTGTTTTCCTCAGACTTTTGAGACTCGTTAGCTTTTTGTTACGTGAAAAAAGCTTGTTTTTTTTTCCTCGAGCACATTGTGAGGGCGTAAGGTGAGAAATACTGAATCTCTGCTCACCACTGATGAATTAAAGGCCTGTTTCATTTTATATACATGTATATTATACACACAACCATCCGATCACCTGCATCACTTTCACAAGGCTTATGTGTAAAATAGAAACATTTAATTCATCCATCAACTCAAGGTTAGACACCATTCTCAGATTTATCTCCTCATCTTGACCAAAACAGAGAGTCAGACTCCATAAAGTTGGAGGTATATACAAAAGTTCCCTGAGACTCCACACCCCTTTGTATTTCTGTTTGGGGCATTCATTACCCTTTGACATTTCACTTTATCTTTTCCAGAGCTTCCCAAGAGCGATGAATATTAAACATTCTGCCTGTTTGTAAAGCAGCTTCTGGCTTTGCCCGCCGGCAGAACGTAGAGCTGTTGTGAAGCTTCCCTCTCCTGTGAATAGGAGGATATTCGAATCCTGCAGTTGCTTGAATAAGAGATGCAGAAATTTGTACCTCAGAGATATAATAAAGCACGAGGATGATATCTCGCTCTTCGACATAAAGTGGGCTCCAGTAAAAATGTATATGGTAAACAGGCAGCATGGGAGCAGAGTCTACTTTATGGGGGCGCTCTTTGGTCGAGGACAGTCGTCCGTTGCCTTCCAGAACCTTCCAATTACTGTCCCTATGAGACTGATTTTATTAGCATCAGTGTTGCTCATGTTCAATTAATCTATTTTGATTATTTCTTTCTTTCTTTATTTTAAATTAAACTAACGTCGACGCATGTCATGGCTTGCCCAAGGCCACTGACTGAGAGATCAGGGGAGGCCAGATGTAAAATTCGGGAAGAGGCACACGAACAAAACTACAATTGAATTTGAATTGGCACCAGCGGATCATAATATTAGCAGTGACTTATTGCTGGGGGGTGTCAGCTCAAATACTTAGCATGCACAAATAGCAGTAAGTCTTGAGGTAACGTACTGTGTGCAACTGAGGAAGTCTTTGAAAGCTTAAGAAAAACATCTTTCTTTTGAGCGGGGAATTGTGTGTTTGTAGCAAACAAAAGCAAGCAGACAAATAAATAAATGCAGTAAGCGCATAACATAATAAGTGTGCTTCGAAACACTTTTCCAGTCATTTATTTTGCCAACTTTTATTCCTTGTATCAGGTTAATCTCGTTCCGTGTTCCTCTGGCCTCTTGAGCCCCGCACATCAAATCTTCTCGCATCTTTTGATGCATCTGGTCCTCCCGTGGAAGCTTTTATCGTAGTGCGGCTTGCATAAGTAAGTGACCCTCTTCGAATGAATTTTGAGACTGTCCTAGTTTGTTCTGCTTGAGGATGCTCTTCATCTTCTCATTTACATGTGATGAAAGCATGCACCACTTACTCTGACTCGTCCTACATCATCTGTCCATTAATTTCTTCTCTTTTTTTGTGAAATACTGTGAATGTTTTGGCAAAACACGGCCACATCTATGTGGAAAATGGATTTAATTTGAGAAATTTAGAACATTTTAAAAACAGATAGTTAATGGTGTTTGAGCATCCAGTATGTATATTCTGATTTGACAAAGTTTGAGCTTTAACATGTATTGACCACATGGCCTTTTTGAAACTTTAAAAGGACAAAAACTTATGAAAAAATACACTAGTTGTGCTACCCTTGTGAAAAATAGGTACACTTAATTGTACTGACTGTACACCTGAAAGTGTGCTTTTAATCTTAAAAGTATATAATAAAAAACACTTTACTTACAGATAATATAATTGTACACTTTTAAAAATTGCACTTATTTACACGTGTTGATTAACTTACTAAAGCCTGTGTAAATTAGCTAACTGATTACAATCGTAACAGTAGTGTTAGCCTAAATGAATTTTAAAACACTAAATTGCAACTTCATCATTACAAATGTGAAATTTCAATAGAAATGACATTGAAGAATATTGTAGTTTGCCATAAGCTATCACTTAAGAGATCACTGTTTCTAAAGTTTTAAATATGGACATTTTTCTTACACAAATATATCACTTTGCTTCAGAAGGCCTTTATTAACCCCCTATGTGGAATACTTTTATGATGGATGGATGCACTACTTTGGGCTTCAAAATCTCAAAATCCCCATTTACTGCCATTATAACGCTGGGAAGAGCCAGGCCATTTTTTTATATAACTCTGATTGTGTTTGACTGAAAGAATACAGTCATATACACCTAGGATGGCTTTAGGGTGAGTAAATCATGCGCTAATTTTCATTTTTGGGTGAACTATCCCTTTAAGTGGGTCAAAAACCACTCAAAGTTAATTGAACACAAAACACAAAGTTAATTGGATTTCATATAAATTTTAAGTATGATAAATTTCGATTTTATTTTAATTGTCTAAAAACATTACATTCAGTTTGCATTTAAGCATATTCTTTAAGTGTATTAATAATTAATATACTTTTTAAAATGTAATACACAATAGTAGGCTGAAGAAAACTTTCCAGAGCTTCTTTCTTTGAGACGAATCGCTCCATGCTGCATGGGCATCCAAAACCCAACAAGTTCCTTAAAGGAGAGAAACACTGAAGGGCACAGAAGGTCACATTTCCGATTACAGAGACAAACCACCTCACATTACTTCAGCCAGGCAAAAAGAACACCTTAGTTTTATGGGATCTGCTTCTTATTTCACAGCGAGTGAAGCAGTTACGGGGTCATAGTCGGCCGCTCACGAAATTAGTCCCGTGCTTTGCTCCCCTTTAAGGGCTGTTTCATTAGTCACAGGTGACAGAGAGCTCCACTAATTACAATGAACATGAAGCTCGTCTCACTTTGATCCGCACCGCTCTGAAAAATCAGCTTAAAAGAGAATATTTCAACGCTGAACTTTTGTCGGGTTAAAAGTGTATATCAAAGACTTCATCAGCTCAATGCTAACGTCAGCTGTCTTTTGCTTATGTGATGTAGCTCCTCAGGATTGGACTGTAATGGATTTATTCAGGAATGTAAAGGAGAGTTTAAGCCATAGAAACGTATTTCATTTTCAACAATTATATTCAGTGCATGCATTGTTCTAAATAATGAATTTGCTATAGGACTGGGTTAAAGTATTGACTGTTGAATACAAATCATATGTGTCAAAGATGAAAAGAGGTTTTAAAGCATCAAAACAATAATAAAGTTTAATAAAGCTTTGTTTATTTGAATGTGTCCTGTTTGATTAATTTTTGTTTATTTATTTATTTTTAATAATGATTATCGTACTTTTTTATCGTTTTCATTTTACCCACTAAAATGTCATGCAGTGTAACAGTAGTAAAAAAAAAAAAACTTGTCAGGCATATTTAAAATAAGAATCATTAGCTGACATTAAAAGGCTCTATTTAAAGATCACAGTGCCGCTCTCAAAACGAATGAACTGTAATTTTAAATCTTTGCCACCGTCCTTCAAACCACATAGTTTTACTCCAGTTAAGTTTTTAATAATTTTAAATATAATAACATTTACTACGATCACTTATTAAATTTTATGCCGTTACATTGTTGCATAAATATATGTTAAGCTGAATGATGATGGAACATCAGTTCACACATTTTGACATTTCGCACAAAAGTTATTTAAAACATTAGACACTTCACTTGCATTTAATATGGTTTTTATATATATTAGGGATGTGCATCTCCATAACTGAGGCTGATGCAATACGCATCTCGATGCATAGCCAACGATACATTGAAGATACATATGAAGCAGCTTGTGATACGATACGATTCACCCCTATTACGATGTAGTACAATCCGATTTCGATTCGATTCAACACAATGCGATTCGATGCAATACGATGCAGTGGAAAAATATTATCGATTTTATTTCTTTGGTTCAGAGAGACAGCAAATCATAATTTAACTGATAGGTCTTCAGACTTCTAATGCCTCGAGGCCTGTTTCATAAAACTAGTTTACCAAATAGGCCAGGATTATTTCAGTTAGTCTGACTCACTGTCAAATGATTTGGTTCCATAAAGCAAATTTAACAAAGATCAACCTCAGTCATTGTGGAAATTTATGCTGGAAAGCTAAACTGGTCCAGGGCAGGCAAACTGTCAGGCTAAGCTGAGCTCCTCTAACACTGACCAATAGGAACGCAATATTACCACGGACTCTCTCACATTCTATCATAGCCATGCATCCTTTCTCTCTGGTTTTAAGACAGCTGTACCTTTTATAGTTAGAACAGATAGCATTAGAACTTTACAATCTAAAATTGCTCTTTGAAGCATTAAAATCACTAAACTAAAAATACATTTTAACTGCTATAAGAAACACACATTAACTCGCCTGAGCTTAGTAATTAGGACTGTTAGCTTACATTTTAATTACCTATTACAATAGTCCCTTTACAGTTACTGCTATCATAAAAATACACCTATATGCAAGTTTAAAATTCTTCAAAAGGCACATTTAATGTCCAACAATGTCGTTTATGAAACCGCTTTAGCCCCAATTGATTTGTTTCAAGCGGAAAACTTTTGCAAACCATAATATTGCCTCTCTGGCTTTCCACAAGTTTGTTGTTCTGTTTTCAGAGTAGATGTGACATGAGTTCAATTTACCCTGACTGCTCGAGTCTCTCAGACGTGACGTTCTGCCACTGTGTGCCGTTCAATAACTCCATCATGAATTCGATAGAATCTGCCCCTTCGTTTGTGCTAATGTTGGTCGAGGCTCATTAGCCAAGCTATGTTAACCTCTGCTGGCTGGCCTGACACGCACCGCACACCCCGGCAACGACAGGCTTGTTAGACGATTCACATTAACATTCTTAGCAACAAACAAAACCCACTCTATGAAAAAAAACCGTTACAGACTACCGCTCTTCTGTATCGACTCACAAACGTGCGAGAAACATTCATAATGCAAGACCTTGATGGGTTGTGAGAATTCTCCACCCCCTCTTTAGAATGCAGCCTAATTACATTGTAATGTGGCATAATAAATTATGCTGATGGTAATTAATGCACAGAGACCAATGTCTCCGTACTTTTAGAGTGGAAGTTTCTGTATTGTTTAGATATTGTTGTTACAATTTGTTTTGGGATGAATACCAAGACCAGCGGGGAGTAACTAATTACAAATAGCAACGCTAAAAACATACTAACATTTTCCAGTAGCGCTGCATTTTCTCCAGAAAACAACACCAGCAAATCCAACCAGGGACGTTTGATTCATTTTAATGAATCGGTTCATTTGAATCAGTTCGTTCACCTGGTTAAAACAAAATGATTCAGAGATTGTTTTGCATTTTTCACAGTCAATGCTTGGGATTGACAAGTGTTTTTACTGATTTCATGATATGAACAGAGTTGCGTAGTACAACCGTTTACAGAAACTGAAAACTTCCAAAGTCAAGTAACTTTTTGTGATAGAAAATAACATTTGTAAGCATAGTGACAGTAACTAAAGAAGATATCGAAGATGGCAACATTCATAACAAATATAGAAGAATTGGTTTCCACGCACCTGGACTTACCATTAGCCTTCATCTGAGCGCAACAGTATTTCCTTGTCACCTAACATTCATAACAAAGAAAAGTCTTATCACAGTTTACACAGCGTTATTTAATAAACAGCTCCAATCAACGCATAAGTTCATCTGTCAAATTTCAATTAACAATTAGAGCTTTACAGTAATGCACAGATGGATGGCAATAGCTTCAGTAGAAAGACTGAATGTGGCTGGATAGATGCAAAAATTTTAGAAGACACACCGACTCTGACCAAATTCTTACGTGAAAATAGCAACACACGAGACACACATATGCACAGCGCAGAACCGTATGACGTGACGGACATCTTGTTGTCCAGTGTGGTTCAATTCACACAGCTCAGGCTTCCTGAAAATGTCCTGAAGATTCAAAGTTATAGTTCACCCAAAAATGAAAACACAAAGTGCGAAAGATGTCCATACCTTGAACCAAAACAACCAACACTGGATCCCACTGACTTTCATTATATGGACAAAATTAAGTTTTTTTTTTTTTTTAAATATCTCCTTTATGTTCTGTAGAATAAATTCAGTCATGCAGGTTTGGAATGACTTGAGGGGGCGTAAATGACAACATATTTTTATTTAAAGGAGTCCCTTGGTTGGAAAATGTGGTTATTACTCTTGTTAATGACCAAATTGTGCACTATTAACCATATTTAGCACTTAAAACAGAACTATCGACCATATTTTGCTGCTGTGGCAAGGCAGCAAAAAACACTGGCTCCTTTTAATAGCTATTTTAATAATATAATTAGATACTTTTTCTTAGACCACACCGGGTGCCACTTGTAGTGTAGCTTATAATTTTGTTTTTTAAAAGGTAGTGTGACTGTAGTTCTAAAGAAGGAGTAGCTTGTAGTTTTTCTCCAGCACAAAACAGGCAAGTGTTTGAAAGTTGATGTCTCCCGTGAAGGTTTTTAACTGCTTCTGCATGGTTTCATTCTATTCTTTTTTTTTTTTTTTTTGAGACTTTTCCCCCGGTGTAATTTGGTTGACAAATAGTCACAGTGCGACTTTGTAAGCACAGGACTCACCAGTTAAAAAGTATATGTGAGTTCATTATTTCCATGGAAACAGACCCCCTACAGCAGAAAATGTTCTTGAACAATGCTGATTTTCCATCCTCACCTTTCTGCTGATCAAAGCAGATGAAGCCATTTATTAATTAACCTCAGGATTGGAGTGATTGTGTGAAAAACTGTGTTCACAACTAAAAAAAGATACTGATAATTACTCAGCCTACCTTCCTGAGGAGTAATTGTTGACAGTTTTGGATGGACAGATGTGGGGAGCAGCTGGCTGTTCAGAGTTTTATGAGAGGTCTGATCTGATGGCATACAATTATTATGGATTTTAATATGCCTTACACTCATTATAAGGGAGAGGAGCAGCACTGTTCAATTATTTTGTTTTTTGATTCAGTCTATTTAGGCTGTCATTACGTCACATCTTTGTGATGACACATCTTCAGATGAAACAGACAGAAGACAACCAACAATTACATTTTCATTGCTAGAGTTTTCTGCCTCCATATTGAAGTGCAGATGCAAGTGCATGCACATAATGACTCGGGGCAGGCGTATGATCGTGAAATGACAAGGAAACCGAATATGCAAGGATATAGGCCCTACTTCATCTCAACTCAACTTCGATTCTAGCTAGGTAGTCTGACCTTTGCGGATGGATTGAAAAATTTGTCCACAGAAAGAAAGGCTGACCTTTTTAGGCACTTAGTCTCAACGGGATATCAATTAGCAAGAGCCAAAGCTCTGACGGGGAAAAAGGAAAGAAAGAAGCCTTTCTTCAGTAATGAAGCATTTCGTTGCTGGAAACCAGAAATGTTATATTTGTGTAGCATGAGTGGGGATTTTGCTGTTAATTATGGTGACGAGCGTTTGACCAAATACCATGAGTATTCCAGGGAGCCAAGATCATAGCAGACACCCTAATGTGAGAGGTTTTGAGTAGCTGTTTGTTCAGAAGAACTGAAGAAAGCAATGAAATCTGAACCCCGAAAGCGATAGATAGACAGATAGATAGATAGTGTTTGTAATGCATAAGACATTTAACTGCAGAGCATTTAAAATTCACACTGCGTTTTTCCCTTTAAGTGCAATTATGTTTGTCACGCAGCTCAAACAAGAAAATGAGATTAATTACATTTGTTCTTGTAAGTTTTTTTTTTTTTCAGTTTGTTTTGTTTGTTGACTTAAGTTCAGTTTGCATGATCCTAGCAGGAACCGTTGTTGACAATGATACATGACTCTTGAAAAGAATATACTTTTATTTCAGCTTGCTTTGACAGCTAAATTGTGTACATTTTGTCTAACCTATCCTTTGCGGCATCCTGTTTTGGTTCACATTTCCGATGCAGTTTGTTTCTCAGAAGCAGCGGTTTTTGTCCCTGACTGATAGACCTATGAATCATTGGGTATATTTCTCTAAGTGAACGCAAGTATCACAGGAACATTAGAGAAAATCACACTCTTGTACATTTTCCTTCATTCACATTAAGATGAAAGAATATTTTCATGGTCTATTATCTATTCCGATGGTTTCTGTTGTGCTCTACAATGCAGCGCAGTAGCTGTGAATCAGTGAAGAGCTGGAATGGAGAAGCATTATTTTCTAAAGTGCTGCCAAAGCTGCACTGATCTAAATGAAATGTGAAAAATTCCTAGACTGGCTCTGAATGTCTTCAGACAAAACAATCTGCACCAGTAACACTGGACGATGATGTGAAGCAGTTTTTATGAAGGCAACATAAAATGACTTTTCTTTTTCTTGTAAAATTGTAGAGGAATGGCGTAGGAAAACAGTAAAGAATGAAAGAATCAGCCAGTCATATCTGAACTGTGTATCAACCAATCCAATTAACAAACCTATTTTTCTTAGAAGCAAGGCCATTTCTTACAACTAACTATGAAGTAAATAAAGTGACTTGTTACACTAATATTTCAAGACTCTTTTTGACTGATTTTCTAAAAGAACTGGCCAATAAAACTCATTTGTTTACTGTACTGGTCATCATTACTATAATCAGTGCTGTCCTAAAAATAGTCCCAAAAGAACCTGTAACACCTCGAAGGGTTAAAGCATTTAAGTTAAACAATCTCACTGATATAAAAACCTGTTTCTTTCCATAGCTAAATGGAAGGATTCGGCTGTACAGGGAGGGAGAATTTGTAAACGTTTAACGCTTGATTAACATTGCTTTAATTTTCTGCAGTTAAACATCTGTGCGGGTAATTGCTTGGCTGATTTCATCGTCTCTCCCCACAGTGCCCTCCTCGTTTGATACATGAACCTGGGGAATAACAACACCGTTTGATTGTTGGAATTCTAATAATGCGCACTGCACCATGCATCCACAAATAAGACCATATGAGATATATAAAAATCAATACATGCTTGAAACAACTCCAAGTAAGTGAGATTAGGTGCAGAATGTGTGCGTACAAAATTACGATGCCGTCTAAACAGTTGATAGGGGCTAAGATCTCCATCTAATCTATTTTAAGTCATACTAATAATGAAGTCCAGGGATATCCAGCCCAGTGCAGAAGTCTAGACGCGGGTTCTGCGGTCTATCTGAGATGATTATGTTTTTGTGTCGTGTGGAAATGGGGAAATAAAAGTTGTGCTTGACGTCCATGCAGAGAGAGTTGTCAGGTTTGATTTATGAAGTGAGGCCTTCTGCCTGACTGCCACTTATATGTCAGTCTCCGCGAAATGGATGAAGCCCACAGCTCACTGCCTTCTGATTGGCTTTTTCCGGCTCACAGAAATAAGGTGCCCATCTTCATACAATAACTCGTTTTGATTAATCCAGGATCCCCATCGAAATGAGAGATGGTCTTTTGGCTGTTTTTGTTTCGGTAGCTACATGATTTGGTGCTCTTCTGAGGTCATCGCCACAAAAAAAAACGCATCTCATTTTGCACCAGACAGCTCTCCTCTCAGCAACACTGGAGAATTTGTAATGCTGATCATCATGCCACGGTGTAGCACTGTTGGGCCTGAAGTCTCTCGCGGTCACACGTGGTAGATTATTCTGACTTGCATACTAATGAAAACAAACTTCAGTCCAACATTTCACAGATCCGAAGCTGCGAAGAGCCATTTGGCATGTGCGAGCAACACACTTATCGCAGCCCGTACATGTTTGTTTTTCTCGACTGTGACTTTTGACTCACAATCCGTTGTTTGAATTTCCCGAAGACGACGTAATTTAGTAGACCTTTCTGTAAAAGCAATTTATGGCTGACTTTTATTGATTTTGGTTATGTTGATGACAGCCAATAACGTGTTATTTAGCTTCCAGCAGTCTGTAAACAATCTGTCATCTGTTTATGGTTTATTTTTGTTTTAACGCAGGCCTAGTTACAATGTTTATGTACTTTCTGAGCAGATCGCGCGAACAACGAAGATGAGGAAAGAGGGAAAAATCAATGGTTTTCAAGCAGTCGTACATGACAGTAGGTTGTGTGGCGTAATGCTTTAAATTTGAGCCACCTTTTGAAAACAGGTTCTTTGTTGCTGTTGCAAACCCACAGGAAACTCGCTGCTTCAGAAAGAGGCAGCAACTCGCCCGTCAAACTGCTTTTCTCTCCCGGCTCTTTCCCAGCTGGCTTCACTAAACCTGTAACGTCATTGTAAAAGAAATATTATTTTTTTTTGGATGGTTTGGAATCTGACTTGTGAAGGTCATCAGATAAAAGGAGAATCAAGACAAAACTTCTTGACAGAGGCAGTAACGCATGTTGAAAGCATCACCCAACCCCCCAGCCCTGCTGCATCCGAACACTTCACAGAGTGTGTGCTGAGGTGTGTGGGTGGCCGCTCGCTATGCCTGTCCATGGGCGACACCGTAGAGCTGCTTTAACTGCTTATTCCCCGAATGCAAGGACAGGAAATGCGTTCTAATACAGTGATTCAGGCATAGTCAAGAGTTTTGTTTACGTTTAATCTTCTCTATCTTCCTCTTCAGTTGCCCGTTTCTCCATCTCATTTAGATCTAAGATCTAACATGAAAGTATTTTAAGTATGTTGAGTTAAGAGTATGACCCCATTATATGATTTAATTTCAGGGTTTTTCATTGGCTAAAAGCATTAGGAAAAAAATAGTGAGCTTTTTTAAACTTTTATACATTCTTCTTCTAGTTAGCATCATGCCGTTGATGTTCGGCTTTAAGATGATTGGTTGAATGCCACTCTTTTAATTCATAAATTAATTATTTTTATTTTTAAGTGTGATTATGTTTTCTGAGATCTTCCACATCATTAACAAACAGCTGCAGGAAAGTGGCGGCAGCTACTGCCATTTTTCATTTCAGACAGTCGCTGTTTGCACATAAAACAGCCTTGTTACTTGCAGTAATTCAGTTACTTTTTTTTGTTGCCGTTTGCTTTTCTAAGAGGCAGTGAGTTGGAGCTCGTTAACTAAGGTTTGTTCAATCACGGCCTAATGAGAACTCGATTGTATCACAAAGGCTGGAGGTAGGGTTAGATTAATGATCCCTTTTCATCTTCTCTTTGCGTTTACTTAGTTTTGCTCACTGACTTGTGTAAACCAAGAAAGGCTAATTTTGCCTTACGATGAGCAAAATAACACATTTTCTCTCTTACGCTTCTGTAGGATGTTCTTGATTTTCACACGTTTTCTTTATCAGCTGTATCTGACATCTGTCTGTCTGTTCCCTGTCTCTCTCTCTGTCTTTCTTTCTTTTAATTGAAACCACAAATTCCTCATAGTTCCAGTCTGACTTAATGGCGGCAGCAATTTTTTTTTCCACTCAAAAATTATTCTGTCATCATTTACTCACCCTCATGTCTTTTTAATGAGTTTCTTTTTCCATGGATCACAGAAGGTGAAATTCTGTATAATTATGCTTACAATGAAAGCATATGGTGAACAGAGACTGTAAAACTGGACAGAAAATGCTGTAGAGTATCCATAGTACTCTGTATGACTTGTTTGTTAATGTTCTGAATTCATTGTAGAATGCCTTTGTGGTTTGTGTAAGGAAAAGACAAAATTTAATCACTGATTTAATTTGCTTTCAGATACGCCATGTGACAGTGTCATGGCAGATTTCACTGATGCAGAATGCTGAATAGTTCCTAACAATGTATACGTATACCCAGTGCTTGAAGTGGAAAAAAATCAAAAATTTTATTTACTTATATTGCATAAGTACTTTTTAATAATTCACAATGTATGTATAGTGCAACAATCAATCAGTCAATAATTAAATAAAAGATTTCAATACAATTTAGCACAAGTCAAGCTGCAATACCAAACAGGACCACAGGGAGACGCCAAAGACCACTAAATCGCCTGCCTTTAAAATACGGATCCATTCAGAATCGCTAAATCTCTGACTACCGCATAATCAGCGTTCATTATAAAACACTCTTGCTTTTAAGCCAAATACACGCTGAAAAGAAAAATTTTACTGACATCATTCACTGGATCCTTGGACTTTCCAGGAGTTTACGGTTTAAAATGATGTGATTGCTAAAGCCTGCTTCTTTTCATTTTAAGATATGATTTTCGTTATAAAGTACTGATTCAAATTAGTAATTAATTATTATTCTAGCTACTACTCCGCACGCCTCCCCTGACATGCTCTCGCGCACCACACAATGAAGTAGACCAACTCCGCTTGCGTTCATTCACGTGATTGATCGAGATGAGAGGTGATCCCACCTGGGTAATGTGATTTACATAGTGTCTATATAATTTCTAATCATATATGGGATCATATAGCCTGATCACCCAGACCCTGACGATTTTACTCTGAGTACCGGTAACATATCAGAAGTGCCGGTACGCACAAAAAAGTGCAGGTACTCTAAAGGCTATAATATAGAAGTGCCGGTACTGCGTACCAGTGCGTACCGGCCCACTTCAAGCACTGCGTATACCAAGATGTTCACCTATAATACCATGAACTAAGAAAGTACAATGTGCTATATGATGGAATAAATCAGGTTTTTTAAGAACAGTTAGTGTTCTGAAGGCGTGGTTACCAAGTAGCTTCTTGTTTGTCAACATGGCGAATTCATTAGGAAACCTGAGGGGAAATCTTTCGCCCTTTCCTATTGAAAGTATAGGATTTCACCCAAGAAAATTGCCAAGAATATGACAGCACCTTAAAATGCATGCTCGGGACTGCACATGTTCATTGGCTGGTACAAGCTGAGATATATTATTTTTTAACAAAATATGTATGAAGTATGTTATTTAAATATGAGTTTCAGAAGTAGTTATGTACATAGTAGTTAGTTCTACATGCCCCAAAATAGCTGCCTGTTGCAAATACGGCCATCAAGTCAATTAACTTTCTAGGGACTTTGATAGTTCTCAAGTTTCATGTGACGTAAGACATGGTTCAAGTTGAAGGAAGGGTGATTTTTCTTACACAATGCTATCATACAGCTTCAGAAGACACAAGTTGTATGAATCACTTTTATGGAGATATGGGGTTTGATACAATTTGAGGGTGAGTAAATGATAATGTCCTAATCTGCACTCCAAAGTTTCCTTAACTTCTCCAACTGGTAAGCAAGCACTCAATTTGGAGGCTAGTCATTTTAGGTGACATATATCTCACCATCCGGCGTCCGCACACATTTACACACTAACACGTCGTAAAAAGCTCATTTTCCTCTGCTGGATTTTGCACAAATAACCTTATAGAACAGAACAGCCAGCAGGAAAGAGCCTTGAATATGTCATTATACGTTCTCACTTGACCAGCTCACCTGCATGCGACTGATCACACTTATTAAAAAAATATGTACCATATTTTCTTTTGCCATACAGTGCCCGAATTCTGCTCAGTCTATTACAATATGACCAGCCTCCAGCTTCTTTTAAAAGAGCCTTGCATATGATCAAAGACAAACAAAAGTAACAGGAGAGTGTAATGTTCCAGCTCATTTCGGAGTTTTCTAATTCTGCTGGGTGCCGTTTCTAGCGGGGGAAGGAAGAGCTGAGCCCCGTCTGCTAATGAAAATGCACTGAAGCAGGTTAAATGCACAGAGCAGGAGCCAAAGGCTTCTCTGATTGTATTGCAGGCAACGCCGTGGCAGCGTGTCTGTCTCCCTGCTCATTTGCATCTGATGGACTTAATAGGAGTTTGTCTCCAGAATGCAGATGAATGCACAAACAAAGGGCTGGAATGGAACCGATTCCGCCCACCCCGCTGAGTCTTTCTGCCTCACTGTTTTTTTTTGTCTGCTCCTTCTCTTTTTCCCATTTCAGACTATCCGAGTTTGTCCACTCTCACAGCCACTCTCCGTTATTAAAACCGTACGCTCCTTAGACAGGAGCGATGAACGGAATTAGCTGTTATTGACTGTTTTGTGTGTGCGTTTGTGGCTAAAGTGGCGCTAGTTAATTACGTCTGGCCCTTAATTATGCACAGATGCAACATTGAGAACCGCACGCTACCCTGCAGCCTGTCCAGGTGTGTGTGTGTGTGTGTGTGTGCAGGCATGTGCGTGTGTGATTCTGTTTACTAGCGGGAGGGAGCGGGAGGAAGGAGTATCCTGATGTGTTTATGATTCTCTGCAGTTGCTACATAGATTCATTTTCTGCATGAGAGCACATGGGTAGGATGAGAACGTTTTACAAGAGTTTCCTAATGAACAGTGCCTGCGCCACACAAAGCACAGTCTGTCTAAACAATCTCGCAGGTACATTTGTGAGCTTTGTGCTGATCTGGTTTCTAATTTTTCAGAAGTGAGATATTTTTTAATTTTTTCCATTTGCTTGCTGAAATGTTTGCATTTGGAAAACTTTTAGGAAGTTTTTAGTTTAGTCAGATTTGTCCATCCAATGAACCCAGAAGAAATATGAAGAACTCAGAAGATATGAAGTTGCTCATTTATATCTCAGGAGGCTGAATAGAGTTTCCAGCTATGTTTCATTCAAGCATCAACTTTGTTTCAGATGTTTCCCCCTAAAATTGCTTAGGACAGTGGTTCTCACACAACATGGGGTACCCTCAGGTGGTAAACAGCAAGACTCAAAATATACACTACTGTATTTTTTTTTTGGAAAGAAATAAAGACTGTTATTCAGCTTTAACCTAAAGATGAGCTAATCGATGGTGACAAAGACATTTATAATGTCATTTATCATTTTCTTTTGAACCTGTATTCATCAAAGAATCCATAAACAAATCTATTGTGTTTTCCACAAAAAAAAAAAAAAATCAACATTGATAATAATCAGAAAAGGACTGGAGCAATGATACTCAAAATTTACCTTTGCATCACAGGAATAAATTACATTTTATAATATATTCAAGTAGAAAACATTTGTTTTACATTGTGATAATATCTCTATTTTTGATGAAATAAATGCAGCCTTGGTAAGCATTTGAAACATTGAAGTCCCATTGTACACGTTTCATTGAAATGAACATTACAGAATTTTAACGAGTTGTGAAAGCCATTTCATGTTGATTTCTATGGTAATAGCACAATTCAGATCATTTGGTCTTAGGGGTTCGAGTTCTTATGGAAATTTCTTGAAGTTGATTGCACACTAAAGCAAATCTGAGCACAGTTTGAGACATTTTTGAGACCATTTAAGGAGGCACTTGTGAAATTTAAAAGATCTTTTTCTCCATAGAAAAATCTGAACAGCAGGAGAGCATTTGTTCTCCATTCATCCTCATACTGCCTAGGAGAAACAATAGAGAAATACAAGTTCCTTAATTTTCTTTCATTTAAAATCTAATGCATAATTTGTTACTTTCGAAGTATCTATATCATCCAAGCCTTGAAACTTTGAGTTTTTCCCTCTCCAGGCTCCCCCATATAATCGAAACTTTATAATTAAGTGTGTTTTATCTGTTGAACAGCTTTGCCCTGAGATGCTTTGAGGGAACTAGGTGACAGAGATATAAAAAGCAGGCCGAGATTTTCCTCCAAATGCCATCCTGACTGCTCCTTAGTTTCAGCGGGCTTTGGAACTGTTTGTTTGGTCAAACCCAGTGCAGAACGAGATGATTATTCATTTTAATGTAGGTTGATTAAATATTTAGAACATTTAATTAGAAATCCAGCTCTATTATTGAGAGTATCTCAATTATAGCACAATGTTTTTGAAGAGTCCTTCATTAGAGAGTCCTTTGAGCATTGGCCGGCTTCACAGGGTCTCGTTCTGACGTACGATCTGACGTTTGGGGCATCACCTTTCTAGTGCATAGAGCAGCCGGCAAGTGATGAGCCTGACAGGGAAGGAGAGATTTATTAATGAGCCGCGGTGATGTGGGGACCGTGACCCAAGCAAAGAAAACCTTCCACCCAGGACAGCGCCAGGAGAACTAACATGCCCTCCCCTCCGCCACCGCCGCCGTCAGCTGCCAACCAGCGGGAGTGTGATCATGTCACACTGACGGGTCGTTGACTGACAGTTCTGCTGCGGTCTCCCTGTTTCTCCATCTCCTCATTAAAACAGAAATGAGTGGGAGCAATCACTGTCACTCATGTGGCAAAGCTTCACGGGCATTAATAAACACTGAGAATCGTGGGGGAAAGAACCCCGCTGCAGTCATCTGAGCTGTGGCTTGAGCGAGGAGAGTTTTTGAACCTTGCTTCTTGCCATCACTCTTCACCATGTGGTGGCCAGATGCTGATCGTGAGCATGTGAATGGATGTGTTGGTGCATGCGTCCTGGAGATCTGATGCTTGGAGGACTGAATGTGTTTGCAGGGTGGCAGTGGAAGCCACACGGATCCGTTCAAGCCCACTGCAGGACACACACAGCAGATGTGAATTGTCATTCGCGTCGCACCATGCAGAAGCAGTTCTCCTGTGAGGTTATTTATTTTTTTATTTTTTGTTAAACGACAGGATGCTGTTCACAAAGGGAACATGTGCACCAGAACCCCGCTGTAGTGTGTATACAGAGTTGGGGAGTAACACAATACAAATTTAGGCCAAAAACAATTTGATTACTGAATATTTATTTTTATTATCATTTTTGTTTTTCTATTTCATTTAGTGTTAACTATTTCATCTCATATGCCATTCAGAAAGTCTGTAAGATTTAAAAAATAATAATATCGAACGAAGTTTATGCTCACCAGAGCACCAAACTATTTGAAACATCTATTTGATTTAAAAAATACAGTAAAATGGTAAACTTCTGATATATATATATTTTTAATATTTAAAAATTATATTTTATTTTATAGCCATAACTCCAGTCTTTAGTGTCACATGATCCTTCAGAAATCATTCTTATATGCTCATCTAAAGCTCAAGAAACAATTTGTATTATTATCACTGTTAAAAACAGTTTAGCTTAATGTTTTTGTGACAACCGTGATGCTTTTTTTCAGGATTCTTTGATGAATAGAAATTTCAAAAGAACAGAATTTATTTGAAATAGAAATGTTTTCTCAGATTATAAATGTCACTTTTGATTAATTTAATGTGACTGAATAACAAAACAAAAAAACAAACAACAACAAAAAAAGTTGATAGAAAAGATAGAAGATAGAAAATAAAAGGTCTAATAAAATGATTAAAGATAATTGTTTCAGTAATATAAATATTAGGGGTGTAACTGTACATGTATTCATACTGAACATTTTCTGAATGGGCATTTCAGTTCGGTACACATGTATGGAACAAATACAGAGTTGTTTTAACCACTGCACATGTTTTATATATTGTTACTTTCGAAGAAACAAAGTTTCATCTTTCAAATTATATCCCATTTTATCAGGAAATTCAAACAATTAATGCAGTTTTGATGCTTTTTGATGTGGCATGACAGATGTATTGATCGCCTCACTAAAAAAGTATCACAGAACGCGAATGAACATGGTCATCCCTTCCTCTTTACTACTAGTTATAACACGAAATAAACATCTGTGAGCATCGTCTCATTTAATTGCTCAATCAGTGTTTCAACCACAAAGACGTCAAGAAAAGAGTTTGTAAACAAAACAGGCAAGGCATTCAGCTAGAGAAATTAAGTCTAGAGAAGAACATTTAGCTAAATATTAGCCTATACTAGAGGTCGACCGATATGGGTTTTTCTCTGGGCGATGCCGATATTTAGAAATCAGGGCAGCTGATGGCCGATATATGATGCCGATTTTTTTGGCCGATATGTTTGCCCCCCCCCCCCCCCTACCCCCCCCCCCCCCCCCCCCCCCCCCTTTCATTCAGAAATAGGCCTAATGCCGACGTGAAATGTTTACAAACATTATAATTAACACTGTAAACATAGCTAGGCTATTTTAGTTCCCCTCACTCCACAACAAATGCTTTCAATTAACAGTATTTAGAAAAGAACAAGAATTAAAAATATAAGAAGCTAGCTATAAACGACAAGCCAAAACGAATTAATTTAGGCTAAAACAAAACTGAAACCAACGTTGGGTCTCTCATTCGACACAAAATCAAATGTTTCCGTATTCGCGATGTATTTGAATGCCAAAATATTATTTATTATGTACAGGTGCATCTCAATAAATTGGAAAGTGGTGAAAAAGTTTATTTCAGTAATTCAACACAAATTGTGAAAGTCGTGTATTAAATAAATTCAATGCCCACAGACTGAAGTAGTTTAAGTCTTTGGTTCTTTTAATTGTGATGATTTAGGCTCACATTTAAGAGCAGATGTTTATACTTGTAATCAACCATTTTAAAAATACATGAAAAGTAAGCCTCTCAACCCGTGCAACTGATTGCTATTAAATTTAGAGCGTCCAAAGTCTTCAAAGTGCATCGTTTGATCACCTTTTGTCTCATCGGCACAATTAATAATCAGTCCACTGGGTTTCTTTGCTCCCACCGAGCGCTGTCAGCGGTGCAAACCAGCAATGTGGAGAGCATACAAATACTGACACACATAACTTGTGTTGTAATTAACCAGCGAGACACACGCGATGTACATACTCATCTTTCTTCCTGCTGGACGCCTCTCGTAGACGCAGGTCACTATCAAAAGGGGTAAACAGGGGTTGCGGCGGGTCTGCCAATGAAGCATTGTGGGAAATCATGTTAGCATTGCCTCCCCCCTTCTGATGGATCAGCCTCGCAGTGGATGCATGCTAATTAGAATTCTAGATTCAATTAAATAGCTTGGTTGATAAGCTATGGACAAGTGCCACATGCTGGGGAAACGTGCTCTCTCGCGCTCTCACTCTTTCTCCCTGTTCCTCTGTTATTATGTCCCAGTCTGGATCTTTTAACAGAATTTTAAGAGACCACTGCCCGTTGAGAGCACAGATCTGTCTCTTGTTCTGCATGTAAGGAAGGAAATGAGAATATGATAATTGTCTTCGTTTTAAGTGCGTTGGTCCACAGGGGTTGCGTGCGCTGGATAAATTAAGCTGTAAAAGGGAAATTGTGGGATAATCAGAACTTCTCTTTGGTTCTAGTTCATCAGCGAACACATCCTGAAGCTTGCCTGTACATTCAGGCTTGAAAAAAATTAACGAACTTGCTCAGAAATGCAGAGAATTGAACTTTCTGAAAGCACAGCTCTGAACAACAGACCATTTTTAAACAGATAGGTAATTTTCATTATTTTTCAGGCAAGACACTGTCAGCTAATACACTGTTTTTTAATGCAGTGGTCAATTTTGAGATTTTTGGGTTATTTCGATTTTCTAGGATGTTGTTTTAGACTATTTGAAAGAAAACATCCAAAATATACTTTCAAAGCAATAGTTTTCCCTCAGGCCATCCAAGATGTAGATGAGTTAGTTTGTTATTCAGAACAGAGAGATATTTAGCACTACATCACTTGTTCACGAATGGATCCTCTGCAGTGAATGGGTGCCGTCAGAATGAGAGTCCAAACACCTAGTAAAAACATCACAATAATCCACAAGTGATCCACACGACTCCAGTCCATCAATTAATGCCTTGTAAACGGAAAATCTGCATGTTATTAATAAACAAATCCATCATTAAGAAGTTTTTTAACTTCAAACTGTTGCTTCAGATTAAAATACAGGTCCTCTATCCATTAAATTGCTTTCTGCATTGAAAAAAACTGAAAACTGGATAGAAAATTTCAGCAGTTTCATTTTTGGGTAGACTGTTCTTTTATTCATTTATATTTTATTAAACTGTCTATTTGCATCTCCACTTTAGCAGCACTTAAACCAAACTTTCCAGTTTTATTCTATTTTCAGAAGGTGTTTACAAAGGTTTTTTTTTCACATAACATTTGCTTGATTTTATACAACATTTTATTTCAATTTTCT
This sequence comes from Barbus barbus, assembly GCF_936440315.1. NCBI lineage: Eukaryota > Metazoa > Chordata > Actinopteri > Cypriniformes > Cyprinidae > Barbus > Barbus barbus. The sequence goes on from NC_136725.1 coordinate 18,066,158, forward strand.
GGCTATTTTTTTTTCTGATTTGTGGAGTGCTACGAGATGCTTCTAAATCCCCTTAAAAGAAAAAAAAGCCCGAGCCTGACTTTATCCAATGTTTAGACTTCTGTTCTTAAAATCTATTCATGGATAATTAGGTAATGCCTCATTTACATATTTAAACATAACATTTCAGAAAACTTGTACTACAAAAATGTTTGCAATTCTTAATGTAATCAATCAACTGGGGAAAGTTGATGATATCTATTAGTTGCTTTTTTACCCTATTCACCTTTCCTTAATGAGGCATTTGATTCATTTTACCGTGGATTTTGTATGTCAGAAACAGCAAACTGTTTCACTACCTGGTACCTATGTGTCACTTTCTCTGGTAAATGTGCACTTTTGATCATTCCTAAGCGAAGGTGTTGTCAGATTGAGCATCTTGCACTCTCTACATGTGAGAATCGCTTAACATAATATTTGAATCTCAAATGCACATTCAATCTGATGCAATCAGAATCTGGTGTTTTACCAATGAAGCCGGCCTCCGGACCATGGCTGGGGTCTGTGGTTTTTCAGAAGGGGCCGGGGGTGGAAGGGGCAAGTTTTTAGCTTGGGCTGACAGCAATCTGTTAATTAAACATCCTAATGGCTGTAATTGCAACCATTCATGGACCCAGCTGCTGTTGTAATGCTAGCTTTGCCATGGCTGCCAGGATTCAGCTGTCTGGGAGGTGAGAGCTCTTGACTGCTTGGCAGGCGGGGGGTCCGGGTTTGACTCTGCTGCAGGCTGATAGCAGCTGCTTTGAGCTGGTCACCTATCTGCCTACGTTCACCTTCACCTCCGCAGCACGGAGAGCAAAAGGGAGCAGTCTTCTAGAGCCAGCGTTTGTTTGTATTTGAATGTGTGAATTGACGCTTTCCAAGCGGCCCACAATGTCGAAGCAGGTGCACCCAAACAAAAAGCACAACCCAAACATTGGCAGGTTGGTAGTTTTTTTTTTCCATCCTCAATAATAGTGCTGGATTCATCCCCAGTCCAAATGTCCTGCTGGCAGCAACAGGATGCTAATTAGGATTTTGGCACTGTTGACCCAAAATGGATGTGTTGGATCCAGCATAATCCCCTGCACAGTTCAAGCTGACCTTAAAATCCTGCATATATCAAATGATTTCCAGGGTTGTTCGGACTGATAAGACATTCTGAGTGGTGTCCAAAACCTCAGCGAGAAAGGACTTGTATCCATGTTGGCATTTAAATCCCTTGTATAATTATGTAGTGAGAACCTATTAAAATATTATTATTATTATTTATGTATTATGTGTGTGTGTGTGTGTGTGTGTGTGTGTGTGTTTTTCCCCCCTTAATTTTGATATAAGTGCTTGACGTTTCTGTTTTGAGATATCTGGACTAGCTGAAGGAACACAACTGAATGTTCATTATTGGATCTGAAGCCCAAGCACACGTATTGGTTTGCCAGATGGATTTTCGTGGATGAAGTGTTGTGTGGGGGCGTAATTGGATGTTGTTTAAGGAAAGTGGTGACAGTGGAAATGAAGGAAGGAGTGAAACTGAAAAATATTCATGTAGTCTCTGGGATCATGCTGGGTTGCTTACGGAACAGCCAGCTATTGCATCTCAGATGCAGACTTTACATTCCTACTTAACAGGTTTCTTTTATGCAAAGCAACTTGTTAATGTTGAGCTATTGACAGCATTTATAACATGGTGTAACAAATGAATTTAGTTGATGTAAATGGACATGACTTTTTATTGGTTTCTTTCAAATTACTTCAGCTCAAAAACATTACCATTCAAGTCTGAAACTGGATATGGGGATTTCCATTTCCCACCATGTTTCTTAAGACTTAGAAAAACATTCAATTTAACTCACAAACACATAAAATAACTTTTCTATGTTCTTCGCCATTGTGGTGAAGACTAAAGAGTGGAACTTGAGCTTAGAATTAGCACAGATAAGACATATGACTGTACCGCATGTTGCCTTAGACAGGATTTATTGTCGTGTATATATTTTTAAGAGTATATATTGCACTTAAAGAGTTTATTTGCCAAAAAACGATAAACAGTGTGTCATACATTATTCTCAACATATAGCGCAATCTGAATCCTAAAAACATTTGTCAAAAAAGCCGGTATTGTCCACTTTCAAGGCATCGCGAGTTCATGTTTTACTGCAGAAGCCGACAAACGCCCTTGTAGTTTGTGAACAGAAGCTGATAAATCCATTTTAGTGAATCAGTGCTCTGTATGCAGTTCAGGTGACAAAGCTACTTTCACTTTGAAAAGCCGTGCTAGCTGAGAGGAGTTTTGTCAAAGCTGACTAAAAGTGAAAAAATTTTGATGAACCTGTGATATCTTCTTCGGTGTGTAAAGGCAAACTTTTTCACGGAAACTTGCAAAAGCAGCAAGCATACCATACAGTCAATGATCACAACAACAATGTTTGTCAGGCATCTACATTGTCATCTGAGGAGATTACAAAGTTTAAACGAGTGTTTTTTTTTTTTTTTTACTCTAAAACGTGTAATGTGGAGTTATCTGCTTTTGGTATAAAACAAACTTTTAATATGTAAAAAATATACTTTCAATTAACTTTCATTTTGTAAGTTACCTGTATTTGTTTAAGTTATTATTACTTGATCAAAACAACCCAACTGTTGTTTGACGAATATTACTTGGAATGTACAATAAAAAAAAAATCTAATTTGCTCGAAGATTAACCAATGTCTTGTAGGTTTAGAATGACATGAGGGTGAGTAAATGCTGACAAAATTGACATTTTTGGGTGAACCAGCCCTTTAACCCCTCAGCTACACCACCCTCCACAGTTAACTGCTCACTGTAGTAGGCAGAACTTCTGTGTCACACAGCAAAGATCAGATGCAGAATAATAAGCACATGCATTTACAAGTCAATTCTTCTTTATTTACTAGATCCTGAAGATTAAACACGTATTCCGCGCACACCTCTCCTGCTCTCAGCGAATGCTCCATTTAGCTTTCTCTCTTCCATGCTCATGCCACAGGGACGGTTCAATACAAATTTGTAACGTACGTGGCAGGCAACAATTGCACAGACTTTAATAGCTGAATAATCACAGGCAGAGCTCTGAGATAAAGAGGTGAAGGCTTCCTTGATTCTTCTGCTCATTTCACTCTGGAGGACCAATGAAGAGGCCCATTACTTGTTCATCAAAACTCATTTGAGCTGCCAGAACCAAGTCTGCCAGAACCAAGTTTTTTAATACCGAAGATCCTGTTTTACACCCAAATGCATTAATGGATAATATTACGCGGTTGGTTAGTTTGAACATGCGGTAGTAGTTTGGTATCACCGTGACTTGTGATGCATGTTGCTCATTTCATATTCATGAGGCAAACCGAATGAAAATGCTAATTGTATAGTTCGCATTTTGCACAAAGGAAACTTTTCTGATGAAACTTCACACATCTGCATAATTTCACTAGTACAAGCTCAGTAACAAGATCAACTTTCAGCTGATTCGTACGAGACCCCCAAAATAACATAAACGAATAATTATGTGTTTAAAGACTCCGCAGCCGGAGCAATATTACACTGCAGAGCAATCATTATGCAAATCTGAGATAATAAAATTAAAGGCGTATTGAATTTCTTGTCATGGGTGCGAGAGCACGTCCCTGTATCAAACTCTCCCGCCCATAACAACAGGCCGTCATATAACCTTCAGGTTGGAGTCAATAAGTAATTTCTCCAGGCCGAGGCGGTGTGTGTGTGTGTGTGTGAGGTAATTAGGGTGTGTGTTTGTGTGTATGTGTGTGTATTGGGTCATTAAGGTGTTTGTGTGTGTGATGCGATTGTGGTTGAGAGTTGCCGCTGCTCTGTGATAATGGGGAAAGGGGGCGAGTGTGCAAACTCAGCGGCCTGACAGGTGTGCAGCTGCTCTGATGAAGCTGTCAGACGTTACAGGGCTGCTGGGGGTTTCAGTCACTCTCTGGGGAGGAGGAGGTGGAGGAGGCGGGGCAGATGGTCCTGACGGCAGGCCAGAGGGACACGCGCTTGTTATTGATGCTGAGGCCGACTGTTGTCTACACAAAGCTCCACTCTACTCATCCGCAACACACCTGAGGTTTGACTTGAAAAATGGAAGAGCACTCAGGAAGCTTTCAGGCAGAACTCTTTTTTTTACCTTTTTGTATATGTATGTGTGTAAGTGAACAAAAGATGGCTCTCTCAAAGTTAAGGTCACTCTTTGCTAGAAAAGCTCTCAACAGTACATTACTTTGTGGTGATACAGCGAGCAGTTGCTTAGAATAATGTTTTCATTGCTGGAACATATTTTTTGCCATTAATTTATTTTATTTGCCATTACTTTTTATATTTATTCAGGATTTTTCTTGCACCAGAGATGATCATCATTTAGGGTACGTGATACTGGTAACCACAGACGTGCACTTCTATTCCATTCTAGTATTTTGAACAATTAAAAACGAGTATGAGAAGTTCTGACTCACAACAAATGCTAATGTTTGTTTACTGTCATTTCAGTCAATTGAATGTTCAGATATTGCTAAATTGCCCTCCAAACAGTTTTTTCTACAAAACTATGTATGAATAATAATATGGATAATAATTTTAAAATTAAGAGAATAATAAAACAAATGTAACCTGTAGGCCTTGATGTATTGAAGACATTAACAGCTGTAGAATCACAGAGTTGTGGAGGTGAAGCCTTACATGATTCCTTTGCTCATTCTTACTCTGGAGGACCAATGAAGAGGCCCATTACCTGTTCATAACAACTCATTTTAGCCGCCAGAACCAAGCTCATATTAAAACTTCCTCCAAACACATTGAATTTCTAGTGTCTGGTCAAAAAACTGTCAGAGTATGGATAATTATTTTCAAATTAAGGGAATAATAAATCAAATGCAACCTGAAGGTCTTCATCTACATAATCGCAGTGAACAACTTTTTATTTTTTCACCTATAGGGATAAAAAAGGGATTGCTTCCCCTCCCTCTCTTTGATTCTTGGGCTGTTAAAAATGTTTTTGTTTCTGTACCTAAATGTACAGTATATGACCATTATGACTGACTAATTGCGTACACACTCTACTGTTCAAATGTTTCCGAAAGAAGTCTTTTATGCTCACCAAGGGTGCATTTATTTGATGAGAGACATTAAAAAAATAACATTGCGAAAAAGTATTTCAATGTAAAATAACTGTGTTCTATGTCTTCAGTGTCACATGATCCTTCAGATGTCATTCTAATATGCTGATTTGTGCTGAAGAAGCATTTATTATTATTATCGATGTTGAAAATGTATAATTTAATTTACTACTGCTTAAAGAACAGCATTTATTTGAAATATATATTTTTTTTGTATCAGTGTAAGAGTCTTTGTTGTTCATAATTCATTGTTGTTCATAAATGGTCTGATTAAATTGGAGAGGAACCTTTTTGTGCAGTTTACATTGTATGGCAAACTCTTTCATCTCAAAACAGGAGGAACAATTCAGTCTGTCTCCATGATATTCTTTGTTTAAAAGTACCATGCATATCATGCATTCATCAGCCTTGCAAGGACCTTGTCCAAATGAAAAACCAAAGAAAAGACAAAATCACTTTGATTATCTCTGAATTGGCTAACTACATCCCATAAATGACAGATAAAAGCTCAAAACTCTTGCTCAGAGCAGATCTTTGTGGAAAGGAAGTCAGAAATTAGAAAGCCAGTGAGTCCTGTGATTATAACATCAACTCACCGCTGAGAGTCCTTCAGTAATTCAGCCCATTAGACATCTGAACTACTTCCTGGCTGGTCATTGGCCTGCAAGTCACAACAAAATTACCTAAACCATTTGGATTTATTATTACTATTGAGAATGTTCTTTATTTTGCTCGTTCTTGTAAATATTGTGCCTGTTTTGTTTTAAGAAAAATGGACCAGTGTCTTCATCACATCATGACACGGCACGATGACACACGCGGCACTCAGGGAGATCATATTCCATGTCTGCATTTAGCTCAGCGTAGGACATTCTAGGAGACTGAAAGTGAATACTTTGTTTTGACGGACAGGAAGTGAGCATGTGAGGGCTGCCTACAACGATGTGACATTGTTGGAAAGACCAGCTAGTGACCAATGTATCTTGTGTTTCATCATTTTTGTGTACTTGGTTCGATATTTATAAAATTCATTAATAATGTCTTTACATTGATCAAAAGTGACAGTAAAGACATTTATAATGTTCCAAAAAAAAAGGATCATTATCTTTTATCTTATCTTATCAAAGAATCCCGAAAATGTCACGATTTCCCCAAGAATATTAAGCAGGACAACTGTTTTCAATATTGATGATAATAAGAAATGTTTCTTGAGCAGCAAATGTGTCAGGGTTCTGTCACTTCGGTCTAGTGTTATTCGTGGGGTTTTTTTGTGACAGAGCCCTGACACTCCCGTCATGTCCTGTTTTCATGTGAGCGTGCGGCTTCGAGTGTGCTCTCTCGTCTGCGTGCCTTGTTTTGTGTTGGAGGGTGGTGTTCGGATCCCGGCACTCATGTCTTGAGTTTCAGTTTCGTGTCAGGGTTCGGACACTCGCGCTCCATGTTCTGTCTCGTTGTGTGAGCGTGCAATCTCAAGTTCACTCGGCCGCGCGCTTTCTTGTCCACGTGTTTTGTTTTGTGTTGCACACAGTTCGTGTTTTTATCGGCTGCGTGCATTCATGTTATGTCTTGTGCTGTGTGGCACGCAGCTTGTGTATTTAATTGGCTGCGCACTTTCATGTTGTCATGTCTTGTGTGAACACGCGGCTTATGAGTATTCTGTTCGTGTCCTGTTTTGCTGGCCATGTGCTTGTGTTTTTGTTTTGTGTGAGCACATGTCTTTTGTCTTAGTTTTCTGTGTGCCATGTGCTCTCATGTCAATTGTCTTGACCCCACCCGTCTTGTTACCTGATTATTGGTTAATTTGCCCCATCTGTTTATACCTCATTTCCCTCCTCATTTGCTCCCTTTATAATCTCCTTGTGTTTGCAGTCCTGTGCTAGTTCGTCGTCGATGTTACCCTGCCTTGCCTTGTCCTGCCCTGCCCTGCCTTGCCTAGCCTTGTTGCCAGCCGAGTTTTCCCCCACGGGGTACTTTTGGTTGTTTGTTTTGTTTTATTTTTGATTAATAAAAAGCCCGTTCTCCTGCACCACTGAGTCCTCGCCTCATCCCTTTACCCAACCCTGACAAAATGAGCCTATTAGAATTATTTCTAAAGGATCATGTGACACTGAAGACTGGAGTAATGATGCTGCTTTGTATCACAGGAAAAAAAAATGTGACCTTTGCTGGCAAAATGAGCCGGAATGAACACGATCTAGATTTGAGCTACAGGCAAAAGAAGTGAAAATGTCAGTTTTGGTCGAATTTGAAGTTTTCACAAAAATGTGTTTATTAAGCCCTCTTCTAGCGATCCCAATGCTCAAAATAGTATTCAAATTTCAAAATGCGTTTTCTGTGAGGAGTATCTTTTCACCACTCACTTCTGGATGACTGCTGCTGCTTCTCACCACAATTTATAGGTCTGTTGTTGCAGAGCGCAGCATTCCAGATTTGTGAATATTCATATTGAATTCTCGATGAGTCCAAACCAGTGAAATATGATTTTCAAACCCAAAGCATGTGCATAAGACACGCCTTTCTGAGAGTACACGAACTGCTCCCCGGGCGCTGCAGCATGGCTGCCCACTGCTCCGGGTGTGTGTTCACGGTGTGTGTGTGTGTGTGTGTGTGCATTTGTTCACTACTCACTGCTGTGTGTGTGCACTTGGATGGGTTAAACGCAGAGCACCAATTTCGAGTATGGGTCACCATACTTGACAATACGTCACGACTTTACTTTACTTTACTTTACTTTAGATCCATGCATTACAGTAGGTCTTAATATAGATCTGTGTCAAAGTTAATCAAACCTTAAAAGTAAAGATGGAATCACTTGCTTCTCTTGATTAAACTGTTTATGCATCCTTACTCATATTTTTAATGACAAAGATAAAAAATAGCTATATTGTGATTAATAATATACTAATTATTAAGAAACCTTCAAAAAGGAAGATTGGCTATCACCTTCAAACAGCTGTAGCTCAGTCATTTTTTGTCCGATTCCAGCAAGTCATCTATCATTTTGAAGGTATTTTAATGGAGAATGTGAAAATAAATAGAACTCATTTTTGAAAATGTGCTCCTTCTGACTAATTTTTTCTGCAGGGGTCACAAATTCATTTTAAAATATATTAAAATAGAAAACATTAATTTTAAGTTGTAATAATGTATCAGAATTTAATAATATTTACCTTTTTTATCAAATAAATGCAGTCTTGGTGATTGTGAGACACTTCTATCAAAACCATTTAAAAATATCTTACCGACGCCGAACTTATGAACAGTTAGTGTATGTGATTGTGAGTGCAAAGTTAACTTTGTATAAAATATAAATCTGTGCCAAATATCCCCTGAATAGTACAAAAACACCTCCCTAGGAAGTTAAAACTTTGATTCTTCTTTCACTCTTGTACATGACATGCCATAATATACCATTACAGACCATTGTTCCTAGCAGTGTTACAGAAGCTTTTAAAGAAAACTCTGAAATTCTTGTTAGAACTTCAAAAGGAGTTGTTTGTTTAAACTTGGATGCTTGAAGAATTTAGAGATACATTCCACTGCGCTTTATTCACAGAAGTTTCCCTGCGTTTCTCTTTAATACCGTACATTCATGAATAAACTGTCATGCCTCTCCTCTGATGGTACAGAGAAAATCTCAGATGCAGCCGTGTGGAAGTTTCATCTAATTGTCTACTCATAAAATAGCTGATCTAACGTCTCCGTTTGAATCTGGGCCATGGAGTACATTTTTAGCCAAACCTTTTCCATCTCTATTTTAAAGACTGTTCTGTGTGTTTTTAAGTAGGCAATATAACAAGATATTTTCTAGGTATGGCATTGAATGGGACAATTGTTGGCCACTGACCAGCTAGTCTATTAGGAAGGTCAACTAGTTTATTTATTTTTGGCTTTAAGGGTGATGAATTAACGTCTTGGCGAGGATAGCATGTTGTTCTGTTTGACTGTCAGCATGCTAAGATCTCTCTCTGAGAAGTTGTGTCTGTAATTTCATCAACTGCCGCTACAGCCATCACAGCAGCGCTTGTGTAACAAATTCACCGCCTTCAACAGTAAATCAAACAATTACTGTCAGCTGTCCAACGGCCTTCATTGAGGGAAGTTCTTGTTATTATTCATACCCCACAGGTCTTCAGTTTTTTTTTAGATTGATCAACAGTTTTGTGCAGTTAGATTCTTAGCCTATGCAATATATTTATGCCCAACAAAAGTGATCAATGTAAAAACAATTATCGGATTAAAGTTTACAAGAATAGTATTTTCTTGTAAACCTTACTCCAATAATCTTTGTTTTTCTTACAATTAAAAAAAAAAAAACACTGTTTTTAATCTGTATTTTTAAACAATATTAATAAAAAAAAATTTTATTATTATTTTATTATCTTTGTAATTATAATGTTTATATCAGTAATTTATCAGTTTAATCTCCCACGTACGCCCATACTTTTTAGTGTATACTAGACTTTTTTTTTTTTTTTTTTTTTTACATGGATGTGTATGACGACTTGATTGCAACAAGGCTCTAATCAATAAGTGTAAATGAGTCACACTAGGGTTTAATAAAAGGATTGTTTCATTACAGTAATGTGTTTCCACACGAGTTTCGATCCATCTCACGTTTCATGCTACTGCATTATCAGCTCTGTACTTAACATGGCTAAAACGCATTGATCGCTTTTGTTGGGCACCGCAGCCCTTTTGCATCGAGCTAAAGCATTTCTCATTACATCATTTCAGTTGCTTCAGAAAAATGATATTCCATTGTCTTCCATTTTACGGTTTCGTTCGTTTAAAATAATTTGTGTGTTTGTGCAGTTAATTAATATGAGCAAATGGAAGAAAAATCACCGCCTCTGGAGCGGGACATCTCGCTTGATGCATTGATCATCATATTTGTCAAGAAAAAGTCAGAAAGACTAAATCTAATCAGGAAGTTCTCCTTGATTATGCCACATTTTTTGCAATCCAATTAAAATGTGCAGATCAGCGTGCACTGACAATTGCATTTGATCACAACTGTGATTTTATGGAAAAACCTCAGTGTTTCTACTCATTCCAGACACATCCGACTGGGTGAGGATGTCTTCTGTTTTGCACAACTAAGAGATTTCTCTTTAGGCTGGAGTTAAACTCAGCTGGGCAGTCGCCATGGTGACATGCTTTTTTGGGCCACTTGACAGGATAGCTCACAGATGCAAAACAAGTGCGATTGAGAGCAAACACCATTCCATGATGTGCAGAACCTGTCTGCTGATTATTTGGCTGATTGCGGTGATCATCATATTCAGCAATCAGGAAAACTGTTTCCAAAATGCAGAACGCAAACGCCTGGATACCTTCGCCAAGAACTAAAGAGCTGTTATCCAGATGAGTGAATGCAATGTTTGTGTGTACAATTCTACATACACACAGGTTGAAAGTAAAAATATGAACAAAGCACAACACTTATTTTGATGTTTTATAGTATTGATGTCTAAAAAAGTACTAAATTTGAAAGTACTTTTCATCGCACAGTTACAGTTACGCTCAATAACTAAATGTTTATTTCGTTTATTCTTTTTCGTTTCTTTTGCTGTGTCCCATTACAAGCACTGGTTTCAGGAACATTTGATTTAATTTTATTTTGAAAAATAAAAGCTGTTGTTAGAGGAATTAAGTTGTGGTGGATCATGAATACAATCTGTGATTCTTGTATATATTATTTAGTCCTTTGACTATTAAACAAAAAACAAACAAACAAACAAAAACAGTATGAAAGTGACGTGACGTGGCCAAGTATGGGGACCCATACTCGGAATTTGAGCTCTGCAATTAACCCATCCAAAGTGCACACACACAGCAGTGAACACACTCACACACCGTGAACACACAATATTAGAGTAAGTAAATCATGCTGGGATTTACTAAAGCATCACATGGTTCTTAGGCAATGAAGCTTTGAATACCATCACATGCTTTTTGCAAAAATTAATTAAACTTCCGTTTTTTTTTCTTTTCGACAATGGCTATTGCGTGTGTGATGCATAGCATTGCACTTTTAAAATAGGGTCCTATAGGTTTAATTATCTTGGTCATATTTATTTGAATTTGTCATGTCATTTGGCAGGCTGAAAACTCATTAACACGGTCATAGTATGAAATCTTCTACCTGAAGTGAAAAATTTGAGTTTTTGTGGACTGAAATTAATCGTCTCTTTCTCTGTGACTCATATCCTACTTTTTTTACAGCCTTTTGAAGCTTTGTTGCTTGTGTTGAAAATCCTCTGCGGTGGGATTATGCCATTAAAAAAGGGAATTGAGGTATTTGTGGGAGTTCAAAGCCCCTCAGCTCTGCAGGTACCTGATAGTTTCAATTACATTTACAAGTTTGCCACCCCAAATCACATGCAATTCCTCTGTTTAGCAACTTCCCTAACAAACATACACCCGGTTTCTGCTAAATTACAAATCCTGTCATCAGTACCACATCCAGATAGTGGCTGTACATGGTGTGTGCTTGAATGCACAATTTATTTATACTGTTAGTGGGATAGTTAACCCCCAAGCCCACCCAGAAAAGTTATAATTTACTTGCACTAATGTTGTTTTATGTTCTGCAACACAAAAGAAGATATTTTGTATTTTGCAGCATGTTGATAACCAAGGATCCCATTGACTTCTGTTGTAGTTTTGTCCATACAATGGAGGTCAATGGGAACATGAAACTGTTTAGTTACTAATATTCTTCAAAATATCATCTTAGTCAATGGGAATGGAAACTGTTTGGTTATCAATATTCCTTAAAATATCTTATTAGTAAATGGGAAGGAAACTGGTTAGTTAGCAGCATTCTTCAAAATATCTCCTTAGTCAAAAGGGAACCAAAAATCTTTAGTTCTCAACATTCTTCAAAATATCTCTTTAGTCAGTGGGAACCAAAACTGTTTGATTATCAACATTCCTCAAAATATCTTCTTAGTGGGAACCAAAACTGTTAGGTTATCAATATTCTTCAAAATATCTTCTTGTGTGTTCAGAAGAAGAAAGAAAAGCATACAGAATTTTCATTTTGATTGAACTATCCCTTAATTATAATTATTATAATATTTGTTTTATTGCAACAGTTTCCTTCTGTTGTTCAGTTTCTATCCAGCTTTCACTGTATTCAGGAAAGCAGACAGACCTTATTTCCGCCCATGTCCGCAGAGCAGAGGCCACAGGCGCTGGAGGGAACCAGCCCTTGTTCTGCCAGCGAGAGGTAAAAGACCCAAAGCGCAGCGGGGGTCCGTCAAGCGCGAGCCGTAACCTGCCGTGACACCTGATGGGTGATGTAAATTGACGTTGCTGCTTTGGAGTGTCTCAGCCGGGGCTGAAAGTGCATCTCAGCACTGCTGAGTCCCCAGGGAGGAGGGCTCCTGATCCTCCGGCATCCGATCCAATTAACCGTGCCACGCTCTGGCTGTTTGTCTCACATTTCCATGTTAATACAGCCAGGAAAGTCTGTGTTTAGTCAGCAAATCTGTGCCGCTGCATAATACCAGAGACTCTAGTATCTCTAAATTAACTGAAAATGCATAAACTGGCTTTAGACCATGAGTAGAATCTGAGATTTCTTTCCCCCTGCAGAACGGCAGATCATGTAAGAATATAACAGTGATGAATGCGAGACGGAGGCTCAGTGAACCTTTCGTTCCTTCACCTTCTCCGTCCCCGTTCCCTGTCACAGCCTTTCACCCCGAGAGCAGCAAGCATGTGCTCACTTCCTCTTTCATCTCTGTGGGTGCCGCTGCTCTAGTCAGAGCTAATCAGAAAAACAAGACAACACAAAAGCTCAGCAATTCTACGCCTTACTGTGAGCGTCCTACTGTCTTGCATCACTCTCAAGTGAGAAACATCTTGAGCTGCTGTTCTCTTCTACTCCGCAGCAGAGTGTTTAACACTTGTAGATGTTGGTTTTATTTTATGGTGAGCAAAAGGAAAAAATGGACAGACAATTTATCTGTTGTTATACTGTATGTATCATTATATCTATCTGTTGTTCTGTTTGTTTTATCCTTTGTTCTATCATTCTAGCGACCATTCTGTCATTCTATAATTCTGTCTGTGATGCCTGTAAACCTTCAAACTTAAAGGCATTTCAAACTTTTTTCAAAACTTTGAAAGTCTTTTTAAAACAAACATTCAAAGTTGGTCTTTAAAATGCATTTCAAGTGTATTTTCATTCTACTTCCTAACATTAATTTGCTACCTCCAGTTCAAATTCTATTCAAATTGATCTACTGAATTGGAATTGGAAAGATGTTCTCAATTCAGTTCAATTCTGGATGGCACCACCCTGCTCCAAACTAGTGTCATGAATCTCTTGGACCTCCATTTGAAAAGTTACATAATGATACGTTGTGTGAATTGTCCAGTAATCACTGGCTTTGCGTTAAAATGTCAGTAGAAAACTGAGTCAGTATTTTGTTTGTTATCTCACAGTACATTAGCACTTTCTCTTCATAGTGTTTAGTGCACTGGGAATGTTAATGCTAGTCATGTGAAAGAGCTTTATGTGTCTTGTTCAGAATAATCGCTATGCCCTTCACCTCTGGCAGCATTTTAAATAACGTTCTAAAGTATGAAGATACAACACATCCTTTCTTCCTGTTAAATATTGTACGTAACAAGCAAAAATGCTCACACATAAATTGGGTCTAAATGCTCTCTTGAGACGTGCATTAGACTTTGTGTTGTTTACAAGCAAACATGATCAAATGCTGTAATTTTCTTAATGGTTATTAATTCAGATGCTCTTCAGATGACATCATGTTACATTAAGACCTTTTATTTCAAATCTGTATGATTTTGTATCTCCCTACCTGCTCTCATTTATTTAAAGTGCCTTTTAAAATGATATAGAATCATAAGACACTGGATCTATCTTGGACTGTAGATACAAAATCATACGGGATTAATAAAAAGGTTGCATGCATTATACAGTACATTACATTCTGCCATGATCGGATATCATTTTTATACGCTGTCTTTTAAAATGGTAAAATATCATATATGATGATAGCACTGCGTTTCTTGTTTTACCCTTCTGTTTTTTTCAGACCTGAAGTTTCTGCTGAGGGCTTGCAGTAATTCAGATGACAGGTAGTGACGAGGGACTCTGAGACTTGCTTTTACCTGTAGGCCGAGTTGAAATGCACTGTTTCAGTGTGTCAGATTATTATTTTTCCATTTTTGCAAAATCCATCTTTGGTTTAGAGAAAGCATAAACAGCCTTACTAAATGTCAGCTTCCTTACTAATTACCTTGTGCTTCGATTAATCGTTTCCCGCTTGCAAAGTCTCCATGACGGTCTTTCACTGTATGTTCTCTCTCGACAGCGGCTTCAGGGACTGAGTCGTACTGACAGACTCTCCCCGCAGTGTCTGACTGACCCCCCCCAGAGAGAAAGAGAGAGACAGATAGAGCGAGAGCGGGATGTGGTATTATATCTGTGATTGCCTCTCTGTGTGGGCTTCCTGTGTGCCGTACTCTCCTGCCCTGAGTCTAATGCTGTGTGGCAGCGCTCATGCTCTCCTGTCCAAACGAATCCGTCAGACCTCTGACACACTCGCACAGCAACCAGTTACTCCCTGCCTCCAGTGAGCCGCGGACCCTGGGCGGCACGCTTACACGCGTGTCATGTGCTCTCTGATATCGCACAAGCAGGCCGCCGTGCTCTTCACGTATCAGTAATTTCAAATTAACGTGACTCCTCGTGTCTGTCGTTTTCAAGGGTTTGCGCCACCGGTCTTCCACGGGTTCGCTGGTTACATGTACACCAAGTTTCCGCTGTCTGATTGGCTGCTTAGGAGAGAACAAACTAATGGCTAGATGAAAATATGTCATCTGTTCTGTCTATAGATGACACTTCGTCCTGATCTGTAATCTTAATTGCTTTAATGAATGGGGAAACCTTGTGGAATTCAGATCCGAGGGTAATTAAACAGAAACCTAATAAAAGAACAGCCGCCTTTGGCATGCGAGGAGAAATAATTACAGCTTTCAAATATTGGCCACATCACCCTGTGAGTTTGCTTAAGACTTTTAATCAAACTGAAGCTGATGGTAGCCTATAAATGACATGAGCACAACATCATCGGTCCCAGGATATGTCAGGGGGCACGTCAAAGGATTTGCTCTACTGTCATGTCTGCTGCCGGAAGCAGAGGGTTTCTTATCTAATAATGAAAGAGATTAGTGAGGAACACGCACTCCTAGTGTGAACACCCCTATATCTGATAATGTTGGTGAACTTGTTTATTTTTTGAGGTTATGTTGGGTAAGTGAGGTTATCTTTGGCAGTTAACACGCCTAGTGGAGAAACCAGCACTTATCAACCTGTAAAAAAGGAGCTAAATTACAACTCACTGCTCAATATTTTAAATGTTGCTCATATAATTCATGAATAATTATTATTTGCTTATACACCAGTTTTAGGGTCAGCAATTTTTATTTATTTTTTGTATTCAACAAGGACACATTAAAAACTGTTCAAGAGTAAAGATATTTATATAATGGTATAATGTAAAATATTTTTTATTTCAAACAAATACTGTTCTTTTGACTTTCTTTACATCAAATAATCCAGAAAAAAGGTCCCCTCCCCCAAAACATTAAGCAGCATGGGAGTTTTTTATGCTGGTGTGATGGCTGCTGAAAATTCAGCTTTGCCATCAACAGGAATAAATTATACATTTTAAAATATACTAAAGCAGAAAATAGTTATTTCAAATTTTAATAATACTGTACTTCACAGTATTATTTTTTACTGTATTTTATATAAAAACAAAATGCAGCCCTGCATGGTGAGCATTAAAAGACATCATTCAAAAACATAAAAAAATATTTTGAACAGTTGAGTGTACTAATTATTTTAAATATAAATATACTAATACTGCATATCTACAATTTATTTTATTTCACGATTCTTTGTTGTATTTTGGTGGAAATGTAATTTACATCTGACAGTTATTGAGAAAAATATGTTTGGAACATTAAACATTTTCAAGAAGAACCATTATTTTTGCAAGGCACTTATGGGATCACTAAAAGTCTTTATGAAGTGCTTGCAATGTACTAGTTGCTGTAAAAGGATAGTTCACACAAAAATGTACAATTCTGTCATTATTTGCTCACCCTCATGTCGTTTAAAACAAAAGAAAATATTTTGATAAATGTATTTTTGTCCATACAATAAAAGTCAATGTTATTTTAAACAAAAACAGTTGAAACATTCTTAAAATATAAATATGACAGAGTTCATTTTTGGGTCAACTATACGTTTATAATCTAATTCTGCAACCAAAGGAAGTACAGCACTTGTAAGAAACTAGTAATAATTCCCTACTAGCATCCAAAGCCCAGTCTGTGTTGGTGATCATTCATGGTGCTATTTTCAGTTGCACTGTTCACCTGTCACAGGTTTAGAGGACCAAATCCCAGGTGATCCTACACCTAAAGTAATGTTCATTTCATGAAGTTTAACCACTAGCAGGAAATCAAATGAAGCACCGTCTTTTCTTCCATCTGCTTGTTTGTGACTGAACTCCAGGGATCAGATTTGCTCACCCAAAATCAATCCATTACCTCACACGTCCAGAATCTTCTAGATATGACATGACATGCAGGAAAATGAATGACATGTGTTGGCTTAGACCTAAAAATGGCACCCCTCTGACTGATGGATGATCTCTATTCCCCCCACCTCTAAGATTACCTCAATAATACTTGGGCGCAGGAATCATTTAGCTTCCCTCAGAACTGTCAGCTGACACGCCTGGAAAAATAACTCCCTTCACCCATGACTATTTGAGTTATTTAGAAAATGGGTTTGGGCCTTGAAGTTTTTGTTTCCGTTTCTTTTATGTACAGTAGCCTATTTTAACTTCTCTGGGACTCATTGCAGAGGTGTTTGGGCTGTAATCGAATTAATTTAAATCTCAAGATACGCTGGTTTTTAAAGCATGAGCTATTTCAGTCAATCACCTTGAATGAACCTGCATCACCAATCCTTTTCAGAAGTAATGAAGCTAATTTAACTAGTGACATCAAATGCTTTTTTCATATGATTAGCAGTTGTAAAGATTGTGTATGTCTTTGTCTTCTCTTCATTTCTCTCTCTTGTCCATCTGTATGTGATGTTTTTGTATTTGCCACACTAGAACTCTCACCTACACCCTGTTGACTGTATTGCGAGGTTAGTTAAATCAGATTTTCAGAACCTTCATGCACACAGCACTCCAAAATCCAGCTTTGCCCCTGACCACCCCAAACAGCCGTGACATTAACCTGACTATTAATAATCCATCATCAAAAGTCCATAATCCTGAGCAAACACTCCTGATATTTCACACCAGGCACCTCGAGAGAGTCTCGGCTGTGTTTTCAGAAAGCAAGTAAGCAAGTAAATGAGGTTTGTGGTTTTTTTCTGAACTTGAGACACCAATAAGTTCCCCTGTGTCATGTATTCATGCCAGGTTTCAACACATATAATATAAATTAAAAATATTTTATAAATAAATCTTTCATTTAAAAAAATTGACAAAATTCTAACCTATCATTGAAGTAAAACAGTTGAAAGTGGGCGGAAAATCTCTTTGTGAAATAAATGCTTTCTCTTGTTCATGTTGGCCACAATTATTGGCACCCAATTATTGCAACGTCATTTTCTCCTATAATCCCTCAAGAGTTTGGAGAACACATGATAAGAGATCAGAGAACATTCCTTCATACAGAATCTCTCCAGATCCTTCAGATTCAGCTTCTTCTCTTCAGTTCACCCAACTCATTTTCTATAGGGTTCAGGTCAGAAGACTGGGATGGCCATAGTCAGGTTTAGATTTTTTTTTTATCTGTTGGTATTTAATAGAATCCATGATGCCATGCATCTGAACAAGACGTCCAGGACCTCCGGTAGAAAAACAGGCCCACAACATTAAAGATCCAACAGTAGATTTAACCGTGGGCTGGGATACATTTTATCCCTGTTTGTACCCCATATGGTGGGTTTGCTGCCAAAAAGATATTTTTTTAGTTTCATCTGACCATAGAAGCCATTTGAAATTCTAGTCGTGTCTGACAAACTGAATATGCTTGAGTTTGTTTTTGGATGAACGAAGATAATTTTTCTTGAAACCCTCCAGAACCACATGTGGTAATGTTTGGTATTTTTGTTTTAGGCTTTCTGACCCCAAGACTCAACTAATCTCTGCAATTCTGTTGCTGTGATCCTTGGAGAGTCTTTGGCCACTGAAACTCTCCTCCTCATCGTGCATTAAGACACACATCCTCTTCCAGGCAGATTTGTAGTTGATTGGAACCTCTTAATTATTGCCCTGATGGAGGAAATGGGTTTTCAATGCTTTAGCTCTTTTCTTACAGCCACTTTGTACTTTGTGAAGCTCATCAGTCTTGTTCTGCACATCAGAACTATTTTCTTTGGTTTTACTCCTTGTGATGGATGATTAAGGGAATTTGGCCTTTGTGTTTCTCATATTTATAATCCTATGGAAGCCATGGCTGGACAATTTCATGCTTCTAGTCACTCTGGTATGCTAAAAATGTTGGCTAAATTTGAATGGAAATACATAGTACTTCAGAGATATTTTACTCATAAGAATTTCTAGGGGTGCCAATAATTGTGACCAACAAGCATTGGATAAAACTGTTTGTTTCATCATGAGATTTTCTCCCCACTTCCATTTGTTTTACTCCAATGAAAGGTTAGAAATTTTGTGATTTTTTTTTTAATGAAAGATCAAAAAGATCAATGATGCAAATGTATTTTCACAGCCATCTTTGCTTGTATTTACCAAGGGTGCCAATATTACTGGAGGGCACAGTACATACTAATTATAATAAGTAAATTTATTAGTGTTAATATATAAATATATTTATTTTACTATTACTGTAACACTCCAAAATCCTGTATAACCAAAATCCAACTTCACCCTTGACCGCTCTAGACAGCCATGATATTAACCTGACTATTAATAATCCATAATCCTGAGAAAACACTCCTGATATTTCACATCAAGCACCTTGAGAGAGTCTTAGTCGTGTTTTCAGAGGACTTGAGGGTCTTGGGAAAGCATGTCAATGAATTTTGTGCTTTCCCCCTCTGTGTATTGAAAGATTACCCATAGTCCAAAGCTTTCCCATTTAAGTGCTTGATTGACATGCGGAGAGACTGTTCAGCACAACGGCCGGCCCCTCTTTGACACTCCATTTAGTCCATTTAAAACACTCTTAAGACATAATCTAATATTATAACCCTTCTGATTCCTGCATGTATTGTCAGTATTGTTGAGGCAGGCCAAGGTGAAGTGGCTGTAGTTTTCCTTTTGACTTGTTTCAGATGCCGTTCAGGGTGAAGAAGACCTAGGAGAGAAGGTTTATATTGCCACAATTGTGAGTGTACTGTACAGTACGTGTATATTCACTTGAATGAATGAATGAATGATGCATTTTATATAGGGCTTTCTATCAAAGTTATCTGACACTTGCATTAGTAAGGGCCTTAGCAGAAGATTCAGAGCCATGTTTACATTTAGAAGTCTTTTGTGGGCAGAGTCTGGTGTTGCAGTGGCTTAAAGAAGTTAGTTTACTAATTGAAAATGAACAACATTTTTTTTTTTTGCTCATCCATATGTCAGTTTAAACTAGTGATGCACCGATACCGATACTGGTATCGGTATCGGCCTCGATACTGAGCTCTTGTACTCGTACTCGTTAAAATGCCCCGATACCAAACGCCGATACCACACAGCATGTGATAAGTGCCATATTCAGACAAAGAAATACAGACAACAGAACAACAGACAGCAGAATGGAGTTATTAGAGATTAAGAATGTCTACGAAGTATATGCATGCAATTAAATTAATGTTAAACATTCAGTATTGAACCCTGTATAGCTGATTTGCGCGAGCTGATGGACTAAGCAAAGCACTCTGTGGATTGAGTGGATTGAGCGTGCGGCGGTGCAGATGCGCGAGCTCGTCGAGTGAATATCCCTTTCTCGCAGACATCACTGGATTGTTTGTAGTTCGGCCGGATATGTCAAAAACAAATAAGTAAAACAATACACGAGTTACTTAACGGTAGGGAGCGAGGGAGAGAGAGCGAGTGTGCGCGCACTTCTGTTGTGTGATCTTTATTGATGTTCGCTCACTTGGCACACGCAAGGGGTATTCACTATAAACCATCATTTATTTTCAACCTTAAGCATACAGCCTATGCGCTATGTTCTGTACTTCTCTCTCACTTGTCCCTCTCATTCTGCACCAGTACAAATACGTGCACGCGTGTTTTGCTTGCTTCATGAGTGATTATGCATTATATGAGTGGCTTTGGAATATAAATTGCAACACGTTTCAGATGAAAAAAAGCTACTTTTATTTCTGAAAATATCACAGTTTGGAAATTTATAACGAGTTGTTCCCTGTATTATTACAGCAAAACGCGTAATTACATTACTGAGCCGCTGCAATGGAGCAGCTCTAATGCTATTAAATTAAAGATGTACCATAGAGCAAAAAAATGAACAGTGAAAGTAACAAAAACTTGTAAAATACATTTTAATGGGCATAATTAAGTGTGAAAATAACCGAAGATATTATACAGTCAAATCAAAATAAAGTAAACTCTGACATATTATAACCAAAAATTCTTCATACAATGGACTACCAGTAAATTTGATACAAATTTGGGACAAAAAATTATTCAGACCGAGTCTGGGAAAAAAACTGAAGTTCAGGTTTGCATGAACCTGGTTTACAGCATGCCCAGGAGACTACAGGCTGTCATTAAGGCTAAGGGTGGCCCGACAGAGTATTGATAGTTGTGTAAATATTGTCATACTAACAGCTGTCTGAATAATTTTTGGTTGATTGTAATCCATTATGTACCTTTCTATCAAAGTTATCTGACATTATCAAGCTGAATTTGTTCAGACACAGTTTTACTCTGAGTTCTTGTCATATTTTATTACCATTTTCTAAACTATAGCGAATAAACCGTGATAATTTGAGAAATTTTAAAGGTGTTTGAATAAATTTTGGTTTGTCTGTATTTATTTGATAAATGAAGTTAACCAATTAACATTATAGATCCTCTTTTGGTTTCTGTACCCAATATTTAAAAAATGTACAAATGCAATGAAAATATCGGTACTTGGTATCGGCAAGTACCAAAAATAAAAGTATCGGTATCGAGTGAGTACTGGAAAAAGTGGTATCGGTGCATCCCTAAAGGTTATATAGCATTGTGTGAAGGAAAAGTCAGAAACTGAAGTTGGTTTTACTGATAATCATCACCCTAGCTCACACTTTCACATGTTCAAACATGATTGGTAACGTAAAATGTGTAAAACTCTGGCATTTGATAGATGTCGAAAACAGCATATTTAAACACATAAGCTATACCATTCAATAGTTTGGAGTCTGTTAAGGTTTTCAAACAAGTCAATCACCAAGGCTGTATTTATTTGATCCAAAAATACAGAAAAATTGTGAAATATTGTTACAATTCAAAATAACTCTGTTCCATTTCAATATATTTTAAAATGTCATTTATCCCTGTGATGGCAAAGCTGAATTTGCGGCATAATTACTCTGGTTTTCCGAGACACGATCCTTCAGGAATCAAACTTATATACTGATTTGCTGATCAAGAAACATTTGTTATTATAATCAATGTTGAAAACAGTTGTACTGCTTAATATGTTTGTGGAAACAGTTCAAAAGAACATTATATTATTTTTGTATTTTGTATTATAAATGTCTTTACTGTCACTTTTGATCAATTGAACGTGTACTTATTTTATTTTATTTAAGAGCTTGACCGACACAATTCCCTTTAAATGTATTAAAAAATAGTTTTCTTTTGTTTTTCATAGCAGAAGGAAAGTCATATTAAGTAGGAGCTGATGCTATTGCAGTTTTAATGGCGATTTGGTTGTGGTCTTTGAATAGTAGCAGTACATATAAAATATGTAAATACTTGTCTGAAAAACAAATGTGGTACCTCTACCAGAAAAGAAATTAATCTTGCAATTTTACAGCAATTTCACAAGGTTCGTGTATTAAAGTGCCAGTTAAGTTTTAGCATAAAGTCTGTGTGGATTTGATATGGCGTGAGCCTGAAATTTCATTAAACGCATCGCAGAGACGTAATATTTTAACAGCACAATTAGTTAATAACATGTAGTTAATAACACACATGCAGCAAACAGTTGTCTGGCTTTTAATCTGTCACATCTGATTCTTCTCCTCCTGCCAGTTACTCCATTACTTAGATGCAAGTGTTTTTTTTTTCCCCTCGTGTTTGTAAATCTTGGAACGACTCCAGTCAAATCTTCCAGCAGATTTCTGAATCGGTAAAGCCAAAAAACAGCCTCAGTAACACATTGGTTACAGAGCAGGACTAGCATTAACTAAGACTACAATGACGGATCGTGACATATGTTCAGCTACAACATGCCAAGAACTGATCTGTCTTCAAAAATCATCCAGCAGCTATAGGGCTACAGAAAACCTGCTGCTCAACATCCCTTGAGCTTTGCAAGGCGAATGTTTGACATTGAGAAATGAAACCGGCTAGGGGAAAAAGAAACCTTTGCCCCCACTTTTTTTTGGCCAAGTTATTTCAAACTCAATATAAAGAAAAAGTGGAAGTGTCTTGTGCGGTGTACGTGGTCTGCTATGATTAGCAGCCTTTCTTTAACCTGAGAGTGGAAGAGATTGTGCGTCTGACAGGATTCACTATGACATGATTGCTGGCCCATTGAGTTTCAACTAATCACAGAAATGTGTGTTTCTAATTGCTGACTATTATAATTGCTATCATTCCACACACATTAGACACATACAGAATACGTAGACACACACACACATAGCTAAGTATTCACAAAAAAGAGACACGCAAGCCTGCACAAACAAGCCTGAAATCCACAGACACCTGCATAACCTAAAATCAGGGATCTGCCGGGCTGCATTGATTTGTTTGGCAGCAGAGCTCTACTCACATGCAGGCTAAGAATCATTTGTGCATTTGAATGATATTTAGGTAACATGCCATCAAAACTGACCCAATTCTACTTCATTAATAAAAAGAGTCTACATGGGTTACACAGTATTATTTGATTTGCTAAAAAGAGTTGGTTCATAAGAGTCATTTGTTTGTGAATCAGACTACACTTGATGCACTGTATGGTTTTGACTCACTAAAAAGTTTTGATTCTTAATAGTAATTTTATTGCTTGTGAATTGGACTATACTGATTGCACTGGGTGATTTTTGATTCACCCACAAAAGAACCATTTTAAATGAGTCATTTGTCTTTGAATCTGACTACACTGGTGACACAGTGTTATCTGATTCACTAAAAAGAACCAATTCATAAGAGTCATTTGTGAATTTTCCTTCAGATTTTTTGATGATCTGCACAGCTACTTTATCACAGTCTATATTGGATGCCACAGGAGCTGCTTTGTCTATATTAGCATATGTATCTTTGAATCTTCCAGTGTAGACTGACACAAGCAGCACAACAGTGTTTCAAATTACAGTAGGTCTTGCGCTGCATTACTTCCCACTGAATACTATGTTTTACACTTGTCGCATTCCAGAAGTTAAATGCACTGTGAATGCTTTTTTTGTCTTTAACTGTGTAAGTGTTAATGAAAGATTTCTCCAGATTATCCCGGATACGTGAGAGCTTGTAAATAGAATTGTTTCTACAAATCTCATTCTGAATTCCAGCAGCAGAAAGCTACCTCTCTGTATCTGTCCGCGGGGAACGCAGCTCCATCCGTGCATGCGCGACTTGAAGTTTATTCCCAAATAGTATTTGTAAGCGTGCTTTGATTGTGACCCACTCAGACACTGTTGTATTAATTCTTTCTCTCTGAGCCGTTTGCTATCACAGGAAGCTGACAGGGCACCTGAGCGCGGTTTCAGAGACAGAAGCTATTTTGAGTGACGAGATAAAACTAGGCCCCATCCCACGTTGTTTTCACTGCGGGTGGTCTATGTTCCCACATTGTTGGGGATTGTTTATTGAGGGAGAAGGCAGGGCTGCTGCCAAGCGCGGTCTGTCAGAGACGAGAGAGTGGTCTGGTTATGACACAGCCTGTCGCGTGTGCGTGCACCTCGGGAGGGGCGCGTGACTGCGGCTCAAACGCTACCTCTGACATTTCCATTAGACACAGGGTTATGGATCTGCCTGGGCCAGGTGGGTACAGGAGAGCCATGGCAGTGTCACAGCCTGTCTGCTTTAGCTGCGAGGGACACATTACTTAACCTGCCACAGCAGCCCCGCTGACATTTGAGCCAAGACTCACAAAACACAGTCCGTTTCACTGCCATTGCTTTAATTTCCCGTTTCCTTTATTGATAATGAAGACACGGTGTCGTCTGAACTGCCTGGAGGTTTGTGTGCAGTATTTACCATGGATGGGATTTCCTAAACAGGGGTTTGTGAAGACCTGGAGGTTTGTAAGGGAACTGCAGTGGGTTTGTGAGTTTATGAAGAGCTAAATAAATAGTATGTAACCCCGCACATAACAAGCAGACAAGAATATATTTATTTTGGTCATGAATTAAGAATTTGTTCCCTTGTTTTAGTCAATTCTGAACACGTACTAAATCATTCCCTCGTTTTATTAAATCATGGCCAAAAATTAAGAATTGTTCCCTTGTTTTAGTAAATTGTGGACATGCAATTTAGACACAATTAGTACTAATGTACTAACTAATGAGCACACAATGTACTACTTCCTTCCCTCATTTGAATGAATCTTGGCCAAAAATTACAAATTTGTTCCATTATTTAGTTAACCCATGGCGATCTGAATGATGCATATTAAAGAAGTGTTCATAAGCGCAGCTCTGCTCTACAGTTTATAGCGGTAAAGTTCATTGCACACAGGATCCGAAATTTTCACATGCATTTTTCCGTTTTTTTTCATATTCCTCAAAACGCAGAAAATCGAATCTGATCCGAATTTTGTTATGACGGATGAAAGTTTCGGAGGCAGTGTGTAAACGTGATTGATACAACGTGAGGTCGTATTTATTTTTTAACGTGCGGAAATTTCGGACTCGGACTAATGTGTGCAATGACATTAACCCTGGAAACACTACATCATTGCTCTTCATAGCGCCACCTGCTGG